>NC_088342.1:45277500-45910000 GCF_036884655.1 Musa acuminata AAA Group
AAGACTATGTTACTTACTATCTATGAGCTGTGGCCTATGAACTCCACGAAGGATGACTAACATCTCTCACCTACAACTTGTGAACACCACAACTTGTGCATGTAATCTTTCCACCATCTTTACATTCTTTTCATATGCCTTCCCTTCTGCTACCTATATAATAAGCAAATGTCATAGCCATCGTCTGCTCCATTAAAAAGCAGAAACCCATACTATGAGAGATGAAGAAAAGATGATAAAGGGGCTGGATGTGCTCAAGGTGATCGAGACAATGATGTCGCTCTATGTCGCACTCGATCTCGGCTTTGGCTCGGTGTGGTGGTGGCACGTCTTCACCCGCGAGCAGTGCGAGGTGATCAATCGCCTCATCATCTATTTCACCTTTGAGTTCACCGGTACTAATTTTTGAGTCCCATATATGTCTAGATGTGGCTCCATTTTAATTACTGTTTTGGAAATAGTTAGAAAGTCTACTTTTTTTTAATTTTTGTTTTGGAAACAACTAAAAAGTCCACTTTCTAGCAAAAGATAAGACCTTCCACCATGATGACTACAAGAGAATATGAGATCCTTGTATTAGAATATTATATGACCTAATTAGTTTTTAAAATTTAGATTTTGAGAATTAGATTATAATGCAACTAAACGATGAATTTAAGAGATTATGATCTTTTTTTTTAGTCAAATATGATTTTCTTTAAAAAATAATTAATTAAAGATGTTACTCAAAGAGAATATCATTAAATTACTTGAAATGAGATTATTGAGTAAAAGACCAAAATTTTATTTTTTTTCTCTAAATTAAAATTAGTGTTGTATTAGTTTATCTTATAAACTCTAATAAGTTTTGACATTTTAAAAATGATATTGCCATTACCCTCTTGTCCCATGTTTAAAAAATAGATAAGTGTTGTTAATTTAATTATAGAATGCATTATTTTATTTTTGAGATATATATGATAAATAAATAATATCAATTAACTTAGTTATTCATGAAGATGCATATATTAGATTTATATCTAATACTTATTTTAAAAAAATAATTTGATAATTTGACTAGAAATATTACATGATGCTTATGTTAACTGTAAAATATTTATATTTATATTTTGTTTTATAAAAATAGATAAATTAAGTTTATTGCATAAGTCTTATAGCATTTATTATTTTGACCATATCATTTTCATGTTGTAGACCTAAAATTCATTTATATAATTTTGTTATAAATTTAAAGTAGATTATACATCAAGGAAGTTTGACATAATTTCTATTATAGTTTGACATATTATTTTTGTTACCCTCTATTCTAGAATATTATTTTATCTATAATTATGAATAGGATAAATTTAATAAAACATATTTGTTACTTATTGTGATTAATTATCTTTTTCAATTTTATCCTACATTGTTATGAATGTTTATAATTAACGTATCTAATTTTATTAATTAAATATTATACTAAGTTTTAGTTATTCTCTTAGACGTAAAAGTTTTGATAATTTTAAGTGCAAAAAATTTATAAGATATTTTATAATATAAATTAAAAAGTATTTTTATAAATATAAATTAAAAAGTATTTATCATTATAATTTTTGTTACCATATATTATCCTTAAAATTAAGATTAGATTTGACATATGCAAGGATGGTTTGTAGAGGTTATTATTGGCATTAATAAAATATATATTTTTGAAGTTGAATAAATTTGATCATGCATTGATATTTAAACTTAATTGTATGAGTAATTAATTTGAATAGTGTTTTGATTTAATGTCAAATTAATTATCAGATATTATTTGTTTAATGCAATGATGAGATCTTATGAGAATTAAACATAATGTTATTTCTTTGACACATATAATATATATATATATATATATATATATATATATATATATATATATCTTTTGACTTAAAATTTTCGAGTGGCACATTTAATCAAAATATTTTTCAAGCTAATTTAGAGTTGTTCTTTGACTTAGTATTTCAAGAGCTAACTATATTGATTAATATTATTTTTAATCAAATTTAGAGGCCAAATTTCTATTAAGTGGGGGAGAAATATAATCACCAATAATTTCTCCATTAACATAAATTAATTACTATAAATAATATATTATTTTATTATTAACTTTTATGTTTTTATACTATAATTAAGGAAATGATTAAATTTGATTTCCATAATCTTGTGGATAAGTTAGGAATTCTACTAATCAATTAAATTATTAATTAATTTATTATTATCCTCTTGTCCTCTTTTTGAAAAGTACATAAAGGTTGTTAATTTAATTATAGAATGCATTTTTTTTAGATATATATGATAAATAAATATTATCAATTGACTTAGTTATTCATGAAGATACACATATTAGATTTATATCTAATATTAAAAAAAATAATTTTGGTAATCTGACTAGAAATATTATATGATGTTGAGATTTATAACTTTGTTACTATATTACTATCTATGAGTTGTGGCCTATAAACTCCACGAAGGATGACTAACATCTCTCACCTACAACTTGTGCATGGAATCTTTTCACCATCTTTACATCTCTTTCTTCTACCTTTCTTTCCCCTGCATATAGAATAAACCAATGCTATGACCATCGTCTACTCCACCAAGAAGTAGAAACCCCTACTATAAGAGACGAAGGAAAGATGATAGGGGGGCGGGATGTGCTCAAGGTGATCGAGGCAATGATGTCGCTTTATGTCGCACTCGGCCTCGGCCACAGCTCGGTTCGGTGGTGGCATGTCTTCGCTCGCGAGCAGGTCGTAGCAATCAACCGCCTCATCGTCTACTTCACCATCCTCTTCTTCACGTTTGAGTTCACCGACACTAATTTTTCAGTCCCATATATGTCTAGATGTGGCTCCATCTTAATTATTGTTTTAAAAACTATATGAAAGTCCACTTTTGAGCCCCATAATATCGGGAGATAAGGCCTTCCACCATAGTAACTACAAGGAAAGAGAAAACAGGTATGGTATATTTGGTACAGATTAGTGAAAAATTGGGACCTTTTGCTGGTCAAAACCCTTTAATGATATATAATCTATTTTGTTCAGTATCATTTGTCCATCCTAAAACATTGTGACTGATATAATTTAGCTCTTATCTTAGAACGAGTTTTGGGTCCTTTTCTTATTCTTTATTTCTTGTAAACTGCTTTTTATTTCAACAAATACTATTGTCTATGTCAACGAGTCGAGCAGTAGAGGCATGTGCCTCCACCACCTATTCAATGTGCTTTTGTATGATTCTACTGTTCTGTTGTAATTTCTTCAGGATTTGAAAGTGTGTTACATTTGCAGGATCCCAAGACAGAGAACAATCCCTATCTTGGTCTTACTTCTACCTCATTTCAGGAGAGGGCTACCTTCATTTCCCATGGGAATACTGCCAGGCTTGCTAAAGATCATGGGGAGCTCAATCTGGCCCAGATATGTGGAACAATTGCATCTGCACATTAGCTCCAAAGATTAGACAAGCTCGATGAAAGAGTTCATGGGAGTGCCAAGAAAGCACCTGCTATATCTTTCAGTTGGATCTATGACAGGGAAGTGCAGCTCTGAGCATCAAACAATATATTATGGTTGAGTTGTTTATGCAAGCAATCATCCTCTCTTTGCCATCAGTTTGCTATTCATAAATGAAGTTCCATGCTTTGTTTTTCTTCTGTTCAAGTATTGTATGAGTCATGATGGGGGCTGTAGATACTCTTCAAGCTATCATAAATATCATTTTATAAGCAGGTGCTTGATTAATGTCTGGTGTTTATCAGAGTATCATAAATATCATCTTATAAGCAAGTATTGTGTTTTTCTTTTTCATGGACAAGTTCTGTTGTTTATCAGAGTTGTTGACCTCAGGAAATTCTGCTAGAATTTGTGCCATAGTCAGAAGCATCTCACTTTTCAATTGTTTGCTTTTGTTACATCAGTACCACAATGTGTTATGTAATTCTGTACAAGCATCTTAAATTATTGCAAACACATCAATTTCCAAAAGATTGCTTTGGTTTGATTGTCACTAGTTTGGTGCATTGATGAATTGTCTAATTAAAGCCACTGGTTGAGTCTTTTAAACATCTGGCTATTAGTGGTCTGAAGCTACTAACATCATTGCTAGCTGTTATTCCTCTTTACTGTTAAATCTTATTTAAATGCTATAGCTCTTGTAATAGTTATTGTCTTTTAACAGCCAGTTACTACAAGATTCCTTCTTGACTATTTTATCAAGTTATGTGAGGTTTTGGATGGAGGGCAGACCTTCATTCCCACCAACTTGTTTTGGAAGAACTTACTGCAAGAAGTCAAAGGATATATTCTTACCCTGTATATGATGGTGACATGGATTGTGCAGATTCTTATTAATGTCCTTAGAAGTTATTATTGTTGGGAATCAACATTACCTGTCATTAGTATGAGTTTTCTACTACATTCTATTACCTGAATCTTACAGAGGAATTATAAGTAGCTATATTTTTCTACTTGGATTGGAGGATCATAAAAAACTTGTTTGTCCATATTCTTGGAGTTCATTGCATGAAATGTTTCTGAAGTTTATAGGAGGAGATCTGAACTTACCTGATACATTGGTTATGAGAGGTTTACCATCATAGCCAAACTTCAGCAACCATTTAGCTTTCTGCAATCATCAGACTCTTTAGTTGTTGTCTGGTAGTCTAAGACATGCATTTCATAGGTAATGTTGCAAACTGGTTAAAATAATCCTGCTCTTCATTGAGTTCATCCTCCTTGAGCTATTTCCTTGATTAGCAAGCAAATTGCCATTATTGCTTCACCCTGCAGAGTAGCAGCAGAATGCATTTTTACTGTAAACAACAGGTTGAGTGGCCACTGATTATGTTTCTTAAAATGCCTCAAGAGATGGGAAATGCCTTGTATTCCAGCTTACCCCAATCATTTCTCATTTGGGTTCATGTCTTGTTAAGATTGAGATATCATAACATGAGATGTAATTTCCATTGTAAGTTCTTCTCAGTGCAACTCAGTTTGATTCTGTCTTTTCATTTACTTGCTCTGAGGAACATGCAAGATGAAACAAACACCAAAGAGGATTGTGATTTCATTACATGAGGTTCAATTTAGGCATGACCACTTGTACCTATGATAAGGTTCTTTGAGACTCCTCACATATACATACTGTAATGTCTCTTGAGGTTTTGCATTAGTTCCTTGATATCATCATAATATGGAAACAGGCAAAGTCATGAGAATGTTGATGTCCAACTAGTAAGGGACAAAATGGTTTTGGGTTAAGACTAATCTGGGATGAAATCTGACTCATTAAAGGTAACCAGAAGTATGGAATCTCTTTTGCATGATCATATTAGATAAAATGTGATTGTTAAATCACAACCACATTAATAGAATAAGTTCCAGTTGTTTTACCTGCAAAACATCTGAAAATAAGTAATTAGTGCCCTGCCAAATATGTTAGGATATAAGAGCAGATAAATGCAAATACTGATACCCAATCTCAGAATGAACAGCATCTGTACCTTTTACTATCCACCAACATCAAGTTGCAACTTTTCAGTTTCTATTTTTTCCTCTTGCCCAAGTATTAGTTCTTTAATAAGAGTCTTCGATGTCTTGCAGGTACATGTATACTGTCATTTGGTGTTTTGTGGATCAATCAGTGGAACACTCACCCAATGCAACTTGCATCTGACATCTGGTAATGCAACTTTTACCATATACTGGGCAGGAAATGTTTTCCGAATCTTTGTTCTCTGCTCTTCAAACATGTCAAGACCAGTTTACAACCATCCATGTTGGAATGCCTAGTCACTTAATGCATCATCACTTGGCTTTTGTCAACACAGATTTCACCAAGTGGTGCTTGACATCCCCTACCTTTTGTTGTCTTCTAAGCAGCATCTGGATACCACTTACGCCACTAACCAAGTGGTCAACCTCATCTTCAGATAATTTTAGAAGTTTTCCTTGTTTGGCCATGACATGGAAAGAACAAGGGCTTGATGTTCAGTGAGTCAAATGGCAATTTGGAGGTACACCATGGAAGAAGCTCAGAGAGAGAGAGAGATGACATGAGAGCTGATGCCAACAGGTTTACCACTGAAGTAGGCAGAGGCAAATTGGTTATGACCACCTGACCTAAAAAGCTTTGGAAAGTGCAGGAGACAACAGTTTGCAGAAGTGCTTCTTTGATGCTGCAAGGAAAAGCGATCCATCACTGGGAGAATCATGACTGCGTCAGAACATACCATTAGAAATCTTGAGGTCATCTATGCTTGTATGACACTTTCATCGATTAGGGGAATATAGGTAGTGGAAACTTGTATTTTAGAAGGTAATTGTAGCTTATAGGAGATGTAATCATCTGTTCATGCAGGTGCATTAGGTCAGAAACTCTGGAGAAGGTTTTGATCGTGAAGAAGATGAATTAA
Source organism: Musa acuminata AAA Group (assembly GCF_036884655.1). Lineage (NCBI taxonomy): Eukaryota > Viridiplantae > Streptophyta > Magnoliopsida > Zingiberales > Musaceae > Musa > Musa acuminata. The sequence goes on from NC_088342.1 coordinate 45,283,943, forward strand.
GTTAGGTCAGTGACTTTTTCCTCCACACATTATTTCTTTTAAGATTTAGAAGATGAGGATTTGATTAATTGAGACATTAATAAAAGATATAACTGTATAGACTCATTTAGACATTTTCTTTATAAATAAAAGATATGAGTGTATACATTCTTTCTATAAATCAGGATTTAATTCATTGAGATATTCTTTCTATGAATAAAAGATATGATTGCATACATCCTCGAGTTAGATCGATCTGTTTTCGTAAGTCGGACTAAGAAGTGACACATGGATCAAATAATTTCTCTAGCTAGTAGTATTTACGAGTCCGACTAAGAATCAACACGTGGATCAAACAGTTTCATCCGATTCAATTTAAAATTATTTTTTAATTTTCAAATCAATTATTTTTTATTCATTTATCTTTGATATTTCTCATATTCTTTTTATCGTCTTCCTTCTCGGTATATTAGTAGTATACGACCTATATGGATCCCTTGTATTGTTACCGAGCTTATATTAAGATTTAAGACTATGTTACCATGCTACTATCTATGAGCTGTGCCCTAAGAGTTCAGTGTTTCTAAATTATTCCAAACTTAGTGGTGAATGCAGCAACCTTGATTTATTCTTTAAAGACAAATTTCTTATTCTAATGATGAACTCACAAAGGATGATAACATCTCTCACCTACAACTTGTGAACATCATAACTTGTGCATGGAATCTTTCCACCATCTTTACAACTTGAGAACACCATAACTAGTGCATGAACTCACAAAGGAACACCATCCCTGCTTATATAATTAAGCTAATGCCATGGCCATCATCTGCTCCACCAAGAAGCAGAAACCTGTGAGAGACGACCGAAAGATGATAGGGGGGCGGGATGTGATTAAGGTGATCGAAGCAATGACACCGCTCTATGTCGCAGTCGGCCTCGGCTACGGCTCGGTGCGATGGTGGCATGTCTTCACCCGCGAGCAGTGCGAGGCGATCAACCGCCTCGTCGTCTACTTCACCATCCCCTTCTTCACCTTTGAGTTCACCAGCCACATCGACCCTTTCACCATGAACTACCGCGTCATCGCTGCTGACGCCATCTCCAAGCTCCTCACCGTTGGCGTCCTGGCTGCATGGACCTGGTGCAGCAGCAGCTCCAAAAGCAGCTACAGCTGGGCCATCACCATCTTCTCACTCTCCCAGCTCACCAACACCTTGTTGGTGGGCGCGCCGCTGCTGGACGCCATGTACGGGAGATGGGCGCAGGACATCGTCGTGCAGCTCTCCGTGGTGCAGGGCATCGCGTGGATGGCGCTGCTCCTGTTCGCGCTCGAGATGAGGAAGGCAAGTGGTGCTGCCGGCTTTGCTCCGGCAGCTATCGTAGCTGGCGCTGGTGGCCAGGTGGTGGCACCTGAACCGCAACAAGCAACGGACGTGGAGTGCAACACCGACGTCGCTGCACGTCCTACGTTAGGATCACTGATGAAGACGGTGTGGCTCAAGCTCGCTCTCAATCCCAACATATACGCCAGCGTTCTCGGCGTCATTTGGGCTCTCATAGCAAACAGGTACAGAGCAGCCTCCTCTCCTCGACACACTAGTTCCGGTGATGACTGCTCCGTCTTTGCAGGTGGCACTTCGAGATGCCGCGAATCATGGAGGGATCGGTGTTGGTGATGTCCAAGACCGGGACAGGGATGTCCATGTTCAGCATGGGTGAGACCATCAACGACTTCTAACCTGAGATCATAACTGGCTGCAGTGCTACAGTGGCGAACTCTTCATCCCTGTTTCCATGGTTGCAGGGTTGTTCATGGCTCTGCAAGACAAGATTGTCGCATGTGGGCAGAAGCTGAGCGCGTTCGGCATGCTTCTAAAGTTCATCGCAGGGCCGGCGGTTACGACGATCTGCGCCGTCGCCGTGGGACTTCGTGGTGACCTCCTGAGGGTGGCGATCATACAGGTAATGTGTTCTCCACTGTACACGTAGCATGAAGCCCCATTTACGTCGCATTGTACTTCACATTTTGCAGGCTGCACTGCCTCAATCTATCTCCTCCTTCATCTTCGCAAGAGAATATGGATTGCATCCTGATGTGCTCAGCACCGCGTGAGTAATCCAAACAGAGATGTAGTTTCTCCATGTCAATGGTTATTTCTGATCAATCCATTTGTTGTTCTTCTGCAGAGTCATTTTTGGAACGCTTGTCTCCTTGTCGGTGCTGATAGCATACTATGAAGTCCTTGGTTTACTGAGCTAGTTCAGATTGAACTCATGTAATTTTCCTTTTGGCAAAGTCTGCAATTTTTGTTTTAGTTTTGCTTCACGTTTTGTATCTGATGATGGATGGTGACAAGTTTATAAGATCATAACATCATCTTTAGTCTGTCTATGAGTTGCTGAATCTTTTTGAGCCAACATATATCTTTGCTGCTCTTCTCATCTTCCAACACTATTTCTAACACGTACATGTGGAAATGATATCAAGTGATAAATTTATAATAGCATTTGAGTGATACGGGACTAATTTTGTTCATCGAAAGATAAATCGATTGAAGTAGAAAGAATCAAACGTTAGGCCGGAGAGCATCATGTTGGATGATTGGTCAAGTTGGATGATTGGTCGACATACCGAAAGATAAATTTTATGCTGTGAGTTCAAGAATCGGGCCAAATTGATTGGATATTGCGCTAAAAAGATCGAATGTTACGGGAGGTCAATATGCCGATGGATCGGGCAATACGTCGAAAGAGAGGACGATATGCCGAAGGATCGGACGAAGCACTGGATGAACCAACAACATGTCGGGTCATATAAAATTCTAGTCTTGTAATCGTTTAGGTCTTAAATTGAGTTAGTTTTGAGTGTTATCATACTAACTTAATTAGGGCCCATTGAGCTTACTCTAGGGCTGAGTTGGGCTCATTCAGTGACCCATAATTAGGTTAGGTGGTGAAACTACCTATGAGCTGAAACGTATGATGTATACGTTTTCCGAAAGATTCGATAGTGGTACTGCTAGTGTCAGGTGGTAGTACCATCCAGACTAGCAATAGTACCACCAGTATATAATCCCTCATGTTGTCAAGTGGTAGTACCACCCAGAATGGGCGATGGTACCGTCAATAGTTAATATTGTAGGCGATGGTACTATCAATAGTTAATGTTATAGGTGATGGTACCATTAGGACCTCGAAAACTCGAATAAGATTTTTTTTTATTCTATTTTTGAAATCATTTGAAGCCTATAAATATCCACTCATTTTTACTTGAGTTACCACAAAAAAGTGAATGAAAAAGCTACTGTAAAGTCTTAAAAAAGTGTTAAGTGTCCCTCTCATATTCTTTAAAGTTTTGAGCTCGAGAGGTGTGAGACTTGTAAAGTTCTTTCCTAAACCCGTGAAAAGGAGAAAGAGTTATAAATAGGGTATTGTTCTTTGTCCATTGAACAAAGATCATTAGTGAATATCGATTGCCTCGATAGAAGAGAAATCGGGAGTAGACGCAAATCACGGTAACCGAACCACTATAAATTCGGTGTGCATTTTCTTTTTGCTTTTCATTGCTATTGTCTTATGATTTAATTGCTTATTATTCTTAAGTCGAGTACACTTTCAATATTGATTTTTATCAAAAAAAATAATTTAAAATCATAATTTTATAGAAGTATTAATTCACTCGGTATCGTTACGATCCTAACAATATCTACCTAATATCGTTAAAATCATAACAAGTTTAAAAAAAAAATTAAAATCATAATTTTATAGAAGTATTAATTCACCTCTGATTTTCATTGCTCTGCAACTGTTGCAGGAAAATAATGTCTACGGATTGGTGATGATGTGTTAAAGATATAAATCATATTATGTCTCCTAGACTTATACAGATCACACTTATAAAAATTATATGTCTGATTGAGTTAATACTATTAAGAATATAAATCAAATCATACAATATCTACACGTTTAAACTCAGCAGAAACGATATAATACAAAAAGTAAATAGCTAGACAAGCCAAGAATCTGAACAAAGCATTCAAAGAATACAACTTTAATTGCACTGTGTCAGGCTTTGTTTTGCAAGAATCAGCCGAAAGCAATTTTACAGTCAGATCAGATACTCTGCTCGAGTGTATATGATTTAAAATGGTTCAATTGCTCCAATCAGATTTAAAATGGATCTGGTAGTGGAAGACATATGAGAAGAAATAAAGAATGATTTCTACTCTGAACAAAGGAATGACGATTGTTTTACATACAAAATGATAAGCTGAGGAGTTCTAGCAATTGAATTCTCCTTCCTGCATCGGTTTTGATCTCTGCAGACAAGAACTCGACAGTCCAAGTTGCTTCTGATTGACCTGTATCGATTGCATCCTCTTAAGAAATAGCAAGGGTGTGCTCTTCGGAGACAACAGGTTGATTTCCACCACTGCATGATAACACAGAACAGAACTCTCCACCCCTCCAGAAAATAGCAGATCAAAAAATGGATCTTCAGCTTCTGCTGAATTGCTTGAAACCAAGTCCAACTTCATCTTCTTGCTTGGCCCACTTGTGTTTGTGTCAAAGTTGTTTCACTTCAGCTATTCCATTAACCATGCGACTGATTGAAATCTTAGATCATCAATCTTAGGCCACTTAACACTTTATTGGATAAGATGAGAAATGTTCTTAAAACTTGAATGCAAATAATGTCAAAAATGATAGAGATGGTTCTGTAAAGGACCAAAGAAAGAAAGATCCATCAAAACCCACCAACAGCTTACTTCTTACTTAGTGCACAGTAATAGAATAAGATCATGAGAAGTCTTTTCCCAAACCTTTTAACTACAAATACAATAAATAAAAGCCAGATTTGTGTGAATGATGATACATCACTAACATGTTATTTAAAATTATTATTATCAGACTACTAGTTTGTGGTCATAAATCTTGATCATTATTGCTTTTGCTTCTAAGAAGAACCTGTTTGAACCAACATTGGCACCCTTGGATAATTTCATCCTAGATAAAACTTAGTCATCATCTTCTTCCAAATGACAATTATTCTACCCTATTACTGAAACCTTAATTCTACAAAGAAAGACAATAAACAACAGCATTTTCACCTACACCAACTCTATGCTTCTCCCAAAGGTATTCACATCAATCTTCTTCATACTAATTTATCCAATTTATCAACTAGAAGGAGCCTATCCAATTTCTTATTCCACAGCATAAGACATAATTTGAACTTTCATGGTATGTCAACCATGTTGATCATACATGAGTGCAACTGGGCACCAGCTGAAGGCACTGTAAGTATCTTGACCAAATGCAACATTTTATAGTTTTATTACAGTGATTCAGCAGCAATATTAGACTAATATCTTAGACCTTGGCATGAGATTCCACCATTGATCTTTCACATTTTAATGTCTCAATCACCATGAACCAATTATGATGATTGAATTGCGTAGATGAATCATCAATATTAAACTGCTAGTTGGATTGACAAGAAGATGTTGTTTAGTGGAAGAGCCTCCTTTGGTAGAAATTCCTCTCCCAATGACAACTTGCTTGATTAGATCAGCATTTTTGGAATGATTAATCCTAAGATAATACAAAAAACCATAAGAAAATTTAAGGAAAGCCTTTTGGATTACAAAATGTCATACAAAAGAAGAAAAAAAAAGAATGATGCAGCTCTTCTCCCATTGATAGAATGCCTTTTGAGCAGCTCTTTCTCTCATTGCTGATGGGAAAGAACACTTTCAATATCTCCCCCATTCCACAAGTAGTGAATGCTGCACATCTTTATTTATTCTTTGAAGACGATTCCTTACTCTAATGATGAATGAACTCCATAAAGGTTGACTGACATCTCTCTCACCTACAAAACACCACAACTTGCATGGAATCTTTCCATCCCTATGTAATAAGCCAATGCCATGGCCATCGTCTGCTTCACCAAGAAGCAGAAACCCCTACCGTGAGGGACGAAGGAAAGATGATAGGGGGGCGGGATGTGTTAAAGGTGATTGAGGCAATGACGCCGCTTTATGTCGCACTCGGCCTCGGCTACGGCTCGGTGCGGTGGTGGCACGTCTTCACCCGCGAGCAGTGCGAAGCGATCAACCGCCTCGTCGTCTATTTCGCCATCCCCTTCTTCACCTTCGATTTCACCAGCCACATCGACCCTTTCACCATGAACTACCGCGTCATCGCCGCCGACGCCATCTCCAAGCTCCTCACCGTGGCAGTACTGGCTGCATGGACCTGGTGCAGCAGCAGCGACAAGAGCAGCTACAGCTGGGCCATCACCATCTTCTCGCTCTCCCAGCTCAGCAACATCTTGGTGGTGGGCGCGCCGCTGCTGGACGCCATGTACGGACGTTGGGCGCAGGACATCATCGTGCAGCTGTCCGTGGTGCAGCTCATCGCGTGGATGGCGCTGCTCCTGTTCGCGCTCGAGATGAGGAAGGCAAGGGGTGCTGCCAGCTTTGCTCCGGCGACCGTCGTGGCCGGCGCTGGTGGCCAGATGGTGGCACCCGAACCGCAACAAGCAATGGACGTGGAGCGCAACGCCGACGTCGCTGCACGTCCTACGTTAGGATCACTGATGAAGACGGTGTGGCTCAAGCTCGTTATCAATCCCAACATATACGCCAGCGTTCTCGGCGTCATTTGGGCTCTCATAGCAAACAGGTACCGAGCAGCCTCCTCTCCTCGACACACTAGTTCTGCCGATGACTGCTCTGTCTTTGCAGGTGGCACTTCGAGATGCCGCGAATCATCGAGGGATCGGTGTTGGTGATGTCCAAGACCGGGACAGGGATGTCCATGTTCAGCATGGGTGAGACCATCAACGACTCCTAACCTGAGATCATAACCGGCTGCGGTGCTACAGAGGCGAACTCTTCATCCCTGTTTCCATGGTTGCAGGGTTGTTCATGGCTCTGCAAGACAAGATTGTCGCATGTGGCCCGAAGCTGAGCGCGTTCGGCATGGTTCTAAAGTTCATCGCGGGGCCGGCGGCTACGGCGATCTCCGCCGTCTCCGTGGGACTTCGTGGTGATCTCCTGAGGGTGGCGATCATACAGGTAATGTGTTCTCCACTCACTGTACACGTAGCATGAAACCCCATTTACGTCTCATTGTACTTAACATTTTGCAGGCTGCACTGCCTCAATCTATCTCCTCCTTCATCTTCGCAAGAGAGTATGGATTGCATCCTGGTGTGCTCAGCACCGCGTGAGCAATCCAAACAAAGCTGTAGTTTCTCCATGTCAATGGTTATTTCTGATCAATCCTTTTGTTGTTCTTCTGCAGAGTCATTTTTGGAACGCTCGTCTCATTGCCGGTGCTGATAGCATACTATGAAGTTCTTGGTTTACTGAGCTAGTTCGGATTGAACTCATGTAATTTTCCTTTTGCCAGATTCTGCAATCTTTGTTTTAGTTCTACTTCAGGTTTTGTATCTGATAATGGATGGTGAGAAGTTTACAAGATCATAACATCATCTTTAGTCTGTCCATGAGTTGCTCAATCTTTTTTTTGCCAACATTTATCTTTGCTGCTCTTCTCTATCTTCCAACACTATATCTAACCTGTATCTACCCACACCATGGAAGGAAGGTTCTGCAACTGTTTCAGGAAAATAATGCCTAAGATGGAAGGTCATGATGTGTTAAAGATATAAATCAGATTATGTCTCCTAGATTTAGGCAGATCACACTTATAAAAATTATATTTCTGATCGAATTAATACTATTAAGAATATAAATCAAATCATACAATATCTACATGTTTAAACTCAGAAGAAATGATATAATACAAAAGTGGATAGCTAGACAAGCCAAGAAGCTGGACAAAGAATTCAAAGAATACAACTTTAATTGCACAGTGTCAGGCTTTGCTTTGTAAGAATCAGCCGAAAGCAATTTTACAGTCAGATCAGATACTCTGCTCGAGTGTATATGATTTAAAATGGTTCAAGTGGTCCAATCAGATTTAAAATGGATCTGGTAGTGGAAGACATATGAGAAGAAATAAAGAATGATTTCTACTCTGAACAAAGGAATGAGTACTGTTCTACATACAAAATGATAAGCTGAGGAGTTCTAGCAAATGAAATTCTCCTTCCTGCATTGGTTTTGATCTCTGCAGACAAGGACACTAAAATCGTAAATCTCTAGTGAGTTGCCTGTATCATAATAATACATTATGTTTCATTGGAAGAAAAAAATTCCTACAGCTTGGTTGATCAAGATTGCCTACTAGCATCTGGTTCAGTTTTCTCGACAGTCGCAAGTTGCTTCCAATTGACCTGTATTGATTGCATCCTCTGAATAAATAGCAAGGGTGTGCTCTTCGGATGGCCACTTCATACCAAGACAGCACGGAGACAACACGTTGATTTCCACCGCTGCATGATATCACAGAACAGAACTCTCCACCCTTCCAGAAAATAGCAGATCCAAAAATGGATCTTCAGCTTCTGTTGAATTGCTTGAAACCAAGTCCAACTTCATCTTCTTGCTTGGCCCACTTGTGTTTGTGTCGGACGGGTTTGACCTTTTCACTGGAACAAATGCAACATTTCTTCTGGATTTAGTTTGAGGTTCCGGGGTTGTAGCGCTGAGAAATGTATCTACTTTTGCAGCTAGTACTTCTTCAGCATCTGCCGAGGCGAACTTTACCGCTTCCAGAGTCCTTGCATCTTCAGAATTCACAGTGTTTCCTATGATGGCTACCGTCTCTGGTTGGTCTTTCGGTGGATGGGTGTCAGTTTCCATGGTAGGGGAGCATATATTTTCATGCTTGGTTGCTGAATTACACAAAAAAGATGGTCAAGAAATGAGCACCCGATATCATACAGCAGAATAAATCATATCTTAAGTTGCATTGCTGTGTTAAGATGTTCATAAATGCACAAAACAATTTTGCAATCAATTTATATGTTAACAGAGCCCTTTAACAAAACCAAAGTGCAAATAGTGATGGGAATTTTGAAAGTAAAACAATTTTGACATCAAATGCGAGGTACGCCTAATAGAGTTTAGGTGAAAGCTCATGTTCTATTTAATGACTGGAAGTGTGGGTTATGGCCCTTCTTTTGCAACTATGTAAGTATTGCAGCTCAACATGGAGGGCATTTTTCTTTCTGGGTGAGGAAAGTCTCGAAAGAATTCAAATCAAAAAGCTTGGTGCTGTGAAACGAGGTTCTAAATGCCGTGCCTGGTACCCATACCAGAACCTTTCCAGACTTATATGTGCTGAATGGTATAGCATGCTACACCTTGTATAGGAGTTACAGAAAACACGAAAAAAAAGTAACGGAATTTTGTATATGTTGTTAACAACCATTTGGTAAACGGGTACCAATATTTAAAACATCAAATTGGGAAAACAAACAATATCTCGCCAGGAGATGACACACTTATCTAGGGTAATGTATTCTACTATGTGGATGAGCATATAGACACACATCCATAAGTTAACAAGCACCAAACTGGATGCCTCAAGGTCCAATTTAGAAATATACTTCAAATCCTTGGGCATATTAGAAGAACCACTGATTAATTTTGTAAAGAAAAGATATCAGTTCAATAAAAATGATGGAACGACCTTCATCAAAAAGTTCGAAGGTTTCATACTGGACAGATGTTGTGAAGGGAACAGCACTTAGATCTTCATTCCTGTTCTCGATATTTCTATTTTCTGTTTTTTCAACCAAGAAAAATTTATCTTCTCTCCAGACACAATCTAACATAAGAACTCTCTCGGTTGAGGGATAATACTCCCTAAAAGCCTGTAATAAACCAAAATAGTAGACCTTAAGCCTAGGCACACACATTTGAAATTAGAAACTCAAGATATCATTTTTCGAGAGACAAGAAGCAAACCTCTATTCCATCCTGAAAAAGTTTTACAGATTGCCTTTCTTGAGAAAGAGATGAAACCTTATTATATATCAGAATGACATCGAGTAACATCTGTTACAGCATAAATAAGATGTATCAAATAGCTACCACGAAATGCAAGTAAAAGTATAGATCGAGCAAAAAGACAATAACGGCATGCTGTGTTTTTTAGATACTGCAGTGTTAGAATTTGGTGTAAAATAAATAACAAAAGCTTGAACTACTTCCAAGGATTGATAGCAACTGTCAGTTTAAAGAGTTGACAAACAACTTACACAGAGTGAGAATATGCAAATAGAAGCGGTCCTGGTGCAGTACCAAGAAGTTCTTGCTTCTATAATTAAGGAAAAAACTTATGCCAAAATTCTACGGTCACGAAATAAACACATTTTGTAAGACATGAATGTGCCAACATCATTTTAAGGTTGACACGACCAAGGTTTCAAAAACCAGTCAGAATTTATTTCTTATTTTTTATTTATTTTTTGTTGCTTGGTACTAGGCAGTACAGGAGGGTACATAGTCCTATATGTACTGTACCAGTCCAGTAGACCATGAAAACCTTGGACCTGACCACATTTTGCAACATATTTGAGAAACATCTAGGTTTTGACACGATATATGTGATATACAATTGAATAAAATAGAACCACTGAGCTGACTTGCTAAATCATTATTTGCAGTTAGAGATTACAGTTATGGGGGAAGAATGAGAACAAATTTGGATCTACAAATGGTAATGCTATGAGTGAAGTAGTCTGTATTTGTAAATAACAACTACATTTGCATTTCCAATTTGACTAATTTGAAAAAAACACTAACTTTAGCAATTAGATGTCAAGGTACTAAACTTGATTAGTCAAAGTCTGGTGCATTGTATGAACATCACTAGCAGTTATTAACAAAATACAAAAACTGAATCATATACTTTCAGCGTATCAACAAGTGGATAAATAATATCTGATTATACATTTAGTTTGGAAGAACAAAAGGCCACAACTTCAGAAAAAATTACCTGTTGAACTAGAACCCGGAGACGGGCAAGCAAAGAGAGTATAGTGATGCAAAATCCTGTGAAGAAGGACTTAGCAAGCAATAAAGATATCTGACTATCATGGAGATAAAGGAAAACATGTGATTTATTATTGAATCTGGTATACTAGAAGTTGGAAAATTATCAAAGGAATGTCTGCGACAATATCTAGCCATTTGCAGGAAAGAAGCAATGATCTTGTTGATATTCCCAAGCAAGGACCACAAAGTCAACTACATGATTATGAAATCATAATTTGGTAGAAACTGGCATACTGGATTATGAAATCATGCATTCTCAGGTCAGGAAACCAGATATTACAAATTTTTAGTCTATATGCAGATCAAAAGCAAGGAAAAAAAAATTTTCCAGACCACATCCAAAAAAAGTCATTCGAGTAAATATATACTCGGTGAGATGACATTCTAAAATCAGGGAGAATAGCGACTCTCCCATTTGAACTGAATAAACTAAAGGATTAACTCCAAAATATGTCATGCACACATGAGTATATACGCATGTTCCTACACACACAAAGATAGAAAGAGAGAGAGAGAGAGAGAGAGAGAGAGAGAGGAACTGATAAGATAGCACAGAGGGCTTTCTAGAGTTTCTAACATGTGGTATGCACGTAAAACAAGAATGAATTTTTATCAAAAATGAATTTGAAAAGGCTATGTATTCCTTGCAGTGTGTATGAAGATCAATTTTGATTTAACCAGCTAAACCATTATAATCTTTTTAAAGATTCATAATTAAGGATACGTAGCTGCCCTGAGTATTGGTTCGGTCATCTGCAGGAAATAAAATACGATTAGACAAATATCTGGCCAAGATTAGCATAAGTGTAGGATAAGAGGAGCTATTAGAGAAGAAATAGAAATTGCTAAATAAGTACTACAACTTCATTAAGAACACTGTGGATGTACTTGCAGGTAAAGTTTGCAATAGTATTTGGGGCTGAAAGCAAGAATGGTCATGTTGCACGCAGAGCACACACCCACTGTGGTCACTGCCCTTGCTGCATATGTGCCATTCACATGCCCTTAAATCCTGATTTTGTGTTAAATAGAAAGCAATGATCTATCATGCTGTTTCTCTTAATGGGTCACCCCCCATTTTGGGTACATGCAGTCACATGTAAATGCACTCTGATTTTACATGGTGCACTACAAGTAATTGTTAATACGCTGGCAAAAAATACAATTTTTATTATAAGAGAAGAAAAGTTACTTTCTTGTTACTATAGAGCAATGCTTAATTTTGCACAAAGCAACAGTAAACAAATCAATGTCAATGAAAGTCAAAATAATATAGAGATAGACTAAACAGACCTTGGATAATAATCGTGCAACGCCTAATAGTCGATCCTGACAGTTATGCTTTGAGCCAGAGCTATTTGACTTTGAACTGCAAGGCAGTAAAACCATCATCCAACCTACCATCATAAATATGACATCTAAAGTAGATGAGCAAACAACAGTTTTTCCAGTAATTATGAACCTCATACATAATTACAAACAAAGATGTCAAAGTTGTTTCACTTCAGCTATTCCATTAACCATGCGACTGATTGAAATCTTAGATCATCAATCTTAGGCCACTTAACACTTATATTGGATAAGATGAGAAATATTCTTAAAACTTGAATGCAAATAATGTCAAAAATGATAGAGATGCTTCCGTAATGGACCAAAAAAAGAAAGATCCACCGAAACCCACCAAAAACTTACTTCTTAATGCACAGTAATAGAATAAGATCATGAGAAGTCTTTTCCCAAAATTTTTAACTCCAAATACAATAATTAAAAGCCAGATTTGTGTGAAAGATGATACATGACTAACATGTTATTTAAAATTATTTTTTAATACTTAACAATGTAAGTCTTACTCTGTAATATTAACAACTTAAAACTACAATATTTTGAACTATCAGACCACTAGTTTGTGATCATAAAGCTTGATCAGTGTTGCTTTTGCTTCTAAGAAGAACGTGTTTGAACCAATATCTACTAAAAGCTACATTGTCACTAGGTGCCCTTGGAAATTCTCATCCTAGATAAAACTTAACTATTACCAGTCATCATCTTCTTCCAAATGACAATTATTCTACCCTATTACTGAAACCTTAATTCCACAAAGAAAGACGATAAACAACAGGATTTTCACTAAAAGCTACATTGTCACTAGGTGCCATTGGATAATTTCATCCTAGATAAAACTTACCTATTACCAGTCGTCTTCTTCTTCCAAATGACAATTATTCTACCCTATTACTGAAAACTTAATTCTACAAAGAAAGACGATAAACAACAGGATTTTCACTAAAATCTACATTGTCACTAGATGCCCTTGGATAATTCATCCTAGATAAAAATTACCGATTACCAGTCATCATCTTCTTCCAAATGACAATTATTCTACCCTATTACTGACACCTTAATTCTACAAAGAAAGATGATAAACAACAGAATTTCACCTCAACCAACTCTATGCTTCTCCCAAAAGTTTTCACATCAATCTTCTTCATACTAAATTATCCAATTTATCAACAGCTTCTAGTTGATTATATATATATATATATATATATATATATATATATATATATGATAAGACACATAAGGCAAAGTTCAAAGGAGGAGCATATCCAATTTCTTATTCCACAGCATAAGACATAATTTGAACTTCCATCGTATATCAACCATGTTGATCATATATGAGTGCAACTGGGCACCAGCTGAAGGTACTATAGTATCCTGACCAAATGCAACATTTTATAGTTTTATTTATATTTTTGACTGCACCAACTGCTATCAATACCATACCAATCAGTATATACTGGTCTGACAGTGATTCAGCAGCAATATTAGACCAATATCTTAGACCTTGGCACAAGATTCCACCATTGATTTTTTTAATGTCTCAATCACCATGAACCAATTGTGATGATTGAATTACGAAGATGACTCATCAATATTAAACTACTAGTTGGATGGACAAGATGTTCTTTAGTGGAAGAGTCTCCTTAGGTAGAAATTCCTCTCCCAACGACAACTTACTAGATTAGATCAGAATTTTTGGAATAATTAATCCTAATACAGTACAAACCATAAGATAATTTAAGGAAAGCCTTTTGGCTAACCAGAAGAAGCTATTCTTTCTTAACATAATAGCGCATTATGAACAAATAATCCAAGATACAAGTACCAAATACGACAAGTTTCAAAACTCCATGAAGTTCAAAATGTCATACAAAAGAAAAAAAAGAATGATGCAATGTTCGCAAGAATATACCGTGTGGGATAAAATGCCTTTTGAGCAGCTCTTCTTCCATTGATGATGGGAAAGAGCACTTTCAAGATCTCCCCCAGTCCAGCAGACTGAAGAAGCTTCACATCACGTCTCACCTACCATCAAGCAATGCATCGAACAAAAAAAGGATCAGTTTAAACAAAACAAAAGAAACATATTATCAGAATGTATCGATGATGAATGTCAAAAAAGAAGGGAAAAAACAAGATCAAGAGAAGAATTTGAGAACCTTCAAAAGGTACTGGAAGTAGGAACTGCGACGATGTTGATTCTTGTTCTTATAGACCATTCGATCAAGGACCCCAGCCTCGACTTGAAATTGGACGAGAAGATGCTGAAGCCTCTCCTCAAGCTTTGAGATTTCGTGATTCGTCATAGTCAAATCCAAACAAACCTAACTAAACGGACGAGAGTGAAGAAATCAGGATGGTGGAATTCCATTGGAAATTAAAAGAATGGAGATCTGTCCTACTGTCAATTAGAAGTGCAAGTTGTGCTTTCGAGTATATTCAAAAATTCATAGTGACCATCAACCTGGTTCAGCTTCCATTCATGCAGCATATCCAAATAACTAATACTATATAGAGATCAAGACTTCGATATACTTGCACATGTAACAAGTAGGACTAACACCAATCAATAATACAATGAATTGTAAATTTTCTACAGATGATTCCAGTATATCCAAAAAGAAGAAATAAAAAAGAGGTGACAAAGGATGCGAGTATTTAGATTAGTGATGCCAGAAGAACCAGAGGATGATGATCGAAGATTTTGTTAAAACCATTAAGAAATGGCTATAGATGACATCCATACATTGATAGACTTAAAGATTTCTTTTTGACGCACACATTGTCAAACGAAATTTTGAAGGATGTCTGTTGGTGGCGCTAAAAAATATAGCTAAAATCCATTGGTTGATAGACTTTAACGACACATGAGAGAGATAGAGAGCGTGTGTGTGTGTACTGTGTGCTGCCTTTGGATAGGCAGGCAAGGAGAGGAGAGCGGAGGAGTGAGGAAGAGAGGGAAAATAGGAGAGGGGAGGACATGAGAGAGAGAGAGAGAGAGAGAGAGAGAGAGAGAGAGAGAGAGAGAGAGAGGACAGTTGAGATCAGGAGGGGAGGAGAGGAGAGAAGAGTACCGGTACCAGGGAAGAGACGGTTCGGCCTGCAGCGAAGCGATGAAGCGGCGGCGGAAGGGCACGGCCGGCAGCGGCCGGAGAGATCGCGAAGAGGCTAGGGCGTCCTCGCCGCGGTTTTCGACCTTTTAAGCCTATACGGTAAACCCGAGTCGACCGATCTTATCGAGTCGACGCGCGAGTCGATCCGAGTTCCTTCAGAAGCCGGTTCGATGACCGAGCCGACTCACCAGTCCTGAACTGGAATATAATTGTGTATACTACGAGAAGTGACACCCATACGGCCCCGTATACTTGTAGTATACGGTCAAAACAAGGCATTTTGTGCCCACTGTAACATATCAGCCTCGCCAATCGGACCGTCAATCATGTTAACGTAGCAAATCTCAACCGTCCAAGTGGATACTACAGCAGTCGTCCATCGACTTGGTTCCGCATGGCGCGCACTCGAAACGTCGCCCTCCTCGGCGTACCGTTGGTGGTCTCCGGACAAACACGGGGGAAGGGAACTTGGAGAGATCGAAACCCTGAGGAAGATTTTGGGAGCGAGGGTCGATCGAGGGATGTCGAGCGCAGGGCAAGAGGAGGACAAGAAGCCAGCGGATCAGTCGGCGCACATCAATCTCAAGGTCAAGTCACAGGTCTGATTTCTCATCCTCCTTCCCCCCCCTTTACCATTCTCCCATTTTCCGGCAATAATTGGATACTCTGTTGGTTATGTTCTTCCTATTAGTTACATTTGGTTCAGATCTTTTGAGTTTATTTGGCCAATTTTGCTCATTTATTGAAGGTGTTTAAGATAGCTTTGAAATCTTTGCCCAAAAATGAATTTTTTGGGGCGTATTTGGAGTTGTGGTTGTTCCCTTTTTAAATTACTTGCACATTAATCTCTGGCATCGTGCATGTGGTTGTGGATTAGCACAAGTCCAGTAGCTAATAGAACTGGGTACACCAAGTAGTGAATTTTGTTAATTAGAGGTTGTTGTGCACCTTGTAGCTGATTAAATTATCTAGGTCAGGAAATGAATGCCATTGATTAGGGATTCTTATCCAGGAACCTTGCATCAGATGTTATGCTTGCTAAGTTGATGCCAAGATATCTAACTTTATGATGTTGTTTCAAACTTCATGTCAAACTAGAAATTGATGAAATTATCTGGGACATGTATTAGATGCATTGTTAGTAATAATCTATTTTAGTTTTGTGGCATTTATGGTACATTGTTTGGGTGCCCACAGTTATGAATACAAGATAGAGGAGTTCTCGTTGATGGTGGCTTGGTTCTCACGTTTTCCATCATCTGAAAGTATTATACAGTATTTTCAAAAGCGCTCAGGCAAGGCGAGGCTTGAGCGCCTTGCAAAACCTGTGGACGAGACATTTTGATGAACTGCTTCCTGAGCTCTCTCCCAAGGTGTCCAACCGCCCAAGTGAAGATGGGTTTGGGTTCATGCCTGGTTCAATTAAACAAGCAAGTTGGTTCAATCAAACCAACTAATCTGCCGTAACACAAAACCCCCCTCTCCCCCCTGAGCTTGGCCTAGTTTATCTTCAAAGTGAAATCCTACATCCATCATCGTGGCCTTCTTCTGCAACTCCATTCGTTGTCGTCGCCTTTGTCCTCATCTCCATCTACCATCGTCACCTTCATCCGCAGCTTCCTCCGTCATCGCCTTCGTTTGCAACTTCCTTTACAATTGTCGCCTTCGTCCGTAGCTTCCTCTATAGTATGATTTGTCATATAGTATGATTTTTCGGATATCAAATATTGCTGCAATCAGTCTTGTACTAATTTTGTGTTCTTGTGTTCCAAAGGATGGAAATGAGGTCTTCTTCAGGATCAAGCGCAGCACTCAGCTGCGGAAGCTCATGAGTGCCTACTGTGATCGTCAATCAATGGACTTCAACGCGATTGCTTTTTTGTTTGATGGCCGTAGACTGAGGGGCGAGCAGTCTCCTGATGAAGTAACTGACCATTTTGTTTTGTCATTATATTGTTACTACTAAGGACAATCTGATCTCAAGCATTTTATCTCTGTATCTTGCAGCTTGAAATGGAGGATGGGGATGAGATTGATGCCATGTTGCACCAAACTGGAGGTGGTCGGCCAAGCACATAGAGATAATTCTAGTTCTATGTTGGCTTAGAACCTTGTAATTAGAGTAGCAGCTAGTGGAGTCAGTGGTCAAGAAGTGTAGGTTATGAACTCATATTTTTGGGTGACATTATCTTTGGGCCTTTGATGTGTGTGTGTGGAATGTTCACTTTCAATTCTCTGTTCATGGTGGTTCTGTTTTGTCATATGAAATCCATTTGGTTCAAATGAGAATTTAATGTTAATTGATTGGCCTTAATGGATTGAGTGTTTTGAATATATAGGATATCCTTCATTTAGAATAGCTCCAGAGGCATGTCAATCACAGATTAAGAAATGATTTCAGATGGAGAGCATTGATGAGAAATTAACATGGCAGCAGAGCATGCAAAGCTTTATATACATTGATTTCACAGAATCTTGACAGACTTTTATGTGGTTTCACTCTATCCAAACTTCAATGCTAACAGAGAGGACAATTTAATGAGATTCATTAGCCATGCTTCTTTTTCCAAAAAGAAAAGTAAGAACTATGAGCCATGGTTGGTGCTGGTTCTGATGAAGCAGCAGTGGCCAGACTTTTGTTGGAGCTGTTGAAGCTTCAATGCATTGCCAAAGCATCTGCTGCAGTAGCTGTCCACTGTAACCATTTCAGCTTTCTTTTCCCCAGTCCACAGCACTTTCATGGTGCTCATTAAATAGATAGCCATCAGCATTCATCAGGTACCATTCGAAATTGTTGTTGATGATCTGATGGATGTATTTTTGTTAATATGTATTTTTTCTTCATAATATTTTGTTTAGGTAAATTGCTTTTTGCATTTGTATCTAATCAAAATCTTCCTATATAATCAAAGCACAAATTCATGCATGTCAATCAGATTACTGCACATTGTTACTACATTTCAGCAGGTATTCCAATGCAATTAACATTTCATAATCAAGAAAAACCCATAATCACATCATTGTGAATCAATATTTGAAGGAAATCTTACTCATTGAGCAGCATTAGTTGCAACTGAAGGATACAACTAATCCCAAGATTCCCAAAACCCTTATCATACAAGCTAATTTGGATATATAAAGAGACAAATTGCAGATAGGTCTGATGAACAACTGCAGTCATAAGTAGACAAGAGGAATCCAATGCTATCACTTTTCAGACAATCAATAAAGAGACTACTCAGCCAGAGGGAGAAAAAATTCTGAAGCATCACAAAAATCCTCAATCAAGAGAAACAAAAAACAACCCCTTATCAACAAGTATAAGCCAAGATTAGCAGAGTAATACAAGTTTAGTTGTGCAACAAATGATAACAGATACACTTAATTAATTTTCTGAGATGGCAGCTGGAAAGATTTAGATTTTGAGATGGGTTTAGTGGCTCAGTTGGATCTCTCCAGAATGATGCAGGAGAGAAGCAAAAATACAATGACATGAGCTTGAAGCTCAAACCCCCTAATACAGGCATAGATCAAATAGGATCACATGCCATTCAACTACTGAAGAATAATTATGTCCTTCCAATCTCTTGTAAATTTCTGGTTAGGCCTTTTGGACATCAAAGCAGCCATAAATCTTTCAGTATCACAATCAGTAATCAGGCATTTAGATGTTAATAATCACTAGGAGTAATTTCAAGCTCAGGCAACCATATGATCAGTTCAGCACTGTACATGTGACTGTTGATGTATACAATAATTTTGTCATCATTGGTATTTAGCTCTCTCAAAAATCAAAATTCAATGCTAAGTCACTAATATTTTTTTTCGAAAGCATGCATTATGGGGGTTATCAATTAAGGTTAATTGTTTCATGAGAAAAGAATTAGAAGTCAGAATGTACAGAAATAATGAATCACTTAAAAGATCACCAGAATCAAACAATTAATTGGTATCAAATTATGACTGCTTGTGCAAAGAAAGAATGCAAATAGAAAGTAGCATTGGTCAAGATATCAAAGAAACTTTAATGTAGAGTTGCTCATTACTATCAGATATATAATGTTTTTTTCTCTCATTTTTGTCAATGTGTACTAATCCCAGGCTATGGAATTAATCCTAAATAAACTTTTCTGGGCACTCAACAACTACAATGTCAATTCACAAGCAATATGATATAACAACACAAGTCAGAACAAATCTATAAGAAGATGCATGCATTTGCTTATGAACAAAGTCTGGATGGGGCCACTAGTGAGAAGAGCAATGAGATCTCTAGATGAGTATGACATGCACAGAAAGATGTAGTGCCAACAAGTTTTGATTAGATTGTTGTAAGGATGGACATAATTTAGTCCAATAGCATTAGATCTTTGGACTCTCTACCATCATACAAGCTTAACTAGCAATGTTTATATCAATCACTCATCATATAAACATCATCATCACCAAAATTGTTCCCTTATCTTCTCACACACCACCAAAATCCAGCACTGATGACACTAAATTAGACATCCAACATCAGTTTAACAGCATCTTGTTGGACATCAATCTCCACAGTTGTTGTATCAGATGGAAAAATAATGCCAATTAATCACAAAAGAGGAGCCATTACCAGAGATATGGTGGTGGCGGCGGCGGCCGCCGGAGTTGGAGAACGGGAGGAGGCATTAGAAGATGTCGAGGATCTCAACGATGTAGGCATTGCAGAGGGGGCAGCTGCCGCGGCTGACCCACAGCTCACGCGAGCAGAGGCGGCAGAAGGTATGGCCGCAGGGGATGAACGCTGCCCCTTTGTGCCGCACCATGCACACGCAGCACATGTACAGCATCACCCCTCCGCCGCCCTCCCTCTCGTCCGCTGCCACCTCTTTCTCCGGCGGCGCCGCTGCGAATAAGGATAACCTTTCCCTCCCGCTGCCTCCCCATTGCCTGTCCGTTTGCTCCAGTAACGCCAAGAGGGACACTCTCGCTGGCTGCTCCTCCTCCTCCTCCGCCGCCGCCGCCGGCACAGCAGCTGGTGCGGATGACTCAGCGGTGCCGCCGGGATCGGAGTTTTCACTGCCATTTATTTCGTCGCTTCCTCCTCCGCTGACTGAGGGTAGTTCAGTTGCCGCGGCCGTCGCTGACGCGGCGGTGGGTTCTGGGACGGCAAGCTCGGAACTCCGAACGGAGACGACGAGCTCGGCGTCCGAGATTGGGTGTAAGTGGCCAGCGGACGCCGACGCCCAGGCTACGCCGTCGATGTGGAGGCGGAGGCGGTCCCTTAACGACATCCAGTGGGCTTCGTTGCTCGAGTTCCCGTCCGCCATGATCCCACTCGCCTCGTGCTCCTGATGGATGATGTCGAGCAGTGTCCTTCCGCTGCCGCCGGAGGTGGCAGATCCCTCCCTATTCTCGCACGCGATAATCGATTCTAGAGTCACCGAATCGCCGCCCCGGCGGCGGCAGATGCGCATGTCGTCTTCCTCCCGGACCTTGAGCAGGTCCCCGAGATTGGACGAGTGGACGACAGACAGCCGCTCCGAGAGCGTCACACCTCGCCGCAACTCCCTTCCCTCCATTCCCAAGATGCAATCTTTATCACAAAATCCTCCAAAACAAGAAAAGAAATCGATCTCCAAGCAATGATTTCCGGCAAAGCACCGCAAATCTACAACAGAAAGCCAGCGACCGAGCTCGAGAACCGGGAATCGAGATGCCTGGATCTATGAAAAATGCATGTTTGCCGATTCAGTCCACGCGCGAAGATTCCCAACATGGACGGAGCAGGCATCGGATTCTCTTCGCGGAAGCCAGAAAGATCCGCCCTTTGAACATCCGGCAAAAGAAAACGACGACAACAGACATCAGGAAGGCGGACAGGAAGCGAAGAAGAGTCGAGGGCGAGAGGAAGATAATAAAAAGGATAGAAGCCGGAACCTCACCGATTGAAGTGAGAGAGAGAGAGAGAGAGAGGAGATGACGTATAAGAAAGATTCGTTTTGGGGATCGGCATCCGCCGATTCCAGAGCGCCTCCCCGTCTCTCCTGCTGTCGTCTTCTGCCTTCTCTTCGCTACCTCATTTGGTTTCACGCATCGTTCCAAATCCTGTGGCGACACGCAGGACGAAGACGCACGTCATCTCCCTTCCTCTTCCTGCGGGTGGTGGTGATGGTGGTGGTGGTGGTGGTGGTGGAGAGACTGAGACTTGTCGGTGACAGGGGAATGCGTCTTCCGTCTGGCTTGTACCATTGCTCTCCCAAAATGACCAAAATAGCCTCATGCTGTAACACATGGCTCAGCCGACACGCTTACGTTTCCGTTATATAGTACTCGTTATTGTTCGTAACAGCCGATATATATGTTATAATACATGGAAATCATGATTCAGGTGAATAATGAACGGCTCAGATATGCTTGATTCAAAGCGATACAAAATGCACGAACACATAATAATATATATAGAGAGAGTGCTACATAAGTTAGTGCATATCTTACGTTCTCAAAGTAGGGCTTGCATTGATAAGACATAATATATTAAGGAGGACAGAAGTATCAGATGTGGATTGTTAATTATCCTATAATGGATTGCAACTTTTGTCAATGTTTCATATGATGATGGGTTACGTTTGCATGGTCTCTTTATTCTATGAAGGAAATTGGAGGATGATCTCATGATAGATCCTTTTGTGGCCCCATGTTTATGAATTTAAGTTATTATGCAAATCTTTGTAGTTAATATTCGTCATTTGGTGGGTATTTGTTGTTGAAATAATTGTATTATCTCTAGTTAAAATTATTATAAGAAAATAGTGAGAGATTTCATTGATATTATAGTAATTAAGTAGGTTTAGGAGGTACCAAGAATATTAATAGGAGAGATGGTCATATATAAATATGATTTGTAGAGATAAATATGCCACTTTCAAGTTTGGGAAATATATTTACTCTTTTTTTTTTCATTGAGGATAATTAAATAGGAGAGGTCCGATGTTGACGCGAGGACCACAAACAATCATGATTAGCTTTGTTGATATGGTGATGGTGGGAGCACATATGGAAGTGCAACTTTACCTTTGAATCGAAAGGGTATTCCAACGTCTTTTAATATCTTTCTTTCACAGATAGAAATGAACGAGGACTATAAATGATGTATAGTAATATAATGTTAAGAGACCAAGAGAAATGATTATGGGCTTCCCTCTGATGATCGTCCACGTAGACAAGAGACCAATGTCCGGTTAAGAAAGGTCATGATGTAATAGCAATGCTATAAGTCAAGGATAAAGGGTTATTTCGAAAAATATAAAAATGATCAATATACGAAGACTACTTCGAAAAGTATAAAAGTGATCAATATATGAACATCATCTCGGAAACACAAAAATAACCAATGTACAAAGACAATCTCAAAAAGTGTAAAAGTGATCGATACACGAAGACCACCTTAAAAAAACATAACAAGAAACACATCATGACGAGAAGCATAATACAAAATATGTCCGAGATGCGTGAGTTAAGAAAACTCAACTTTTGTTAGAAGAAACCCATTATGGCAAGAAACAAACGATTAAATATATCTAAGGCACATGAGTCGAGAAAATCTGATTCATGTAATACTATACCTATCGTGATGGGATGCATAAGACAATATGTTCGAGATATATGAGTCGAAAAAACTCAACCCGCATTAAAAAAAAAAACCATGATAGAAGATATAAAATAAAATGTGCTTGAGGCACATAAGTCGAGAAATCATAGCATGTGTCAAAAAAAATCCGCCACGACAATAGGCATAAGATAAAATGTGTCTGAGACATGTAAGTTAAGAAAACCCGACTTACATAAAAAGAAACTTATCATGACAGGAGGCATAAGATAAAATATGCCCAAGATGTGTGAGTCAAGAAAACTCAACCTACATCAGAAGAAACCTATAATAGCGGAAAACACAAGACAAAATGTGTCTTAGGTGCATGAGTCGAAAAAACCCGACCCACATAACAAGAAACCTACCACGATATGAGGCATAAGATAAAATATATTTAAGGTGCATGAGTTAGGAAAACCCAACTCACGTAATAAGAAATTCATAATGATGAGAGACATAAGACAAAATGTGTTCGACATGCATGAGTTAGGAAAACTCGACCTGCGTAATAAGAAACTCATCACGATGGGAGGTACAAGATAAAATATGTTTGAGTCGCATAAGTCAGGAGAGCCCAACCCTAATAAGAAGAAACATATTATGGCGGAAGGTACAAGGCAAGATTTGGCTAATGCACATGAGTTGAAAAAATCCGACCTGCATAAGACCACTACGATGGGAGATACAAGAGAAAGAATGCTTGAAGCAAGGAGATCGAGTTTCAACCTTTCCTTTACTCAAGATGAGTAGGTCATTACTTAATATAGTCCATCAACCTAGAGGCCCATAAATAAATAAATAAGACACGAGCACCTCATATAGAAATGGGGCCTCCGCATAATAAGAAAAGAGATGTGGACCCTACCTTCGCCCAAGGTGGAGAGATCGAAAAACCCAACCCCTGCCTTAGCCAAGGCATGAAGGTCGAGAAGCTCGACCCCCACCTTCGCTAAAAGTGGAGAGGTCAGGAAACTTGATCCCTGCCTTCACCCCAAGGCGGGGAAGTTAGGAAACCCGACCCCTACCTTTGTCGAGCCATGAAGGTCAGGGCTTCGCTAGAAGCATGGAGGTCGAGATATCCGACACTCATCTTCACTTGAGGTGGGGAGGTCTGGAAACTTAACCCCACCTTTATTGAGGCATGGAGGTTGAACCTTCACTTGAGACATGGAGGTCAGTGACCTCATCCGACCAAGATATGTCCATCGATGATACAAAGTGTAGATCAATGATATATTACCACTAGTAGTGCTTAGGCATGATGAACTAGATGTGCCGGGCAAATTAGACATGCCACTAGGTCGATAATGGATCAAAGGGATATAAGCTTGATGTTTCAAATGAACTAGATGCTACACTTTGGACTCCTCTCACGAGAGCCCCAAAGCATGTCTTGAGAGATGAGGGGTGCGAGACAAATGATAGAGAATATATCGTTAGCTAATCTTCATCCGAAACATGATCATTACATTGTGTCCACGGTGAAAGAAGAAGACAAATGCTATCCACTACTCATCTGCCCATGTGAAAGAGTCTAAGGTAGGTGGGTATAGATTGCACACCCCCACTTGTTGCTCACATAGACAAGAGGCCAAGTGGAGGCTATCGGAGGTAGTTAGAGATTGCCACACTATAAAATATTCTGTAAAATATTATGTCTATTTACGACTAAATATAAAAGCTTAACTTCAACGTAATGAAAAGAGATATTACCTTTTTAGTATACTTATGTTCACACTCATATACCTCGGATTACTTGGGATATCCAAATGTAGGATCAAATTCACACGTGTCCCAAAAACAAAGGAGTTTAGTTAACTTCAAGATTGATTCCAAGTTTTTACAGAAGAGAATGCATTGGAGATGATAGATCACGAGACTCGTTGTTGTGAGGAAGAAGACTATGAGAGCTGTTGTGTAAGATATGATTACCTTGAAAACTCGAACGTTGATTAGATTCTCTCTCTACAAAGGACAAATGTTTGAGTTGAGATACAAACAAGATTATGTCTCTTTGTTTTAGATTAATGTCAAGGATTATAAACAAATGGAGAGGTTTTGGTGGGACATCAAGTCACGTGAACCAACAGTGTCAGCATTGCCTGAGGTCAGAGAGAGAGAGAGAGAGATGATTCAACGAAGTCCATATTGTTATCACAAACACCAAGTAGAGAACAAGAACTACTAAAATGTGACGGCTTAACGAAAGCAGCAAGAAGAAGAAGAAGAAGCAAATAGGAAGAACAACAAAGCAGCAGCACCTCACGGACGGCGGGGTGGAGGAACAGAAGCCAGCGTCGCCATGGCCGCCTCAAATTGCTGCAGTGAGAGGGGGTCAAGCGGGAGGAGCTCCGGACCTTTGACCCAGCTCTTCACGTCCATGTTGTTCATGGCAGCAGTAGTAGTGTCGAACCCATACCGTCCTATGTGAGCCACATGCTGCACGTCGGTCGGGAAACCGATCTCCATCTCTCTCTCTTCATCCTCCTCTTCGTAAACCGCAAACATCTGAGATAAGCTCTTCAGACTCTTGATCAGCAGCTTCTGAATCTTGTGAGCCCTCTTCGTCTTCGCAGTGGACTGCTTCTCGAGCTCTCTTCCTGCAATGCGACCAAGAAACATGACAGACAGAGAGAGAGGAACACCAATAGGGAAGAGAAAGAGATGGTGGGACACCTTGTACTCTCTTTGGTTGGCTTTGGCTGACGGCAACACTGGAGCGGGAGACGCAGCTGGCGGAGAAGGGAAGGACGACGAGCTTGCCCATGCGCCGTTCTCTCATGGCCTCATTAATGGAACAGGAGAGGAAGTTATTGGCATGAAATAAGTGAAAGCTCAAGTGTGCTTTTTATCCTTTATATATATATATATATATATATATATATAAAGTCATATTATTTATCACATCCATCCAACTTATTTTTATACTTTAAACATTGATCTGATGATAATTTATTAAACTCACTTTTCAAAGATTGAGGATTAAAAATATTATTCGATATATTTTTGAATCTTATTATATATATATATATAGCTTAATTAATGTTGGATTATTAACAGTTAACTAATTTAACTAACTAGCAAAACAACAACAGGAAAAAAGAAAAGCCCGAAAGGATCCAAAGCAGACTAATCTTTTACCGAGTCTTCTACCTTACGAAACATTAGAAGATATGACACAGACACTAAAAGGACTTTCAAATTACAATTTAAATTAATTAT
The DNA here is from genome assembly GCF_036884655.1 of Musa acuminata AAA Group. Taxonomy (NCBI): domain Eukaryota; kingdom Viridiplantae; phylum Streptophyta; class Magnoliopsida; order Zingiberales; family Musaceae; genus Musa; species Musa acuminata. Next base: position 45,310,213 of record NC_088342.1, read on the forward strand.
ATCTGTGTTGGATGCCCAAAAAAATGGGCACAGCAAAAAGGAAAGAAAAGTTCTATTTGGAACAAATGGTTACCATAAAAAAAAAAAATCAGATATTTAACATCATAATGGAGGGTAGAAGTATGATGACAAAGAAAACCCGAAAAACAGGAGGCCGCCAATAGTAGCCACTGTTTTCTGTGAGATCTTTGACGCCAGCATGCTCCCTCCGACCACTGCTAATGATGTGCATATGGTGTGTCCCAGAGTTGCTCCCACAGCAACGCCAATTGCATTCTTGTGAGTTGCCAGCTGCATGATCCACAACGCGACATGTTACTTGTTCAATTAGTAGACTTCAGAGATTTGTAAACATGTGGTGAAATCATGTCAGTGTGATTCTGTAGTTTCTTTTTTTATTCAATAAAAGGAAACTGCAAAATGTTGAGCAGGAAGAAGAAGACAAATTTCTTTAATGCTGTTGGAAGTGGAGGAAGAAGACAAGGAGAGAGGAAGAGAAACGGAAAAAAGGAGGAAGGAGGAGAAGCCCACTGTGAGAATCTCTTGATCATAGATCTCAGGAATCAACTAATGATAGAGATTAAGCCCCTTTGGTTTAGGCTTCTCACGAACTTATGTTCTAATTCTCACACCCTCTTAACATTGAGACATTGGTACCATTCTATCAAACAGTTTCTCATACATGTCTTCACATGTATTTATTGGTTTCTTGCCAAATCAAACACTTGGAAATGCATCTAGCCCTGATTCATGTGCCAATATCATGCAGTGCCATTGAGGCAGATATGCTGATCCTTGCAAATCATATTTATCAGGTAGCCTGTCGAATTTACATAAACATGAAACCTAGAAGAATGTCATGGTTGGACACCATAACCTGTAACTCATGGCAGAGCTAGAAACCATTGGGAATGAGCTGACTATGAGAGCCTTACCATATAAGGGCATACTTGATAAGGTTTTAGATGTACTAACGTGAGCAGCCAACTAGATTTGTATCACAAGCAAATACACTTAATAAAAGCTAACAACTTTATCAAGACAAAATTTTCTAAAATTATTTTGGAAGATAGATTGACTAGAGCATGGAGGACACACAACTAAGTGGACAGCTAAATTAGTTTAGGAATTAGACAAAACAGGAACTATTCAATACAAATTTGAATGAAAGGAACCGAGTTATTAATTATGAGAAAGTAGATGAAGTGCAGTTCAAACATCCAGATGATGCTAGGTGTCAATCACAAGTTGCATTAACCACTATAAGAGGCATAAAAGAACAATTAGCACAAAAGATGAGCTCACCGCAATAGTTGCTATCTGACTGCGATCCCCCCACTCAGCCAAAAAGGTCAAAATAAATGACTGCATGGAGAAGGTAGTTACATCAATAAAAGTTGAGTCATCAGTATTACTAGGTCTTGGAATGTTCGACGGCATCAATGTAAACCAAACCACAAGAGACCCCTTCAGAACCAAAAGAGAAAACATGTAAAGGTAGTTCCTATCACCCACAAGTAATTAGGATTGAAAGAAGACATACCTCCAAGAATATTGGTGTACAAAATCTTGAAAAGAAGCGGCGCAATGTCGACTTCCCTTGCCCTGACTCAAGTTTTTCTTCAACCTGCATTCATTTCATCATACAAGTTAACAACATAAAATTTTCTTATAAAATTTTTAGAACAATAAAGAACTTTTGAAGTCATTTCATCTGCTGATTCATAGAACAATGAATTTAGTGTGGTTTTCACAGGATAAAGGAGTCAGTTTTGACTTCAATCTGTTGAAACAAATATGATAGAGTTGAAGTTGAATAAAGTTATAAAAATTTGTAGATGATACGTATCCACATATCAAACTTCCATTACAAAACATAATATTTTATATCATTCCATCATCCAGAGATAAGAAAAGAAAAGGCTGCAAGTCAGCCATGATAGCCTACAATAGTTTACTTGCATGAAATAGTTATAGTTAATGTTTTACTTTGGCCCACTAAATATATAATCTCCAAGTTATATATTAAAGCCATGTATCGTCAAGAAATTTTCACTGCGACAAGTTTCAATTTGAATGTGGTAATATGCATCAACAAAGTAAAAATGTTAAGGCCAAGAAGAGAAAAGTAATGTAGCAAAGTTCCTTAACACTCCAAGTAAAATTTACATTTTTAAACTAAGCAAGAATATAGTAACAAAATCATCAGGAACAGTCAGGCCATTAAATTTCAAATCATTTTATTCCAAAAAATGATTGACATACTTCTTCCATTTCCTTCTTCTGTGATGTCTTCGAATCTGATCTCCAGGCAATGTACAGTAATCGAAGGCCAAAAAATGCATAAAGCACTGCTTGGAGTAAACATAAAAGTTAATACCGCACACCAGTTCATGGATCAAACAACTACTTATCAGAAACCAATTCTTTTTCTCTTTTTTTTTAATATCTGCAGCCCAAAAGAATTCATAAAGCACTGTAATAATAAACAGAGAAGCTAATACTACAAGGCACTTCAAAAGACTGCTTATCACAAATTAATATATTTTGCAGTGATCTGACCTTCTGAAGTTCATAGGAATAAATTACTTTGTCTCAGATACAATAAACACTACAATCATATTGTCCAATAAAGTGAACCCAAAAGTTACAGAAAAGAGAATTCCAATGAGTGGCCAATGGATCAATTTTAAGCAAACATCACAGAAAGAACAACCAAAGAATTATATTCAGTAAAGCAGTAACGATATGATTGAGAAAACAATATGATCCAATCAAATGTATTCCTAGTTAGACTTTTTCCTATAAAAATAGTTTTGTTATCTTGTTTTAAGAGGAGACTCACTAAAGAAAGAAATAAGAAAAGATACACCAGCAGAGAGAAAAAGAAAGACAAGATTAGCAGACTGCATAACATAGAAAGGGAAATATCCATCCATTTGTTAATGTCTTTATCAGGTCAGCAGTCCATCCTAGTCAAACACGCAAAGGGAAATATTTACCAGTAGCTGCACTGTTGGTGTGCTTCCTCGATATCAAATTGGGCACGATCCTACCAAGTCCAGTTGACAGTACCTAAAACGACAAGTAGGACTGAAACGAAACTGCCAATAACACAGTTAAGGATGCAATACTCACAACATAGAGAAGACTTTGAGAAAGGAAATGTAGAAGAACAAGTATCTCAACAATGGGAAAGCCTTGTGACATGCAAAGAACCTTACCGTCATCACAACAAGCGCCATGAGTGCACCAGACAAAACAATTGATTTTGGATGACGCATCGCCATAAGAGCAGCAATAATAAAAGTCTCATCTCCGATCTAGCAATTGAAATGACGGTTAATGTTAGTGTAACCAAACTAATTCAAGAACCAAACTTGCTAAATCCATGAGCAAAGTCAAGCACACACACCTCACTGACAATGATCATGGACAAGCTAGCAAAGAAGGCATCGAAGAGCCCCAACCCCGTTTGGTCCAAAGACACAACTCTGCCGTCGCTCGCATTCTCATCTTTTCGGAATGGGTGAAGCAACATCTGCAGCGAATGTCGAAAGAAAAACCATCAAAGGAAGAGAGACGCAAAGCATCGCCATCAAGAAGATGCAACATGGAAAGTTCAGCTCGCCTTCGTGCGCCGATCCAACGATTTGGCCGAGAAGCTCGATGCAGTCTCATCATTGTCCACCTCTAATTCCTGAAAAGCGAACAAAACTCAAATGTCAAATCAACAAAATCCACTTCTTCATTAGCTGAAGAACGGAAGAAAAAGGACAACAAAAAAATTCGGAAATTACCTGGGCCAACACCAGGGAGGAAAAGGAACCGAGGAAGATGAGCAGAAGAACAACAATCGAGGAGAGCCCAAATCCAGGGCTCCCGCCGGACCGATCCATGGCAACGGAGCTAACACCCCAGATTCAGATCCAAACTATGCAATTTCAAGAAGAGGGGGAGACGGAATGGAGGCGAAAGAAGGGGAGCAGACCCAAGGAATCAATACATTAGAGAACGAGAAGAGATCGAGGGTGGGGAATTGGGAACAAGAACAGATCGGATCGACAAAATGAACAAAGATCTCAGCTCAAAAGAGAAAAAGGCAAACGGAAACAGAGAGAGACGAGAGCGGATCTGAGGAAGGAGGCGATGAAGGGAACAGAGACGGGAGCGGCAGTAAGGCAGCAACGCTCTCTGCGTTCGCCGATTCAGCTGATCGATTGGTTATTTTATTTATTTATTTTTATTATTATTATTATTATTTATAGGTTTTTTTATATTTTAAATGATTTAAAAGGAAGATAGACGGTACCGTTACGATTGTATAATCCATCAAATACCGACATGTTACATCCAATTACCATAGTACATGTACGTAACGTCCGACATAATGCATGTTGACAAGGAGTCTCTGTTCTACTGCATTTTACTGAGGTCATACCAGCAAGCATCTATCAGACATGGCGGGTAACGAGATCACCACACGCTTCCATCTTAATCTCGTTGAGCATCTTTACCACCTCGAGCATGGTGGGCCTCTTCCACGGCTCGTCGGCGGTGCATGCGCGTGCGACCGCGAGCACCCGCATCATCTGCTCCCTGGACGGGCCGCCACCGGCGTGGGGCAAGCATGGGTCGAACACCTCAGCCTCCTTCCCACGCCCCACCATCCACCTCACCCACCCAACCAGGTTTCCGCCGCCTTCCACCTCCTCTTGTCCCGTCGGAGGCCATCCCGTCAGCAACTCCAGCGTAACCACCCCGAAGCTGTAGACGTCCCCCTTCGCGGTGGCTCTCATCGTAAGCCCGTACTCCGGCGGGATGTATCCGAAGGTCCCCGCGAGGTCGGTGCTGACATGCGTCTCGCAGGCGCTAATTATACGTGCGAGGCCGAAGTCTGAGACTCTCGGCTCGAAGTCTTTGTCGAGTAGGATGTTGCTGGATTTCATGTCGCGGTGAATGATGTGAGGCACGAAGCCATGGTGAAGGAAGGCAAGGCCACGAGCGGATCCCAGGCAAATCTTGAGTCTTACGGGCCAACTGAGGGCGTCGACAGCATCAGCTCGGTTCCGCAGCCAGACCTCGAGGCTCCCGTTCTCCATGTACTCGTATATCAGGAACCGCTCGTCGCCGAAGACGCAGTATCCGAGCAGTGGAACGAGGTTTCGGTGCTTCACTTTCCCGATTGTTTCCATCTCGGCCAAGAACTCGCGGTCGCCCTGGAACTGGCCGCCACCGTGAAGCCTCTTGATTGCCACCACGCATTCCTCCGGCAGAACTGCTCTGTAGACGGTGCCGAAACCGCCATCGCCTATAATTCGAGCCTTGCTGAAGTTCTCGGTGGCTTTCATGATATCGCTCGGAGTCAGCCGCAGCAGGGCGTGTTGAAATGTGGCTACGTTGATGCTCAATGGCTCCTTCATCTTCTTCCCCAGCAGCTCGTCACTGGAGGCCGGCTCGACGGCTGCCAAGTTGGCCTTGTCAGTGGAGACAAGATCCAGGGACTGCTGCCTCATTGCTTTCCACTTGAGCAGAAGGAACACCAGAGCTAGCAATCCTACTGCAGCACCAAGACCGACGCCCCAAATCAACCCCCCATTTGGTGATCGAGTTGGTGGTGGATAAGGTACCAACTGTGCTACACATCGATTTGCTGAAGCGCATTCCTCCGGCGCATACCTGTACAGCTTGTTGCCGGAGAAGTTGGCGAAGGAAAGCCCGACGATACTGCAGACGTCACAGGGGATGTCGCCGAGAAAGCCATTGTTGGAGAGGTCCAGATAAGTCAGATAGTCAAGTTTGGAGAGCGATGACGGCAAACTTCCAGTGAGACTGTTGTTGTGGAGATCAAGAACAGCCAGGGAGGTAAGATTCGACACCGACTCCGACATGGTGCCATTCAAGTAGTTGTTGCTGGCATTGAAGATAAGCAGGGAGCTGATCCCCCTGGCAATGCTGCCACCGAACGGGATTGAACCAGAGAGTGAATTCGAGCTGATATCAACATCTGTAAGTGTCTTGATGTCAAAGACGGTCTCCGGAATAGGACCAGTCAGCCTGTTGGACGACAAATTGAGCTTCACTAAGCTGGGGAGCATCAAGCTCAACTCGCTTGGAATGAGACCACCGAGCTGATTGTTTGACAGGAGAAGACCTTGTAGGCTCTGCAAGGGGGAAATCTGAACCAGAATCGGGCCGCTGAGGGAATTGAAGGAGAAATCAAGCAAGGTCAGGTTCGTCAGCTCTGCAAGCTCAGGAGGGATGCTGCCACTGAGCATGTTGCCTTGCAGCCTTAGCTCCTTCAACACTGCGCAGTTCTTGATGGCCGCAGGGATCTGACCTGTGAGATTGTTGTAGGAAAGATCGAGCACACCATAGTGCTGCGTGAACTCCGAATCTGGGTAAGCAGCCCGCTGAAATCCAGCACAGATCTCACCTGGAATATGACCAGAGAGTTGGTTGTTCGACAGAACTAAATCGTCCAGCAGATTCAACCGAGATATGGCTTCTGGAATAGAACCAGTCAGATTGTTTGAACCCAAATCCAACGCCACAAGGTTTGTGCAGTTGAAGAGCTCGGTTGGTATCTCCCCAGATAGTCTATTTCCATGCAGAGACAAGTTTGTCAGATTTCTCAACTTGCCAATGGACTTTGGTATGGATCCTTCAAAGAAATTATAGTCTAGTTGTAGTCTCTCCAAATTAGAAATGTTGCCGACGGCGATCCGAATGCAGCCTGCAAGTAGATTGTTGCTCAAAGATATCTCTAGAATCGTTGGAGATCTCCACAGTTGATCCGGAACATGTCCAGAGAAATTATTCTGTGACAGTTCCAATGTAACCAGTGGAAGCTCACCCAAGTAGTCTGGTATTTCACCATGTAAGTTGTTCCCAAGTAGGATCAAATCAGTAAGATTAGAGCATCCTCTGAAGGTTTCTTCGATGCTGCCAGTTAGTTTATTCTCCGATAAAGAGAGAGAAGACAAGGACCTGCAATCACATATCTTAGAGGGAATTTCTCCAGAGAGTTGATTGGCATCAGCAGAGAATGAGGTCAGAAATGGCAGATCAAGTGGAGGCAAAGATCCACTGAATTGGTTCTTGCCCAACCTAATGGAGTTTACCATCTTCCAGTTCGAAATCCAGGGGGGAATGGGACCTTCCAGGTGATTTCCTTCTACGATAAATGTCGTGATAGATTCGAGTCCTGCAAGACTTGCAGGAAGAGGACCAGAGAAGGAATTGAAAGACAAGTCTAGGATCTTTAGATTCTTGCAGCTGCCTAGTTGTTCTGGTAAATGCCCACTCAACCCAGCATCAGCTGCAACCAGATACATTAAGTTCACCAAATTTCCTATAGATCGAGGTAGTTCCCCTTCAAATTTGTTCTCTGAAATGTCTAAATCTATTAAGTTCCTGAGTTCAGAGATCTCCCTCGGAACAGTTCCTGTGAGCTTGCAACTGTGGAGAGAGAAAACTTTGAGCTGCTTCATCTTGCCAATCTCTACTGGAACACTCCCAGTGAAGCCATTGCGACCCAACCAAAGAGAATCTAGACTTGTCAATCTGCCAATGGTACTTGGTAGAGATCCTATAAAGCTGTTTGAAGAAAGGTCAAGAGTTAAGAGATCTCCAAGGGAACCAATGCCAGGAAAGATGGACCCAGAGAGCCTATTTCGGCTGACATCCAAGTGCAGGAGTCTGCTGAGGTTTTCCAAGCTGCTGGGTAATGTTCCAGACAAGTAGTTAATGCTCAAGTCCAGATACTCCAGATTCTGTAAGCTCCCTATATCTAGTGGAATGCTCCCTGAGAAAGAATTTCCCGAGATCGAAAGCTTCGTGAGACCTTTCAGATGTTCAACTATGATTCTCAAGCCTCCAGAGAAGGAATTGGAGTCAAGGACAAGTTCTTTGAGCATTTTGAGGTTGGCAAGTGAAGAAGGCAGAGCTCCAGAGAGTTGATTCCTGCTCAAATCCAAGGACTGCAGAGTTTGTAGATCACCAAATGAATCTGGAACTTGACCAGAGAATCCACAGCCACTGAGGTTGAGTGCTTTCAGATGTCTGAACTCACCCATGCAGCTCGGAATTGATGAGTTAAGGGGTGTGTAAGATAAATCTATGGCCTGAACTGCTGGACCAACACATGTTATGCCTGACCAGTTGCAGGGACTTTCCACGCTGAACCAGTTAGATAACAAGTTTCTTCCTTGGGAAAGTGAGTCTCTCAGCGTGAGCAACTTCTCCATCTCAACAGTGTAACTTGCATGCAAGAAAGGCGTGTAGGGGACGACGAAGATAACGAAGAATGACAAGGCATGAAGCGTCTGAGATCTCTTCCCTCTTGTTGACATGCTTATGCAGCTACTGAGAACCTCTAAAACTTGGAGCACTTCAATCTTTAATTTGAGAGGCGTAATCTGCATGATCAAAGCAGAACAAATTCAGTAGGATGTGCACAAAGCTGTTCTTATCCTTACCCTTTCCCATCAATAAGAATGGATCATTCAATACCTGTGTGAGAGAAAAGAACAGGCAAACACGAGAGAAAAGCTACGACAACAAAGAAACTAAGATAGTCGGAACAAGCTTCATATCATAACCATAACTCACTATCAAATACACAGACAGAGCTGGCAAAAGAAATTGATACTATTTGGCTTTCCACCAAAGTGTTACTTTCCTCCTCGCAGAAGCAACTAAAGACAAAAAGGAACAACAAATGGAAAAGAGAACTTTTTGAGAACAGTGAGAAACAGTAGCAATGGGTGTCCACAGAAGCAAAATAAAATAGAACGGCCACATGAGACAGAGAACTGAAGCTTTACACAATCAAGTGAAACAAAACCAGCCATCAGAAACACACATCTCGCCAGAAAAAGATGGATCGAAGCATTAAAAGAACCTTCTCTTTTCATAAAAGAAACAAGAGGCACAGTAGAAACCCATACTGTAACAGAAGGAAAAGGCAACAACAAGCCATTCCCAATATCCAAACCACCATACCCTTCTCAGAGCCAGCTGGAAGAGATGGTAAAGGCGAAGCTTTGCAGAAGCCTGGTCCAAATCGGAACTGAGGTCACAAAAGTAAGCCCCAGAGAGAGAAGAGAGAGACAGGAATCTCCTACCTCACTCCTCTGAGAGCAGAGCTCTAACGGCAGGTGAGGTGAGAGCTGGAGATAGGAAGTGGCAGAAAGGTTGGTGAACCGCTCGACCAGTCATGCTGCAGGAAAACATTGGAAACCTGACACTCCGGCTCAGTGGCATTGGCGCTCACCAAGAAAGATCTGGAGTCGTCTTGTGGTTCTCGAAGGCTTGGGATCGAGGAGAAGCGACGGAGGCGCGAAAGGCGCCATCTTTATGCGGTTTTCTGCTCGAAAACGGGGAGAGAAGACAAGAGGGATTGGATAAAGGTGCGGCAAAAGACGAGGAGTGGAATGCTTTTACGGTTCTAATAGGCGCACTGGCGACGAATCAAATTTTCCACTGTTTGGAAAGTGTTCGGAGAAACCGCCACTTAGGGTTTCTTTAACGGATCGAGGAGAATGAACTTTATCTGCTCAATGATCATCGATCGGTTTCGGGAGAGTCGAGAGTACCGAAGTGGATTTGTGTTGAGAAGAACACAAAGAACAGAGCTTCCTTTTGTTAACCGTCTCATCCATATCAAGACGAGAAGAATCCAAACGAAAAAAAGATCCTCTTTTTCGTAAAGAAAGCAGCAGCAAGAGAGACGAACACCGGAAGAATTGGTCGCATTGCAACAGAACCACATCAACAGGGCAACAGATCAGACAAAGAGCAAAAGCCGAACGGCGGCGACGAGCGAGCGAGAGACGCAGAGAGCCTCACCGAGCTGTTTCAGCTACCGAGGGGCCCAGAGAATCGGTGTCGCTGCCGGGTTACCTTTCGGCCCCACCACCGAGATCCCCAGCAGACTAAGTTTGGGCCGCGATATCCTTCGCCGTGGTCGACGGAAGAAAGAAACCTGCGCTTGCTTGTGGCAATGTCGATAACTTGCAGGTGTCGTGCTTCTTTTGAGTGTACTCTTTGGTGTGGAGGTCATGAGATGTGCGAGGAGGAATCGTTTCAGAGTGAGAGAGAGAGAGAGAGAGAGGAGAAAAGATAAGCTCGGTTTGGGCGTAATCATGACTTACTAATTACTTAGAATGTGATGAGAGAACACTTGGCGTCTTTGTGTTCAGCAATACAGCACTTATGGCCCACAATATTAGGAACGGCGGTTGCCGAATTCTTTTTATATCTGTTTATATCTAATTATTTTGTAATCAATAATAATAAATAATAAATATATTTTTAATATATTAGAACTGAAAAAATAATAATATATTTATCCCTTCACTTATTTAATTTTATTTTATTTTTTGGACTTAGGTAATTCATAGCCCCACTCGGCCACTCACATGCCACGGTAGACCGGGTCCCACTTCCCATCCAATCCATCCCAGATTCCGTGGAGGTACGTGAGTCTCTCCTCTGACCGCCGGTTCTTTCACTCGTCCCCGATCCACCGTCCAGACCACGATCAACGGACGGCGGATCTGTCACCGGCTTACCTTTTCTCCCTTTCTCTTCTCACACTTAAAAGGAGTGGCTCTTTGGCAGCTGCTTTGTAGCAGTATCTCTCACCGTAGTTGTTGTTTAAGCTTCTCCTTCTCGCGGGCGCAGCTTTTCTGCGAGTCTGCGGCTAAAGGTAGGGCAAAGGGGTTGGTGACAGCATCTCGACTGCAATGTGTCAGAGGAGAGAGAGAGAGAGAGAGAGAGAGAGAGAGGAAGGGATGGGGAGGAAGCTGAGGTTATTAAAATGGAACGATGATGAGAGTCAACGTAGTTATAGCCCGGAAGGCATATATTAATAGTATAGTTTGCGCATTTCATTGCACCAAACTGGGCATGAATGAACTGTTGAGACGAGAGATGGTGAGGGAAGAATGAGATGGAGAAATGGAAGGGGAGTTTGGATCCATATTTGTTGAGGAAGAGTATCCATTTCCACTCATTTGCCTGCCTTGTCAAAGAATTTATCGAGTGCTGAGAAGCTCATCTTAATCAATAAGGAGAGAAGAATTCCTTCTTTTGTTTCCTTTCATTCAATAAGAAGATGAGAGGAACACTGAATAAATCAGATTTACAGAGCTACAATATCCCATAATAGCCTGACAATCACCCATCAGATCTGAACATTTAGATTGGATCTGTTTATTTATCTAACAACATTATGCACATATCAAACACAAACAAAAAAGCTAGTGTATCGGCACGAACATAACAAGAAGCATAATTCCGGATTCAACAAGCTGATCGAAGGTGTTTCTTCTCTCTTTTTTTTCTTTGCCGACAAACAAATGATCAGAACATCCATCTTTGAGGCTTTTGCACCGTGCTTCGACGGGGTCTCCTTGGATTCTCTAAGCTATTCCGCTTCATGTTTGATGAGACTGTTGAACTGTGGAAATCATGGCTCCTTTGGGGCAATGCTGAGGTCTGTGATTGTGTTTTACATGCAGGCGTTAAGGCACGCTGCTTCTGCGAGGCTGATCTCTGTGCCGTCGGCATCCTCCGAGTGGAAGTCCATCTGCTGTAGTTCACACAACTCTGGCTCCTACCTACTTGTTGGAGGTTGGTTTCTTTGGGGGTTGGGATGTTTCTGCTTTCCATGGTTTCAGCAGAGTACATGGTATCCTCTTCACTACCAAATTCATTGCCTTCATGCTGCAACTCTGATATCTCCAATGGAGATGAACTGGACTGCACACTGCAGCGATCCTCTTGCCAAGTGCCGATTGGGGGAAGCTTATATTTCCCTTCACGACTGGCTTGTGGTACATCCTTTGGTGACAAGTCATATTCTCTCAACACATTTCCAGGCTCAGACCCTCGAACATTATCTTCATCAGAGAGTACTTGTTTAAGCGGCGGTGGCAGAATGATAGATCTCGGAGCCCTCGGAGGGAAATTAATGTCCAAGAGCTGGATTGGAGCATATTGCTTCTTCTGAAGTGGCCCAGAAATGAGTTTTGGTGATTCAAAAATCTCCGGAGTTGGAATCCCCTGTTCATGGGTACAGCTTAAATCAATAGCCATGTTTTCGTCGTGGGAGAACATTGCATTTGAATTTGCTGAACAGCTTGATCCAAGCTGAAACTTTGATCTTCGATTGACAGGTGAGGATGACAAGATATTATCATTCACCTCCTCAAATGCCTTGAAGACGCGGCGAAGGGTGAAAGAAGCACAAGAATTCCCACTCTTCTGTCCTGTGGGCATTGATCGAATCTTAGACAACTTGGGTTTGCTAACCTCATCCAAGCTCCCTTCCCAGTGCTGATGTAACCAATCACAAATGACTGGAATTGGGATCCCAAACTGCATAGAAGTATCTTTCTTCCATGATAGAGATGACGAAGAGGATGCAGATCTTCCGGTGGGTGACGAGGCAAGTTTCATGGGATCACATACCATAAAAGCTAAGTTTCCATGAACATCAAAACCAGCGGATCCAGGGCACCATGCCACCCCATCTATGAACAGTTTTATGAGGTTGTCAGTGGCTATCACTACTTTTCCCTCACCGACGGCCAGCTCCTTTTTGTCTGTGTGCCCTAAAAGATAAACCACATTACCCAGATCTATATTTGGATTGAAGCAGGTCTTCAAGTAACGAGGCTGCTGCACCTCTGAGGGTGAGTCACTATCCAGAATATCAAGCCCCACTATAGTAAGATCGAGAACAGAACTGGTTATGAAAAATCTGGAACAAGAAAAAGGAACATGAGTACAATGGCCTAATCTGGTTAACCAAGGGAAAAATTACGAAGTATGAACCAGAAGATCAAATTATGTAATTTCAATGATCATCTTTTGTTGTTAAAGCATTAAAGCAAAAGAACAACAGATCATCCTACATATTTAAATGATCTTCTTTTGTTGTTAAAGCAAAAGAACAAATTATGAATGCTTGATGCAAAACATTATGCAGTCAATGCAGACAATCAAATCAACATGGAACTGCACCAATTAAATATTGATCTGTTACGTAATTTGATGTGGATAATAAAATTTTGTATCGGACATTTTTGTATTTCAGTTGATACTTTTTTATGTCTAAATCCATATAATTTCACATCATGCACAATCATTTTGGTGGTTGACCTCCATTCTTGGGGTGCTAATTCTTTGGCCACCTACCACAGTACACAATTTTTAGTTAAAACGAAAAAAGCAGACTCCATTTCTATGCCATGGAATTCACCCATTCAGTAACCGATATCAAACTGAAGAAATTCTAAATCAGTTGCAGTGTAACATTGACCATACATAATTGATGCCTCTTTGGGAGATGATGCCAGAATGCCATATGGCAATTAAGGGGACCAGACTTGTTGGTGATCCTTTTCAGTCAGGCACAAGACATGTTCCTGCTATAGCCGAAAAGAGGGACAACGAGACCAAAAGACATCTGTGCACACATCTCTTTGCACCTATCATTTCTCATGTACTCATCTGTTTCTTAATCATACTGCTCTTGCTACTTATTTTTTCTTCACATTTTCCATTTAACTCTTAGTGAATGAATTTTCAGATTTAACTTGTCCTAAGTGTTTACCTAATGAGGTATGAAGACATATAATCAAATCTTAGCAAATACATGAGATCTCATACCCAATCCTAAAGAAGAGCTTTACTTAAAATTTAGACAAGAAAACTACCATAGTTGGTGCTGATCTGAATACCTTCTTTCTGTATGTTTAATCTGCAACAACTATAAATTCTTAAATGAAAGTCCTTTCAGATGCAAAAGTGAAATGGTGTGAATAATACTATACCATGACATCTTACAAGATGCAGACATTTTAAGCACTATCATAGCTGATCCAGTTACTGGCCTTCTTGGTTGATACTTTGTACAGACTATAATAGTGGTGTTTAAATCAAAACCTGAACTGTATATTATATAATATGATTGTGAACAATTAGAAGTTCTACCCATGATTTAATTTTCAGATATTCTGGTTTTACAGTAAATTAAACTTATCCGAAAACGAAAAATGCTTATATTTCCTCGGCTCAACAAATTTGATAAAGGCAAAGTGAGAATTTCATCCATCTACTCAATGTGCTCCAAGAATTCCAAGAAAAGAGAATGGTATACTTTCTAGTCCTGCTTGAAAATTTAGTGAACAATGAAATTGTAACAGCCATGGTAAAAAAGGTGATGAAGCTATGTGTTGATACAGAGGTCACACACTTTAATGTTCCAAGATATAGAGGCATAGATTATACTTTATACACACTCTTTTAACCGCAATGTTCCAGATTCCATTAATTTAAGAGCATTTTTCCAATAAATAATTTGCATTTGAGAAAAGTAAAACATAGATTAACCTTCACTGATGTCAAGAAAAGCACGTCAGATTTTTCCATAACTACTATGAAGATTGCCTTTATTGAATTCTAAATGGTTTATAGGGTGCACAATTTCAACAGAAGTAAATATCTTACATTATTATTAGCTTTTGGTTTGCTATAATCTGTATTTACAATTCATGGAAGCAGGAAGTGCCCTTGATTCAAGAGATAATAAGCAGAAAGCTATATTACCTTAAGCTACATAAACCAAATAAATTTCACTGCAAGATTTGGTAAACCCAGGTGGCGCTAAGTAGTTAAATCATATATGTTTCTTGCAGATTGCTTCTCTCGATCACTTGGGAAAAATGTGCACAGTGTTCATTATGCTCATGCACCAATTTACGAAATAAAGGCTTGCACCAAAATGCACATCGGCAATCAGTTCATGGGTACACAATTGAGTAATAAACTGAAGCCATATTTTGGCTTTACCCTCGCTTTAGCTTTCGGAAGTCAAGAAGTTGCAATAACAGCCACAATTCTATTCTCACATAAGATATATTATCAAGGATGTTAAACATGTACATCAACAGGAAAGCCATCATATCCAAAACAAAAAAAACAGATGTAATCACTAAATACTGATTTTAAGCTGAAAAAGAAATCCACATAAATTGGACTTCTCAATATTCGGATAATCGAGGCTATGTACCTTTCCTTAGTTATTGCAAACAGTGGCTAGCAAGGTCCATCATATACATCATGACCACAACCACAATAAAAACCACTAACACAAAGATCTCATGCAAGTTGATAATAGTGAAAGATTTGATCTAGTGATATATAACGAATACAAAGATCAGGTCTTCATGCTAGTTGAATCCATTGCTTGGACATCTTAAGCCGCAAAAACATTTTGAAGCACTGTTAGAAAGAAAAATATACACTTAAATAAACGCGGTAAACAATTGTACCACAAAAATACATCCTTCCCCAGTATTTTTCACTTCAGAAACATAATGAGGTATCTAATCAATCAAAAATGGCTGAGAAACAAATATTATCTTGACCATATCATCAAACTCTTAAGAAGGAAAAAGAACAGCAACCAACCAGTTGCCAGTCTTAAAAGTCCTATGCTCCTTCCACAGTTGAAGACATAATGGTGGTTATAAATACAACTGTCCTATATAATTAACCATTCAGCAGCTATCAATTTAATGCTTCCACTAAGGCTGTCTACATGGTTGCAGATCTTAACCGAACAATACGGGGTCATTCATAACCACATTGTCATGATTCCGCCTACTTCCACATCTATCTACAATTCAAGCACTAGAATTCCAATCTCAAGTCCCAAGTTAAAATTTTGATGTTTTAAGATGAATCTATGAAACTTGTAGTCTAAAGGAGACAGAAAAGGGAAAGATTTGTGCAATGAATTAGCACATGAGAAGACTCGAATTCAGAACTAGAGTACCAAAAAAGGGGATTTTGCTGGGCAAGGGTTAGTAAATGACCTCTGGGGGGCAAGGCGGGCAGGTAAGCGGTCATGGCAGAGGCGGATCTCGGCGGCCTCTGTGGCGGCGGCGGAAGGGAGGTTGGCATGGGTCGTCAGAAGGAGGTTACGATGAATAAGGAACCCAGTCCCCACGCCGCCGCCACTCCCACCCCCGGCGGCGTAGATGGCGGCCAAGGCGGGACCTTTGGAGCAAAAGATGCCACCTTTCACCCTCTCCGACCTCCCTCCGCCCGAGCAGAAGCACCACCTCGACCCTTCTCCCAAGACCCCCATCTCCACTCTTCCCCCACACTCTCTTCTTCCCTCCAATTTAAGGAACAAGCAGCCCAATCAGCGTTGCTCGGCGGAGGCCGTAACGGGTCCGTGCATGTCGGTTGCTGGTGTCGGCGTCTTGGTGCTCCGGCCGACACGTGACGGCACCGATCTATCAGTTTCAAGAGCTGGTCTTCTGTCTTCTTCTTGCTCCCGTCCTAAATAAGGCAAGGACTGATGTTTACACTCCTCCTTTTCACCGGATGTACTTCTACTCTGCGAGAAAGATGTCAAAGACAGGTGCCGCTGTGGTAAAAACAGAGGATTCCGGCGTGGTAATAGGGAGTGTTGGACTTGAAACAGCGGGCTACTCCAGTCAGCATGAGGGAGAAGTGGCTGATCTGTGGAACAAAACAAAAGCACGTAAATTTAGCAGCATTTTATGTACACATACATATATCGTGATGTAATTGTCACCACCCCAAACTTTGCGGTGGAATCGTGTGGTCTTTAGTGCTTGTCTTGGCCCCCATGTTTGCTGTGCAAGTTTTGTCCTGTCATCAGCTTCATTTTCCTGAGAACAATTATAGAATTCCTTCGTCAAACCAAATCTATATTTACAGAAGGTCAAAAGGTGAATGTTGCTCCCTTTGGTTATATACATGTGTGGCAAAATCTACTGGTTTTTAGGATCTCCGAGCTGCCAAGATACATGAGAATCAATCTGACCATGGAGATCAGCCCAGCGTTCTCTCTACAGTAGTGTTTTCCAACACTGTTAAGACTCGAAAGGAGAATGTGTTGCAGAAGGTTTGATATGTGATAGGGAAAATATTTACTTCCAATAATGTGGAAGCACAATTAATGAGTGAAAAATGGTCCCCCATTAACAATTCAACTACGTGGAGATCGACTCAATATAAAATAAAAATGTTGGATAAATAATTTCACCTATATCATAAAAATATTTTTCTAGATTAAGCCTACAATCCATCGATCATAATAATCGATGTTAATTATTGTTAACGTAAAACTTTATTTTTCATCTCGGAACTAACAAAAGCAGAGAAATCTCGGATTCGGATCTTAGGTGGATTCGACCCGATGAGGTAAGATCCGAATCCGACAAGTTGAGGAATCCAAAACGAGGAGACATTAGATTTGTACGATCCAATAGCCATCCGATAAGATTGATGAGATGCATAAAGTCTTCCTCCTCCGTGTACGGCCTCAAACACCGAAGCCCCCTTCTCCGAGCTCCATCCGCCACCAAGAAGGCCGGAGAGGCCATAGGCCCACGCTTCACTGCAACCACATCTACGGCATCTCCGTCTCCCTCACCGTCTACGGCCCCTGGGACCGCCCCGACATGGCATACTTCTCCTTCACCGAGAGCATCCCCTCCGAGAAGCCCATCACCCTCTTCCGCATGCCCGACGGCACCGCCGTGCAACGAGATTTCACCTACATCGACGATGTCGTCGTCAAGGGTTGCCTCTGCGCCCTCAACACCGCCGAGAAGCGAGGCCCTGCACAGCTGAGAATATAAAACCCTGGCAACGCCTCGCCGGTGCCGGTGGCGAAGATGGCGGGCATCCTGGAGGACCTTTTGGGGCGGAAGGCAAAGATGAACGTCGTCACGCTGCGCGCATGCAGAACGAGGACGTGCCCTTCACCCAAGCCAACGTCAGCCTGGCCGACAGGGACTTCGGGTATCGGCCGACGGCACGACCTCGCCACCGGGCTGAGGAAGTTCGTGAAGTGGTACGTTGAGAGTACCACAGCGTGAAGACTACCGAGAAGGTGGAGGAGGGTGTGTGTGTTCTTTCTTTTAATTATATATATATATATATATATATATATATATATATATATATGAGAGAGAGAGAGAGAGAGAGAGAAAGAGACTTGAGTAATGGGAAAAAGAGATAAGATAAAATCTAATCAATAAAATAGATAAAAAAATATTTTAATATAAAAAGATATATTTATTATCTTAAAAAATATTTTATTATCATATATTTTTATTATTATAAAATTTTATAAATTTTTTTATAAAAAATATGTCGAATAATATTTTAGACCTTTAATTTGATAGGTGAATTTAGGACATAGTCACTATCACATCAAATTGACTTAATATTTATTAATATTATAGATTTATTGTAAATCTTATACCAATTGTGACCCACTCCAAATATTTTATTGGCATTATTTGGATACACAAGAATCATGTGTTGTTTACCCCTTCCTATTGATTCATGTTGGATCAACTCAACAAAACGAGAGACCACATGGAAGTGCTTGATTTAACTGTGCTCAATTTATTCCACATGTTCTTCCCATTCTAACCTCATGTGAATCATGTGGTGTTCCCCATTCCATATCAAATTGAATGCCTCATGATGGATTTTGCTTTTATTTGTTAAAATAATACAATAAATAATATTATAATTGGATATGATAACCCAAATCCAAAACCTATCAATAGATTCTGTCACTCACCCAAACTCAAATTAATTTGGGTGGCTTTGGGTCTGCAATTTCCCCTCCCTTCAAAAATGCAATTTTAATATATATATATATATATATATATATATATATATATATATATTTTTTTTTTTTTTTTTTTTTTTGTGGACCAAATCTCTCTACAAATATAAAGTGAAATAATAAATTTATTTCCATTTTTTATTATATTTTATATTTATTTTCCTCTCTGGAGGCAGACACACACTACAAATACCCAACCCTCGAGCCCTTCGCACCCCTTCTCTTCGTGTCTTGGGGTTACATTGAAAGGGAACCGAAAGGAAGGGGAGCGCTCGATAGATCGGTAGAGCGAGCCACAGCAACGAGCAGAAGAGCAAATTTGACATTATTAGGTTTCCAGATTACAGGAATCGAACAAAGCTCGAGTCTTCTCTTCCTTTTTCTTTCGTTTTCCCTTTTCAAGCATCTCCGGGAATCCTTTTTCTTCTTTGCCCCGGAAAAAAAATCGATTTTGTTCACCCCCCTCGCCGAACCCGTGCGCCTCCTATTTCTTGGCGTCCGCCGCCCCCAGGCTCCGGCTACCGGATCGAGACGGCCGAGGGTTTCGGTGCTGGGATCGAGATATTGGTTTGTGGAGCGTTCTGGAGTGTTCTGGGGACCGCATCTCCCCCTCTCCGGATCTTTCGGGCAACTCGGCCGGTGGCTCTGCTTGTTGGGACTCGCTCCCTACTGAGAAAAATAGGCGTCTTTTCATCACCGATCCTGGCTTTTGAGTCCTAGGATTGATCACGGTCAAGGACTCGGAAGGGGGATGCACCTGGGAATTCTTCCGGAAGTTGCCTCCAAGGTCGTGTGTAGCCGCTTGAGGTGATTGGTTCTTCTTGAGATAGGCAGTGCTGGAGATAGAGTTCTTGGTTCTTTCTGTTGATCACGATTCGCTGGTCACTTAGCATTCTCGAGGTGCCATAAAAATGTGATTTTGCACATAATAAGAGGAGAAAAGGACTTAGGTTACAAGTTTATTTGGATACTCTAGGTTGGCTATTTGCTCGGTTAGAACATCTTTTTCCAGAGTTCCATTACCGTGCGCTGAGTAGAGTTATATGGTTGTTTCAGCGTGTGGACATGGTTTATGGGCAGGAGTATGGCTGGTGGCCCGATCACTGCAACAGCTGAACTGCAAATTAGGTCTTTCTTGCCAACAAAGGGTCACTGAGCAATGTCTCGCTGCTTCCCTTTTCCACCACCGGGATATGAAAAGAAGGTGAAGAATGAGGCAAGGAGCGGCCATATAGATTCACCGGCAAAGGTGCTTATTGGATAAGTTCATCCAAGCATGCTTGCTTTTACTAGCTTTTGTTTCCCTTCTTTCATTCCTTGCCAGGTACTAAGACATTTTCCCTGGTAATTGATGGTGGATGTTAAGGCAATTGGTGAATACATGTGGGCGTACTGTTTTCTATATAAGCTGATCATAGTCTTTATGGCCATAGATAGTGCACAAATTGCATTACAGTAGGATGAGGGAGTGGTTATATTTCACTGCATAGTGTAAGATAGTATTTTATTTATTTGAGACAAAATCATATATAGGGCTATTATTTTTGTGTGGAAATAGGAAACTAATAAATTGTTTTAATATCTTCCGATCATCAAATAAAATATAGGGTCTTGTTCTCAGGGATTAAACAAAGAACACTACTGCATTTTTTAGTCAGTTAAATTGAGGTTCCTTATATTCTTTTTGATCTTCTAATTTTTCATCGCATCTAAAACTCACCATTCTTGTTCAATGTAAAATATTAGGTGAAAATGATTTTTATTGACAGACTAGAAGATTCTACACGTCTAATTCTTGGACAGGACCCACCTTCCTTGGGAATTCATTAGTTTATGCTAAATTATTGTTGATAAATTGTTTGTCTAATTTTTTCATGACTTGGTGTTACACTTTGAGAAATTTTTTGACTTAAAAGATTATTTATTTTTCAGATATTTCCTTTTCATGCTGAAGTTTTAGAAGGAGAATTATGCTTTTCGTATAAGATGCTTCTAAAATTTTTGGACTTTTTTTTTGGGGGGTTCTTGCCAAAGTTCACTTTTGTGGCAGCACATGCAACAGTTATTGAAGTTGTGCATTTAATACTTTCTCATTTCTCTAGTTATTCTAACACTTCCCAGTTGTCTGATTCAAATCTCTTTCAGCAATTTTATTTAGATGTTGAAAAAACTAATTTCCTCTCCATATTTTTCTCAATTTTCACATTGCTTTGGTTGGTCTAAGATAATCTCCTTGTATCAGTTCCTTATATTTAGTGGAAATACTTGTATCATAAAGAGAAATCCAGTGTCTTTATTTTCTTGGTAATAGCATAATTTAGAAAGCAAAGCTGACCTGTTTTCTCATGTTTGGTCTAAGACTCTAAGTTTAAAGAGTTTTTTCAGCTACATGATGGAGTTCGATTGTAAAATGAAGGGACTTTAACTTCAGACGTGCTGATTCATTTATAAAATTTGTTGTGTTAACCTGAGCAACTGAAAGTGTATGATACAACAAGCCGACCATAATGATGGAGAATACTGGTTATAATGAACTGTAGAGCTGTCATTGCATCTTTATTTCAATTTTGTGGTTTACTGGAATGAAATTTATGTGATCTTGAATACCTTTTATGACTGTGAGATGACTTTATTTCTCGAGATATTCTTTTATCGTACTTGGGGAATATATTCATCAACTCAAGTGATGAGAGTTCCATAGTCTTCTTGGAGGTGATCTGATTTCTTATCCAGGTTAGTGAGAAGAGAGACCTCTAGCTTGTTATTTGTTGTATAGGTTAAGGGTCTGTGTTACATGTCCTTTCATGCTTGAGTCAATCGAGGGAGCTTTGTTCTTTGATACCTTGCTGTATGGATATTTTGTTAGCATTGCTTGCAACAACCTGAAGCTGAGTTCTTGAGTTTTAGGTATCTAGAAATAGGTTTAAGTTCAACTAGATGTGTAATATCTTAGGATTTGCAAAGATACATTGGCTTTCTTTTTATTTTGTTATTAGATTTGTAGTACTGTCCGAAGTTTTATCTTCAATCATGTTTGCAGCATTTGTCCTTGTAATGTCTGTTTAGTATTTGTAGTGCGCTTGAGAATATAGAAAAGCGATTTCAATTTTTTGTTTTGGCAAACCTTTTGTTACCTTGGATTATCATTTTCAGGAGAATCACAAAGAGAAGCATAAAAAGGAGAAGAGGCACAAAGATAAAAAAGAAGGTGAAAAAAGGAAGGACAAAGACCAAAGTAAAGATAGGCACAGAGAGAAGAAGGATAGAAAAGAAAAGCACAAGGACAAGAAAAAGGAGAAGAATAAGGACAATGGTGGAAACAGGATATCTGAAGATGGGAATGAGAAACAGACTCAGTTTGACAACAAAGACAGGCTTGAGGTCAGCTGGAAAACTGAAGAAGTTAAACCTTGTAAATTTGCTGACGAGTTGGACTATTGGATCAAAAATGAAGAAAAGGTCGCAACAACGAGAATGCTTGGTGATTTTGGTAGTTCGATCCAAAGAAGCTCTGATGTCTCAGGTGCTGAATCTGCAATGGTTATGGAAAGAGTTGCAAGCAATAAAAACATTGCTGGTTCCATGGATTCTTCTTCCAGGAGAATTAATGGGATAGAAAGGCAAACAGACAACTTCACCAGTTCAATTCGAAGTCATTCTGAGGTCTTTGGATTTGCAAATGCAGTGCAAAAGGAAAAAAATTTAAAGAACAAGTTGATCTCAAATGTCAGTCATCTTGGGCAAAGAGGAAATGATGGTAGGTTACAAGCAGTAGATAACTCTAGGGTTCCCATCCAACAAAGATCTGATGGTCCACACACTTCAACTGCAGTGGAAAAGGAGAACTGTAAACATAACAAAGTTGTCGCAATTCCCAGCAGCAAAGTGCAAAGATTATTTAATGGAATGAACCGATCAAAAGAAAACCTCTCCCTTCTGGCACATGGAAAGATAGATGGCATTTGCCTTGTGAAGACAATAGAGAACAGGGGAGAGATAAAGAATGTTGTTACAAGCCACATTTTCATAGAGCAGAGAGAAGAGGATGGGATTGGCAGATCAATGAAGGATGCAGACAAAAGGATCAAGGGGAATGAGAAGAACAAGGACAGGGAAGCTTATGGTGGAAAAGAAAAGAGACACAAGGACAAAGATCGGGATAAGAAGAAGAAGAAAAAGAAGAAAAAGGACAAGAACAAACTTGATGACAAAGAAAAAGAGCAGGCAAGAAATGGAGAGAAAGGTGGGCAAACACATAAAGAACGTGATGAAATAAAGAACAACATAG
The DNA here is from genome assembly GCF_036884655.1 of Musa acuminata AAA Group. Classification (NCBI taxonomy): domain Eukaryota; kingdom Viridiplantae; phylum Streptophyta; class Magnoliopsida; order Zingiberales; family Musaceae; genus Musa; species Musa acuminata. Next base: position 45,333,201 of record NC_088342.1, read on the forward strand.
GTAAAAAGGATCAGATAGATAGTCCGAATCTAGAGCCAGTGGCTTCTCAGAGGGACAACAAAAAGAGTGACAATACTCGTGAAAATAGGAAGAGAAAGGAACTTGAGATGAATGGTTTTTCACATGGTGAGTAATCATTCTTAGCTACTGTAGTTAGTGGCCTTCTTTTGATTCTGCAAGAACAATTCAGTTCTGCTGTATTATAGATGTCATTTGCTTTGTTTATGGTTGTGTTACCACATTTGCTTTGTCATTACAGAGAATGATTCACAGCCAAACAAGTTCCAAAGAACAACTCCTTCCCCCCACCTTGTAGAAAATGGGAGAACAGTGGACTTATCCGATGTTGCTTGTTCCTTCATAAAGCCCGAGGCCATAAACAACATCGAGGTAAGAAAGCTCCCTTTAGATATCAAGGAACACACTGTAAATGGCACAAGAGTAGCTCATTCATCTCCAGATGGCTCAAGGCATCCTGCTGTTGTAGTCAATGCAAAGGTCCAAGTTTCTGTGAAGGCTCCTCACCCGGATTCCAAGTATCTTAGTGAAATATACTCTGTTCCCAAAATATATGATGTACCCGAGTATGATGATCAAGAGTGGCTATTGGGCAGCTGCCACTTCCAGTCAACCCAAAAGTCAAAGCTCTCGGCCGATGAGACTCCCCAAGTGTGGGCCGAGGCAGTGACACTCGGGTCAGAGGATGTTCTTGCATTGCCCTATGTCATTCCATTCTGATACTGTCTGATTCATACCGAAGACATCGTAGCAGGATCCAGATACATCACTCATTCCTTCTTGCTGCCCTTCATTGCATCTGCCTTCCGCAGATAAGAATTCCAACTTGTTGGAGCAGTATCACAGACACCATTGATCCATGAGATAGCTCCCAGCTTGCAGGATCTGAGCAAATCAACACATGGTTAAGTTCCTACCTAAAATGAGCCTCTCTATGCTGCACATGTTTCAAGTCCACAAGATCGGAAGGGAGATCTTCCTACATGTTACATCTATGGATTGGATTACAATGACTGCCATCACAACAGGTGTTGCTGCTGCCCCACCACACAGTTTTGATTCATGTAAATCTATTCATAACATGAAATGTACAATAGAAGGACAAGAGAAGAACATTAAAGAGGCTGCTGTGGGCTCTTTGTTTTGACTTGGGGGAAAGGTTTGATTGTTTAGCTACGACAGAAGCACCACTAATTTGGGATGCGTTTGTTTGGTTGCACAAGATGAAAGATAGGACATATCATTTACTCTGCATGGATGCTTGCTTAAACAGCAGGTATGTTCATGGTTGACCTTTGCTTAGTGAAACCATTGCAGTCATTTGTTATATGAAGTAACATTTTGACAAAATCTCTGTCATGGATATTTATTGTCCTCAAGATTTGATGATTCAGTAAATGATGTAACCATCTTGTCTCCTCTGTCTGTGTGTGGATTACCAGATGGCTGAGTGCGGCGTGGAGAGACTGTGGGCGACGATGGATATGTGATGGCAGCAGCGGACGTGGGAGGGATGGGCGCCTCTACAGCTGTTCCTCTTCCAAGGGTGGTGTTCTGATCATCATCTTCTTACTCTGTTTTCTGTAGTACCCACAGATGATGAGCATTCCTACGACGATTTCTTATCCAAATCAAATATATATTGTTGGGAAAATATCATGTCTAGATTGCTGTCATTGAAGATAGATTACGTGTGCGTGGGTCGAACACGTAGCCGATTCGTGAGGCATGCAGAAACCGAGCTCTGCAAGCCCACAGATGCTGCATGCGGTCATGGTGGTGGAGGTGTGGGTGTCGATAAGGTAGCAGCAGCGGCAAGCACTTGTGCCAGAAAGCGCAACCAAACAAAGGGAGGGCCACGTGAAGCGCGCAGGGCCATCTTGAGACGCGGCACGCCGCTCGACCTTCCCCTGTTTTACGTGTCCCGCTTCAATCTCTCCCATCCCTCCCCCTCTCTCTTCCCCCCTAAGCCCCTATATATGTCTCTCTCTTCCCACCACCACCTTCCTCCCCATTGCCTTCCTTCCCTTGCCTTGTCTTCTACCCATGGCTTCTCTCGATCGCTGTCTTCTCCTCCTCGTCCTCCTCTTCTTCGGCCTCATCGTCTCCACCTCCTCGGCCTACAGCGGGCGCATGGTCGGGGCCCGGACGGAGGTGCAGGACGTGGAGACCAACAAGGAGGTGCAGGACCTCGGCCTCTTCTCCGTCGACGAGTACAACCGCCGCCTCGCCCTCCGCGGCGCCGGCCTCCTCACCTTCTCCCGCGTGGCGGCCGCGCAGCGGCAGGTGGTGTCCGGGATCAAGTACTACCTCCAGGTGGTGGCCGCCGTGGAAGGTACCGGCGAGGAGGGACAGCAGCACCGAACCTTCGACGCCGTGGTCATCGTCAAGCCCTGGCTCAGCTCCCGGTCGCTCGTCTCCTTCGCCCCCCGTCGCCCGGCCCTCAACAGCCAAGATAACGGCGGCGACGCCCACCTTAATGTCCGATAGAGAACCCACCCACATGAAGAAGTAGCGTCAAATAAGAACTGTGTGTCTTCTTTCGCTATTCCTATAGAAGAAGATGAAGAGTGTGTTTAGAATAACGATGGCTTGTTGAAGCCAATCTTGAAATCGGCAATCCTTTTTGGTTTTCTTTTTCCCTTCTTTTTTCCTCTCTCGTAGCCAATCTTCGTTGGAGACTTGATAATAAAATGTCGAGTTATTTCCTTTGTGTTTTTGGACTCGAATAATGCATTAATAATATCTAATTTTCTGGGAAGAAAACTAAAAAATATTTGTTATTTATTTTTTGTAATAAAAATAAATCTAATAAATTGAAACTGCAAATAGATAATGTTTTTATGCTAAAAATGTTATTTCTGTAATCATCGAATTATGTTTTGCATGAAACCATCCAATTGATCTTATCGGTCGAGAATTACTAATCTTAAAGCTCACAGAAATGAATCTGAAGCCGTCTTCTCCAAGAACTGCAACCATTACAGGGATACAGGCACTGTGCCACCATACCACCTCTACCCAAATCGGATCGTTACCGAGTCCACAGACCACATCAGATCGGACATGAGAGTGCGGTAACGCACATCATCTCGTCGATGCAGACGCTACGCTGCGGGTCGTCCGAAGGTGAGGGGCTGGCGAACGTCGTCGTCGTCGTCGTGCAGCCGACGAAGAGGATCCCATCGCATCGCTTGCTGCTGCAGCACGCGAGCGCATGAACGAGGCTGACCGCTCCATTAGTCTCGCAGCTATCGGCACCAATTGCGGATGCTCCTCCAGGAAGAACTCCCGAAAGCACTTGGGGCACAGGTTGCGTATTCCGGGGGGCTCGACGACGCCGCAGCCGGCGACAGCGCAGGCGTTCTCCTTCGAGGGCATCGTGGGACTTCGGGGAAGAAGAAGAATCGCTTGTCGGGAAGAGAGAGAGAGAGAGAGAGAGAGAGAGAGAGCGAGTTGAGATTGTGGTGCTGCTATTTGAAGATCTCTCTGTTTCCTAATTTGAAGGCTTGGACGCCTATTTTTGACTTGGATTAGGATTATATAGATCCTCTGCATCAAAGAGAATCTATCTTAGATATGATAATAGTGCAGTCATATATAATTTGACCTTTGCGCACAGTAATAGATCTAAAGATTGCCGTAAGAATCCCAATCAATATGATAAGACTCTGTTGTTGGGCAATCAAGATTGCATCAATGAGAGCTCAAAGCAACAGTTGAACAAAGCCGACAAAAAAAGCTCAAAATCTAATGGTATCAATCTTTGAGAAGCCCTAAGCAGATCTGTGTAGGCATCAACAAAATCTTAACCAAAAACACTTCATCACCAGAATTTCCACAGGCTGAAAGAAAGATATCAACCTTCAGAGATTGGCAAATAATTCTGTTAAGTACAATTACAATCTGAAGCTGTATATGATTCAGTGCATAATAAAGTCTGATCTGAGTCAGTGTATAACATCATCTCACCATGCATGTTTTGATGGCAAAGAACTTTATGATACTCAAACAACCAACTAAATTATTGGATCTTGATTGTAATATTTGAGATGAATATTTAGTGACTCTCATCACAGATTTTTATCACTTCATGCTGAAAATAATATTTATTTATTTAAACCGTTTCGAAACCGAACTGAACCATTCGTTCGAGGGATGGAACCTGAACCGAACGACCCATTGTTGGTTCTAGTTCGGTTTCGAACGATAGAACCACCGACCGATTCCGGTTGCCGGTTCAAACGAAACTGCGGTCAGGGCTAGCAACCAGAAAGTAGTATTCATAAAGACCACAGAATGTAAACACAAAAATAAAACATGAAATAATTAGAAACAGAAATGTAAACACATTGCTTGCATGGTTATTATTCGACATGCTCATACCAAAACCTGAAGAAACAAATGTATCATCAAGTTTTGACCGTATATTTGGGCTACAGAGTTATAGATATGGAGCACAATGGATCATATTAATTGGCATGCAGTCTCAGGACAATGCGACGAGAAAGAGATCAGATATGATGATGAAATGAACATGAAACTCATCAAATAGTTGTTTGCGTCAAGAATTCGACAACCAAAATGATACTAAGTTCGATTTTGGCTGTCTATGAAAGGTGCAACCTAAATGTCTTGGAACGATATAGTAAATATGTAAAAGGGTTCTCACTTGACAATTCAACTATGTAATGATTCATCTGTCCAAGATAGCATAAAGATCGGAGAATATATCGATTGACTGTGTCCCGAAAAATAAACACAGCTTGCACAAAAGAAATTGAAAGCACCAATTTAGAAAGCTGAAGCAGGAAATCGAGAAAGAAAAGAGATTTTTTTTTGTTACATAGTCAAAACAACAAAATTAGAGTTCAGACAAGTTTCTATAATCATAAATACGACAAAAATTACATTGTAGGTCAAAGAAACTGTTGCTTTAAATTAGTTGTACATTTCACATCTTGAGAAACATGATATTGATGAGTGTGCTTCGATCCAAGTGACAAAAGAGTTCATAAATCGTCACAAAAAGTATAAATATATAAAATCATGATATACAAAAAATGTGGTGTCCGAGTGAACTATATGTGTTATCTCACTCCCATTTTTGAGACTCTAAAGAGACTATTCCATTATATAAAACCATGATGAATATCTGAAAAATCAACCGTGATGAGTTCCAAATACGATACTTCAATTCCATGGAGGTCCTATGCTGTTGTTCTTGATCTAAGCCATTTAACACCCAAGAAAACATTGCCCGTGCAATTTTGGTGATTATAAAGAAAAGTGCAGTTGGAGACTCGATTACAAAAACTCAGATGGCAAGAATAAAAAATCTTACGAGGATGTAAATAGATTTTAGAATTTGCAAGGAAGACCCCCAGGCAATGTATAGAGACTTGATATCCATGGTGCTAAATAATATTCAGCTGAACATGGAATACGGACCTGATGTTATATCAAAGAGGTTTTTATTTTGGCACAGACCCAAGATCCAAACTCGAGACTCGTCATACTTGTCAAACACCAAGTTATAGCATGTATTTATGAAAAATAAGTCAAATAAACAAGATCGGCCAACGTACATTGCAAATACTTGTTTTCATGGTAAACAATAAAATTTTATTTTATTAAAAAAAGAAAGAAAGCCTGATAGATCTTCTAAAAATATAGGTTAGCCTTCAGCCGAGTTCTATCTCGCCACACACTCAAGGAAGAATGTAAATGCTACATTTCGAGCTTCAATGACAACAATTGATACGCCGAAGGCATAAATCTACCAAGAAGTACAAAAGTGAAGAAGTGAATATACTCTCTGACTGCAGAAATCTAAATAGCATCTCACTGTAAACTCATAGTTACCAAGCAGCTGAAACAACTTCACCAGAGAAAAGCAGCATTGATAAATCAAAAACGATATCAACATAATCGAAAGAATGTAAATGCTACTTTTCAAGCTTCAACAACAACAATCGGTACTCCAAAGGCATAAATCTACCAAGAAGTACAAAAGTGAAGAACTGAATATACTCTTGGACTGCGGAAACCTAAATAGCATCTCACTGTAAACTCATAGTTATCAAGTAGCTGAAACAACTTCACCAGAAAAAAACAGCATTGATAAATCAAAAACGATTCCAACATAATCGAAAGAATGTAAATGCTACATTTCAAGCTTCAACAACAACAATCGATACTCCAAAGGCATAAATCTACCAAGAAGTACAAAAGTGAAGAACTGAATATACTCATCGACTGCGGAAACCTAAATAGCATCTATCTTGCCACACACTTGAGGAAGAATGTAAATGCTACATTTCAAGCTTCAACAACAACAATCGACACTCTGAAGGTATAAATCTACCAAGAAGTACAAAAGTGAAGAACTGAATATACTCTTCGACTGCGGAAACCTAAATAGCATCTCACTGTAAACTCAAAGTTATCAAGTAGTTGAAACAACTTCACCAGAAAAAAAGCAGCACTGATAAATCAACAGCAATTCCAACATAATCGAAAGTGCCTTAAAATACTCCAAACAAGTAAATTATGATCGAGTTTGTATTTTTCATCAAGCTGAATTCAATACAACTACCTTCTACAGTGTTAATTAGCTTCAGAATTATGATCCACAAAACAAGCATTAAATCAACATGACATCTGCCTAATGTCTTGGCATGCTACCGAAAGAACCACAATTAAGCATCAAACAACTAAGTGTTAGTGCATTAGCTCAGAGAAGAGGGATTCAAACCTTCCTGCTCTTGTTCAGTTCCTCCTCTCTCTTCCGCAGCTGCTCACGAAACCTTCTTCTTGGGAGGCCTCCCACGCCGCTTCTCGGTAGGCGTCACCGTCTCCGTCCCCCTTGCCACATTATTCTGCGATGGCACGCCCTGCTGCTGATCGAGCGGCTGCGGCTTCTTGGGGCGGCCGCGTCTCTTTTGGGGCGTCCCACCCGGTTTCGGTGTGGAAGCCGCGCTTCCCGGTGGGCGACCGGGCTTCCGCTTTAGGGCAGACGAAGCATCTTTTGTGGCCGCTTTGGGTGGCCGACCACGCTTCCGCGTTCCACCCGATTGGGCTGCGGCCACCGATGCTTTCGGCGGCCGACCCCGCTTCCGCGTTTCGCCGGATTGAGCTGACGCCAAAGATGCTTTTGATGGCCGACCTGGCTTCCGCTTCTGAACAGCTGGGGAAGCCGCCGCTCCGCCTTTGGGAGGGCGGCCGGGCCTCCGTTTCGGGGTCGACACCGTGGCACCAGAACCCGACGCAGGAGCTGCCGCATTGACTTTAGGGGGCCGACCGCGCTTCCGCTTACCATCCACCGCCGCCGCTTCGGCGGTTTTGGGAGGGCGACCCCGTTTCCGCTTCTCGCCAGCTGCAGGGGACTCGGGGCCGGAGGCAGAGATCTTGTAGGACTTCTTGACCATGCGGAGGCCGCCCTGGCTCCTGAGGCGGCGGAGGTGGAGCTTGAGAAGGGCGGCATGCCTTCCAGGGAGGTCAGAGTAGGTGTCACGGATGAACTTGCCGATGGCTCTGGCGCTCGATCCGCGCTTCTCCTTCAGCGACTTGATGGCTCTCACTATCATCTGCTCAACATGAAGGAAAAGCAAACCAGATCGGCATCATCGCCACACACACACACACACACAGACGAGTAGTAAAAGGAAGGACGGAAGAAAAGCGCATTCACCACCTCTTTGTATGGAGGGTGTTGCCGTTGGCGGCCGGCGGTGGCCGGCGGAGGAGTGGCGGAGGCGACTACCATTTGAACCGGAGATTTAACGGACAGGAGTGAAGCAGAAGAGGCGAGGCAGGCGAGAGATAGAGAGAGAGAGAGCGAGAGGTGGAAAGGTGGTGAAGTGCTTTACTATTTCAATGTCTTTTTTTGTCTCTTCCTCTGTATCTTTACAGCTAAAGAAACGAGTAAATTTATGGCGAGAGAATTTAGAGATAGATAGAGAGAGAATCCATCACATGGATCCATGAGCTGGAAACAAGATTTCTCCAAGGGTTTTCTTGGATTGCACAAGAGAGAGACTGGCTTCCATTGACCCAAACAAGATCTAACACTCCAATCCAAGGTCTAATATATCTCTCATAATTAAGAGAAAAAACCTAATTCAAATTCAAATATATATATATATATATATGACTATTGTTGTGACTGTAAATTGTTTGATGGAGAAAAAACAAAGATTATCACATAATTCAACTCTACAAAACTCACAGAGTTTAGTGGAGTTGGGATTGCATTAAGGAGTGTTTGTTGTTGTCTATCTCCCTTCCCCTTTCTTCTCTAAAGCATTTATTGTTGGAAAGGAAACAATGGTATTTGTCATTTTGCAGCTTTAATGGGTTAACTCTTCCATTATCCCCATCCTTATCCTTATTGATGTTATCTTGACCACCCAAAAAAATTATTTTTTTCTAAAAATATTATTTATATTATTTTTTTATAAAAATAAAACACAACACTTTTTGAATTTTAGTGAAAGGACTGAATCTCATGATTTCTTTTGTTTCTATAAATTATTATCATTAAAGTTGTATGGTTATTTTGCATAATATTACGATTCAACATATTAAAAAAATAAATTATGAGCTAACCTAAGAACACATATAGGTCGATTGGTACGATTAATTATAGATTATCTCTTATAATTAGATATCTTTTATATTTTGATTCGTATTCTATACTTACGAAATTAAAATATTAAGAATCTATAGAAGATTAAAAAGATAATTTTATAAGAATTTGTTAGAACAATCAGATCAAATATTTTTATTTTTATAAATATAAAAAAATAATATAATTTTTGAAAGTAAATATTTGATAATTAATTATAGATGATAATATATAATTAACCGTTTGACAATAAGTTGATACGGTTGAATAAAAAACGTTGACACTGCTCAATCTCTATTACTCGACATGATATGGGAAACCCTAATTATGAGCATGTTTGAATGGAAACCGACGAATGGTCCAATGGAAAAGATGGAATGATAGCAGAAGCAATCTGAGTTAATGTGTCTGCTCACCCATCCGCTCCTCCATTGCCGTTTGGAAGGTTTTGTCTATCATTAACGTTGGAACACTCGACATGTGAGTGTGAAGCAGTTCCCAAGTGCTCTGACAGCAGACAAATGGCAGCGAGAGAAACAGAGATAGAGAGATTGATTGATTGGGACCATTGGCAGCAAGTGGAGCAGAGAAAGACTTCCCATCAAGTCATGCGCGGGGGCGTGAATGACATCGTCGGATTTAGTCCGTCCCAGAATCCATATTTTCGATTTAAAATAAATAATTTTAATTTTATAAATTATAAATCGAATTGATTCTAAATCAATTTTAGTTTCAAAATTAAAATAAATCTTAATCTGATTTAATTCCGTCGTGTCTCTCTTATCATGTATATTCCAAAAAGATAAAATCATGCAAATATGGTTCCTCGCGAACATACGAATCGCACCAATGATCGACTGATCAAATTATCTCTTAGACGTAATATTTTTATTGGTCATTTCTTAAAGACTAAAGTGTTTTGAGATTAGCAATCATCCAAATTAGGAATCACAAACAAGAAAAAGAAAACCATGTACTATATATATACTAAGCTCATTGGTTTGTAGAGAATGAATACACAGCCCAAAAGCTCAAGAACTCTCAGCATCATCCTAAATCATTGATAGCAAACTAGCAGCATTCCACTACACTCTACTAAAAATGTGCTCCGAGACAAATAGATCACAAGAGTGAATTAGTTGACTCAGACTGACAATGGCTTTTGCACACCATTAGAAGTGGATTCACCATAGGGCCTTGTGGAGCCATCAGACTTCCTCTTGAGAACTACAATCCAGGTAGCAACCTCCAAGAACAAGGCGATGCCACCTAGAATGCAAATGGCAATGATGTATCCCGCTCTCCATTTATGATCGACGCCCAAGATGTCCAGGCCTTGGAAGACGTTGATGATGCCTAAGATAATGACTGTGTATCCCACCAAGTGATGGTAGATGTTCCAGTAGAATCTGTACTTGTGATCCTTGTTTGGCCTCAGAAATAGCGCAAACACCTGCGGAGTTAAACAATGAGGCCAATGCTGCACATTCATTCATCCGATGTTGCTGCATCAGATGTTAATCCAGACTAAATTTCAATCTGTGTTACCTGTAAGGTGGCAAGAGAGAAAAGGGCCATGCCGATGCTCCGGTGAGTCGTGTACTCGATTCCCTTAGATTTGCTACCAAGACTGAGGCCAGTAGCCCAGCCACCAACTCCAACACCGTAGCCAATAATCTGGCATGTTACATGAAGATAAAACCATGTAGGATCGGCAGACTCGAATGTTTTCAGGTATCTAGAGAAGATTGCACCAATTGGAAGCAGAATCCCCCAACTCACTGCATTCAGAACTCCATGTACCTGTGCAGAAGACAAACATTGAACATCCAGATGCAAGCACCAGTCTCTAGGCAAAGCTCAATTCCATCATCTAACACAGCTTTCGTGCTGTAGTTGCTCTATAGAACAAATCCTTTTCCAATTTAAGGTGGTATTCTAGTGTAATACAACTTTGCCAAGTGACAAGAATGCATATTTCCATCTCAATCAGTAATGTTTATATTAGGAAAATTGACAATCACTATCCCCAAATCTCATCAACATGGAATTCATAGAGGTGACAATGATCTGTATGTGACGATGACGGCAACTTCTCCAAAGAAAAAAGAGCATGGATCATCATAGTGCTCACTACTGTAGCTTATCATGTGTTCTTGAGACCTATCACTTATAGGACAATGCATATTATCATCGGCTATCAAAAGCAAGATTTAAAGTATTTATACTCTTTGAGTATAAGTGGTAAAGTTCAAAGTATTTAACTATTGATTTTTTCCCCCTTAAATCCTTCTCCACAAAAAAAAAGGAATTAAAAATGAAATTTTTCTATGAAGTATTCTAAGTAAAAATTGATTGCAAATTAACCAATAATATCGACCAAAATTAATAAGGGGGAGGGGAGTCCCAAGCAAAGAGTTCTACTCACATTCTTGTTCCTGGAACTGGAAGCTTCGGAGCCGGAGACCGCCCCTTTGATGAGATCCAGCTTTCCCTTGGACTGCATATTCTCCTGCGCTATGGCGTGCTGCTGGGGGACCCCATCCGCCACCGACGATCCCACCTGCCACACCTGCTTCACCGCCGTGGTCCCCGCTGGCAGTTTCACCTTCCCGAAGACCCGCATCACCCCGCCGGAGTACTCTGCCGCCAGATCCGAGGTCTGGAAGTCGATCGCCCCCTCCGCGATGGACCCGTAGCCGGTAATGTTGTACGTCCGTACCCCCATCGACCCGTTGGGCTGGTGGAACGCGATCAGGGCCTGGGACCCGATCATGCCGTCGGCGGTAGGGTTGATCGCCCACGCCACCCAGCCCTCCGGCTTGGGCGGCGGCGCCACGAACGCGAGCGAGAGGGTGGCCGCCGTGGCGTCGAAGGACCAGTGGAGCGAGGAGGAGAGGTGGGGGAGGTCGCTACAGGCGGCGTAGACGCGGTTCGAGGAGAAGGTCACGGATGAGCACGCGCCGGCGGCAGCGGCGGACGATGCTACTGCGAAGATGACCAGGAACGCGAGCTGAAACCGTGGAGCGTCCATGGCTCCGGGAAAGACCCTACGCTTCGTCTTCTTCTTCAGATGCTTCTCTTGTTCTCTCTGAGAAGGGCGAGTGGCGAGTGAGGCAAAGCTTCGAGCTCGCGCTTTATAAAGGGGAAGTGAGAGGTTGGGAAGGGGCAATCGGGGAATCGTTATTCTCACCCAAAATTTTAGCAATCTGTACTCCACTGAAGGGGACACCGAGGGAGCGAATTGAGGCTTCTCCGCCACCCTATGGGCGTACACTTTATAATTAGTGTTACCAAAATAAAAAAAAGTTAAAGGAAGCGAAGACGGAAGTGACGGCACACCTACCGCCAGCACATTCGTACCCACGACGGGACCCACCGAGTGCGTGTGTGCCCGACGCTTCCTGACGATACGATGAAAGCAGAGGGTACAGAGAGGAGAGACTTGGCGTGTGAACGCCGGGGGGACGTGGGAAGAGTTGGGCGCCGCGCGTCACGTCGTTCACATGTGATGTGCTGGTGCGTCGGGTCGGTACGTTGACCGCTGAGGATTAAATAACAGAGATGCGAATGGAAGCAACAGCGGTGGGGGCGGTAAAGTTACCATATTCGCCTTGGTGATGAGGCCAGCGTGGCGTCCGCATGACGCTTCGAGAAGTGCTGGCCGTGCCAACGTACCGGCCGTCATAAACATTGTAACGGACGCTACGAAGACCGACATGTGGAACAAATTAGTAGCATGATTACAACTTAGTAACTTTGACATGTAAAACTCAAAAGTGTTAGTGTGGCATATGTCACCTCCGATCAATGTCATGCATTTGTATGGATAAAATGCAGTGGATATCATTAGCAGGTGGATCTTCCAAATAGGTTGCATTGCGTTCTTGCCAACTCATGGAGGTAAATTGTTGTATTATCTACGTCAAAAGGCATGTTTTGTGGAGTAACTTTGAAGTATCGTCTTTGCATACAGAAAAAAGAAGAACAATTTTAGCTTCGGAACAAAGGGATAAATGGGAATACTCAGTTGAATCCAAATTTTAATCCATAAACAAAAACCTCTTGTTTAGAGGTGTTCATTATTTACCGAACATGATAGATCGAAGACAAAGTCACCAATCAAAGGCAAAACAGAATAGAAAGATGATGATGCGCTCAACGATTTGCCTTGGCGACACGCTCTATCTCGTCCTTCTTCTTAATAGCATAGCTGTTGAAAGCATGAGCAATAGGACGACGATAAGATAAATGCGCCAACAAAAGAATACTCGGGTTACAAGAGCTAAGGATAGAAGGTCTCACCTGTTGGAAGAACCCTTTGCGGCATTAATTAATTCATCAGCGAGGCACTCAGCAGTTGTTTTGATGTTTCGGAAAGCGCTTTCGCGAGCACCAGTTGTGAGAAGGTAAATCACCTGGTTAACTCGCCTCAATGGTGAGATATCAACCGCCTGACGTCGGACCACACCAGCAGAACCGATTCAAGTCGCATCTTCTCTTGGACCACTGATATGAAAACAATAGCATAAGAAATACATCCATTTTTAAGAACGAACTGTATTTATCACATTCAAACTTGGGAGAAAAGCAGTTGAGAGACTATGGCACACAAATTCTGAAAAATCATGATTGGAAGCCACTATTTAGTACATAATTCAATACTTTAACAGTAACTTGCATCACTAGAAAAAGATGCATTTCAAACTAGATACAAAAAGTTCAATTACCAGTTAATAACTGCATCCACAATAACTTGAATTGGGTTTGCATCAGTAAGCAAATGAATAATTTCCATTGTATGCTTAACAATGCAAACAGCCATAAGCTTCTTCCCATTGTTACGACCATGCATCATCAGTGAATTGGTTAGTCTTTCGATAATTGGGCACTGAGCCTTACGGAACCTCTTAACAGAGTACCTTCCTGCAGTATGTGGAAGATAAGTGGCATGCTTTGGAGGAGTCACGGCAATGTAATCTGCAAGTGAGATATCACTGACATGAATTTTGTGGAGAATAGGATTGATCCCAGTATCCACAGCATATGTACTAGGATAAGAACAAATTGACTGTTTTTGTCTTAACGCAACTAGTCAATAACGAATTAGAAATTTTAGCAGAAAATATACCATAAACAAAATCATATTAATGGAGCAACCACTACGATATTTGACATATTGAAGTCTAAAGTTTCCCTGACCAAAGCATTATGCATAAACAAGGCAGGAGGACTATATCGATCCTTCAAATTTTTGGAGTAAATGAACATTTCAAGAATACATCAAGATGCACTAGGTTGTTCTGCATTATGTAAGCAGACTGGTACCAGTTCTATTCATCAAGGATCCTTGACAAATCCTCAAGCCAATATAAGATGACAAGGGTAATGAACACTTTGAACTCAAAGAAAAAGATATACTAAAGAGTCTACCAGCTCAATATCAGTTAATAATTATAAAGGCATACCCAGTGCACGATATCCCGTCAATGCAAGATCCGGAGAGGATCAATGTACATAGTTATTGTACCAAGGCTCACCCTCTTGCCGATTAATAATTATGACATTCAATGATCAAATTTCCATAATATGCTGAAATATTATGGCAGTTTTACAGGAGCATAGACTTGATATTTCAACTGATGCTCTATTGAAATTGTCAAAATGTTTTCATCAGATCCAATAATCTTGTCATTTTTATCATCTCTGAATAGACAAACACAATGTTCGAATTGCAAGAACTACCTCTCGTTTGTATTACATAACATCAACAATGTTGCAAGTGCTCTAAAGGTTAATTCTTCTAATATCCATGCTGATAAAAATCACCTTCTACCAAGATTCATAAACTACAAGACCAAACAAAAAATAAAAAGCCTGAAACTTTGTTTTCAGCTGATGCACACATGAAGTTCTTCAAGCTCAAATCATCTCATTCAAAGTTGTTGCCAACACAATTAAGAAGACCAAATCCATATTAAATCTTAAACAAGATGCTAAAATTTTGACAACAACAAAACCTAATAATCATTCTTCATTATACATAGTTTATAGATTCAATACATTCTGTAAAAGATCATTAATCATATAGTAGATATTTCCAACAAAAACTTGACAAACAATAGCATAAAAAATTCATGTATTAGATATGGGGGTAACCAGCAGAAAGCACTAGATTATTCAGTTTTAGACTCTACTCTGAATGCCACAGCACTACTTCTCCTAATAAAAGGAAATGCAAGATCCAACCAAGATGTACATGATGGTCCAATGTTACTAAGAAGAAAGTACGACCCCTGGAAAGCCTAATTTATTTTTATCTAAATTCTTAAATCTTCGTCAGACATACAATGCTTTCACGTTATCCAATCGATTCTCCATCGTCCTGTATTTGATTCGTTCAAACCATTATATAGTTGACCTATTTCAAACAATTTACCCTAGAAACAAATAAAGAACAATAAGAACCTCCTAACTGAGCCTCTCGAAGAGAAAATTCTATATACAAATATAGAGACATACAATAACCATAATCCATTCATAAATTAGAAGAAAAAGAAACAATAACCACCAAAATGCGATATTTTTCATGAAACAAAGCAGATGTGACACAAAGGTGAAAGAAGACAAACCACATACAATACCGTTCCATCTCGCATGAAGCGTATCGATCACACGGTCGAAGGATCAAAGAACAACTACATTCGACAGAAGGGAACAGTTTACGAGCCAAAAGGACAAAGAACAGAACGGACCTCAACATCGTCGAAGGACCAGCGATTGAAGAGCTTAACATCCTGCTGGATCGCCATTGGAGCAGTGCGCGCAGGAATCCGAGCTCAAGATTCGAGCAATAACAGGGGAGGATCGACGGGGAGCGAAACCACGGCGGCCAAACCCTCGTGGCGACTGAAGCCAAAGAAGGAAGGGTGCCGTGGAGTTTTAGTTGCATCCAGACGAAGATCCACACGAAGCGGACGGTACAGATGAATCCACGTTACAAACAAGACAAGCAAATCAAAATAAATACATAAAAGATTATATATATATATATATATATATATATATATATATATATATATATATATATATATATATATATATATATATATTCCCTACAAATATAACATTTTATTATTTTTCTTAAATTTAAAATTAAAAAAAGTATATAAGTATATTCTTGCAATGGATATATACTTAATTTTCATTTAAACGTTAGCTTAAAAAATACTAATTAAATACATTATTCTTATCTGATATTTGTTGATACGAAAATATTTTCTCTAATCCATAGATCAACTTGTGATAGTCATGTCATCAGAAAATAACAAAAGCCACAATTGACTGTGCCACTATGTTAACAAAATTTCAATAGTTACATAAAATATTTTCTTAATCATCAAAAATTAAGAAAAAAAAATACGAGCTTAGATAATGAGATTAGATTTTTTTCTTCATATTATATAACCATTGGTTAGTCTAACTTGAACATCAAAGAGATACGAGGTCGAAAATAGACTATCATATAAAAAAAAGATTTTAATATTTGAAAGAATATGTATACCTTATTATATATTTTTTTATGATTTTTCAAGGATACATGTGTAAAAATCCCTCAAGTTAATGGATGCTGGGCTTTGGCCCAAATCACTATTCATTTCTTCAATTGGTTGAACGAACTATCAACAACTCAAATTATTTGCAAGAATATTTCTTTAATTATTCTTTTTTTGGAACGGATTTATTATATATATAGATTTATTCATATTTATATTTATATATATGGGAGAATTATTAAGGAAAACCTCATATATATAATATAATATAATTTTTCTTGAAAATATAATATTTTTTTTCTCGTAACCTCTTATTTCATCGGTCGGAAATCTAACACACTTGTGTCACACTCAGTGACCAAAGAAGAAAGAGAAAAAGAAGCATTATGATAGAATATTAAGAAAATAAGTAGTAAAAGAAGACGATGAAGATGACGATGTTTACATTTGTTATATACCGTCCGACATTATTTGTCGTAGTATCTTAAGAAAAGAAAGATGATAAGGATATTTATGATATCTTAAGAGTATTAAAAGTCTTATCATACAATGAATACAGTACAATAATATGCTACATTTTTTGATACATTATACATTATGATCATTAACTATGCATAAAAGCTGTGATACTCTTCATTCTCTTCGGTCATATGTGACTTGTTATATTTTGATGAACATGGTAAAAGAACAGCTCGACAGATCATGACGAAGAACATGGAGGACTGTGAAGCTAATGATACTGTTGGAGAAAGAAACCATGAAGGAGCACATCGATCGATCTGTGTTGGGACTACTGTGCTGACAATGGGGCACTATATTTCGCCTGTCCATCACGAGAGTACTAAGCACAGCGTTTTAGCTCCCCTTGAGCACTCGAATCTGTGCTCGAGAACGCATGCGGACATCTGACACCAGGTGAGCCGGTTTTTGGAGGCATCTGTGCTGCCGGAGATCCCCACACCTCCTAATTACTGTGCTCATTGTTATACGTACTGTGACCGAAGTAAGAAAACGGATGTGTGTTTGCTTCACTCATTTACAGTGACCTGAGAGGGAAGAAGAAGAAGAAGAAGTATGGCGCTCGATGATATGCCTGCATGCAGGCCGCAGGAATTAATACCTTTCAATGCTTCTGACATGGGGTTTGTGCTCACTTCAGCTCGATAAAAGTAAGTAGAGAACTGAGGTAAGTCTCGGTAAAAGCTGCAATGGAAGTACTGCTGTTCTTACCTGCATGGCATTTACCCATCTACTGTGGAAAGAGTCCCCGCCTTGGAGCTTAAAGAACAAAGCTTCTGTACGTAACAGCTGTTTGAAAGAATGCTGGCTGCACGGCGACTCTGATGGCAATTGGACGAGAACATGGAGGGCAGGAATCTGGACAAGGTTGATGAAGGTGCTGATGGCGATGGGGCAGCGGGGAAGCCGACGAAGCACCCCCCCTCGGAGATCATGGCCCATGCACGTGCCCTACAACAGGCATCTCATGCTGTAGAAGATACATACACCTCTCTCTCTCTCTTCATGAGTTGTAGCTCTTCTTCCTTCTCGCGCCTCACGGGGAGCGCATGTGAAGGTGGCGGTGGTGGTGGCTGGCGGTGACAAGGACCACCTCCAGCGTGCATGACCAGGAGCGAGCATAGACCGGCACAAATGGCTTTCCCGAGTGCCCTGTTTGGAATGTTTGTCTGCGATCTGTCCGCTCTTCTCATCCCCACATTGCAATCAATCATTCTTGCTGTGCGGGCAGAGGTATCCGTGAATGAACGCACCAGTTGGGGGCTAATCAGAGGATTAGCAGTGAGTGATACACATCACAAAGATTCGATGCAATTCTTTGTAGCTTGTCATGTTGGGAGGAACAGCAAGTGGGGGAGGATTGGACATGGAGGAGCAGCAGCTGCTGTAGGCAAGTCCAGATACAAAAAAAGGACTAGATTTCATGGACTGATGATGATTCTGTGGTCCAATGTGATTTGACGTTTGAGGTGGTCATACACCACAGGACGTGCATGAATGCAGAGCTGCTTGGGTTCAAACATTACTGTTCTAAGGCCAACTTTTCTCTCTGCTTATTGTTTCCCTGAAATTTTTTGAGAGGCAAAAAAAAAAAAAAAGCTTGAGATTGATTTTGTTTTTGTTTTTCTTTTGGTTATTAGAAACTTAAAATTAAATCTAATTATAGATTATTCTTATAATTAACTATATTTAGCATCACGTTCATTATATATTTAAAAGTTACATTGAGATCTCTATAGTTACGAAGATAAAACATTAAAATTTCTATATAAGGTTAAAAAGATAATTCATAGAGTTAAAAATAAATAAACGAAAATGGTTTTATTGAATAATGAATTAAGTATTTTACTTTCGTAATTATAAGAATCTCAATGTAACTTTGAAAGTATAAAGATTGAGATGCTAAAAGTAGCTAATTACATATGATAAATATAATTAACGTTCAAAATCATTATCCAAATGGTACTCGAATTATTTCTAAATATCCAATTTATATTCTTAAAAAATAAATACCGAATGAGGTCCAAAACCTCTAATCTTTGATAAGCGAATCTTATACATCACTATCAAATTAATGTATTAAATTTTAAATTCATAATATTTTAAAAAAATGAGTATGATACATCACCATCATCATCATCGAACAAAAGCCTTACATGTTACATTTTATTAAATAAAAATTGAATCATCATCCAACAAATGTTACATGTTACGATCGTTTAGCACCAAACGAAAGCATCAATATGTTAAGTACAAAAAACATCGAACGAGAATTTAAACCCTTATTCAATAAGTGAATATGGTACATAACTACTAAATTATGTGCAATGTTTTATAGAAAGAGAAACCAAACATTTCTTTGTATGTCAATTTATGGACATACTTATCTTATTTTATAGGTAATATAATGAGGCCCTGAGACTAAAGTTTACATGAAGTTTTGAAGTGCTATTACAGCAGGAAAGTTGCTTGGTATTATTACCACCTGCAGATATAGTGGCTGTCACATCTCCAGAGCTCATCAGCTGTAAAGATGCTGCAGTACCAATGTCCTATCAAGCACCTAATTTAATGTTGTCTCAATCCAACCTATAAAAAGTCCAATTCCAAATATCACCATGCATATCATATCAAGTCAGGCAATATGGTTGCATGCCACCAAACATGGGTTGTATCTCTAATCCATTTCATCATGAATGCTTGTCTTCATGAATTTAGTTAGTCTTAAGTGAATCATAACACATCAGTTGTGTTTGATGGATAACTTTTACCTTGACATTAAGGTGAAAAAAATGTCTCATTTCCTGTGGCCCCCAACCTTGCATGGAATCAATCACATGCATTCTATCCTTGTGGGTTCAGACAGACACAAACACACAGAGGAGGGAGTGGTTCAGTAAAGAGTAAAAAGAAGAAGAAGAAGAAGATGACTCTCCTCCCCAGATGGATTTACTGCTCCATCAGTACACAGAATGTAAGGGTTGAAAACCTGAGCTTCTTCTGAGCCAACTTTTTACCCTGCACATTGCACTATGTACGTGCAACAAAGAGCCATCAGTGTTCCTCACCATGTCATCTCCTTGCTATCATGGTTTTCCCTCAGCTGACAACCTGAATGATGATATATATATAGAGAGAGAGAGAGAGAGCAGAAGAAGAAGAGATCACACAGAGAGGTGGAGAGGATTGTGACAGGTAATATAGGATCACTTCACTAGGATCGAGTACAGGCACGGGAAGAAGACCAGGGACAAGAACACTCTCATTCTCATTGAGTTCCACCATCCATCACCTATGACACACGCATCTGTAGCGGTAGGCGCTGTTCATGGGGTCGCCGGCGTCAACAGGAACTTGCTCGGCGCTGCACTTGAATCGACAGCCTCTGCACTCGTTGTACGTGCAAATGGGAGCCCTGGACCCGATCATCACCCGCCTGTCACCCTAAGCACGAAGGAGATGAAGGCGTTGGAGCTCACGGCAACAGCATGGCGATGGAGAAGACAAGAGAGAGCAACGGCGTTACTACCTCCTCCTCCTTCAGTGGAAGGACATTCGAGCGGGCGACTTGTCCTCCGAGACCTGCAACACAGGTTTTGCATCGACGTTGCTCTGCCTCCTCCTTCAGTGGAAGGACACTCGAGCGGGCGACTTGTCCTCCGAGACCTGCAACACACAAGTTTTGCATCGAAGGTTAAGGGAAGGCGGCAGAAGAGCGGTGACACGAGTGGCGACCTGGTCGGCGAAGAGCGCAGACGAGAGTGGTGGAGACGAAGAAGAAGAGGATGAAGGTGCTGCAGGTGGGGTTTCGGGAGGCCATAGAGCTGCTGCTGCTGCGATGGGAAATGAGATGTGGAGTACACGGGACGAAACGCTGAAAACATATAAGGATGCATGATGGTAGGGTGAGACTGTCGTCTTGCGGAAGACTTCATGCCCCCCTTGCAGCGGCGCCTTCAGCCAAGCGCAGCCGAGAGGTCCCCCACCCACCACCCCTGTGCGTGCTTCGCCATTTACCAAGCTGCCCATCAATAATTCCCTTTGCGTATCGCTGTCGTCTCAAGATCCAAAATTTGTTGCCCTGTCCTCAGCTGTTGTCTCTTCTTCCTCTTCTCTTCGTCAGCATCCGTTCCTGCTGCTCCTCAGAAACTGTCGATGCAAGGATTTCAGACTTGATGTCACTGTGATGCTGATAATTAATGCCATGAGAGGCCAGAGAATTTGGATCTATGAGCTTTTTTATCTTGTGGATTAGCATTTATGATTACTGAATAAGAAGAAGAATCAAAGTTGAGGTAGTATCATCATATCTGCTATGGTATATATGTCATGTTAGATGGGACTAATTTAAAGGCACTTCTCATTCAATCCCCCACCCCAAAAAAAAATAACTTCAATAAATTGATCATCTTATCATTTCTATTTTACTCTTAAAGGATCCAAATATCGTATCGAATAAATAAAAAATTATATCTAAAACATTTTGGTTTTATTATTTGTGGTGGTCATAAGCTGGATTCCAATCTCTCTCTAACTCCTTGAACAGTTGAGATACCCAACACATGTAATTAATTAGTGGTAGAGCAAAGCAATCGAGGAAGCTAATCATTGTCTATCTCTCTAACTCTCTTTTGTGCCGTACTCTCCAGCGATGAGGTATCTATCTGCAGCTATGTGCAGAGACTATCGTGTGCAGGTCTCCACTCAGTGCTAACGAAGCTAAAGCTGCAGCTACTGTAGTATACCGTTCTTGTGAGCTTTGGCAGAAGCTGCCACTATTCAATGCTTTGATTGCATGACTTCATTTTAGCTTTAGGTGTAGTACAAGTACAGAAGCTATCACTGTAGTAGATAACTGCTTGCGAGTGCTGAAAAGGAGGTGATCGATGGTATCCTACTTCTTTTTTCTCTTTGCATTTTTTAGTTTTTTGGAGTAATTCAAATCTTCTTTTTGATTTTTTGGAAAAAAAGATTCATTAAATTTCATTAGCACATTCGTCTTTTGTTAGGAATATAAATATATAGATCATATGTTGTTTAACAAATTAAGCTTTAGATACAGTGAAATCGATAAAATACTAGTCCATACGATCGTATGCGATGGCATCGATCATTATACGGATGCACCATTCGATAATACGAATCTGATATCGTATTGATCTGACTTACTAATGGGACCGATATGAGGATGAGATTTAGGATCTTGGGTTGAAGAATAATTGTAATAATTACTCGACAACAAAAAAAAAAAAATTTATGATTATTTTTTTGTCTTTTCCTTTGTGTTCTTTAGGAAAATGACATTGTGAACCTCAACAAATGCATTTCCTGTTTTCTCTGAGGAAAACGGCAGCAGAATCAAATGATTGAAATGGCATGATGGGAATTTTGTTTCTTTCTAGCTGTGTTCTGAACTATTTGTTGGAGGACAATAACAAGTTGTTTGCTGCAGCAGTGCAGTTCAATCTGTCGATGAATCTTCAATCAGGAGGAATCCAAGCAACATAAGCCGCAATAGATATGGCAGCTATCCACTTGTTTCCTTGTGTGTGCTGATCATTAAGCTGAGCTAATCTCAAACATGACATAGTTCCAAGCTTGATGTAATTTGTCCTCAACTTTAGAATCTTTGTTGACCATGGCAAATCACTATACAGTCCTAAGCAGTATACAGATTGTAAGCACAAGATTCGATTGACCGAAAATGTACATACTAAATTGCAAGTATGGTGTGACAATTATGGATCAATGCCATTGCAGGAAACCATGGTACCATTCACATGTCCACAGAACACCATGTTCTTACAGGTGAACAACTCAAACAATGGTACACTCAGCTAATTAGCATGACAAAGGGCTACGAAACTATGCCGTGTCGACCTAATTCACAAATCTAGGTGAATGTAACTTTAGATGCATAATGCTATGTCTACAAGACCCACATGAAAAAGAAAAATCCTCTAATTTAAGTACATTTGTAAGACCGTGGAATTGCCGGAAAGAACTGATTTGGGCTTTCTCTCCGAGGAACATGTATTTTGAGCTGTGCAGGTGGAGGATGTACCGAAAGAAGCAAAATTTGTTTTCTTGACCATAACGTTATTTTCCGATAGGCAGGCAACATTCATCTTATCTTTCATGTGCAATCTCATGGACATCTCATAACTCCTCTGGGTAACTGCTAGTCTTTGACATCAGATCTTTGTTGATTGCTTGGTTGACTTCTTCTCGAAGTACCTCTTCTATCACCAGAGTCAGACCTGAATGAGAAAGAGTGACGAACATGGACCCTGTGACTATTGTGCCTGGTTGTACCAGTGCCTGTGATATTCACTGATAGTTCCACTTCTTTGTCCCTGGTATTTTCAGTCCACCAATTCTGTGGGACTCCATCAACAGATTGTTCCTGGGTGAGGACATCTTCATGATGCACAGAAACATCTATCGTTTGTCCAGGTTTGAGTATGCCGACTGCTGGTTGAACCTAAATAGAGAAAAATAGAGATAGAGAGCAAGATGAAAGATGCCTGATGTCATGCGCAGGCAAAACCAACATAGATGCTGATCTAGCAGAAGTTTAGTAAATGATGGCAAGACAAGAATGTCTAAGTACTATAATAGTCTAACAGAGATGACTTAATATTGGAAAGATCAATGATTCTTTTACGATCACCTTGTGGCACAGTTCCCCAAAGAAAAAGTACTGACTTTGCTAATCAAGTACTTGGAGAATATGAAAGTGCATTTAGAAATTTGAGTGTGCCAGATTGAATTTTTTTGGATAACTGTTATAACGCATTGCGTCTATCATAATTTGAACTTCTAATATATCGGCACCATGATAAGGGATTTCCTTTTTGATTTAGGCTACCAGGGTTCAAGTTTTGGAGACAAATCTCTCAGCTTGTAGAGTTAAGTTGCATTTATTAATCCTCCATATATCTCAGATTGGTGGGAGCATCATGCATAGGCTGCTTACTGTATATGGTCATTATTGGATCAGGTCACTACTCAGTTCATTGGGTGATAAACTCAATTCATCCCTAATTCTGACCAAATTGGATCTCAAATCAGATGAGGTTACAGCGGATTTAGGGGCATCCCTATATATATACCACACTTATATAAACATCATGTGCTGTTTTAAATAACTTACATAATGAAAAAGTCTCACAGTTCAAAATTCATTAAAAGAATCACAGATCCTATTATGCAGAATAACACATTTAGTTTAGGAAACAAATACATGCTACAAAAAAATAAAGATAGCAATGCAATGCGGCAAATGAACTTGTTGATTTGAGAAAACAATAACCTTAAATCAATCTCACATCCTAACAAAACTGTCTTTCCTCAAGTTCTCCAAATCGAGAACACTGGGGGGCAACCAAAAAATCAGTGATATCCAACTTCTTTTATCCATTAGACAAATTACAGAAGCAGTCTAACAATGTATCAGTATTAATGCACAGCTACTAAATTACTAATCTAGGATAGTGCATAGTGAGAGGAAAAATAAATGTCACAAAGAAAACATGATATGAAATTATTTATTTGTCAGTTATAAATTAGGAAGCCAGAATGTACCTCAAGCCAGTTAGGAAAGCCAAAGGAGCATCTAGCACATAGCTTAGATGAATTTTCATCCCCCTGAATGATGTACTCGCCTTCGCAAATAATTTGGAAGATAGCTTTGTACTTCTCAGACTTGTTTGTGATGCGAAGGGTGCCAATCTCTTGGTTTTTCAGGATGATGTCATTTGTGCCGACACTAAAGTCTGGAATAGCACGAGATTCTTCAAGAGAGGACCTTATTTTCCCAAGAGACATTGTTATTTGTCCCCATACTTCCCTCCTTATCAATTCATCTGCATGTGCAATTTCCACAGAGAATATGCATCTCACAGGCTTGTGATCACTATCAGTAACATCCATACATGCTTCATACCTAGTAAGATAAGATGCCATGTTCATTAGTGACAAACATTGTTGCTTTTGATTCTGCAAAATATACTTCAAAGTTCAAACAGAATTTTACAGTGTGATTGATGAAACCACAGGGCACTCTAATGAGCATTCGGCCACCGAAATTGAACGGCTATCACGATACAATACTCTGTCACACCAAGCAGGAATTCGCTTCTTTTCACTGGAATCATATCCTAAGAAAGCAATTAACAACTTATCTTCATTGAATGTCATAAGAAACAACAATGGTAAATTTTAAAGCCAAGTAGCTTGCCAACCGAACAATAAACAACCACTCATCACATCATATCTTCGTGGGTATAAGATATAATCTTACCTAAAATTATTTAATAATTAACCTTCACATTCTCATCCAGAAAAACTGATCTACACAAAATTAATTATGTTACAAGCATACCTGATAAGCCCGGTTGGTGCCTTTCGAACTTGTACGTTGGAGGAAATTTAATTTGCCCTTCACGCATTCCTTGGAAGACTTTACCTGCTTTCATTTCTGCTCGGAGCTGATCCTTTTCTCTTAGCCAATCAAAGCATCTCTGAGAAACCATGTCCCTGGCTTCATCATAAGTGATACTATGAAGCCGATAATTAAAATCACCAAGAAAAACGACCATGTCAGCTTCGGACAGCTCAGGTCTCCCATCATCAGGTTGAGATCCTGTAACCTGCCAATGCCATAAAGTAGTTATATTTGATATACACTTAACTGCATCAACAAATAAAGACTGAAAGAGTTACCTAATACAACTGATTTTAAAGTAATAAGATTTATTACATACATTTACCCCACGGTTCAACTGAACAGACGTAGGACCAGCTGCACCAGATATAAAACACACGTATTAAAATGAAGCTGCAAATATTGTATTGGCACACAGATAAATGTGTTCCATATCCATGCTAATGTCATATTCCCACTATGTGCTTAGAGATGCGAATTGCAAACCTGCGGCTCCATGAAGTCCTGTGGTTGGCCGGCTGAAAGCCATTGTTCGATAAACATGATCAAAGTCAGCATTCCGCCTGCTAACTGCTTCCAGATGTGCAGCAAAATGACAGTTCACAAAACATATTATCCGATCATAGACTCTCATCCTCAAACCTACAGCACCCTGTATGAAATCCTTAGACCATGAGTAATTTTCCTTTTCATTTGGACTTAAAGATGAATTGATACTCAGCTATCAGATATGGCCAATAACGAAGGAAAGATAAAGCATGACTCATAGAAGCACTAAATCAAAACAAACTGAGACAAATATGATTCACATAATATACAATTCCACATTTAAATCTCTCTTTGCGCAACTTATCCAACATAATTAAGTGATAGACAAGCAACAACCAAACAAAATGATCTGCAGCAACTTTATAAACACATTTTTTTCCCGTTATTCTTTTAGCCCCACTTCACTTCAAATTATTTGGGACGAAACAATAAAATTTGATGCACAAATTGCATATATACATCATAATACATCAAGTCAATACACATCAACTGTTACGTTTTGATGCATATTTCTGTAAGAAGTTCAAATGCAACACACGTACATAATTACTTTAACTAAAAGAAATGTGTAAAATGAGTACACACATCCATGTGAGTTTTATTGACACAGAGATTTGACCACTATAATGAAAATTGATGCATAGGTGAAAGTCCTTTGCCCAATCAACAAATATTTATCAATTTCTAAATCTGGTTGGAGTTCTAGGTACATGACAGATTTTTCTCCACATGAGTTTTCCTCACACATAGATTTGGTCACTAGAAAGAAATTCAATTCATAGGCGAAAGTCCTTCTACCAAATGAAAAAAAATCCCCTATTTCCAAGATCTGATTAGAGTTATAAGTACATGACAGACTTTTTTCTGCTTCTACATTTAATAATAGAACACACAGATCTGATCATTTTAATCAAATAAGGAGTCAGAAATTACTTTCGGATGAAAACAATCCATATAGCCAGCTTCACTTCCTGGTGTATATATTTTGCAGTTGGGATTGACTATTTTTATGCAGTGATAAATCATACATATATATTTGGGAACACTAACCAAGACCATATTGATAACTTGCTTGTTTCGAAGTGTACTGTGGGAGCATTTGGTATTGGCATAAGTTGATTGCAAGTTAGAGGATGGTCCTTGGTACAATGGTAAAGTTGCTCTTTTGTGACATGAAAAACTAGAGTTCAAGTTAAGGAACAATCGGATATAAGACTGCACTGGATGCGCCTCGTGTAACTGGATGATAAAAAACAGAATAGGATAACTTGGAGGACAAGGAGTAGCCCTCACATATTCTCACTCATTATATATATATATATATATATATATATATATACACACACACACACACACACACACACACACACACACACACACACACACACATACACATATTCACACACACACGTGTGCATGTTTCATAAGTGAACTAATTGTGCACTTACAAAATAATATATATAAGAATATCATTCTCTTTTGAACAACCAAATTATCTTCTTTTATCCAAAATCCAACAGAAAATCCAAGCTAGAATTTTCCGCTTCTTAAAATTGAGGTAAGATGGTTAAAAAATTCCTGTATTAACAGTATAAGTTATTTTATTTGTCTTCTATTGTTACTACAGGTTTGTTGATTCAAGAAGTTCATCTGAAACAATAGAAATAATGATATGATATGAAAAGGAAATGCTAACATGATTCTAGTAAATTTTGACCAATTTGAAACTCTTCAAAAAAGAAAAAAAAAGAGCTTTAATACAGAAATGAAAATAATGGAAATTCTAGCTGGATCTTCACAATTCTTCGTTTCTTTTTTGAGCAAAAAGACGTCACACAATTTTGCTTGTAACTACATTAGCACATAAAAGGCTGTGGAAAGAAAATTGTCATTATTCTGGGAAATATAAGGCCAGAAGTGACTTCAGCATTGTAAATGACGGAGTAAAATTGATAACTATATGATGAATCAAGTGTAGATTTGTTTCAGAGTCAAGAAGGCAGGCTTAGCTTGCTCTTAATCTAGAAATTTTCACCTTAGATGACAACTCTAGACTACTAGATTGCTACATCATTTTTCCAGAAACACCTGGCAGTAAATATGATTTGTCTCTCTGGCACAGCTTTGTGCTGACGAAGCAGCCGTATAAGTTGCATGTCTTTTGAAAATTTTAAGCCAAAAATGTATCACCAAAATCTTTATCCCATGTATGTTGTATGTTCTGTACTTGAAAGTCAATCATGTATATTGTAGAATAATGCCTTTTTCTTATTCCCAAAAGGAAACTAAAACAAGATGCAAGATAAGAACTGAAAGCAAAGGGTTCTATGAGTACCTTGTTACCGATTGCACGCCCAAACCCACATGGCACCGCTGCAGCATCAACATCACCAATATATGGTCGAAGGCTCTTCCTGGCCCTAGAAAATTATAGAATAGAGACATTATACATGATGGACTAATAGGATAAAATACAGACAAGCTAGATGTTTGATTGATGTGCTTAGAAAGATTTAAATAGACATACAATTAATCCAAAATAAGAAATTTCCTATTTCTTCAGAATGGCTGATTTTAATGCTCACCATGCAGCAATTAGTAACCCTGCCAACTGCCTGGAACCAACACGTTGGAAAGATGTTCCTTCGTCTAAGGTCTTGCCAATGGTACCCAACCACCATTGCCCATTGGCACTCCCCTCAAGTCCTACCTAAAATCGATGAAATGTACCAAACATAAGTCGTGATCTTCAAAGAAACCTGACTGCTGGAACACTAAAACACCATGAGCATTTGAAATTTGATAGCAATAGTGACCTAAGTTTAAAGGTCATATTCCATTAGATTAAGAATGTCTGTAGATCATTACTTGATGAATTTTGCCAGGTTCTCAGAGAAATAACTGTTTCAGATATCTGATTTTTATGTTCATAATAGTATACCAACTTTTAAACTCTTAAAAGGAGATCCTTTGATGCTCAATTATCATATAGACCTTACCTTATTTTCCTGAAATCACAAGAGTGAAATGCAAGTTATCATCACCACCAAGATCTAAACCATGATATGAGAGCATAATGGGTTGAACATATTTTCTCAATCAGCTAATAACATAAGAAGAAACCTAAGATCTCTTCCTAACCAGATAAATATAGACAAATTATGACTTTGCTGTCAATTAGAAGGGCATTTGGTAAGTAGGTCTACAATTTTTATTTTAGCTCATGTAGTCAAGAGTAGACTTCTAAATTTTCATTCCACTGGATGGGAGTAAATTTTAATGAGAAACAGACAAGTTCAATACTAGCAAGTTGTTTTCTTCTACAAGGTAAGACTAAGTCAGATTTTATATTAAAAAACCACAAAGTTTTCCACATATGTGATTCTTGATCAGGTGGACAAATATTTGTCCATATGGTTTACAATTCAAAGCATCTAATACATGTTGGTGTCTACTGCAATGAGAACATTGGCTCAGTCCTCGTACATATCTGCGTTAGCATGTGAAGAGTAACTAAAGGACTCCAATGACAGCACATGGTTATGAGCCCTTGATTCAAGAATCTAATTGTGGTATGGGGAAATGTTGGCTACTAGTCTACATATACATGAAGGCCTTGGCCACAATAAAAATGTTTATATGACAATTTTATAACAAAGAAATAAATGGTTATGTGAAGCACAGGTCACACTCTTAGTTAAGTGACATGCAAAATTTAAGTGACATGCTCAATAGCTATATGCTTGATCCTTTCTCTTAGTTAAGCTCATCAATCACATTTCAATAAACTACAGAAATTAGTTGAAATAAGTGATGTGAGATTGTAGCACTTATTAATAGATTGGTGATAAGAATAAAAATCATTTCTAAGAACAACAGTTTGCTTTCAGTGGTCTACCAAAGATGAATCTTACTAAAAATAGAAGCAATAAGACACTCATCTTATGTCAATAATCTAGAAAAATAGATAAAACAAGAATTTCTAATCTTCACTATCAATGATGCTTTATGGTAGGTAGGGTATGGCGTGAGGCATCATATGCCAGAATAGATCAGTGCAAAAATATCTTACAGTTTCTTTAGCAGCAGCCATTGCCAGGAATCCAGCCCCCATTTCTACCTCTTGCAATCCTACAACAACTAATCCAACCTCTGATGCAGCACCACCCAACCAGATTATGAGTGAATCATGAGATGCTCTTTCTTGTCCAACATTCCATGTTCCAGTCAAGATCTTAATGTTTTCATATTTTGCATAAGACTGCTCCCTGTTAGCAAACTCTGTTCTCAACAAATCATCAATAGGTCCAGGAGATCTTATATTCCACCCACGTATGCCACCATGATGTGCCAGTGTGAACAGATACGCACCTCCGACTACCATTTTTATAACGGGACTACCATGTGCAACCCACTCTCCAATCAGATTTCCATCCAGATCCATAACCTGAACTTTGCCGCTAACATAGCCTACCCATACCCGTGGCCCATATGTGCAAATGGATTGTACAGAAGAAGAATGATGCTGAACTTCTTGCAATCTATTCCCACTTCCATCCCACAGGATTACCGATCCATTTGTGCACCCAGTCCAGATTATACCATCCATCGATATAGCTAGGGCTTCTGTTCTCCGATTATCTTCTCCGAATGTTCCCTTTACTGCAGCTCTGCGAACAGCATCAGCTGCTCCCATCAGGGCATTCCGAGAACGCTGAAAAAAACTAACTGAACCTTGTGACTTTTCCTTCTTTGATGATGAAACGAATTTTATCTTCATTTCATCCTCAACGTATGGATCTTGTGCAGATGGTAGCTCAACCCGAGTCACTACCTGGCCATCAATACCAAACACTTTCAAAAGATCCCTTGTACGAGAATCCCTGAATGATAACAAATAGGTTATCCAAATTAACAGAATAAGCCTGAAATCTGACCAGCACTAAGGGATTTCACAAAAACACTAATGAACATACCATAATGCAAAGGTTAGACTACCGGCACTCCACACTTTGGACTTGCAATTATCAGATGCCATATGTTTCACATCTACAGCAGGCAAGTTGCACACACCACCCACGGTGACTTGGCTTCTAAGATCAATATATGACCTCTCAACTAGCAAAGCAGCCATATGTCTTTCTTCCGCAGAAAGAGAAAGGGCCTTTCCAATGGCATCCCAAGGCCAGGCCCTTATGACTCCGCCCTCAGAACCTGACCATATTTCACCTGGAGTTGAAAATCCATTATATGCCAGAATTAATAAGCTCCAAAAACATTTAGGGCACTACTTTTTGTTGAAACCGATAAAGAAAAGTAGAGCATTAAACAATCTTTCTTAGCATTTTAGAAAATAGACCATTAAATATAAATCAAAGAAACAGATAGATGGAAGACCAACCAGAGGATAATTTTAGCCATTATCCAACAACTAATAAAGTTAAGGTTCATAGTTAAAATGCATTCAAACTGCAAATTAAAGTCTTAGATGTTGATTCATTGAATTTACAGAAAAACAGCCCCTTTCTTCTACTGGTATGAGATCACAATACTGGCTTCTTTGCTAATGCTCCACCTATTGCTGTCACCCGAATGCTTCTACCTCTTAGTGAATTGGTTGATTCCCCAAACATCCTCATCTGCATTTCGCCTGGGGAAGAGGTAACTTTTACCCCAAGCACCAGAAGGGAAAGGGGGATGAAGTCCTTCTTAATAGCCAGTCAATGTATGAGCTTATACATACATACTATTATTGAAATCTTGACCTTAGAACCAGGGTTTATCAACTTGATCAATGCCAACTTTTGTAGAATCATAAAAGTTTAAAGCAGAAAAACATAAAAAGAAACTTGGGGATTGGCAGCATGCACTGATAGTAAAGACATTATATATGGATGATAATGACAACGAAACTGAATAGGAACTGTTAAACTTGAGTTCAAAATGACTGATTATATTTTTATCAACAAATTTCAAGAAAAAAAAATGCAAGCATCAGACACGTGCATATAGTTACTAAATTTTACCATGGCTCAAAGGTTGGAAGATTGGAGACTAGCAGAGATAGTAAAGTCTGATGGGAGTCAGGAGACCTGTGCTGATTTGAACATTTTGCTCAAATTATTCTATCATCACAAAGAACATTCAACAAAGCCAAGGAACAGTCAAGTTCCAATAAATTTGTCTACATGAATCCTATTTAACATTAAGCAGACTAACTCGACAAAGCCCTGATGCAAGTAGTGCACAAACTGACAAACAGAATTTGAGCAAAAGGTGGCCCAGAAATAGTCAAAATCACCTTCATGTCAAATAGTACCTGTAAATTAGCAAGAACAGGAGAGATTTGAGCCTCAAATTTTAAAGTTGATGTGAGTCAAAATTGTGGACCATTATGATTGGCCTACACACTAAATCATTCTGTACTGATATTTGTACTGGAAAACTTCATTACAAATATCAGCAAAAGATCATGACGTGTCTTGTACCAATATATGTAGCATCAATGGCAGTGTAGGCTGATGCACTTGTTGCAAGCACCATCATGCCATTGCATACCAGTAACTGGAGTGCATCTGGTTTCTTAAGCACACAGGCACAACTGCACCCAAACAACTCATAAGATTATAATATATAAACAACATCACAGATCATATAATGCCTATTGGGTCAAACAAAAAAATTGATGTTTGTAGATACAATGTTATATTCAATTTAGCACATGATACATCTTCTGAAGATAAGCGATACACATCTTGACAAAAGTCATGGGCTTTGTTTCGAACAAAATCAATGGTCCTTTCTAAGAGAAAAATGATTTCTTTTTGCTGTTCATCAATTGGCACTGATGCTGCCACCTGAAAGCTTAAGTTGTGCCCATGCCCTAGTTCTGCATGGATATCATTTTTCTGTTTTTTTTCTCTATTCCAAAATCCTCCCTGTCCTAGATTTGTGTTGTTCATAAAAAGATTGTCTTCGCAGAAATTATTGAGATGACGGCTAATTTCACCAAAGAAGGAAGAATAGAAGCAAATGTTTTTCTTCCTTTATCAAATCTCACCAAGACAGTAATAAATGCAATCAGTTTCTTTAGCACATCTCATAAAAAAAGACAGGACTAATTGCAAAGTTAATGTTGTTGGACGGTAATTACCATAAGATGTGATAACCATGGATAGCACAGGAGATCGTTGATGTGCCGGCCAGGAAAGGCCTTCTCTAAATGGAGGGGCACCACCAATAGCAGAAGCAACACCACCGTCATCCAGAGAAGAATTTGCGCTGGTCGGCTGGTCCATCTTCCATGACCGAATCTTCCCATCCTTGTGTCCGCTCCAGATCAAGCCATTGGCAACGTCCACCACCAAGCAGAGCGTCGGCGAGGTGCGGCAAGACTCACTGAAAGGGGCACTCTTCTCGTCGCCCCTCTTCACCGTGACGCTGGGCCCCAAACTGTCAAACGCGTCCTTGCGGTTCCACACTCGAAGGCCCGACTCCTGGCCCGCCCAGAGCTGAGAGGTAGTGCAGGCGATGGTGCGGAGGAAGGAACCAGCCTGGGTTTCGCGCAGCGGGTGCGGGCGCACCTCGATGGCGGGGGGCCGGTCGGGGTGAATGGCGGAGCGGTGGGGCACGCGGAAGATGCCGACGCCCCCGCCGTTGCCCATGAACTCGGGGATAGTGCCGGGGGTGCCGCCGTACTCGGACATGACGCGCTCGAGGGTGAGGGAGCCATCGCTGTCGGAGAGGGAGGAGCCACCCCGGTGGCAGTCGATGGAGAAGGGATTGCCGAAGGAGACAGGGGCGGTGGGGGCATGCTGGTGGTGGTGGTGGGGTGGGGAGGGGACGGAAGGGGGCAGCTGCTGGGAGAGGGGGAACCGGATTTCCTCGACGGAGGAAGAGTGCTTGTGGCGGTGATGGTGGGAAGGAGGAGAGGAGGAGTTGTAGTGGCCGCAGGAGAGGGCGCGGGGGGCGGCGGCGGCGGCGTTATCGGAGGGAGAGGAAAGGGTGTCGTCGTCGAGGCTGTGCTTGCGGCGGGCAGAAGTGCTGAGGACGGCGTCGCGGCTGAGGGGCTGACTGTAGGATTTGCCCTTCCGCTGCGGCGCGTTGCTCCGGCCCGCGGCCTCAGCCTCCGCCTCCTTCTCCTCCTCCTTCTTCCTCTCGTCCATCAATCAAGAACAGAGAAGAAGAAAGGAAACAAAGACCAAGATCACGATTGCTGCGATCTATATGATCATCGGATCATCGATTGTTGGTTGTTATTAGTGCGCCACTTGACTGTCTTCTTCTCCTTCGGTAGGAATGGGTGGAAAGGAGACGGAGGAGAGGCACATGGGAGGCCACGAAGAAGAGAGAGGGTGGGGGTGGGGGGGGGGGGGGGGGGGGGATGCAGTCGGAGATGCAGGCGGCGACATGCACGCGGGAGATTACAGGCGGCAGCGGGCCCCTCCACCCGTTTGGTTTTTGCTCTGCCGAAGCGAAGGAAACTATTCTTTTTCTTTTTTATTATTAAAATGGTGGGTCCATCTGGCGACGTGTTCACCTGATACCGGTGCTACGTCAATCTCGGGGCCCATCGCTCCCCACCAGGAAAATAAAGAGAGCTCTCTTTTATACCACGCGGCTCTTTCAATGGATCTGATACGCCCCCCCCAATGGCAAGCACGAATCTCAACCACGAGAATTCCAATCGTGACGCCCGCTGATGATGTACGTACCAATTCAAGTCTGCATCGAAACATATCCAATCCAATTGGGAGTGAATATACCACTTTAAAATGAATCCGATGAGTGCATATCAAGTCAAAACCTCTAAATTCTTTTTATACTACTATAAACCTCATATCATGTAAGTTAAGCTAGCATAAATCTGATGCCATAATCGTATGTTACACTCGAAACAATATATAACGAATGATACATACTAATCCAATGGTTCATCAGGTACATATGAAATGCGAAGATTAAAAATGATTTCGCCGCCTCAAAGGTAACAACAACTGAGTTTTGGGTTAGTATATACAACCACATCATCCGGAAATAAACATCATCACATATCATTTAACGAGCAACACAAAGCATACAAACCCAGCTTTAAGCGAAAAAGCAAGCTTGCTATTGTGGCATGGTGGAGGAGCAAGAAAGAAAAGAAAAGAAGATTCTTGTCAGATGATATTGTTAGAATATGAGGTGTGGCCGATTCAGAATTATCTGCCTCCACTATCATCTAAAGAAGACTCTGATGCAGTGTCATCTAAAGCTGAGGTCGAGGTGGTTTCAGATGAACTCCCGTTTTCACCATCCGAGGACGCAGTTCTGTCCTCTGTGATTGGTCTCTTCAAGCACCAGTACATGATGCTAGCTGTCAGAGTAAGCATCATCTTTTGATTCACCTGATGGAATAAATCATTGAGGATAAGGAACGATGTTATCAGTAGGTGGAGAAAAAATTCATCTGATTGTAGGTTGGTTTCATTTTTATCCACTTTATGAAGTTACCTCCAGAATGTCTTCTGGAAGCAAAAACACAGAGCAGCCAAGCTTCCTTGCGACCGAGATAATATAAGATGCATTCATTTTCTTTTCTTCATCTGCATTTGTTCCACATATTAGACATTAAATTTTCAAAAGAGAAAGCAAAAGGTAATCTTGATCTGTAAAATTACATTACCTCTTAAAATGAAATGCATATTAATAAAATTGCTGAATAAAAGAAACAATACCTGAAGATAATATCTGCTTTCCCTGACTACAACGTTAGTATCAAGTTCCAATTTGTTGGTAAATTTCTTAGCAATTCGAACAGAAACATGGATGCATCTCAGTCGAAATACCAACTCATCCTAAATTATATAAAGCTATGCAATATGATATGTTCATCTTTTAGTTTAGAACTATTTGCAACCTGATTGACTGGTTCAGTTTGTTTGGCATCCACATAGGAAACTGAAGAATCATCCATTACAGATAAAAGCAAGACAGAATTATATATATATATATATATATATATATATATATATATATATAGGACAAGGAGAACTTGTATGCAACAAAGACCGAGAATAATGTTCTGGAAATCAACATGGACCAGTCAGAGGGTCGTACCAATCAGCTTTACTAGATGGAATAACAATAATAACTCAATAAGATAATGACAAACCACATGCAAAACAAAACTGATAATCAAATTCTAAATCTACCACAAGTGCAACTATGTCTCCCACTACCTCCTGCATCCCTAATTCAAATTGACTCATCCAACCTAACAAGTGCATCTATGTCTCCTTTCCAATGAAAACTTAGAAAAAATTATGTGCATGCTGCACAAATATAACTATAGAGAATAACAGAGATGATATATAAAACAAGAAAACTGAGAAATCATTTTTGTTCGTACATAAAGATTTGAGTTACCTCTCTCTCCTTTAGTTACAAGGCTCCAATTCACAACTCGAGGTTCAACAGCACTCAGCAAGTCAAGGAAAAAAATTCCACTTGAAAGACTTCTATCCTGTAAATTGGTAAAATAAATGATATTAAATTTGGCTGAGATTGCTCTTTGTGACAACATTTGATGATCTGTGTTAAAATTCTACAAGAAACAAAATAAGTAATCACATTAGTAAGTAAAAATAAAATTTTGTTTAACATTTTTTTCCATTCTGTTAATTGCAGATTGCAACATTAAGAGCCATAACACACAATTGTGTAATTAAACATACAGTACTGCATATAACTGGACTGACTGACTACATCCTATATGTTGAATAGTTAGTGGAACTTAAGAAAAATAGAAAACCATAAACATATAAAAGCCATTTCCTAGTACAAATGAGTACAAAAATATAACCAAGTCAAGATGAAAAAGCACATCAATTATAATTTATAGAATAATGAGTTTCTAATAAAAGCATAACCAGTGAAAATAGATCTTTATTAGTTAAAAGTTGCATAAGCTTCTCTTATTCCACTTAACATTAAACCAGAATGTTAGGATCCAGAACAAGTACAATGCACATCCACAAAGCTTTGAGATTAGGAAAATATAGTACCTTAAAGCTGTCCATGCGTGAATGCCTTCCAGAATTCTTTACTCTATCATTAGCCCAATTCAATATATCAACGTCTTTTATCTCCTTTTCACGAGAATGGAATCTCAAATTCTTTAAAAGTTGGAGAATGTTGTATCTCATCAATTGCCACAGAAAAGCTTAAACAAAAATATAAATAGATTTATTAGAACTTTAAATCACAAAGATATAGCCTAACTGCCAATAGTCTAAAGGAAAGCCTTTTAATGCTAGCTGTTCTACTACTGAGCTCTGCTATAAATAACTAACATGATACGCTTTGCCCAAATTTAAGGATCAGATATTTTAATTCTTAGGAAAACTGCTAATGGGATTGTAAATATTCTAATGCTTACCCAATATGAGTTTCTTGTTCCCTTGCACAATATCATTTCCAGCAATGTTAACCAGGGAAAATTTCAATTGTTTCCCAATCTTGACAACTTGATTGCAGTTCTCTACTTTTTTGAATGGCATTTTAATAGGAGGTTTGTTTGCAGACTTCCAACAAACTATACCTGGAGCAACTTTGTCAAGGGCCTCTAGAAGGACCCATCTGCAAGTTTAAAGTAATATATCAGTTGAAATTACAGCTCCAATTATCCTAACAATGATAGACATAAACTAGTACAGAAAGCATAAGATCCATAAACAGTTTACCCTGTTCTAAGATCTTCAAACACATTGTTTATATATGTTGGGATTCCAAGACTATTGATCCATAACCGAAATGCTCTTTCCTCCCTTGAAACTTGTGGATCATCAGAATTTGCTTCAAGAAATGTGATCTGTTTCATCTGTGATGATAGGCCATTCCTGCAGATAATGAATAAGATATAGCTCTTAATAAATGGTGATTAAATATATGTATTTTTTGTATGGCTTATAGGTCAAAGATCTACCATATATGGTACATGTAAAAGAAAATAAACTCATACAGCTATAATACAGACCAAACCATTAGAATTACGTTAACACCCAGAATTGATATGTATAGGCAAATACTTGGACAAAATATATGTTATTGCTGATTCTGAAATACTGTGAGGTTTATAAATCTATGTTGCCAACAAAAAAGAACAATGCATAAAGTGAAGTTTCACTCCCTTAGGCATCCCATCTTATTACAAATCTGAAAGAAACAATAAAAAATAATGCAAACGCATTCTTTATTTATCTACACATAATGCTTACAAGAAGATAGCATTCCCTTTATCTCTAGGCCAGTCTTATCCTATGAACAGTGGAGGTCACCACCGTCGATTCTTTTTCAGGTAATTTGGTGTAATAGAAACACATGTGAAAGTATAAATATAAATTAGAATAGGTTTAGATGCAATTTATCTTCCAAGAGGACATAAACCATGTAACTGCAAATTTTAACTAAATGTGAATGCTATGAAAATGATAAGCTAAGCATTCTAGTAAACATCTTCACCCATTCTCTAAATTAATTAGGCCAATTACCCTCACCTTTTCTGAAAAATATGGGCAACAAAGGCAAGGTTAAGATTTGGTGAACCTTCAACAATGTCCTTTGGAGTCAGATATCTTTTGCAACCCATCCTATCTGCATGCTCAAGAACTAATTTTGCTCTTTCAAGAAGTTCCTTCACAGTACTTGGGTAAGGCTTCCTACTATACTCTGGAGCCAAAACATTTAGCAAACAAGCGTAGGCCTCCCCATCCTGCAGTGGGGAACATCACTGATGAATTAGCTATTACTGTCAGAATGCTACCATAAAACCAATGTCAATACTTAATCTTATGTCTCCAAAGATAATTGCATTAAGTTATGGAAAATAAAATTAAAACGAGCTTAAAGAAAAAGAAATGGGAAAAGGAAAGATGAAAGCTTTGAGATTTGAGTTCAGCTACATGCCCCAAAGTTCCATCTACAAGTGGTGAGATCACACCTACCTGATCTCTCCACACTGCATGTCATGTGGGAATGCTACATCATATGATAAAGTTACTGGGATGGAACTTTGGTTAAAGGAGCACTTATAAAAAGATTATAGAGGGAAAAAATTGATAAAGAGTTTTTCTTGGAATTTATGATTGGTAAGTGAATCCTACAATTTTCTGATAACAAGTTAAGAATTTACGTCATTTTTCATAACACAACATTTGGAATACATAAATCCTTTTCTTCATTTAGGTGGCAGGGATTATTCGGAGTCTCCGAGGAAGGAAAATGTAAAGAGAGAAGATGGTAGGGTTGGTTGATAAATAGATATAGAAATGAATAAGAGGAAGAGTCTTTAATAGACTAAAGAGGTCATAAAAGGTTTTTGAATTGGTTTTACCTTCACATCTGATGAGAAGTTGGTTATCAATCTCCTGAAGCCACCTTTCTTTAATTGAAAGTTCATCCACCTAAGCAAAATCTTCTCTGGTGACAGACTCATCAGCTCTTCAACGTCCTGTAGATCCAAATGAATCAAGGGTAGTTTACTCGACATACTTTGCAATGCAAAA
This sequence comes from Musa acuminata AAA Group, assembly GCF_036884655.1. NCBI lineage: Eukaryota > Viridiplantae > Streptophyta > Magnoliopsida > Zingiberales > Musaceae > Musa > Musa acuminata. Next base: position 45,372,468 of record NC_088342.1, read on the forward strand.
CCTACAAACCCCTGACTATTTTTAAGATAAAATAGCTACAACAACAAGAAACATCACGGACCTTGCTATCACCAATTAACTCTACAAGCTGAGGAGTTTTCTTTAGGTTTACATCTGCTAGCAGTTGAATCTGATGGCAGCATTTTCAGAAACAGAGGTTAACATCATTATCCAAGAATAATTTTTGGAGAAATCTCAAAAGTAACTGTTTTTTAGTTGCGATAGTAAACGATTTTCATATGTTCAAGAAGAAAGAAAGAAAATAAAGTTTAAGACTGCATTGCACAAAATTAAAAGAACTTACCTTGATAATTTGAGATATTAGTCCAAGTACAAGGTGAGGCTGCAAGCATAAATCAACAGTAAGTGCTTGGTTTACAGAAACTTTTCCAAACAAAAGGAACAGTAGAAGTTTGAGAAAACAAAACTATAACTATGTTATACAGTGTAAGTTGGGTTGCAATTTTCTTACATCATGAGATAGTTTAGATACTCAAAATGTTACTATTCACAGTTGGAGGATAATATCATGTAAATAGTAACATCAATATCCAATTGAACATTATCAGAATTGATTTATCTAGTGCAACATAGTGAGGCATAGTATCATAATATCAATAAAGATATCAGGTATGATCAAATGTGGATAAACAATTATGAGATATAAGGTCCAACAGCTACTGAGAAGTGACATAATCAGGAAGGCAAATGGATCAAGACAGCAGTTCAGGCATTAAAGACAAGCTTCCCAATCCGATAGCCAAAACTGAGCATTTCTTAAAGTAACAAATAGGCAACTTAAACATGGTAGTAATCAGTTTCTGAGGGCAGATCCTCCTATTAGCAACATATGCGACGTAAAAGACTCTTGGTTCTGGGCAAACTGTAGGAGAACAATGACAAGCTACACCCTCAAATTAATCAAGGAGTCCTTGAATTAGACAAGTAGCAAGTAGAGAATTAACTAAATACAGGAAAAGGGACACAAAATTGTACTTTTGAAAACATTACTCATACTTAACAAGACCAAGAAGCTCTGCAGCACATTCCTAGGAGCTCGACAATTCCAAGGCTGAATTAGACCAGAAGCAGTGGCGAGTAATATAAACTCACCCTCCCTTCAGCTAAGTCCTGTGTCCCAATATTAACGAGAGTACAGCCAATGGCCTTGGCCGAGTGAAGGCACAGCGTATGGTTCTCGTTCTTCTCCCATGGGTTCAGCTCTCTCTTCGTGTTGATCGCCCGCTCGTCGATGGTCCCCGGAGCAGCTATGTTGATGAGTTTACTTCACATGCAAAACCAAACATCAACATTCCTTCCCAATCAACGGACTCCACAATCAACCAAGGATAAGATAACAGGGAGAGGTCCGAGGATCACCAGAGGAGAACACCGTCCTTGGAGATCTCGAACAGGTCGTTGGTCATCGGATCGATAGGGAGGTACTTCTTGAGGAAGGGGTCCTCGCCAAGGTAGCTATTGATGTGGGAGACGTAGGAGGACTTCTCGGACTCGCTGATGGTGTGGAGCAGAGTAGTGGTGGCGGCCTTGAGGAAGGCCGAGGACGAGTTCTTCGCTCCAACCCTCCCTTGCATCTTCAAAAACACCTTCAGAATAAACAAACAAATAAAAAATCTAAGAACCCCCAAGTCGCCAAAGGTTCAGCCAACGAAGAAGAGTGTTTTTCCCGGACCCGAAGGAAGAGCTCGAAGTCGACTTGGTGGTCGAGATCAGGGAAGGACTCTCCCAAGAGGACAGCCCTCTCGTCCTCGGAGAGGCCGTCGCCGGCGATCTTGAGCTTCGACATGGCGACGGAGAGATCCCGAACAGTAAGCGGCCCTCCGTCGCCACCGCCACTACTGGTTCGCATGGACAAGAACTGTTATCGGAGAAAACGGAAGCAGAATGATGAGAAGGAGAAGGATGCAAGAAATGATCCGAAGTAGAAGAAGCGGTATGGCTAGAATAGTATACCTGGGATTTGAGGGAGCGGAGCTCGACCTGGGTGAACTGGTTGTGGAGCGAGGGATCGGAGACGACGACGCCTTCAAAGCCGGCCATTGATTTGATTATTACCGGGTATCCCTCTTCTGGCTGTTCTTCTTCCTTGCTTGCTTGCTTCTTCTTGATGGGGTGGGGAAGGGGGAAGGGTTAAAAGGAAGCAGAGTAGAGGTTGGTTGAGGAGAGACGGAACGGGGAAGGGAACGAGAGCGAGTGGGACAGAATGTAGCAGATCAAAGCTCGGTTAGGGAGAGAGAGAGAGGGAGAGAGGAATTGTAACGGAAAGGCAGGCGGTGAGGCGTACGGAACGGAGGCTTCCTGTCCGAATTCAAATTATCAAGGCATAATTTCATATTTACCCCTCCGAAGTCAATTATTTTACTATTTACCCCTTTAAATTTAAATCTAATTTATTTATCCTCTAAAACCTAAAAAATATCCATCAGTTGTCATTATTTCTAACTTAATTGAAACTTTATTTGATATTTATATCCTTCAAAAATTAGTTACGGATATATATATATATATATATATATATATATATAATTCAAATGAGTTGATATTAATATAGCCCGGAGAATATGAATTTTTGAAGGTTTATATATATTTTACTTAAATTTGTTATTTCTAGAGGAAAGAATGGTAAAAACCCTAACAGTTAATCTCCATCATAATCTTATAAATGGTTGTCAAATATTAATTTTTTATTTCATAAAATTATATTGAATGAATTAATCTCTTAATTGACATATATTAATCTTTTCCAACCCAATATTAGTGGAAGATTTGTGTACTAAGTTTATTTTTTTAAATTGAACGATATATATCGTTTGGACGCTATAAATAAACCAGTATTGGATTAAAATTTAGATCATTAATATTATATTACTCTTTAACAACTACTAAATATATGTTGGATCGACGAAAATCTATAATTTTAGTACTTTTTCACGATATAACACTAATTTTTTACCAACTAAATTAATTAGCAACTTTAAAATCTAGATGAGGAGCAGAACGAAGGAATCTAAAAACATTGAAGTATTCTTTTAGCTTGAGACTAGAAAGAAAGCAGATGAGGAAGACTTGGGTTCAAATGGGGATTCATTTTGGTTGGTCTACAACCTACAAAGCTGCAGAAAACAGGAAGGATCAATGGAGGATACTACTCCATTATTATACATACATACACCAGTTTCCTGGTGATGCTGACAGCTACTACTCCATCCAAAGAGATTTGAATCACTGCAAAGAACAGAAGAAAAAGAAGGAAGGGAATGGGAGCATTTGGACCATAAGAAAAGGTATCAGTGTTTCCCTCCTACTTTATCATCATTGCAGCAGTTCATATTAGAGGACTTGCGGGGACTCAATGCATGCCACTTTACATCAAACATTGGTGTCCTTTTGAGTGAGGCAAGTCCTTTGTTCATTATTTGTGATTCTCATAGATTTCAGAGCTCCTCATTACTCCATTCATTCAAATTATGTGTTACTTAGTTGATTTTGTATAAGTCATATATATCCAGTTAACATTATTTATATATATAAAATATATATTATTAATGAGCAAACATAAGTGATCGTATAAATATTAAACAAAGCATTTTATTACCATGACAAAAATAAAAGATATTTTAAAATAACTCTGATTGATTTTATTTTTTTACGATAATATATCTCTTATTTTGAATTATTACTGTATATCGACCTTACTTTTTTATATTTCAATATTGTCAGTCTTTTATTAGTTCATTTTTGATCGGTTTGAGTTATATCGAACCAAATTAATAACCGAAAGGATGAATATAATATGAATTTATATACTTATAAATATTGCAACATACAAATCATCCTTAATTGTTATGGTAACGAGTTGAAAATTGATTGAGAGTACTGATTTAAGTTTCACTTTGTCTCCATTTGTACACCAAGGAAGATGAAGATTGTTGTTGTCAAAGGTTCTATAATTGTATTAAGACCTTATTATCTATCATGTAGCACTTGGACCTACTGGAAGCTCACACCTTTCTACTATTTCAACAAAGCTGCTTTTTTTTTTTCTTTTGCATGCATGATTCTCATAATTACATTACATCTAATTCTTTTCAATATAGAACACAGCCCATCTTCTCCTGTTCTGTAGGACAATGAATGATCATTTGAACTGTGGGAAGGAAGGTGTTCCAAGTTGGAGTGGTATCTCACCAAAAGAAAGAGCATAGGAGTAATGGATCAGACAGTGGATGGGTGTGTGCATGTTTCAGGTTCAGAACTAATGAAGATTTCTGCCAGTTGCACATGTCTCTGAGGTGTGGGAAGTGGTGTTCATGTGGCTTATCTCTTCTCAAAAGAAAGAAGAATGATGTTTCATGTTCTTCATGTTTCCTTTTGAGGATGATGAGGCAATTATTTTATTATTTTGTTAGCTAGGAATCACCTTTTGGTACTGAATGTTGTCCTTCCAATTTTAGAGTGTATTAAAAATATTTTTGTTTAGTTCATCAAATCTACAAAAAAAAGGAAAAACAAATCCGATTTGAATTGATGCATGGTTTAAATTACATAATACTCATATTCAATGTTCATGGACTTGTCCAATTGCTAATAATGAAACTATGAAGTTCTTCCTTGATTGTTGAAACCGATATCGAATTATTAACATATAAAAGTAATGTATTTTTTCCTTTGATCATTCCAAAAAAATGATGGTGAATATTACTTGTTATTCCCACTTGATTGGTAGATTTAAGCAAACAATATTTGAATAAATAACACAGATTTCTTTTGCCATTTTATCCCCTTATTCTATGTCTAAGCCTTCATCAACCTCTAATTCTTTAAAACAACAACCGAGTTAACCCGAATCATCGATGCATATTAGTTTGTTCTTATGAATGAAAGCTGAATGCCTTTTTTTTTCCTTCCATTTAATGGGTGTTTCATGAACTACTTTATGGTTCTTGCTTAACACAAAAAAAAAAAAACTAATTGAAGAAGCTTTTCTTATGGTTTTTGAAGTGTTTATTTTTTAGTTCTTGAGATGAGAATTTTTAGGTACAGCAAAGATGTAATTTATACTCTGAAAAAGTACTATTGGATCTACAAATGGCCCAAAGAAATTATCCTCCACAAAAAAACTAGTTGTAGGGAATCAACTCATACTTTGGCTATATAATTATTGTATGACTAAAGAGCCAAATTTGTGGGAATAATTTCATCAAGCAGCAAACTACAAAATTTCCAAAGTCAAGAATTAATGAGAAAGAAAAAAAAACTTTTTAAATATGTGAAGAACAGAAAAAGATCAGATTTTATCAATATGTTTGTCATATTTTACATCACCAACAACAAGTTAAAAAGAAAAGATTAAAGCATAAAGTTGATTTATAATTGAATAATATGGCCTAGAAATTCAAGAATTATGTTTACATCTTAATAGAAAAAATATTTCAATAGACAACTTCTTGTTGTTAGCTAATTCTACATATGTTTCGTCATAGAAAATAATTTAGATAATCATTAATCCGAGTACGAAAATCGTGGATCCTACAAAAATTATAATAATTCAGAATGTATTATTATTAGTGTAGCTCAATTCTTCAATGGGATCAACTTAGGAGGAGTCCAAAGGGAGTAGTTAAGGCTTAATGGAAGATTTGAATTAGCTAATTAAGAGTTCCCCAAATCCAACTCATATCTCTTCAATTTTTCTTGTGTATAATCCACCAAGTAAACCTCTAATATTTAGTGATTAAAACAAAAGGGTTTGTAGATGGTGAATGATGTGCCAAGCTTTCAAAGGAAGGGACTGAACTCTATGTATCCAAAGTGGGGTGTGGTCATGAGGGGGTCTAACTTAGGGTGACACAACACATGTGCAACACTGACAGCTTACATCTTTTCTTAGTACCTTGAAAGGTGTCCTCAATCATTGGGATTTAGTGCACATGTTATGTGATATGATATGATATGATATGATAGGATGCTGTAGCTTGACTCCAATTACATAATGTTGAAGGGTAGGATACAAATAGGTGAGAACCTGGTTTGTTTTGGGTGGTGTGTTCTCCTAGTTAGGATAGAAATAGAGTTATACAAGTTTGTTGTATGCTTGAGGTGATGAGTAGAAAAGTAGTAGAAAAGGTTTGATTTTTCTTTTGTAACCATTCATTGATCTAGTGATAATCTTTTATATAGGCAAAGGTTAAACCACTTCATCAAATTTCTTAAGTAAATTATTTGAACAAGTACTTGAAATCAGTAGTCTTATATGAAGAAGATGTGAGATAATGAAAGAATATATATTCTAGAGGTAGTTTTCTTTAGTGATATATGCTCTTAAGCTTACTCTTGAAAGATATATCAAATTTAAACTAAAAATTAAAATATGTTAGATTATGAGTCAAACCTAATATATCACATGACTCTCCAAGAGAGATAAAAATATATTTATTCTCTTAATTTTTTTTCGATCTCTTCTCACACATGAATATTTACTAATAAATCATTGTTCAATAAGAAAAATATAGGTATGCATATAAATTTCTTGAATCTTATTCATGTACCAATAATAAATCCTATATAAAATTTTCAACTAAAATTATCAAACTTACAAGTCCCAACTTTCAAAATCAAGATTGTCAATGTTGGTGTTTGTCTCTTTCTCAAATGATAGGTTATGCTCTATGATCCTTGTTTCTTCACTTCTACTTCAATGGTGAACAAGTGGATGCCATGCATCCTATCTAGCATCTAACTTGTTCTTTGGCCAATTTGCTTTCATTTCAAGCTTCCATGTGACCCTCCTTGGAAGCTGAGGCAAAGCTTGAAGCTGGCAACAAAGCTCAAGACCAACTCTTTGTGGTCCTATGACAAGACATCAAGCATCTGGACTCAATTATTCTATAACACCAACATCTGATGACTTCCAAAAGCTCACTTCACATAGTGATTCTTGTGACAACATCTTAGTCTTTATCTTCAGAGAAAAAAGTAGTCAAGTTCAAGCCATGGATTGCTTCCATCTAAATTGTAAGAATGATAATGAATCAAGTTCCCCTTCCATTTCTATTTCCATTTAGTAATACAAGTACTTTAGTGATGGTTAATTAGGTGTTCAACTAATTAATAAAATATTAATATTGGGTAAGCTTCATCTGAATTAGGATAATTAACTTGACTTGAAAGACAGATTAATTTGGTATGAAGAATAGAACCATGGTCTTCAACCTGACCATGCTCAATGATTGATCTAATTGCTATTGAAGGCCCCAAGATAGCTAGCATTCAACTCCTAGATTTAGGCCTAATAGTTTTCTCATGATTGAGATTGTCCTAACCCAAATAGTGACACCCTATTTGGAGATGTTCTGAATCAAGAATAACATTAATTTAATTAATATGTTATATATTTAAATATATATATTCATTCTTTGGTTTTACTTTTTTAACAGTATCATTTTATCAGCTTACTTGATCACAAAAATGGTTCAATTTACTTACTTTGGTATGATTAAGTCAATTAGTTTGAATCAAATATGAAAAAGTAAAGAATTGGATTTCAGTTACAGCTGAATATTATTAAATATAGTAATTAGCTATTATACTATTCATGAATTTATTCGAAATATAAGTTATAATGTTTCATCAATTATAACATAATATGTAATTGCTATGTATTGCATTTATATAGTATCAGTAAACTATATTATGTTCTAAAAATCAACTAGAAAACTAAACTAATCCAATCCGCTTCGGTTTAAATTAATCTGAATTCAGTTTGTGCCGTGTCAAATTCGGAAAATCGAACAAGTTCGCTTTGTTTCGGAATTTTCTACAAAACAACACTAAACTTAACCTTGTGCTCAACAAAGCAGCAAATGATCATGAGACTGTTTATCATCAATCTTAAAGCTGTAGCAAACACATCTGGATCTTAAATTGAGTACAAAAAAGTGGTCTATAACCAAGCTTTTGGATTAAATAGACTCAGGAAGAAGCCAATTAGGGATGGATTTATGATATTTCAGAAGCATCTAAATGGTGAATGTGTGGTTATGTCAATGGAGCTTTCACATGAATCATGCAGTTTGATAGGTGCAACTCCTGAAGCATGCATGCATGCATGTGTAGTAGTTCGTGTGTCATTTTCTCTATCAGCAATGCACTGTTGAATCATGTTAGTGACTGTAGCAGCAGATGGATTGCCTGAATGGCATCTGCCTTAGCTTTTTCCATTTTCTTCTTTCTTTGTTTCGGTGAAGAAGCTACCGGTTTTGCTCTCGAAATCGCGGTATTATACCCTTATTTGTTAGGCCAGATTCTATGCAGCTTTCTGTTCTCCAGATCTTCTGCAATGTTGTGCAAACAATAAAATGTTGAGAGATTTTCCACTGTTGATGTACACTTTTCAGACTTCTATTTTGAATTAACCTTATTCTCATAACATCATGATTCCTAGGTTGGATCATTTTTACAATGTATTCATGCAAACATTTATATACACCAGAAGTAAGAAAGTTGCATTCATCCCTGCCTATGACATTTCTACCTTATTAGATTCTTGCAGAGGAGTAGACTCACTAGAATGCTCTTAAAGTCCATTCAATTCCCTGATCCAATCTTGATCATTTAGTGTTAGTTGGTTCCTTGTTTGTAGGTCAAAGTGAAAGCTACTGGTTGATAGCTACACATCACCCATGTATTTGCAACATAGAGAGAGAGAGAGAGAGAGACAGAGAGAGTCATGTTGAGCATATAAATGATCTTAGTTAGACATATTTCTTGGCTCAATTTTATAGAAAATTTTACTAAAGTGCATCTTCGCGATAAATTCTATCGATTATGCTTATCGGGATAAGCATGTCATGAAGTCAGAAACACAAGGAAGCTTTCAAACACAAAGTCCATGGTGGTATAGCTAGTTGTTGGCTGGATGACAGTAACACAAGACAGAAGGCCCTGATGGATTATGGTTGTCAAACAATGGAAAACATGAACAACAAAGTGGAGTCTGGGAAGTGGCAATGCATGGGATACAGCAGAAACCCAGAGAGGTTCATAGCTGTCTTGGAAGTAGGGTTTTCTGAACACCTTGAGAATGCCATCAAATAGTTCAAGCTGATGCTTCATTTAGTGAGATAGCTTTCGGAAGAAGGGAAATGATCTAACAGATTGACAACCAGTAAATGAAAGGTCAAGAGCTATTGAAGCAATAGACCTTCCCAATTTCTTCTTATATCAGGAGCTAAGAACAAGGTTTCAGGTTTCAGCTTTAGTAAGTCATTTTTGTGTCATAGACTTGAATATCTTATGAAAAAGACTTGCATGAAGATATGATGCACTGATCAGAATAATATCTTATATCCAATCAAAGATAGTGCTATCTATATAGAGGTCAAAACATAGGCTCTCAGTGTCCAATTATGATAATAAGAAACTATAAGAACATAAAAGAAAAAGGGAGGATGACAGAGTCAAGGTTACCAGATGTGGCAGAATTATTGATCAGACACTGTAAATTACCCAAAACTGAGTGGAATTTTCAGGTTGGTAATTGACTTTTGCTGTATAATAATTGCTCATATACATCTACAGTAAGACAAACAAGAACTTATGAGGAAATTTAGAACATTTCCCTAGCAAACCTAGTCAGGTGTACTTTATTTGATTTTTTTTCCTTTCTTTTTTCTTGCTATGGATGAGAAGAGTAAGTAAGGAGTAAAGGATTGAATTGTTCAACCAAATCTTGAAGCATTCAATGGAATCATCAAGTTTAAGGTTTTATTCTAATGTTGTCAATAGATAAGGTTGTCTTTTCCAAAATTGACAGGACATGCTATCAAACCAGTTTCACTGTTTCACTGTTAACACAAGAACAATATTCTAATCGAGATTAGACTTGAGCAATGCTAATCTGAGTCAAAAGACATAAAACTTGAAATCTTCTTCAAGATCTCACAGTACAAATAACACACTATAGTTAGATCCAGGAAACAATCTTAACATATCCAGCGAATAGATCGGAGAAAAACCGTAAAAAGGATTATATGAATGTTGTCGATCAAAAGTGATAGTAAAGAAAACTATTACACTTGTTCTAAGGAAAATCTTAAGCAAAGAAATATAAAAGTTAAACAAATAATTTTTCTACAAAAAATGCAAATCACTGTATATTCAGGAGAGGAAGGCATATCTTTCTGTGTGTTTTGATGGCACAAAATTCTATTGACAGAACTTACTTTGAAGAAAAAAATAAATCTCATCATTTACTTTAATAGATGAGAATAATATACTATACAAGATGTGCAGTTTAAGTGTTCTTAGTGGTTTCTTTAGCCTGATAAAAGAATTTACCCTTCCAGTCATCACTAGTATTACATTTTGTAGAAATTTTCCACTTAATATTTTAAAATCAGTGAAAGTAAATATCTGATTAGATTTTATTTCAGAATCTTAAGTGTTTAATTTTGAAACACTTAAAATCATATATAAAGAGCAGCAATATGATATATGTATATATATATATATATGTATATATATATATGTATATATATATATATATATATATATATATATATATATATATATATATATATATATGTATGTATGTATGTATGTATATATGTATAAGCCAATTGTTTATAAAGGTTTCTTGATTATTTTCATAAATTAGAAATATATATATGTTTTTCTTAACAGAAAGAAGAGAAAAAGTGGATCTGAATGGAGTTGTAGAGTGCATTAAGTTGCAGATTCATAATATTATGTTTGGGAGAATTAAAGGAAACCAAGAAAAGAATACACCAATCAATCATTACTTAACCCCATCATAAGTATAATTAGAATTTGACCACTTAAGATATATATATCACAAGGACAATTAGAACTTCAACAACTACAAAAAGAAGTAAGCTGAAGTACCACAGCCTGAGGAGGCCATATTGCATCATTTTTCTTTAGTGTAGAAACTGAGATAAGAAAGCACAAAGTAGAAATATTTTCTGAGAAATATAAGTAAAAAATTCAGATAAGACCCAGCATTTGCTTCCTCATCATGATATGAAGAACACCATGATGAGTGGCTTCAAACACACTCAAGTACAGCTCAACTGAGACACCTAAAGTATTGCTGAGTCCCCACTGTAATCTTTTGAGGTAGTGTTCCAGACTGGTGTGCTAAACTAAGACTCCCTGTCTCTTTCAGCTTCAGCTTTCATTTCATGTTACTCTTGCAGCAAAGAGGTGGCCCTCTAATGCTTAGGTTTGCACAGGAAAGATGCAACAAGATAACTTGAAGGTGGTTCAAATCAGGAAATCTTACACTTTCTATCACCCTATGCATGACTCCAAAAGAAGGCAGCAGCAAAGGCAATCTTAAATAACGCCACCAACCGGAGGACTAAAGTCTAAAGTAGGATTGACAGCACACTCAAAGCCACTATAACAGGAAAGGAATAACCAGATGGATCAAATGAATATAATAAAGATGTGTAAGAAACACTGAAAGAATTGATCCCCTCCCTCTTCTAGAGGATCTTTTCTTGGGTTTCCATCAACATTTTGTCCAAGCTTTTGAGAGCATGGCACACCCATTTGTCTTAGGACTGTTTCCTTCGATGGACCCACCAAGCTGATCATTCTTTCAACCTGCAAGTCTCGCTAATGTCGATCAGAAAGACATAGCTTGATCAGTCACAAGGAGGACACAAGAGGGAGGGGGAAGAGAGAGATTTCACCTCACTATGATAACACAATTCTTGATTCGAAAGAAAATAGTTTATGTACAAATCTTGATGTTCGTGAGATGGTCAAGTCACTCTAATTCACAAGATACGCTAAACCTGGCCGTCTCTCTCGTTCTCTACCTCAAGTAATCATGGAGAAGTGAGCCTAAGAAGAGATCGAGTCCATGACCGTCTGCATGACCCGTACCTGCGTGGTAAGGAACCTTATGTAGTCCGCTGTCTCCTCCAGCAGTTTGCAGTCGTCCATGCTTGGCCCTCCCGGCACCAACTTGCGAAGAACTTGTGCTTGATCCATGTCCCTCCGCTGGGGTGTCGCAGCCCTAGACAACCGCCTCGGAAACCGGAGGCGAGCTCGGCTGCGGAGCTTCCGTAGCAAAGCACGGCTCCACGCCCGCCGTGTCCCGGCCGAGTAGGCCATGGACGCATAAGCAGCGCGCCTTATTCTGCGGCTTCGCCCGGCGGAGGAGCTGCTCGTGGACGTCTGCTGTATACGAAAGAGGGCTCTTAGGAAGTGGGACGCCATCATGGTCTTCGATCCGTGAAGGTTTCTATTAGGGTTATCACGGTTTCCAGTCGTAGAGCTCTTCGATTCCATCGCGAGAGAGAGAGATGGATATGGTATGATGTCCGAAGGAAGGGATGCTTTTAAGGTACGGTTTCTTAGGATCTCTGCTCTTCTGACACACAGAGGGACCTGCTCGATCTCAGGAGGAAAAGATGAGGGCAAACATATCTCTGACACATGCGTCAACATGCAAAGATCTCCTGCAGTAGCATTTCCTATACAACACGCATGGTTGACAAAACACCACACAGTTCATAACTGCGTGACTATAGAGAGAGAAGATGGAAGTGTGGGAATAGGTGGGAAGGGAGTTAATAAAGAGAAAGGAAAGGGACGGTGGGGGATAGAGGCATAGGAATCAAGGCACTTTTGTGGTGGGGGAGGGAAGGGAGGTGGAAATGGAGCAGCAGTAGCAGGAGGAGGCGGTGGTGGTGGTGGTGGTGGTGGGTGGTGGGGACATGGGATGGCAAACCACCACATGAGTGCACATGGATGGAATGACCCACTTGGTGACGAGAACCTTTTCCCCCCTTCGCTTCCTGCCTTCTTCCTGTCTCTTGTCTTCTTCTTCCTCCATCTATCTGCTCCCTTTCGTGATGTGCATGCTGAAACCTAATTCATCTTAATCTTCTGCTTATGCTATAAACTCATCTACAGTAGTGGAAACCTTTCATGGTTTGCATGATATCAATGTGTCACTAAGATGTGCCTCACACAATGACGTCCCATCAGCTTCATTGTATCCTAAGAGTTGATGGAAGCTGTCATGGAAAAGCATCTCTGGGCCACAATGATCTTTCCCTTTTAATGCATTGCTGGTGCCCAAAATCTTCAATTCGATTCGTGTACTTTTCATGTTCACACATTAATATATACATATACATATATATATATATCAACAAATCAATAGACAAGGCTTAAGAGCTACAATTAGGGGCATGTCAATGTGAAGGGGAAGCTACTAAATCTCTCTAAATATAAATAGCTACATAAAATCAGAAATATAGCAAAGAATGAGACAATTTTTTGCTGAGATTTCTTCATCTAGGATTTGAGATTTGAAACAATTGAAAAGGAATCAAGTTGACATTTGATTTGTAATTAAAGAGTCTTAGATTGTCGACTAGAAACCCTAATGTTGTACAGGATAACCATTTGTTCACAGTATGAAAATGACAAAAGAATGGTGCACATATTAACTTGAGATATCTTACAAGACTGATATCAATTTGGCAGGGACAGTTGACATGATGAGTACAAGTATCCATATTGGAAGATGGAACATTGCATTTAGCAAGTTGACTATTAAGTTATCTCTTACAATTGCAATCTTATACTTGGTAAGGTGGTTTTACCTACCCATTAAATAACAGCAAGAAATCTCTCTACCAAGGTATGCAATATCGTATTATACCGGTGTTTCAAGGTTGACTCGATACGGCACGGTACTAGTGTATTGAGCGGTACACCCTGGTGTACCGAATAATTTTATTTTATTTTTTCATTACTGTAACATTATAGTACTACTACAGTATATTACTGTAGCAGTACCGGGCGATCCGCATACCATTCGGTACTACATACCTTGCTCTCTACAATAACAATAATAATATTATTATTATATTTTCATAATTATTTAGGATCGATTATGTAAGTCTCTTTTTCGGTCTCTCGATCTCTTTTTTGTACCATTAATAATATTTTTTTATTTTTTTAACTATAATATTTATATGTCTCCTTAACACATATCCATGATTTTTCTATCGAAATAATACCTTTCTTTCTTTATCTTTATATATATATATATATATATTACTTACCCTTCTGAATACAAGAGAAACAAGGAGAGTTCAATCCGACAGAGCTGTTAACTCATTTAGGATAGCTCAACAAAGAGAGGAGCATGGAAATGGCAACTCGGAAAGGGCATCACATGGTTGGGAGCATCGCATGTAGGCAACTAAGCCATGATTGCATTGATCTACATCTTAGTGTGGTACAACCTATGCAACCTAGTCGACTCACAAATCAATCCATGTATCTCAGAGATGATGGTGATAAGAGAGGACATGTTGCATGCAACTTACATAAACATACATATAATATAGCTCACATGCAGGAGGACTAAGGGTGGCTTAATCAATTTGGGAGACTAATTAAGCTCATCAACCATTACTTATGAGTTCTTGATGACAAGGTATGGATGCATTATAATTAAGGACCAAAAAATTCAAATCAATTTGGTCCAAGGTGGGTATCATTTCACATGGCTTGGGATGGACGTATGACCTAACTCAGATTGTACCATAATGCCAAGATGGATGGTCTTTATTGCTTGTATGATTTGATCACTCACCTTAGACAAATCCACGTGTATGTGACACATTACCAGATGGCTCCATCACCATGCATGTCGAAATTAAATAGATTGATAGATACTTTCATAAACAATGATTATATATATATATATATATATATATATATATATATATATATATATATGTGTGACAAAGACAAGATTTAAATCTAAGACCTTACAATATACTATAAAAGTCTTTATCAGCTAAGCTAGCTAACATCTTTGTAATTAAAATGTTATCATAATTATAAAATTAAGAGCAACCCTTTAGGCATATTAAATTTATAACTTTTTCACTAAAACTATTTATTAGTAGTAATTAACTTGAGTTTTTCTTTATGGATATTAATAGATATATATATATATATATATATATATATATATATCAATTTCAAACATTTCAAGAATAAACAAATAAAATATAAAAATTCTAATATTTCCATTTTTAGCACAGTATTCCTATTTCCATGGAATAGGATATCATAATGATAATCCAAATTGCATGGTAGGATGATCACATAAGCACTTCCTTTATAATGGAAACATGTCATAGTTACCACATTAATGATTTGAGATGGACTTAACATAGTATCTTTTTCCATAGTTAATTAAATAAAATAAAATGAATTATCCATATCATCTTAAATAATAGTGGTTAGAAGATCCCGACCGTCCCCTCGAGACGATCACGAAGAGGAGTGGTCTCTTGATATCGGTTTCCACCCGTTTGCTTACCCCTGTGAACTGATGAGAAACCAGCATACACTATGACGGGGCCCACCATGCGTCTTTCAACTCTCCTCCAGGGTGTAACCCGGGGACAGTTGCAGCCCGTACTCCATAATTCTTGATGTGGCAAGACACCTCGTGAATAGTGGGATGCATCTTCCCCTCGTCATTTGACCGACACGCTGCCGCCCCTCTCGCGCTGATCCCTCTCTCGCCCGTCGCGTCGCCGATCTTATCGTCGTCGGTCTCGTCGTGGTAATCCTTCACTCTTACTCTTTCTTGTAGTTGTTCGCATCCTTGATTCCTTTAGTACCTTTCAAATCGATTGCTGCGATGATTTGCTTGAATTGCAATTGTGCGCCTGTTGGATTTGTCCGCTTTAGTTTGATGTGCTTAGCTAGAGAGGAATTTCTGATCCTCCTGTATCAAAGGCATCGAAGGAGCAGTAGTCGGCGTTGTCGACACTGTGTAGCCCAAGGAAAGAATTGCGAGCGGCTTTAGTTGTTCCCTAAGATTTGGTGCGTGCAATCCGCCGTTATATTTCGTGCTGTTTCTGAAGAATCAGTAGCTAATTAATGAATGATGTTCTCAGTTTTGGAAAGAGTTGCGAATGTAACTGATGATGATGTTTGATTTGAGAGGGAAAAAAGGCAGGAATATCTGAAAAATGGTTGCTTGAAAAGGGTGTGACAAATATGCAAGAAGGGGATTAGGTCACCAGATCTGTGCGTTTAGTGCAGTTGTGCTTGCAGATTATTGTGTAATATTTGGACTAAGATTGTGGATTAGGTAAGTTAGGGCAAACAAAATCCAGAAGGAGTATATTACAAATTTGGAATTTATGCACTTGAATTTAGTATGAGCTCTCCATAAGACCATAATGCATAGAATTTATGCATTTGAATTTAGTATAGGGTTGTCCATTATGCACTTGAATTTTCAAGGGTTATTATGGATCGTATTAGTAACGATTAACAATATTGTGGTATAGAGAAAAAGTATAACATTAATTACATACGATCGTTTTGACTCGCATTGATAGTCGGACTTAATGTGGTAATTTATTTTTTATGATTTTGAATTATTTTATATCTTACCAATTAATGGGTCAAGTGAAAGAATGTTAGATTATGTGACTATGTTTAATTGGATAAAATATATTATAAATTGATTGAATTCTGATTATGTTTATCAGTCAATAGAAAGGAAGTTCATTTATGGTAGGATTCTTTAAGAGATAATCTTGATAAGAGGGACTCTCCTAATCACTTATCCTAGACCTTCTACTTTTACTTATAAATAGACACATCTTAAGGACACAATACAATATAGAGAAGAGATTACAGATCTACTTTTATCTCTCCTTAGGCCATATTTCATCGTTTATAGTGGGCCTACAAAAGAGGAGAAGATGAGTTCAGTTCTCTTTTCATATTGGTATTGTTGCTTTCTTCAGATTGGACGATGGTACATTTGCAGATCAAGAAAAAGGTATTCTGAATGACATCAAAAGGTACGCAATCTCGATCTTGATCTATCATTATTTGATTTTGATTCAGATATTAAAATTATTTCGCATAACAGCAACATAATTACAGTTTTATACAATAGGAAATCAACTCATACAATATATCAGTTGACAGATTAAATCTTGTTTGATCTAAGTTGTACTTGTTTAGAAATGAGATTATACATAGTAACATAGGTCTCTCAATGCCATGGGATATCAGTTTACATGAATAAACTAGGTGGCTGGGTTTGTCATTTAGTTTATTTTTGGGTTTGGTATGTTTAATTTCTTGGCATGAAGATTATAGAGGTTATGCCTATTATGGCAGCTGGAGCATGATGGCTGTCATTGCCCTCTGTGGTTTATATGGTTGGATGGCTTATTACATGTAAAACATGCACACATGTTATGTTTTACAATTTAATTTGAATTTTCATGTGCACAAGTATCAAGAGTATGATTATACTCCTTTACCTGAGTACAGTTCTTAAGTAGAAACACTGTTTGATTAATTAATTACATGAAGTTGCTTCATGCTGCATGTATACCATAGAGGATATAATAGCTGATCGGAAGAAATATAATGTATAATGTTAACTCTTAAAGGACAAGATCATAATCTGAACATCTTTTATGTATAGTAGTTTCTCATTAATAGTGCCCAGATATTTTTACAAGTGGATCTTACTCTATGTTTTAAGCATAATATTATCTTTGCTTTAGAGTAGGTAATAGTTGGTTGGTCAGACTTCTTTTTGCCTTTTAGCTTACCTTGAGACGTGAACCTGTATATGCTTTAAATGCCTAGAAAATCTTCTGTCCAGATAACTCTTGAAATTATTCATGCAAATGCAGTAAGGAAATTATTTTTTTGTTTTGTTCAGTCACTATATATTAAATAGTCATCTCATCCTCTCGATCAGTGAGTAATATCCAGTTAACTTTTGATATGGACCTGAGGCAGTGTCAGGAAACTTTTCTAACATAAACCTATTGTTTGACAGGAGACTCCAGCAAATTGTAAAGCTCCATTGTTGTGTTTTACCTCAACTCAGAACAAGCCACTTTGGTTGATATAATTTATGCTTTTGTAAGATGTCTCTGAAAATAGAGGACAATGAAGTAGACATCGTCATCGCTGCACTCCGTCCTAACCTTAATACTTTTCTGGAGGAATGGCGAACATTCTTTTCCAATTTCCACCTTATTATTGTAAAAGATCCTAACTTGGAAGAGGACCTTCAGATTCCCCCCGGGTTCGACCATCAGGTGTATACTAAATCTGACATGGACAGAGTTCTAAATGGTGCTTCCATTAACTTCTCTGGACATTCATGCCGCTACTTTGGGTATCTCATTTCTCGAAAGAAATATATAATCTCAATTGATGACGACTGCCTTCCAGCTAGGGACAACTCTGGTGTCATAGTTGATTCTGTGGCACAACACATATCCAACCTCCAGACACCTGCCACTCCGTTCTTCTTCAATACACTCTATGATCCATATCGTCAGGGTGCGGATTTTGTCCGTGGGTACCCATTCAGTTTGCGTGATGGTGTTGAATGCCTGTTATCATGTGGTTTGTGGCTGAACATAGCTGACTATGATGCTCCAACTCAGATTGTCAAGCCACATGAGCGGAACACTCGATATGTAGATGCAGTAATGACTGTTCCGCTCAGGGCAATGATGCCGTTGAGTGGAATAAATATTGGATTCAACAGGGAGGTGCTAGGGCCTGCATTGGTTCCAGGACTGCGGTTAGACGGGGAGGGGAAGCGAAGATGGGAAACTATAGAGGATATATGGTCAGGAATGTGTGCGAAAGTGATTTGCGACCACTTGGGATGTGGTGTGAAGAGTGGGCTGCCTTACGTATGGAGAGGTGTCGGCTCAGACGCAGACAACGCTATGGATAGTCTGAAGAAGGAATGGGAAGGGGTGAAGTTGATGGAGGAGGTAGTTCCCTTCTTCCAGTCTGTGAAGTTCCCGAAGACTGCAGTCACAGCAGCTGATTGTGTGATTGAAATTTCAAGGATGGCAAGGGAGAATCTAGCAAGTCTGAATCCAGTATACGCACAAGCAGCTGATACCATGGAAGCATGGGTCGATCTCTGGAAGGTTGCTGGATCCTGATAGACTGTAAGGTGGTTACTTGTACTCTTCTGATGTTATTTATCTTATTCTCCTTTTCCGCTTTGCCTTATGCAGTTATTTCCGCAGGTCATTTAAATGTCATTTTACTTGACAAAATAAATCTGCTTTATTGCTAGAAGGCGCTTTTTATTTAGTTTTCACTCTCATGGTTGATTTTGTTCTAAATGACATGAATCACACTAAGATAAAAAAAAGAAGTTAATCAATATTTGCAGATATGTGCAATAGATGGTTTCTTCCTTTTCTCGCAACTTATTTGAAGCAGCAATTATACATCAATTTTTAGTCTAAGCTCTTTACTTACTAAATTTATATCTCCTATTTTATGAGATGAATGCCAACTTACATATCAGTCAGTGCATGATGAAGTGCTCAAGCATCTCAAGAAAATTATTTGTATGGACATTCATGAGCAGCTAAGAAATTAAGAATTTGGGTTGGATACATTGTTATTTTTATGGACATTCAACTGCCATATTATGATCTTTTGTTGTTTTTGATGTGCACATTATTGGACAAAAGTCTACCGAAGTCTTGTCTCCTTGAACTCTTGAACTAGTCATGAACTCGAATTTTGTAGCTTGTCCTCCGATTTAACGATGTCTGCCACTAAATGATCGTTTTAAGTATTGCTATGTGATATGAATAGATTTGACGATCAATTTAGGCTCCCCATGTGTCATCTGATGGTCATGAGGGCCCAATTAACATGATGATGATGTGGCATCATTGACGCCAACATAGGCAGTCACCGTGTTGATGATGTCGCACCATCTAAGCTCCAATTAGCATGATATCCAAGAAAATATTTTATTTCAATACTTACAATGATTCCTCCAATATGTTTTTTTCTTCGGTAAACAGCGGAATTTGAGTCGAAGATGTTGGAACAATCTATCATAGTCTTTAGGGCTAATTACATAGTTAGCTACCTTTAGCGTTTCGATTTTATATTTTAAAAAGTTACATTAACATCCATATAGTTACGAAAATAAAATATCTAGGTTCATTTACTCTAATGATATTCGTTTTATCGGTGAAAACACGAAAACAAATAGTAAAATTATAATTTTAACGTTTGATAGCAGATGATGTTAGTGGTAGCGGATAATGGCGCCACTAGCGTCGATGTTGATGTAGTTGCATGTCTACCTCTAACAACAATAAGGTTTGCTCTCACCACGACGCCACCTACTTCCATGAGGAGCATGTCATCGACCTCATCGTCGTCAGCCCCATGTCGCTCTATATTTGCATCGACATTAATGTTGTTGTCGATGGTGGTGGCTGCTACGACGTCTACGGTGAAGATGGTTATCGCCTTGTTGTTGACTCGTTGGGTAAATCCCAGCCTCAACTCGAAGCTTCAGTCATAAGAGTTCTTGTCGCTCCCCCCGCTGTCGCCTGCCTTGCGTCGTCATCAGGCGAGTGACAATGGGGGGAGCAATAGGAGCTCCGATGACTCTAGCTTCAGGTCAATGCTAGGACCCGTCCAACGACAATGCGGCCACCATCTTCATCTTCGTCATAGAAGCCATGATAGCCACCATCTTCGTCGTAGAAGCCATGGCAATCACAACCATTTGCACCGACATAGTTACCGCTCGACAACTACATTATTGCTAACACAGATATAGAGCAGCACAAGGCGGATGACAATGGGGGGAACGATAAGAGCTCCGACGACTCCAACTTCGGGTCGAGGCTGGAATTTGCCCATCGGGTCAACAACGAGGCAACCACCATCTTCGTCGTAGATGCCACGGCAGCCATCACCATTTGCGTCGATGCTAACACAGTTGTCACTCGGTGGAGGCGACCAAGCAATTGCGTCGACGTCAACATAAATGCAAAGCGACACGGGAGACGATGAGGTTAGCAACGCACTCCTCGTGGAGGCAGGTAACATCGTGATGAGATCTTATCATCGACGAAGGTGGCCAAGCAACTATGTCGACATCGACGCTAGTGACGTCATTGTCTGCCACCACAAACGTTGTTCGTCACCAAACGTTAAAATTATCTTTTTGCTTTTTATTTTCATGTTCTCGTCGATAAATTAATGTCGTTAGGATAAATGAATCTAAATGTTTCACTTTCATAACTATAGGGATGCCAATATAACTTTTTAAAGTATAAGGATCAAAACGTTAAAAATAATTAACTACAAAGGATAATATATAATTAGAGTCTTTTAGACTACCCAACACTTTCGAATATGTATTTATCTCCAACTTCTTTGAATTAGCTTCATTCATTTGAGATATTTGCTATCTCAATTGTTAATTTAAGCATTTGAAAGAATTTTACCAAACATCATATCTCGATGCAATATCCCTGAACTCGAGAGGGACTTATCAAGCGAGCCAAACATGGAAGAGTAGTGAAGCATTTTGAAGGGGCATTTGGTTTTCAAATAGAGTATTATTATTCATTCGAGAAACAGGTGAAGACAGATCAACTTCCCCTGGAATTGATGATCGTTAGTGACATTATTATCACCTAGTAAAAAGCTTGTGATAGATATTATGTAATGTCGATTGCTTGGATTTAAAATAGTTGATTTTTTTTTGCATGTTAGGGTGAATTGAATATTCGATGCATGTACATACATACCATGAAAGTTAACAAAAGGGGGGCAAGCCCGGACCTGAGCTTCTATAAAATGTCCTGTCCCAACCATAGGACTCTTGAGAGGCGGATGTGATGACTTGGAGGTCTTTAGGGCAGATGCAGGCGTCGTAGGTGCTGTTGATGAAGCAGCAGCAGGTGATGCAAAGACACGTGCAGCTCGTGGAGACATGCATCATAACAACTGTATTCGATGCCGGAGGCCGAGGCAAAGCCTCCAGCAATGTCTTTGGAATCAACAAGCCTGGACCATCAAAGATGTGGAAAATATTCAACATTTGTTGATGCCACACCAATTAGATGAGGGAAGAGATGAAACAAACAAAGAATTTTAGGGCTTTCTCACTTTACGAGGCTTGCAACTCGAGTCATGGCGGCGACATCTTTACTGCCTCCGTATCCCTCTCTTGGGATGCTAGTTGTTTCGCCTTGGCCTCAAAAGATGCAGCGTCATTGGCGGATCCTCCAACAACCTTTGGCATGAGGGAAAGGATTAGTCCGAGACTGTGCCTCCTTCGATTGGGCCTTTGGTAATAACACGACGATCTCTGCAAAAACCTAATCTCTCCTCCATGAGACGGAGAAGAGAGAAAACCTAATCTCTTCTCCGCCTCCATGAGACGGAGAAGAGAGAAAACACTTCTCCACCGCCAAGAAAAGAACGATTCCCAGCATAGGCTCCAAAATTAGGAAAAGAATATCCAATCGAATCCAAAATCGCTCGGCTCCATAGATCAAATATATGCAACATTTGAGAATTTGGGTGCTGCGAACGAAAATTCCATCTGCAACTCCCAAGATTTGACGAAATAAGCCGATGCATCGACTAGTAAACAATAATTCCGATCATTCACCAAAAACTAAAAGATGAAGCAACCGGTCAAAAAAAAAAAAAAACCCTCGTCGTTGGAAGAGTAAATCGAAGGATAGTTATACGAGGACGCGTGAGCAAGAAAGTAAAAAGAGGATAAATCTAGAAGAAAAAGGAATAAATAATGAGAGTACGCGAACCTTGGCAGAGATTAGACTGGACTTCGGAGGGAGAGGGAAGGAAACTGTGGCGGCAGCGGGGACCTGTCGGGCAGCCGTCGGTGAAGCGAGAAGGGAGGACGACGAAGCCATCGCTGAGATGCGGGGCTGGGTGGCAACCGGAGACGAGCTTGGGGATATGTAAGAGGGAGTTGATTGATGCAGATAAAAGCCGTTGGAACTGACTTGAGGCACGATCTGAGTTGGCACAAAGGGAGGGCTGAGGAGGTGGGCGACACGAACACCTCCTATTGGAGCACCGAAGGGGTGACTTGAGACAGCAGAGAGTCGAGACTGAGCCTGACAAATCCCCATATAACACAACTAAGATTTCTCACCTGCAACCATACCTTTTTTTTTTTTGGTAGCAACAACTAAAGATGGACACTTGCCATGGGACTTCTGCTGAGGTATTGTGCTCTTAGAGAGAGACTGAAGTAGGTACAACTGGGACACTATCTATTGATAACATTACTTTAGATAGCATCCAACTCTAAAA
Organism: Musa acuminata AAA Group; assembly: GCF_036884655.1. Lineage (NCBI taxonomy): Eukaryota > Viridiplantae > Streptophyta > Magnoliopsida > Zingiberales > Musaceae > Musa > Musa acuminata. Next base: position 45,395,700 of record NC_088342.1, read on the forward strand.
ACGAAAGAGCTTTGTGTTTTGGAAATGTTTTAGTTTAATTATTTCCAACACATAAAATACTTTAAAATCAATCAATCCCTAACACGAACTACCAGAGTTGGAGAATAGATTCCGAGATCAACTATGGAGTCTCCAAACCAACCAGCTTTATTTTACTTCTTGAGAACAAGCAAGAATTTACCTTTAAGAAAACTTTTCAGAACAATCCTGCGCAACTATTTATTTAGAACAAACCCAAGCCGCCTCTTTTTTCTTGTATGATCATTTGACAATAGATGCTCATATCACATCAAATATTAACTCTATAATGCATGGATTTTGTAATGACATTCATATATATAAGGAGAGCAGTTAATGGTGGTGACAAACAGGGCAAGCTGCTACCTTCTCTTTTGCATATAGACAGGGGGGGGGGCAAACAAGCAACTGCATGGAACTAGTCAGCAGTAATGAATGGAAATAGAGCATGAAGCTAGAGGATTAAGTTAGGATCAGATACATTAAGCTAGAGAATTAAGTATAACCAGAAATAAAAATTGGTCAATATCAGATCCTAGAAGTATGTATATATAACATGGACAGAAACATTCATGGACATCAAAATACTAACAAACCTAAATGAGGAACTGAGTTCTCGGCAGAGAAACCATAAAGCCAGCTACACTTTTAAGTGCCATTGACTGACCAAGTCTTGGGTATATATTTGTTAGAACATTCAATGAGAAAGAGACCTCTAGAGATCCTTAATACGCATATGTATAAAACATACACATCAAACTCATCAAGGCACACGCCAGCAAAATACTAAATGACCTCTTAACAAACAGTCTTCAGTATCTCTAAACTTCTTGCCCCATTTATGCAAAGCCTAAGATGCTAAGGTATCCCAAGCCCTCACAGATACTAACTGGCTTGGCATTACCTATCTTTTCAAGGGAAACAATTGATTGGAAATAAAAGAAACTGTAACTAACCCAAGACTAGCAGAGAATGGCATTTCAATGCATAAAAAGGAAAAGAAACAAGTACCTGATCAAGGGTGAGTCTTGCCTCAGGCAAGACACTGCTTAGACAAATGACTCAGGTTCAATTGCCAAAGTTAAAATTGGAGTCAAAATGAGAGGCCATGCTTCGATTATAAAAATGAGTTGACCGTCCATCACCCTCGATCCACTCTGAAGGCAACCAATGAACTGCCCTAACTAATAAATCATGCATAAAAAAGCAGCTTCATATCCGCAGGAAAGCACGACTTGAATAAAGGAGAGGCACTAAACAAGATAATAATGTCAAATACTGAGTAAAATTACTTATTGCATCTAATTTATATATGAGATGGATGATAGACAAGTTGGTTTAAGAATGAAGAGGGTAATTCGTTGTGCAATATGTTATTGATGAGATAAATGGCAAAATTCAAGCAAAGCAAGACTCAAGGCCAAAGGTATTTAATATAGTTGCTGATATAACAGGCACATAACTCTATAGATGGTTAAGTCTCAGCATTTAGAAAGAACAGGTGCATATTAATAATGTTTGCATCAATTACAATTCCAATCAAGAGTCGGATTGTATAAAGATATTGACTGTCCTACTGCAACAGACTTGTAATTGTATAAAGTTTGGTGAAAATGTAACATGTTACACGACTTCTTTAAACGATAAGAACATAGAGGTTACATCACAAAGCAAACTCAGTGAGACTTCACAAAGGACCATGGCCTCCAGTAGGCTTTCATCTAGCTATTGTGATAGATATCCTAATTGATTCACCTAGTCAAGACAATGTGTCCATGAGTCTCATTCGGACATTGTCCAATCCAAACAGTCTCCCCCTTGTGTTATCCTCGCATAAGGGTCAATAAAAATTTATCCCTCTAATTTTTTTTGCACAAGAGTATGATGAAGTCTCTTTCCAAATGATTGAAGCCTACCTTTACTCGAAAGCCTAAAAATGAAACTACAGATTACCCTCAAGACCCAGTTTCTATCTTTTTCATGATCCTACCACTAAGTTCTATTAAAAATAATTGGAACTACATTAAAAGATATGTTATTATTAGTTACTAATGGTTTATAGGTCAGTAACCAACAGGAGCAGCTTACAGATGGAAACAAGAAAAAGCTTCCAGCACAGATGTATTCAAACCATATTACAAATATTAAGCAAAGGCCAAAAATTTGAGTTCATACCAAGACCTGTCCTCAAGTCGATTTCATGATGTCCTATGCTTAAAAATTATATTACATCATAAAGTATTTAGAATGTCCTATTACCAGACCAAAAATAGGTAAATGGATTGACTGCTGAGATTTCTCCCGATATATCCAATTGAATGATGATTTACTTAGGTAGTAGACTTCATGATTTAAAAGCTACACCGTGTGTAAGAATTAAGGGCTTCATAAAATGTCTGCAAGACAGAATCTAATAAAGAATCTCCCAAATTGTTTCGGCCCAAAATGCACCTTCTAACTCACAATGTAACACTTTATACAGTCTTGAGTTTAGTTTAGGATCAGGCATGTTTTTTTATTGTGTCCAATAAAGGTATAAGTTGTACATGTCTAGTTTTTCTATTTTATTTGAAATTTTAGTTGAGTTCCAGAGATTAATCTTACAGATTGAGAGTTAGTTTAGGAGACCTAAACAACTAATAAAAGTTAGTCATTTATCTGAATCCATTCAAACAGCTCAGATTGAATATCAAATCCATCAGAAGAATAGGGGTCACTTAAATTTTCTATTTTCATAAACAACTTATATTTATACTTATTACCAGGGTTTTCAATTTCAATATGTACCACTTGGTAGGGCCGGTACGTACCGATCCGAACTTGTACATATAACATTCTAATATGAACTGAATTATTTTGTATGCATGCTAATTTCAACTTATTTTTCATAAATCTGTTTTTAAAATGATATGATTAATAATTTAATCCAACTCATAGTGGATTTATACGAATCCAAAGATAACCTTTGTACAACAAAATTTCATCAGTAAATAGTCAATTTGCTATAGAATAGATAAATACAAGATAAAATAATAAATGGAAACTACTTGAAACACAAGAGCTTCAAGTTAAATTGAATGTGGACCATCATGTTCTGAAACAAGAATGATTGTGTGGCACTGATAGCAGCCTGAGCTAATTCAGAAGAGAAATATCAGTCTTCAAAAATTGTAAGGCTGAGGTTGCGGCTACCCGGCTTACTCATCACTATTTTACGTCCATCCAAATTTTCTTTATATCAAAGTCCTCAGCATGATTTATATATTTTTCAGTATAGCATAATATTCAAGAAAAGTATAGCAGAGTATCTTTTCCAACCTAACAAGGTTAAATCATTTGTCTATAAAACATAGACCTTATATTTGGGAAAAATGTGCTGTCTTAAAACTCTGACCACAAAGCTTTAGAACTCACAATGCATTACTATCAAAAGCTTATGTTAACATCATCTAATAATTTTCCCAAAGCTTGAGATTGTTAGACCATCTCAGATGTAAAAAACAATGTTTTAAGCAAGAACCACCACATTCCAAACAAGAAATAATCTGCTGAGATAGTACAAATCATCTAGTATAGAAACACAATAAAGAATATTATCAGTAAGAAAAAAGAACTCAGATCATAGAAGAATAAAAATTAATTAACAAATCTAGTAAAAACAATTTCTCACAGAATGAAACAAAGCACAATTTAGATATGCATGGATGTGATACCAAGGTTTGATTTATTATGCATACGAGGTGACCAGTACCTCCATTGAAACCAATATGCTCAATCCTGAAGAATGAAGATAAGATACTAAACTTTCGTGATTTTCAAAGAAGCTTTCTGTCAATTGCAACTACATAATTGCTTTATTTAGACACTGCAGTGTCATTCCAACACAATAAAATCGTCAACCAATGATCAACACAGGTTAACATAAGAAACAAGGATAGCATGATGAAAGCCACATGAATGCATTTCACCAAAATCAAGTTTGACATAACAATAAATATAGTAAACTAAAATTGCATGCCATCTAGGAAGATGAACTATTGGAGAGCTATAGCTAACAAGCAGTGCAGACAACCAACTTAAACAATATGATCAAGATGGACAGCTGACATAATGACACTAGGACACATTAAAAATACAGCTGTTGAGCTTCAGAAGACTCAATAAAGTTCATGTCATGGTAGTCAAAGTTCATATTTAGTATTTTATAGACGGTCTCAAGCAAAAGCATGCAAAGCACAAACGAAGAAATCCATTACGCTTAACAATTGTTCAAATTTGAAAATGGAGGCCAATCCAAACATTTCTCCATGAAGTAACTATTTCATGCAAGCAATATCAATATGCAAAGATAGGTGGAGAGCTGAGAGGCACAGTTTAACCACCATAGTTAAAGACATGCATACATAAATATATATACACAAACACATGTATACATATATATATACATCACATATCATCAAACACTGCCCATGTAGTGACAGATTTTGTTTAAAGCATTCTTCCTGTAACAAAAGTCTAGTTATCATTCAATGTGAACTCACTAGTTTCAAGAATGCATTTTTTCCACATTTCAACTCAATTATTTGCGAATCCTCTACTGCAACTCACACTATTTGGTACCCAAACCATGTGTTGACTTGGCATCCATCAATTCACTAGCATTTGGTAGAACTCCTAAACATTTTTCTATATATTAATCACTCAATTTATGAATTTTCAGGAAAATAAAAGCCCCACTGAATATGTAAATATGTAATACATGACCATGTGCTGTCCCTCAATGTAGAGCTAGCAGGCAGGTACAAAATCATACAAATAAAACATCTTAAGAAGTAGCTCTTGAAGCATGGATGATCTTAAAAGTATAATATTACAAGAATTGTTCAGTGAAGATGTAGGTTGCTCCCTGCAACAAGTCAAACGTTACAGCCAGGGGCATCAGGGCAGCAAGCTATAAAATTTTGCCAATTGTAAAACTACACAAGCCTATAGGTAGTATAAGTTTCAGATCATAAGAATATGCATAAAAAACTTTTATTTCACTAACAATCATGATTATGTTAACAAATATAGCATGCAAAATTCATTATCCTCCCGGTCTTAAAGATTCATGCAACAAATTACCTTTTACTAATAAGTTATTGATCACTTTCTCCAGCTCTGGAAGCAACAATATCCAACCGCATCAACCAGTCGATTCTTGCAAACACAGTATGAACGATCAAAATAATGTATTAACGTATCAATTAATATTTGGTATTAAATCCAGTCTTTCACCATTAAGAAATATGTTACATATACAAGTCTGAGAGGAAATTGATACTGCCAAGATAAAATTTGATATCCCACACCTTAAACGATTAACTGCTGCTGAAGTAAAAAAAGAAAATGCCTGAAGTACATGGTGTTTTGGTGGAGAAGGGGAAGATAATATCCTTCATTGTCATCCACACCATCAGTGGTGCCTGCTAAACAATATTATCAATCGTTGCTCGATACCAATGAAGTTGCACAATGTCACCAGCAAAATATCTCACCTAAGATATTAGTGAATATGAATTTCTGTCTACAAGTGCCAGGCAGCACTCACAATCGTGACCACAGCAATGCTCTGTACCTGTCCTCTAACCAAACAGACTAGAAAGACCTAGTTCCCCTTGTTGCAATTCCTTCTTCCGTTGCTCTGCAAGTGGATCAGGACTCTTCATTATCCTTCGTAGGCGCCTGAATATTAAACGAGACAAAAATCATGAGTCACATATAACAGAATCCAAGGAAGTCTACGTTCAGCAGAAGTTTTTTAATTCAATAACTTTAGGCACCTGTCCTGAGCATGTTGAGCAGGAAAAGTAGGCATAAATTCCTTCGACTTTGGCAATGGAACCTCACAGAACCAGTGATGATTAAGTGCAGCTTCCGCTGTTATTCGCTGCATTCACGATAAGTGGCAAACATTAGTCAATCAAAGGAAGACAACATAAGAACCAACTTCAATGAGAAAATTAATTCATTCAATCAAAATTACCTTTTCAGGGTCATATGTAAGAAGTTTGTTTAATAAGTCAAAACCGGCTTCAGACAGGGTTGGACGTCCAGAAAATGATGTAGGAGGAAACTTTTCCCGTAGCTTATTATACCTGCAAGAAAAAGGAAGCAATTTGCTAAATGACAAAACATTAAAAACGCATCACCTAACTGCTAGTGCCACCAAAGCAAGCCATAAAGCTTAAGCAAGATCATCCATAGCTCGAGGCCTGGAAAAGGGTGGTGTTAATAAGAATGACAATAAAGCTACCAAAGCTTATAATTGCATGCAACTACCAAAAAAAGTAGATGAATAAATATTTGACTTACGGCTGCTTGACAAAATTAACTTTAACCCCAGGTAATTTAGCAAATCCAGGCCATATCTTCTCGTTCGGGGTACCGAGTGTCCTGAATATCTGTAACAATGCTGGTTGAATTAGGGGATATGAACAAAAAGAGGCAAAGGGTAATAAATAATAACTAGATGAAGCTATATTATAAGGGGAAAAAACCTTGTCAAGTTGATCAAACTCAGTCTTTCCACTGAATAATGGTTCTTTTGCTAAAAGTTCAGCCATTATGCATCCTAAGGACCACATGTCAATTGCAGTTGAATACTCCTTAGCTCCTAACAGAAGCTCTGGTGCCCTATAATAACAAGAGCAAGAATGCTAAAGAATGAGGCTAACTAGCTTTGAAGCATTGCAATTGATTGTGCCATCAATACATAACAATAGATATTACAAAATCATACACTCACCACCATCTTCATGAAAAGCAGCAGAAGCAAAATAAAAAGAATTTACAGAAGTAGAGTACATAAGAGTGTAACATACCTGTACCACAATGTCACCACCAAGTGAGTGTAAGGCTTCAATGGGCTGCCATATTGACGAGACAAGCCAAAATCACATATCTTCAACTCTCCACGATTATTTAAAAGAAGATTTGATGTCTTTAAATCCCTAGTGGAAGGGAAAGTCATTCGAATAAGTAAACTATGGAGACAAAGATAACAGAGCAATACACGTTACAGCTAAAAATTCTGAAAGTACCTATGGAGTACCCAGTTGTCATGAAGGTATTTGACACCTGAAAACAGCTGCAACATCAAGCATTTAACCTCACTCTGACTAAATGGCTGCTTCATAGTCTCCATCAGCCCTTTTAGATCATGCTCCATGTATTCCATTGCCATGAATATACTATCCAGGCTGCTACCAACTACAACTTCCTTAACATCGACAATTGAAGGATGATGAAAAGACAACAAAATGTTTATCTCTCTAAGTGACGTCAGTGGAAAACCCTCCCTCTCCTTCTCCATTTTAACCTTTTTCAATGCTACAATCTCCCCTGTCTTTTTATCCTTTGCACGGTACACAACACCATAGGTGCCTTCATCTATTTTATTCAGCCTCTCGAACTCATCAACACTCCTACAACCTTGCAGCATGTTTATACTCCTTTGGGGCGTCTGTGCTGCTTCAGGTGTCTTAGACCTATGATCTTCAGCATCAAAGTCGGTATCAGAAAGTTGATCACTTGTCTCTGCATTAGACTCATCCCTGTCAACATCCATATAATCACTCCCATCCACCTCAACCTCCTGATCATGATCTGCATGCTCTCCCTCTGAATCAAAGAGCTTAGACAAAGCCCCACTGGAATTTTGTCTCACAATAACCTCACCTAGCTCAGGAGTCGGTGACTTCTTCAACAGTTGTTGCCCTGCAGTGTTGGACAAAGGATTAGTCTTTTTCCTTTTCCGTGCATCATCCTCCTTGAGTTCATCTTCTTCATCGTCGAGAGCACTGTTTCCATCAGCCCATCTGGAGAAGGAAATACTCCGAGCCGGTGCAGGTTCCTCATAATACTCATCTACCAACTTGGCCTCCTGATTGTTATTTTCTGACTGTTCCTGATGTAAATCTACAGAGACATTTGAATCTAGAGGCAACTCATTCCCAAGAGATGGTTCAACAACCTGTGGTGGTACAAAACCCTGAGGCAATGGAGGTGGTGGAGGCAGTGTAACATCTTCAACCTTGCTGATCTTACTCCTGGGAGTAGAAACACTGGATTTCTTATTGTCATCCCTATCCCAAATGATTGGAGAGAATTTCCTTTTCCTAACAGGCATAGAAACGTCATCAATCTCCTGATTCTGGATCCCATTCTCCCTGATCTTTGAAACAGGCGCTTCAGCATCATCTGATCCGCTCCCACTGGACAACTCCCCGGTCTCACGGTCGACATCTCTCTCAGAGAGGTGGCTCATTTTCTGAATATGCCCGCTTCCACCACTCGAATTGCTAGACATGGGGGAGCGGTAGGAGCCATTCACCGATTTCGTTTCCGTGATGTCTCTTTGGCTAGCACTAACCCTATCACGCACGTCCCGATCACTCCGGCCACGGTCCCTATCGCGACCCCCTTCACGGACACGACCCTGGTAATAATCCCTCCTGCTAGAGTTCTCTACATCCGCTTCACGGTCCCGGAACTCGTGATCCCGATACCCACCATATCGACCGGCAGCCATGTTACAAATCTTGTTTTTTACCAAAAGAAACCCTAGAAATCGAGAAAGGGGATAAATCTAGCGGGACGAAACCCTAGAACTCACCAAGCGAGGCAGACTCGAAAACCCCCGATAAATCTCATAAAATCAAACAATAAGGGGAATAAATTTAGATTCGAGCCGAATCAATCATCCCACCAAACTCCTACAAGAATCAACTGGTTGGAAGCGTGGAGAGCGCGGAGAAAGGCCCAATTGAGATGGAACCGATGTAGAACTCGGGAAAGTAGACAGAATGTAGAGGGGACCGCTGAGATTACTGACCTGAAGCGCCGCCCCAACAAGGGTTTCCCCGAGCCGCCACTGGAGATGGGGGCGAAAAGAGGGAACGAGCATGGAGGGGGGGAACTTGTTTATTATAGTACTGCGGGAAGCTGCTTCGATGCGAGCGGCGGCGGAAAGCGCCGATCACTAAAAGGAAACGTTTGTTCCACTTGACCGACACCGACCCGATTAATCTACCAGCGACGCTTTCTCGGCAATTGGCTCGGGCAGACTTGACAATCGATCAGGTGTGGTTCAGGTCACTATAAAGGGAGTTCATGTGAAAGGTTCCGCGCGTGGGCCGGGATCGGTCTCGAAAAAGTGGGCCGGATGTTAAACCCAAACGGTTCAGAAACTCGTCCGGCTTAGCCGCACATCATCCATCCAATTGGTGGTCAAGCATGAACGCTGCAGTATTAGTTTGACTAGACACAAGTAGTCAACTCCTACTTGGGAAAACAGGGGTGAAACAGTACGATTAGACGGTACATGTACCAAAAAGGTACATTAATTCTAATCCAACAAACAAATTGATCTATTTTGTCGCTAAAAGAATTAGATTACCTTTTTCCTCCGCGTCTCCCATGTCAAACTCCACCTATACATCGTCTTCCTAGTACAAGATAATAAATAGTGAAGGTCGTGTTCCAGTTTGGAACTTCTAGCAATGAAGAACCCAATCCAGATAATGAAAAGAAAAACCTGGATCGACTTGTTACCGATTTTGCAGTGACATGTTGTTAGGTTGGAAACAAAAGCCTCAATGCCCAGATGATATAATCCAGCAAGCAATCAGATACAAAGTGTCAAAATGTATGTAAAGTTAATACAGACAATGCCACATCTGGATGATGTTCGAGTGCCCCAAGAGATCGTAGTATGTTCATATGTTGACAGCAGCTTTTCCACTGTATTCATAAATGCTTCAAAAGAGACTGTTACTGCAATAACTACATAAAAGGATCGAAAATGGAAAGACAGATGCAGCATGACCAGAGATACAGACTCGTAGTTGCTCTTTATAGACATCATATACGGTTGCGAGCATCCGGAAATGCAATGTGGGAGTGCAGAAAGTTTATAGAGGAATTTAGAAACCATGAAAATGACAATATTAATTATGATTATTTTAATGACTTGTTGCACAAAACAAAGCTCTTTCATATTCATATGCAGCTGAATAATTATCATCTTACATATAATGATGGTATCTGATTCCCAACAAAGTGGAAAGATAATAGGAAAGTCGACGCCTTTCATGAAACATTTATTCACCATCAGCTACAAGTAGCAAAGGAAGGATACAAACAGCAACAAGCCATAATTTACTTAGTGCAAGCCATATGACGGATCAGGTCAACAACACGAGAGCTGCAAAAGAAGAAAAATTCACATAATTAAAGGAGGAGAAACTTGACAAGCTAAACTCATAATCTCTAATCACTGTTGTCTTGAACAAAAGATGAATTACCTGTAGCCCCATTCATTGTCATACCATGCCACAACCTTGACAAAATTCTCATTTAAAGCAATTCCAGCCTTGGCATCAAAAATGCTTGACCTAAAACGAGCAATCAAAGTAAAAATTAACTAGCATTCTCAATTTGATATTTAGTAATTGTGTGCTAACACATCAGGATATCAAACACTGACTGTCCATTTTCAATGAAAAGTTTCAACATGGTACCTGCTATCACCCACGAAGTCAGTGGAGACCAAGTCCTCTTCTACATAACCCAATATTCCCTTGAGTTTCCCCTCAGACTCTTCCCTGTTGTACAACAATTCAAAATTGTAAACATGAGAAACATTCTCATAAAGCAATCTATGTCGCTGCCATGCAGTATAATGCTCATAAGTGTCCACATATGAAAGCATTGCTCAAGGCCTATGATATGCAGTGTATGCAATTACATATGCAGCTGTGTGCATCTATATTGGCCTCAGCCTATCAACGTAAGTTACAACTGTATGTAGGTTTGTATCTTTTTCTCAATGTTAATAGTTCTATAATTAAATTAGATACATTATCTAAGATTCTAAATCACAGCAGATGGGCATATAACTACAATCAAATATAATTTAAATGTTTGTTTCTTACACTTATCATTTAAATTCTTAAAGAGTATAAATATCATTCCATTTGTTTGTGATTTGGCCATAGCATGCATTTATCTACTTATTTTTCTAATGTATGTTGTGTTTGTGCTTAACTATGTATATCCAAGTATTTAATATAAGCAAGACATGTGCCAGCAAATACAGCCTAACATCACATATACACTATCTTGCATATTGACCAGCTGCATGCAACGACCCACTGATAAGCACTTAGCATGTGCTTTGAATACAATTTCATAAAATGTGGCAAAAAGCCAAACTTAGAACAACGAGACTAAAAAAAGAGAGCATGATCAAAAGCCAAAAAACTTCTCAAACTGCAATGTGATTTGCCACATTATGCTTACGTCATCAAGAAGTAAAAGAATCATTGCAATCTTCACTCAGATCTTTTGCATATATGCCCTTTAAATCCAGTTTAGTACAAACCCCTGTATAATTAGCTAGTATGCCCCCTCTAAACCAATTAATTAGTGTGAATACAACCGTGTATTCACCTCTAGCAGTCAACAGTGACCCAATACATTAAATACCAAATGTCCCATCAGGTAACCTTGTAAACTCATTGGTGTTGAGATGAAAGCATAACAAGTCAATTTCTTGACTCTAGATTCTCAAACTATCTTCGTGTTCTCTTACCCACCAAACCTTATAGTTAGCCTAGTTGATCAAGACTATACATGGCAAATATAATTAGAAGGATGCTTTGCAAGTCGCATTTTAGACCTTTTATAATTAAATCATTGGGATTGGTGGGGAAGGAATAAGAAGTCAGTTCTGTCAATCACAAGTTTCAGAGGCTTACATGCGAAAAATTCATGGCATTATATTCAAGCTAAACCTACTGAACCTACTCTGTGTACATAACTACAGCAAGCAATCATAGTTTCAGCAACTTAGCTACAACTTTATAGTATTGAGAGATCACATAATCCAAGAAATTTTAATCTACTTACTTAATGGCAGCCTTAATCTGCTCATAAGAAGCAGCTTTCTCAAGCCTAACGGTGAGATCCACAACAGAAACATCCACCGTTGGAACGCGGAAGGCCATACCAGTTAATTTACCATTCAAAGCAGGGAGCACTTTACCTACAGCCTGTAACATAGCGAATGAAATAATTAAAAACCTACTCACAAAACAAATGCATGATGAGAAAATCAACTAATCATACAAATTTAAGTAGAAAAAGCTGATAGAACTGTTGCATAAGCATTATAGTGTTCCCATATTCAAAAGACTAAATTATATTGGCATTTAGTGCAAATGAAGAAAAATAAAATATTTGTTTGGGTTAGCTTCAGTTCCATCGAAGAAGGAAAAATATATCATAATCAAAAGAAGTTATTTCTTGAGTAAACACAACACTATTGATGATCTCTCAAAGCACATGAAGATAATGTATATATCAGACTCAACTTGTGTCTAGTAATCAGGTTTAATAACTTGAAAATATACTAATAAATTACACCACAAAGACCAACGAATGAACAATCCTTTAGTATAGAACTTATCACTTATCAGTAGACAAACTTACAGTATCTGTACATGCTATATGAACAAATATAAGCCATTAATAATCATGCAAAACAAAGAAGGATAGTCATAACAAACCCAAAAAAATGTCAACAGAGGAAATATCATGGACAAAGCCTTGAAAGTAGCCTTGAAAAAAAGCTAACCAAGCATGTAGTTTAACAAATGACACTAAAGCCGAGTAGCTAGCTAAAACTACCCCAACTATAAATGCTAGAGTGACAAACAACCAAATGCGATATTTTTTATCAGGCCTGTCTCAACCATAAAATAATCACATGATATGAACATAAATTGACAAAGTGACCTGCACATATAAGTGCTTATGCAGACACATTTGAGAAAATGTGCCCACTGGCATAATATAACACAGTAAAATATGTTACAGGAAATACCTTAGCAGCACCAGTGCTGCTGGGAATGATGTTAAAACTTGCGGCTCGTCCACCCCTCCAATCCTTGCTAGATGGTCCATCAACAGTCTTTTGAGTGGCTGACAAAAAAAAAGAGCTCATATCACTCACCAACTCTTGATAAAATGAGAAAAAGCCCAAAGTTGAAACGATTTTGGACTTTAAAGCTTTCGTTGAATCAATACCAGTGATAGAATGCACAGTGGTCATCAATCCCTCAACAATTCCAAATCTATCATGGATGACCTGTCACATCATGAAAATCCAACATGGTCATCTAATAGCAAATTATAACATAATGATAAAAGCAGAATCTCAAATTTAGCAGTTATTACCTTGGCTAGAGGAGCAAGACAGTTGGTGGTACAGCTAGCATTGGAGACAATGTCGATGTCAGGCGTGTATGTATGCTCATTCACTCCTACCACAAACATAGGTGCATCTTTGCTTGGAGCAGAGATAATGACTTTTTTCGCACCACCCTGTATGTAGATCAATACACCAATGAAACTTCATCATGGTCTTACGATGCTAGTTTATAAAGAGGGAAAATCATTCACTTGACGAGAAGCAAATCTACTGAGTCTGAAATTCAAACTAAAATAGAAACTCTTTCTCCACTTCTATCAGATTCATGAAGAAAAATTATGTAAACTCTTCGATACTCATAGCACCATCATATAAATTTGTTGCTTTGAACTACGGTCAATTTTTTTATTTTTGTTTCAGCATCTTGCCTTCAGATATTCTGAAACATGCATTTCATTCACCATGAAAGATGAATTTAAGATTAAATAAGTAGCCAGGTTGTCAAATTTACATGTGAAGGTGAACATCATGTTTCAATTATGTAGACCTAAGAGAGATGACTTGCATTCTGATTATGTCAGTAAAGCTAAGGGAGGTGACATGACCTAAAATGAATTCGTCTGGAAGAACTTTACCTCTAATTCATTTGATAAAATCTATAATTCTAGGTGAACTTGTTAATAAGTCATCCAGTCCATGTGCATCACAAGCATAGGACACAAAGCACAGGAACTATTACCCAGTCATGAAAAAAGATCCTACACCTATGCAATCCCTAGAATCATTTTTCATCAGTTAAATCTGACTTCAATGACACAATTGATCTAAAGTGAATGAAAGTCGTCAAGTACCTTCAGGTGAGCAGCAGCCTTGTCCTTGTCCGTAAAGACACCTGTGGATTCTACAACATATTCAGCTCCAGTCTCACCCCATGGGATCTCTTCAGGGTTCCTAACCAGAACCAAAACCAACTAAAATAGTTTACAAAAATGAAAATAAAAACACGCAGTCACAGTGTTAACGAGCTAATTTTAACAGAAAAGAGAAATGCAGTACAGGCACCTGATGCCAAAGACGGTAACTTGTTTCTCGCCAAAAAGAAGAGTCTTAGTGTCCTTCACTTTGATCTCATGATGCTTCCATTTCCCGTGCACCGTATCATATTTGAACATATATGTCTACAAATCATTATTCAATTTAGAAAGTCAGATCCATGAACAACCCCATCAGAGCTCAAGCAAAACAACTTATGTTTTAAACTTTGACAGTATATGGATCACGAAACCTCAAACAACTAAATCCATATAATCTGCAGTTAAATTAATGGATAAACAACAAAATTCAAAGATCCAATACCGTTCCAGCAAAATTGAAAGCAGCGAATGTCTGAATTCAAAACGATCAGAAAATAACATGGACATGAAAGAACAGAAGGACAAGTACCATGTAGTCAGTGGAGATGAAGGGATCATTGACGGCCACGAGCTCCACATCATCGCTCTGGAGCGCGACTCTAGCAACCAACCTGCCGATCCTCCCAAAACCTACCAACAACCATGAATCAAACCCAAAAGAAGCTCATAGATCGATCCCATACCTCATCGAACTCCGATCAAAATCCTAAAACTACAGAAGAATCAAACAAACGCGGAACCAACCGTTGATGCCGATCTTGATCTTAGCTGCAAGCAAGTTACCACACAAAAAGGAAAGGGAATCAAAACTAGAACAGAGAAGCAGAACACGCGAGATCAAAAGAAACACGCAAGGAACATAGGAAGGAATCTGTGACGTACCCATGGCGATCGGAGGTGAAGATTCGAGACGAAACGAGTCGAGGTTTCGGAGAGCGACGAGGTGGGAGAGGTTTCCGAGGTACTTCTTATAGAGCTTTCTCGACTTCCTCTGTAAAAGTAGTAGAACCAAACACGAAGAGCGACACGTGGCGTCGAATGGTGGGTTCGTGGGATTAGAATAAGATGAATGCCACTAAAGTTCGCACATATATACGGAGACTGCCACTACGCGTTCACTGGAACAATTTAAAACCACACCGGATGGTGGTGGGGCCCTCATTTTCTTCGATATGTGGGTCCCACAAAAACACTGCGTCCAATCCTAAGTCGGGTAGGTGAACGAGAAATTGGCGAACATGTAAATAAAAGTCCGATGTGCACCCTCTATTTTATTTCATGTATTTATTTTATCACCCTTTTTTTTATTTCAAACCAACCTTTTTTTGTCTCTTCTTAATCATCATCAAGTCTGTAATAAATTAGATTAATATCTTGCTTATATGGGATGAAATGTGGAGGGGTTGAGAGGAACCAAGTGGCTTTAATATTTGTTGATGGGGAAAATAATTTCTTAAAATCTGATAAGGGGATGAGATAGTTGATACAGAGTTGGTATTGTTTGGTGACATATGGCATGAACTAACACCTACAAGACTGCCTAACCTCTTATTATTTAATAGCTAAAGTTTAGGGTGGGAACTCACTTTCTCATGGAAAATGCTCTTTAGATACTGCCCACTATTGACCTTTTAGGTATATAAATGTTATGTGATATGATATATTAATATGATGTGTGGTATGACATGGCATGATGTAATACAATATAAGATGATCTATAATATGCTATACTATGTAATGACATAACACAACACAAGAATACTGAAAAAAATTGGAGTTATTTTTTAAAGAAAATATTCATATTTTATTTATTTCCTAAAAGGTATCTTTTTTTTCAAATAATACCTTTAATTAAAAAAAAAATCTGAAATACCCCTCAAAAGTTTTTAATCAATTTATTATTATTATTATTATTATTATTATTATTATTATTATTATCATCTTTAACTATTACAATATTTTTATTTCACTTGTTTATAGTATTTTTCAATAATATTTATAGTACTTTATTATTATACTAAAACTACTATAAATATCATTAAAAAATATTATAAATGACATCATATCATGCCTCTTTAGCTGTCATTATTCATAGAATATTATAATATCATAATTTTATATTTATAGTTAGTTTGGTTGAAGTTAGGAATATATTTAGATCATTTTATAGTATTTTTAAATTAGGATTACTATTTTAAAAAAAATAAAATTCGGGTACCAATTGAAAAATACCTAGATATTTTCTAAAAAATCTACCAAAAATTCCATTGTAATATTCATTATACTTCACTGATGTTTATTTAAAATTAGGGTTTTCTTAAGATGATTATTGAAATAATTGTTGGTTAGGACAATGAAGTCATCAATCTAACAACTTAAAATATGTGTGTGTGTATATGTGTATATATATATATATATATATATATATATATATATATATATATATATATATATATATATATATATATATATATATATATATATGTATGTATGTATGTATGTATATATATATGTATATATATATATATGTGTGTGTGTGTATGTATATGTATGTATATATATATATATATATGTATGTATATGTATATATATATATATGTATATATTTATATATAAAGTCAGGTAATAAGCAAATTATGTTTTTGTGAAAATTATCCATTTTTTTTAGACTACAGACTACTTTTCACTAAAAAATCGTGTATAGCAGTATTAGTGTCACAAATTGGAAGAGCATGTTTGGTGTCAACCTCTCCCTTTTCCTCACCGTTGAGGCAGTTGGACCATTCTCGGGTCGCTCAAATTTGGGCAGACTCATCGATGGGATGAGATCAGAGGGGAAAAGCCTTGGCACGTCTGAGTTCCGGCTGCCCGTCTGAGCTTCTCTGTAGCCGCTTGCAGCCCCAGTAGCTTTCTCCATGTCTGGTGCTCCCCAACATCTCCGACAACCAACTGTTGCCAGACAACTGTTTGTGGTTTTGTCCAAGTGGGAAACAAAAATAAAAACTTCTCATTGTTTGATGCTTGAGATGTTGTTTTCATCTGTGTCAGATTTTAAATTGTGTTGAGATCATTATGCCACTTGAGAGACTTGATAGATTTGCAGCATTCAAAAACCTAGGTCTGTGTGTATGCAATGCTAGGACAACAAAATTGGATATTTTTGGTAAGACAAAAGTGTCATGTTATTTCATTTGGATGTGCAGGTGTACCCACTCTTTGCAGCAGATGGTGTAGCTGTTGTTGTGCAAAACATCTCCACCAACCCTCAAAGTTAGGTATGTATGCGTCCATTTCTAGTCTTTTTGAACTTCTTGAAATGGTGCATGCTTTACACTTGAAGTACAAGGGTTAAAAGAAAGTTTCAATCTCTGTTTCTTGCTAAACTGTCTAATTAGGTGTCTATGTTAGAATGTCTTTTTTTGAAACTTACAGGAGGCATAAATTGATATATTGTCAGCTAATTTACATTGTTTATCTCAGTGGCCTTGCTCTATTCCATGTTCGAGTGATGCCTTGTTCTCTTCCTTTTCAATTGGTATTGCATTCTTGACTTTGTTCTCAGTTTCTTTAAATTGTATATTTTAATTTCAGATTTTGAATGTACTCTTGCATTTTGATTTATATGTTCAAGGATAAGCAGTAACAGAGCTTCTTGATTGTTCTGCTTGTTCCTCAACAAAAGAAGTATTGGTTGTTGTCACTTTTTAAATCAATACTAATTTGAAGAAAAAACAAAAGAATAGCATCATAAAATAATTTTGCCTCTCTCGACAGAGTTAACAAAAGAGCTGCAGGAGTGTTTGAATTTGCTGAGAAAGAGGTATACAGAACATGGTTTGAGAAAATTTGTATGGAAGAAGTATTCTGTGATTATGCCAACTGTAAACAAGTTTTTTTAGACCCAAAATTAAGGATATCTGGATAAGTGTACTACTACTCTGTATCATTGCATGTTGTTTCACTGTCTTGGCTTCACTAATGTAGCGAATTTACCTAAAAATGGGGTTACATCTTGTCCCGACATCTATTGTACGAAGTTGTCCTTGAAATTAAGAAAAACTTATCGATCAATGTGATGAAAACTTGCTATTCCAATTTTGTTCTCTTCGAATGTCTGTCAATTGGCAACTTCGAGATTCTTTCTAGGATTTGAATTTCCAAATCTTAAACATCATTTCAGCAACAGAAATTTATTATTATACGAAAAGACAAACTTTGATGAGATCGTAGTGTCAGGGCAGTAGTTGATTTTTTTGCAACCCGACTACGTAGTTTTAGGATAAGAAAGTAATTTCTTTGTGAGAAGTGTTGTTGGTAAATCTGAGGCAACAATCATATGCGCAGCAGAAGAATAAAAAATAAAAATTTCAGAATTTTTGACAGAAAAGAAAGTTTCATCGTCGTGCCAAGATTGGTACACAAAAACCAACAAAATCGAAAAATCACGTGTGTTAAGAGATGTGTGTTACCTAAGGAGATGATATATCCCTGAAAACTTGCAAATATATGAGAGAGGATAAAGGAGGCCAACTGTTATCCTCTTTAACAGTGATCCACGCAATAGGAGCTACGAAGATGCTCCTCAAATCACTACTTAAATCTCCTCGTTGCGTGCACCATGCAATCAAGAAAGGGAAGACCCTTCTTGTTATCCACATGACCCAAATAGGGGTTGTTGGCTAAGGAGGAGAGGGGGAGAGGAGAATATGAGGTGGCAGCCAAAAAGGGTCTAGTCTATGGCCCTTTGATTCCCTTATATTTATAAAGGCTCACTATTGTCTTAACCATAATGGATCCTGCCTTATTGGGTATTGGATTTCTATCCAATTACCCAAGCCTCTTAGATTAGTAGATCTCTACCCAATAATCTCTCATTGGCTTTTATTATATCTCATCCATATGATCCAATAATTTAGGGATTTATTCGATATCCAATAAGATCGAGGCTCCAGCGGATATCGCATATTTGAACTTCTACTTGTCGCAACATTTACCATATGTGTGTGACCCTCTAGGCCTAATATCGAGTTGGCCGTGAGTCATACCTGTCAGAACTCCTTCTGACTGGGTGAATTATTATCTTCATAATAATTCACTCGACTCATCAACTACAGACGTATTAGGCCACTACGCCGCAGTCCTCGGACAATACAAGGGAATACAATCCATTTGACTTGTTTGTCCTCAATTACCATGTATCGATAGTCTCTCATCCATTTAATATCCCAAAGATCGTATACCGAGTATGGTGCTATCAGACTCATATGGTTTCTACTCAGTCTCGTTCTAATCGGATTCTCCTAGAGAACTCTTTCTCTCTCAATCCGAATGACCATAATCAGGGATTTGCTTGAGCAAGAACACATGAGATATTTCTCTTATGACACCGAGAGTAGATGATCTTCTATCGACACTCAATAGCCCTCGTAATGTTGGTTGTCACTCCCGATAACCAACTGTGCTAGATCTAAAACTTCTAGGTCTATAAGTCCGGTATCAAAGTGGAGTACTCATACAAGATATCCTTGATGTCTCAAGTCTGAGGACTGTTATGATCGAGTCGGCACTAAGAGGGGGGGTGAATTAGTGCAGCGGATAAAATTACGTCGGTTCGAAAATCTTTCGTTCGATTAAAATCGATTTTGGAAATATGTTAACTTGAAACACGTTCGTAAAAGTGTGCAACTAAAGTAATGAGGAAGTATGGCAGTTTGCGATAAATGTAAATAGCAAAGCATAAATGCAAATCAGATTTTATAGTGATTCGGTCGTCATGACCTACATCCACTCTCGATTCCTTTTCCGTCGAGGCCATCGGCATTCACTAATGATCTTCTTTCAATAGGCGAAGATCAACTACCCTTTTACACCCCTCTTCTCTTTTTCACAGGTTTATGAGACAACCTTTTACAACCCTCTTCTATAAGGTATCCCTCACACACCTCCCTTAAAACTCTCTCTAAAATTTAGGAAGAGGGAACTCAACTTTCGAACAAGGTTTACAACTTTAGAATCACAGAGTTTTGCTCAACTTTCTTGCTATTCCATGCAGGAATAGTAGGGTATTTATAGACCCCAATTGGCTTAAAAAATGAAGCAAAAAAATGTCTCATCCTGGGTTTCTCGGGTCTTGGCGATACCATTCCCTACAGCATTGACACTGGACGGTACCACCGCTTGGGAGACTATGTCTGGGCGGTACCATCGCCTGACACTGCCACTGAGCGGTACCACCGCCCAATCTGGTGGTACCACTACCTCACATAGTCTCCGAGACTGTGCCACCGATGATGCCACCTGTTGGGTCACTGTTTGGGCATTTTATTTGGCCCAACACAATCCAAACTTGGGCCCAATTGGCCCTTAATTGAGTTGGCACAATTCCAACCCAATTATGTGCTAACTATAAATTTTAATGCATACTCTAAGCTAAATAAATCTGATAAGTCTAGGTTTCTTCTAGCGAGCTTCCGGCGAACTTCCAACGAACTTTCAACGATCTCTCGACAATGTTCCAATGGACTCTCGAGAAACTCCTGGACTTCACGACGATCTTCTTGGCGAGTTCTGATAAGCTTCTTTGGCAAGCTCTTGGACTTCTCGGTCAATTCCGATAGAACTTCTTACGGAAGTCCGAACTTTCGACGAACTCCCAACGAAATCTCGTTCTTGACTCCGGAACTTCATTTTGCTTTATGCCTTGATCGTTATCGTAGTTAATCCTGCATACTTAAAACCTACTTCGATCTAGACAATTATTACTAAGCTAATCAATTGTTGTCCGGCATATCATTGGTTCATTGACGATTCTTCGACGCATTGTCCTCTCTTGCGGTCTATTGCCCAATCGACCAGTTGACCTCTGCAACTCCGATTTTCTTGGTGTAATTTTTGCTCTTCTTGGCTCGATGCCCGATCCCATGGCCCAAGGCCTTCTGTCGATACATCGATCGATCCTCCGGCTCGGCATCCAATCGTCTGATATGTTCTACTCTGACCCAACATGATTCTTCCTGCTTTAATTATCTCTCCCTAATCGAAACTTCCTACATCACTTAAAATATAGATCAGATAAACAATATCAATTAATTTCATCATCAAAATTCGTGATTCAATAAGGACCAGATACACCATTGGGAAGATTGAATCGTTATCTGACAATGAGGTATCACCAACCATCCAACATTCCATGAGTGAATCAATCAGTAAACTCATTCTCCGATGAGCACTTGCATGGTATCCCTAGTATCATCACACGAGCAACTATGAGACCAACCGTTTTCATCATATGGACAGGTATATAACACACCAGTCATGTTTAAACGCGAATCGGTTTCATTATCATAATCTTATCACGATCCGATTTTCATTACACAGATCCATGAAAATCACAATATATGCAATAGATAATATAAAGTATTTTATATTAGAAGGCACCTATGACTAGCATGCAATAAGCAATATAATATAAAGTATTTTATATTGAACATCATAATGCTTGCTGAGCACCTATAACTAGCAGTGTAACACTATATGCATTGACCATCCTTCGATTCCACATTGGAGGTAGCTTTGTGTACTACGATACCTTTTTCTTAGCATAAAAAAAGTATGGTCTGACAGCAGAAGCATGCTACACTAGTTTTTTACACTCTGGAAGAGTATTAACATGTCCCATTAATTTCCATCCGCTCTTTCTTTCTTCCCGTTTTTTTCCTCTGTTACTATACATATTAGTGCATGTATCCTATAGAAAGCAACTTTTTTCTCTGTATATCGGTGTTAATTCCTATGTCATTAGATGATTGTATTTCCAGAATGAATGCAGAATCTTCTGATGTTTGTGTACTAACCACCTATTAGTTGCTTTCATTCAAGTTCTAATTCATGATTACTCTTGGACCTCCCAAGAAAATCGATCACCAATTTTGAGAAGGCCGATGATTCATCTTTGAGAAGTTCCTTAGGAGAACTGAACTCCAAAATTTTTCCTGCAACCAGGGGCGAACAAAAAGAGATGATTAGATGTTTTGTGCCATGAATTTAAAGAAAAAGATAGAGAATTACAATAAATATAATAAATGAGACTTGCAGTAATATCGACATTTTGTACTTCTTATAGACTCAAAATTGGACATGAAAAGACACCCTATTTTTTCACCATTGTTGAGTTTTACCTTCATCGAGAACCAGAACCAGATCACTGTCAATGACGGTGGGTATTCGATGTGCCACTGTAATGACAGTGCAGTTATTGGTTATTTCTCTGATAGTTTTCTGAATAAAATTATCAGTTGCTGTGTCTACTGATGCTGTGGCCTCATCCAAAACTAGGATCCTCCTCTTGTCTAACAGCACCCTTGCCAAGCAAACAAGCTGCCTCTGCCCAACACTCCAATTCTCCCCATCTTCAGCAACTGTATCATAATTCCTGTCTCATGTTATCTGAAGGACAAACATAGAAACAGAAGGAACTAAACTTTAAGCTAGTTTTCGTAATGATCTTGATGTATGCTGTGGAACAATAGGTCTGCAGCATGAATGTCCGATGAAAAGGAAAGTAATATTACAAAGTTCAACAGTTGTGTTTTTTTAAGTTTATTATAAGCGTATTTTTAACACACTGCAACTTTTAACTGCCTAAAACGAACAAAAAATGTGTAAAATGTCACCCGGCAACAATTTGATGAGTTCACTTAAGTGCTTCTTGGAATGGTTTTTATAATTCTTCATGTCGTTGATTTGTTCCTTTTGAGAAATAAACAATATAGTTGATTTACTAGTTGATCAAAACTTGTAAGGAACTTGAATGCATTTGCATATAGACATTAAATTACCTGGTGCATCAAGCAGTCTCTGATCTTGTTTTACTATCTCTCCAAGTTGACACTTGTAGAGTGCCTGGAAGAGTTTGCTTCAGTCAACTGCTAACTTCATAAAATAACAAATAAATACAAAGCATTATTAGTTCTTTACCTCCCAGATTTCGGAGTCTGGGTGCTGCTGCAAAGGATCTAAGTTTGTTCTCACAGTTCCTTGGAAAAGTGTTGGTTCTTGTGGTATTATACTCAACCTAGATCTCAAGTCATGTAAACCAATTCGGCTAATATCTATGCTATCAATCACTATCCTTCCTGATGTTGGTTCTACTACTCTGAAAATAGTTTGGATGAGTGTCGATTTCCCACTTCCTGTCCTGCCCACGACTCCAATTTTCTTCCCTCCAGGCAAAGTGCAACTGAGCCCTTTTAGGATCATCGGAAGATTAGGTTTGTAACGAACCTTGAGATCATCGAGTTCAATGGTTCCAGATGTGGGCCAGTTTTCTTCTGGCCTGGAATGCTCAATTACCAGAGGAGCCTCGCTAGGTATGGCTGAGAATTGCAGAATTCTCTCTACCGAGATCATCTTGTTCTCCACATTGCAGATATTCCATATAACCCATGCCTGTAGTACATTTAGGTTCAAGCCATATGTTGCAGCAAGTCCTGCAAGGCCTGAGATAAAATCAAGTTAGGCATTTTCTCTGTAGTCATACCACCCAAAATAATTACTATCGTGATACTTGAATAGAACTTACTGGGATCAATAGTATTTCTGGGCATGGACACCAAGATGGTTAGCATTGCAAAGAATACTAGGTTGAACAGAAAGTTGATTCGAACCGAGAGCCATTCCATGGTTGCATAGTTGTGAAAGGTAATTCGTGAATAGTCATCAATCAAGGTGAGGTTCCTTTTACGAAAGCGCTCTTCCTGATTGAAGCTGCGGATGGTAGCAGCTCCAGCAAGTGATTCAGAGAAATGATGCAGGATAGGAGCTTTTTGAATTCCAACCATTCTAGCTAGTTCTCTAGCAGCACTGATGTAGTAATTCTGCAATCAGTCAGTGACCCTTTAGACAGAGAACAACTGAAAGCTAATAAAGTTATGAGCAATACACTTATGCACTACAAAATGGAAGTTTTGGTCTAGTAGAAGGATCAGAAGTGTGAATGCCACAATGAACAAGTTGAGGGGCTTAGGAATCTCTATTTACAAGATTAGTTAATGTTCTTTATTATTTTACAAAGGATTTGAAACCGACAAGAAGATAAAGTATGTGGAGTCAGAGAAAAAAAAGAAACAGGTATACAAAAGGGCAGGAGGATAGGAAGACAAGAAAGAGGAATTAGCCATCTAGACATTTTATGAAACGGCAGACCATTGTTGATTGAATAAACAATGATGTTTGGGTATATTAGACAATAACAAAAATTGCAAAGGTGAACATTATGCTCTAAAAAATGTTTTTTTTCACTTCTTTCTCTTTATAACATATTATTTACCTTATCTAATGAGATCCTGTAAAAGATGGCAATGGATAATTTCTTATACATGTTAACACTGCAAATTTTACAGGATCGTCATTTCACTTACCTGATACCAGATGGAGATTGTGAATACAACAATGAAGAGAATCAATACTGGCCATGCCACTTGACTCATGAGAATAATGATGCACAGAAGCTGAATAAGTGCAAAAACCAATCCCGCCACTCTGTATGGAATATCTGTGTCAACAGTACTCTGGTCTGTTGAAGACTGAAAAAGGGTAAGGTTGTTAAATTCACTGCATGATATTCTGCAAGTTTCTGAAACTATCAAAGCTCTTAGAGGTAAATCGAAGTACACTAAATACTGTTAATCTTGCTGTACTAATGAAGAGATATGTTGTGATAACTACTTTGCCTTCTGAAACAGGAGCAATAATAGGAGAAACATTAGGTACTGACCCTGTTAAGAATTCGGCTGGTATGTGTTGAGTCAAAAAATGACATTGGTGCTTTAATAATGCTTGTTATCATTCCAACAAATAGCTTCTGAGCTGTCTCAATGGCAATGGTTGAAAGCAAAACTGCCCTTCCTAATACAAACACTGAGCTGCTGGCAGACAGTAGAATAAAAATTCCAATCAATTTTTCTCTACTGACTCGATCTTCCTTTTCGGTTGCCCAGGCAACCCAGTAGTTGCTGCCCATCTGTAGACCCTGGAAGAGAACTTGACAGAACAGTAGTACTGGAATAAAAGCCCCTTTATATGCTGAAGTCACAAAGGTACGGTAGACATGCCATTTCACCCGTCCAAATTCCCTTTCTTCTTCACATGATCTCTCTGAAAGTTTGGAGACTTTGCTTTGATCAAAGAGTTTTACTTCTACATGATTTTCTTGCTTCATCCTGTGTCTTGTGGTTATTGATGAACTGTGCTCTTTTGATGGACTGACTTGGCTTAATGATTGATTATGTGCAGCTATTTGCTGAACAAGGTCTCCATTGCTGTCCATCATCAGATCTTCGTACTTACCAGATTGAACCACCTTCCCATCTTTCAAGACCTGAAAAATGTTGGTGAAGGAAATAAATTTTAGTCTTCATTATCAGGTATGAGATCACTGCAAGCTTTTCTTCTGCTTCACATTTTTCTCTATATATTATAATCATAAATATTATCCCCATGGATCATGATGAGTTGTTGTCTAGTGACTTATACTTAACCATGAAACAAAATGCACTGTTACAGCAACTGTTTCACGCTATTAATTACACTAGTAGCAGGCTTTCACTAGCATATAATAAGCCGATCAAACTATCGAAGAAAATTTACCCAATATTATGTGCTTTAACTGGAATGAATATAGAAATTTTTGAGGTTACCAGGATAAGATCCGCTGCATCTATGAACTCCAGTTGATGTGTGGCATAAATGACCGTCTTACCGGACAGAAGCCCCATCAAACATTCCTGCACACAAGCCCTAGCTTTTTGTCAGATACTCCATCTTTGGAAAATCAATAGATCATCTATTAAAATATAATCGAACATCTTGAAACCATGAAAAAATTGTTGAAAAAAACTCATGAAGAAGTGGTGGAATTTTAGGGAAGAACCACTTTATACTTGATATCTGATTTGAAAAACCTGGATGTTCTTTGAAATTCTATTCTACAGAGATCATCACCAGACCATCATTTCCTGGACTTTGCCTTGTATATATTTCCTGATTTTGCAATATCCTTGCAGTTGTATGGACCAATTAGTGAGTGTGATAAGAACACTGGAATTTTCTTATCTCAAATCAATTTGGCTATGGCCATCTAATCACCATTTTGTGATAATGCAGAGTTAAAACTGTGAGAGTTCCAAGTATAAATTGATCATCTCCCTAAAAATTCAGGCTTTCGAGAATTCTGATCATCAGGTGAAAATTTTATCATGGTATCAAAACAGATCATGAGTTTGTATATGCACTCTTTAAATTTAGTTAGGTTCTTGTGTCGACTAAATCATCGTCTTAAACTTTTTCCTAATAGCCTAAGTTCTTGTGATTAGTTGTTACCCAATTGAAATCTTAGTCAAAATGACAAAGTTATATGATCAGATAACCAAACCTGTCATACCTACCATGATTTCACTCAGAAAACAACATGCTCATACCTTAAAGAGGTGTCTCCTGGTGTGTGCATCCACAGCACTGAAGGGATCATCCAACAAGTAGATATCTGCATTGTTGTAGATGGCTCTTGCCAGCTGAATCCTTTGCTTCTGCCCTCCACTCAAATTAATTCCCCTCTCTCCTACCACAGTCAAGTCCCCATCCGCCCATGCTCCAACATCTCTATCCAAAGCACAAGCTTCCATCACTTCCCTGTACCATCTCTTGTCCATCTCCTTCCCAAACAATACGTTCTCCTGTATTGTTCCGGTTTGGATCCAAGCACTTTGAGGAACATATGCTCTCGATCCTAAGACACTAACTCTTCCTCCGCTAATCCATGGAATCTCTCCTATGATGCTACAGAGGAAGCTGGATTTTCCTGATCCAACAGCCCCGCATAACGCGACCTTTTCTCCTCTCATGATATGAATCTTCTTTTCAATCTTCAGTGTGGGTGTTCTCGACATGGAATCAGCTTCCCAGGTGTACTCCCCCGGCTCGATCTCTACTCCGATGTCTGAGGTCTCGGATTGGTTGCTTGGCTTCAACCGCTTCTGTTCTTCTTCTTTAATGAAGTCCTGGATTCTGTCGATCGAGACTTTGGTCTGTGCGATCATGTTGACCAGCTCTGGGAGATTGTAGATTGGTTCTTGCAGGATTCTGAACGTGGCCAGAGCTGAGAGCACCGTGCCGGCGGTCAGGGGTGCCCTCACGAGTATGCAGACACCAAAGGCGACGACTGAAACCAAAGTGGGAGACGCCCAGAAGAGGAAGGCAATGGCGGAGCATGTGTAGAGGTATCTCCTGAGCCAACTCCTCTCCACATTTCTATGCTCGAGCAACTTGTTCAAGTAAGCTGTTTCCCAAGCATGCAGTTTCAATACTCTCATGCACTTCAATGTCTCTGCTGTGGCTTTCATCCTCCCGTCCTTCGCTTCCATGATCTTAGAGTGGAGCCTCTGTTGCAGATTCGCCAGCGGCGTGTTGCACACCATCACCAGGATCGTCACGGCGAGCGCCGAGAACGAGGCTGCCGCACCGAGGTTTCTGTAAAGGATGAGCAGAGCCAGGGTGACCTGCAAGGGGAGCAACCAAACGCCATGGATGTACCAGAAGAAGTCAGCGATCTTTTCGACGTCCACGTCGAGAAAATTGACGATCTTTCCTGTGCTGGCGCCGGCGTGCTTGATCGCGAGAGACTTGTTGTAGATGGCAACCATGAGCGCTGCTCGAACTCGCACGCCGATTTGGCGTGCGCCGAAGTACCATTGCCGCTGCGTCAGTGACTCCACCGTCTTCGCCAGGAAGAACAGAGCAGCCAGTCCGTATCCGTTGTACAGCCCGTCGCTCGAATCTTCTCCGGAGATGAATCCCACGAAGTTGGTGATCAGGAGAGGTCCGAGATAGGATGCGAACGTGTTGATTCCTGCATAACACGTTCCTTGTGAACGCGGTCAAATCAGAGGAAGAGAAGGTTGGCTAGTGCAGAGCATGTGAAGGTTTCTGTACCAGCGAAGACGGCATTCAAAGCCAAAGGCCGCCAAACTACTCGAACGACGACTCCCAGAAGCTTAGTTGACGACGGCTTCTGGCCTCCCAGCGACTCTTGCAACAAGGAGAAGGAGCTCTCCGCAGTCTCGGACGGAGGAACTCCGGGAAGATGCGAGAGCTCGAGCCTCTCAGCTCGGCCCTTCTCAAAGACCGGATTCAGCCAGCGAAACGTGAGGCGGCTCCAGTTCCCAGCCACGGTGAAGCCATCTCCGGCGACACCGTCATTCTCATCTGACAGCAGCGACCGTTCGAGCTCTGGATTGGCCTTTTGGGAGCTCTTCCTTGATCCTACAAACTCCAGAAGAATCCAAGCGAACAGCAGCGAGAAAATTACCACGTAAAGGTAATCCATAAGCATCATCTCCATGGAAGAAGTTAGTAGACAAGCTTCGGAAACCAGAAAGCCTCGCTGTTCAACAAGGAGAAGCTGCTCTCAGGGCATTATTTATACTGCTGTCATGCATCCTCTCCCTCTCAGTGGTTGTCCTTGACGAACAAACAAAGCACCAGATCCCATCCCACTGCCCTCCTCGGCACAAGGTTCAGAGGAATCTACGGATGCCTCACCTACGTGTTCATGGAGACCTCATGCAAGTTTAATCCGAAGAAAGACAAAGGAGAAAGACGAGAACAAGATCAGGTCTGACAGACAACTCTGCGAGACGACGGCAGGGGGAAACCAAATCGTGTGATACATGGAGACTCCCCTATATATGGAGATGCACATAAGGGGAAACCAAATCGTGTGATATCCCGTGGTGCACGGAATCCCGGGATTCACTGCTGCCCTCTTAGTAGTAAATTCGAATAGTGATTTTGGTATCATACGGAGTCGTACCAAATGCGAATCGAAAGTTTCAATAGGTCAATTAGTTTAAATCTGTGCTCTTCTTCGACTCGGATCCAAACTCTCTGTATATTAATGGTAAGTTCCGACTCTTCACGCACGAAAATTAAAGTGGAGTACTAGTGCATGCATGTAAGGATGACGAGGACCGGCACACGTGCCGCTCTGATGCCATCCTGGCGACGATTCGTCATCGGATACGTCAACGTGTGCTGTCAGAAATAGCAATGAATTGTATTTTATTTTAGACTCACCAAAGATAATAATATATCAATTATCCCATCAGATCGAATCATTAAGTTATAAACCAAAATCTAATTTAATTTTGTTGCTTATTGGCATATCCAACAAACTTTTAGTCATCTTTAAATCTGATATGATATATAAATTAGTAAGCATTGATTTGATTCCATACGTAACATCGAGTCTCAATTAGTCAATTCATAAATGCAAATTAATATAAGTGGTGTTTTAGTTGCTACCTAATCTTTGCCTTACGATAATGATCAATAAATGTTAATACTTCCTAATTATAAAATTTTGATTATATAATTATTAAAAACAAACCAACCAAATTACCTTTTAAATACTTACTATTATCGATTAGATTTCAACCATATATATTCTAATAATCAAATGATAGTCAATCAAACCATGAAAAAATCTTGGTTAGTTAGTTTCCTCTTTCTCTCGTTTATGATAGAAGATATAGGGAAATCTCTGTTTGAGGAACATGTTAATGTATCGAAGCATTTTTCATTTCTTCAATAAAGCGAAGTTTCGCTCTTACGTTTGGCCAGCGACCAATGTCACTGAGAAAAGCGAAACTACGCCAGTCACCGCTTGTAAACCATTCTTTGCGAAGATAATGATAGAAGATAAGATTTTCCTAACTATATGAGGAAATTTCTCTATTCTGTTGAGGAAAATCTTCTATTCTGTTAGGGAAATCCTTCCTCCTAATTCCTATAAATAGGAGAGGGAACATGTTAATAGATTAAAGCTAAAGTTTCTCTATTTCAATAAAGCTTCTTATATTATATTATTCTTATCGTCTATTATTTCTATCATGGTATCAGAGCCGCTCTCTTCTCGCTGTCAATTCATCATTGGTGTTGCTACTCTGCGCCATCGTCCGTTCCTTTCCGCTACGGCATCTCTAGTGCTGCTCATCAGCACTGTCCCACCTTTCTTCCTCGTTGTAGCTATTTTCCTTCCTCTTATAAATAGGAGAGGGAACATGTTAATAGATTCAAGCTAAAGCTATTTCATTTATACAATAAAGCTTCTTCAATTATTGTTCTTATCTTCTATTATTTCTATCATGGTATCAGAGCCACTTGCCTAGAGCAAGCTCTCTTCTCGCTGCCAATCTTCTCCATTGCCACTCTGTGCCAACGTCCGTTCCCTTCCGCTACGGCATCTCTAGTGCTGCGCTCATCAGCACTGCCCCACCTTTCTTCCTCGTTGTAGCTATTTTCCTTCCTCTTTTGCTACAACTTCCTCTTCTGCTACAGCTTCCTCCTCTGTTGCAGTTTCCTCCTTTGCTGTAGTAGCATCACTGCAACATTACTGTAGATTTCTTCTCTACCGTCGCAGCCGTCGTAATCACAACCACGACCAACGTCGTTGAGAAAAGCGAAGCTTCGCTCTTGCCTTCGGCAAGCGACCAACGTCGCTGAGAAAAGTGAAGCTTCACCCTTCGGCCAGCGACCAACGCCGTTGCATTCCTAAGAGGCTCCGTGGTCAATCCTCATCTTCCTCACCGCGGTAGTCTTCGCTGATCTGTCAACATTCGGCAGACTTAAGGAGAATGAAGGGAACGCCTGTGCCATCACAGCAACAGCAATCGCAGCAGCAGCAGCATCGATCTACACTTATCTTACTCATGAAGCCTCTCGCTTGTAAACAATTCTTTGCATCGATCCAAGATTCCAAGATTGGTGCTCCTTGTCAGGAGCACCATCTTGCGGGGGCATGATAGAAGATAAGATTTTCCTAACTATATGAGGAAATTTCTCATTCTGTTGAGGAAAATCCTCTATTCTGTTAGGAAAATCCTTCCTCCTAATTTGTATAAATAGGAGAGGGAACATGTTAATAGATTCAAGCTAAAGCTATTTCATTTATACAATAAAGCTTCTTCAATTATTGTTCTTATCTTCTATTATTTCTATCACTCTGTTGCAGTTTCCTCCTTTGCTATAGTAGCAACACTGCAACATTGCTGTAGATTTCTTCTCTACCGTCGCAGCCGTCGTAATCGCAACCACGACCAACGTCGTTGAGAAAAGCGAAGCTTCGCTCTTGCCTTCGGCCAGCGACCAACGTTGCTGAGAAAAGTAAAGCTTCACCCTTCGGCCAGTGACCAACGCCGTTGCATTCCTAAGAGGCTCCGTGGTCAATCCTCATCTTCCTCACCGCGGTAGTCTTTGCTGATCTATCAACATTCGGCAGACTTAAGGAGAATGAAGGGAACGCATGTGCCATCACAACAACAGCAATCGCAGCAGCAGCAGCAGCGATCTACGCTTATTTTACTCATGAAGCCTCTTGCTTGTAAACAATTCTTTGCATCAATCCAAGATTGGTATCCTTGTCAGGAGCACCATCTTGCGGGGGCATGATAGAAGATAAGATTTTCCTAACTATATGAGGAAATTTCTCTATTCTGTTGAGGAAAATCTTCTATTCTGTTAGGGAAATCCTTCCTCCTAATTCCTATAAATAGGAGAGGGAACATGTTAATAGATTAAAGCTAAAGTTTCTCTATTTCAATAAAGCTTCTTATATTATATTGTTCTTATCGTCTATTATTTCTATCAGATAAGATTTCCCGAAATCTCTCTATTCTGTTGAGTAAAATCCTCTATTCTCTATAAATAGGAGATGAAGTTAATGTATTGAAGCATTTTTCATTTCTTCAACAAAGTTTTTTCACTTCTTCAATAAAGCTTCTTTATTAATTGTTTTTATCTTCTATTCTTTTCATCAGCTTACACTAAGAAAAATCGAAAATAGAATTAAAAGAATAGTTACGAATTAGATTCACACAACTTAATAGATTAAGTTTTTGGATTGAATTGATGTCTGACTCAATATTATTTTATCGATCTCTCGATAACTCAGTTTTCATTGAGCCCAACCAATCAAAACACGTGGAGGATGGCTTGCGTTGAACGACAAATCCCACCTAGTCAAGTAGGACATTGTTGAAATATTCTATGTATATATATGCGGACTCGAAGCCCTAAGGAGAGATATCAGCTTCAACATATCAGCTTCTAATGCTCTCAGCATCCCACTCTAAAATCCACGCATACAAGAAAAGGATAGCTGCTGCCAATGTCCTCATTGTTCCACTTGATCATCTCTATCTAATCCACCCAAAGTACACACATTCCACAGAAACATCAATACAATTCTGCAGTCAAATTACGGGAGAGAGATGGAGATGAACACACAGTGTCGACATAGCATCCCTCTCATAACACACACATCACTGTTCTCGGTCTCCTTCTCCTTCACACCACACGCACACTTCTCTCTCTCTCTCTCTCTCTCTCTCTCTCTCTCTCTCTCTCTCTCTCTCTCTCTCTCTCTCTCTCCATCGATAGCTGTTGTTGATGACGATTAGCATCATCAACATGATTCTTGATGTGGGAATATATTCGTTGACAAGCAACGGTGGCAGTGGCTGCCTGCATGCTTATCTAATGAGGAAGAAGAAGAAGACTACTGTGGTTGGCGTGCTAACCTCCGCGCTAGCAAACAAGGCGACTCGGTGCATGGAGACTTCTTCGTCTTTCCAGAAACCCAAGCTTATCCGATGAACTGCAGGTAGACAAGGCTACGTCGAAGATGAAGTCATAATATAATGCCGAATAGCGGGACGAATCGTTGACCCAGAAACGTTCCTGGAAACGTGGACACGTCAGGACAGGTTCGATCACGTAAGCCTCCCACGTCAGCTGCCAGCTTCGTCGACGTCACGTTGCCTTTGAACATATGGGTTGGTGGATGCCGAATTGAAATCGAAATCGAATCCGAATCAGAATCCGGTCGATGATTTAATAGTTTTGAACCGAAATGGGGCCATACGGTTTGATTCTGATTCCTAGAAATCGAAATCACAACGTTTAAAACTAGCTAACTTTTTTTTAATTAAATAAAAATAAAATAAAATAAATAGATTGTATGGTGTGATGATTTTTTACTTTAAAACTCGTAATGATTTGAGTTTAAATATTGATGAAATAATTTATTTTTTTAATAATTGAAACCGAATGAATAAATAAATAAATAAATAAATATTATCCATGTTGATCTATACGAATTATTTATAATAAATATAATATTAAAATTGGTGTGTGATTATCCAACCACTCTATTAATGTCGTGGATGTGAGATTGATGTGTCCCTTTCATAATCTATTATATTATAAGATTTGATCACCAAAGAAGATTGATTTTTTGGCTCAATCATTCCGACACACGAGTTGATAAAGCTTAAGATTAAATATTAAGAGAGTGTCGAAGAAGGGGAGAGAAGAGAGAATATAATATTTATAATCGAGCTTCTTATGTATTATCGTCTAAGAAAATATTCTCTAAATTATATAAATATTTTCGATCTTACGTAATAAATTTTGTTGTTACGTACCATTTCGATATTCACGTGTTAAGTTCTCTAGAATTTTTTTTTAAGTATCAAAAATATTACTCGTAAATATGTATTGTAATCAATTGAATCAAATGAAATATGGGAAAAATACGAAAGATTTTTAGGACGTGGATATAATAATGAGTTGGGCCTTATTGGGCCGGCCCATATAAAGCTATTGCTATGGCAAATTGGGTTCAATGATGACTTGGCCAAGCCCACATTACACCTCGAATTGTCACTTATCAAAAATTATTTTTAATAAAAAAATAATACTTTTATCATATTATTATTATTATTAAAATAATATTTGATCAGACATTTAAAAAGTGGGAAGATCGGGATCCGACCGATAAGACCAAAGGAATATTGGGATAGGTAGACTCGGAATAGAAGCATTCGGTGTAGTCGAACTCGACCCGTTCGGGCTCTGATTTTTATGATTCGATTATGTAAGATTATTGCCAATAATTCATTGATTTTATTGCCGTATTCTTAATACAAAAGCAACACAAAAGTCAACAGCTTCCTTAATAATATAAACAAAATTAATATGAGGCGGACACATAAATGCCTCCAATTCACTTAATTAGGGTTAATTATATATTATTCTTTATATTTAGATCCTATTAATATTAAGGCCTTTGTATTTAAAAAAAATTTATATTGAGATCTCTATAATTCTAAAAGTAAAATAAATAATCTCATTTATCTTGATATCGTCAGTCAGTTGTACTGAGATAAAAATAAAAATAAAAAATATCAAAATTATATTTGTACTCATCTTTTTAATTAATGATATTACGATAAATTAAATTATTTATTATATTTTTAAAATTATAAAAAAAATTAATTTAAAATTTTTAAATATAGATATCATAATATTAATAGGTTCTAAGTATAGGGATAATATGTAATTAGCCCCGGTAACTAACTATGATGATTGAGTCAACTCTTGGCTTGCGGTCAACTCCTGTCTTCCCTTCGGTTTCGGTCTTGGCCATGCAGACGTCGAATGGCCCAGTACCCGTGCAGAGGGCAGTACATGCATGGGCAGACGGCGGCGAACGCCGGAGCCGGTGGTTCCCTATAAGCGCTGCAGCTTGTGGAGGCGCCTCCTGTGGCGGTCGAGTACTTATCCGGCGGTGCCGGTGCCGTCGAGGTCGACGCTATGTCTTCTGCCACCAGCTGCTCGATCCTGTCCCTCACCTTCTTCAGCCTAGAGTCCAACGCCTCCACCAGAGACCCCAGCGCGCAATCGTCGTCCGGCCATGGTAACCGGAGACGGTCCTCTGTATCCACCACCTTCTTCTTGCCGTTCCTGGCCTTGGCCTCTTTACACTCCTCCTCCTCCTCCTCCTCCTCATCGTCGTCGTCGTCGTTGTTCGTGACGGCTTCTTGGGCTTGGCCTGGGTTGGGGTTCTTGAAGCTGACCTGGTTCTTGGCCAGCTTCTTGGAGGGGGAGGCGGCGAGGTAGCGGCCGATGGTGCGGCCGACACGAGTGGGGTCTTCGGGCCACACGACCGGGGCGGTGGCGCCGGGACGGTAGCAGACGAGGCAGACGTCGGCGTTGCAGAGGGTGGAGAGCTCGGTAGCCTTCTTGCAGAGGCCTTTGCTGCGCTTGTCGAGGGAGCGGATGATGGACTTCTGGCTGCGGCGCTGCTCGTCGGACGGCGCCATGGAGGACAGCACCAACACGAAAGTTAGGTCGATATACTTCGAGAGAGACCTCCAATCCCATAAATAGGCAGGCGATTGAGGTAAGAGAAGGAAACCCAATAGAATTGAAATTGGAATGGTCAAAATTCCATTGACCAGTTTGATTTCTTTGTTAGAATCCAATAGAATTAATATAAATTATATATATACATATATTTATTGTATATTCGTTTTCATATTTGTTTTTATTTTATGTGTTGTATCTTACATTATTTGGTGCTTAAGTTTAGTCCTTTATGTATCATATCATATTATGTTATATGCAAGCTTAGGTATCAAAATGAAAATATAAATATTGATAATTGTATTGAAATTATAACACCCACTAATCCAAATCTTAATATCTTTGTATATGACAAAGGTGAGACCTTATAAATGGGGAAATAATAGAATTTTAGCATAAATTAGAGCAATGTAATACTTATAATTTGGGTTATAATTTCAAATAGAATTGAAATTGGAAGGGTCAAAATTGCATGACCAGTTTGGTTTATTTGTTGGAATCCAATAAAATCAATATAAATCAATTCACCTTTTAAAATTATTTTTTGAAATATAATTTTTTACATTTTTATTTTTATTTTATGTGCTGTATTGTACACTATTTGGTGCTTAAGTTTATGTTATACTACTTTATATATTATATTATATTATTGTTATATGTTAGTTAATAGTGCAGTGGAATTATAACACCCAATAATCCAAATCTGTGTATATTACAAATGTGAATATTCTTATGTGCTGTTAATTCTATTGGATTAGAATATCCCCATAAGGAGCTTAAGAATACCACAACACCATGACAGATTCCATCAGATTACTCGGGAAGAGAACACACCTATCAGCTCGTCATGACTATGACTGCTTGTCTTCCCGACTTGACTCGTCTCCGTCGCTCGCTGCATGGCCAAGTCATGGCGGAGATCCCCCTTGCATGAGACGAACCTCTACTCCAAGTGGCTGCTGTGAAGCCAGATGTCTGAGTTCTGGTGCACCGCAACAGTTAGTAGTACCCTGAAACTTGCTGCAGGATCATGGCTTCCTTGCTGCCCTTATCCTTCATTTGGTTTCCTGTGATGACATCCCAGGTGACGTTGAGAAAGAAAGAGATAGAGAGAGAGAGAGAGAGAGAGAGAGAGAGAGTTGCATTGAATCCAGGGAACTCGTCTGTTCTCAGAACCCTCATCTAAGAAGCAGTCCTTTTCTGGATGCAAACGCTCTCCTTGGCTTTTATTGTGGATCTCATCTACTGCGTGCGCGAAGAGAACTGCTGCGACACGAGTGGAGCAACCATGGACACCGAAGAGGAGTTGATGCCAGCGTTTCAGCAAAAGCTTTGTTTCTTCCAGGAGGGGAAGAAGTTGAACCGAGGCGGAAATGGATGGATCAAAGAATTGTGGTTGCAGTACGTGAAGATTCACGTTCAAGCTTGGATCGCCATTGACGCGGAAACCAAGCTCGTGGGAGAAAGGGGCACAGCTTATTGTCTCCGAGGTCGCACGCCATTTGACCGTGTCATGTGGGAGAAGCCACCGAAGTAGTCAAACTCGGGGGGTTTGACCACAGAAATCGCCATGACTTCGCTTAAGTTGCGTTGACCAAGCAGTGCACCGTCAGCAAAATCCTTGATTTCGAGAGGTCAACGCGACGAATGGTTCTGCAGCTCTACTTGACTCGACCGGGTCAACCGAACTCGACTCACTTTGGTTCGTGAGTTGGGCTCAATTCGATGCACTTTGTAGATTGGGTCAGGTTCGAGTCGAGCCCACCGGTGATACGAACCGACACGCCCTGATCACGTGCCTCTCGTTGACGTGGTCATATGTGCCACGTGGTAGTGTTGATGCTCTTACGATCAATTTCCAACGTGTTATTACGAAAATGTTTATATTTGTATATGCTGTTTATTAGACTAATAATAGCGGAGCCGATGAGACGAGTGAGAGGCCCATTGGTTCGCCATGAATGACTTTTTCGTTGCACAAAGACGAGCATTTCAGCAAACATGTGTCGGGGTGTTTCGCATGGTCCTACAAATTGGCTCGATTCACAATTAGATCAGAAACCGAGTGAGACGCGAGAGGGAAGAGAGAGAGATAGAGGGGGGCGGCCTTCCTTTTTCTGTCGTTTGTTTCCAGTCTCTCCATCTCTCTCTGCTCATCATCATCATCATCAGCATCATCGGCGTCCTCCTCTTTTTCTTTCTCTCTCCTTTTTCTTGTCCTCGTAATAGGCAAGCGGCAACGGCCGATCGGGAGGAGGAGAGGCCGCTCCTTCGATCACCCAAAAAAGAGGTAGCTTTTTTTTAACCCCTATCCTCTTTCTCTCTTTGCAATTGGCCTTCGATTGGGAAATGGCCTTCGTTTTCACTGTTGTTCGTCTTCGAATTCGTTCTTCGGCGCACCTTCTTTTTAATTCTCGCTCAAAATCCCCGTCTTGATCCCTCCAGATCGCTTCCGGATTGGTGCGGTCATCCGAATCGGCTTCGATTTGGGGGCGGGCGGGAAAATTAGCTCTCTTGATCGAGGCATTTCTTGCGGTCGATTTTGGCTATGAGGTGATCTTGTTTGCTTGGACAGGAGACGGAAGTCTGGTTGTATTAGAAAAAGCGGCACCGCGGAACGGTACAATTTCAGGTTTCCTGTTTGATCTGTGCTTGATGTTGCATCTTTGCATGTGAAAAATTTCCTTATAATCGTGGATTTCTTGGGGGAAACTTTGTCTTTAGGTGAAAAAACGTCATCTTTCTCCTGAATATGGAACTTGTATGGAAACTTGTCAAAAAATTGGTCTAGTTATCCCATGGGAAATTGCTGAGGAAGGAGTACGAGGCTAGGAGCAGCGTTTGCCTTCAAAATCAATTATTTATAAACGATTTAGGAAACATTCTTAAGGCATCAAATTCTGTTTTATTGTCCAACTCAATTACCTGCAGTCAAGCATGATTAAGCAGATACTAAACCGGCTCCCTCGAAAGCCATCAAAGTCATCAGACAGTCGGGATTCAGTTGGTGGACCAACTCCTCAGTCGTCATCTTCTTCGACCAGTTCAAGAAATGGGGATTTGCAAGCCAGTAGGATCACAAATCTGAACAGTCAGGCCCCTCCTGGATTGAGTCCTGGGTTAAATCACCAAAACAAGTATGATCCAGCTGTTAATGTAAAGCTGAATGGCAATAATGTGGTCCCAGTCTTTGAAGCATTGCCGAGCTTTAAAGATGTCCCTAATTCTGAGAAACAGAGTTTATTTATGCGAAAGTTGGACCTTTGCTGCGTTGTGTTTGACTTCACTGACCCATCAAAGAACCTGAAAGAGAAAGATATAAAGCGACAGACATTGTTAGAGCTTGTTGACTATGTGACTTCATCATCTGGGAAGTTTCCAGAGAATGTCATGCAAGAGATTGCAAAGATGGTGTCCGTCAACTTGTTTAGGACCTTGACTTCCCCGCCTCGAGAGAACATGATTCTGGAAAAAATTGATGCAGAAGAGGAGGAACCTGTAATGGACCCCGCGTGGCCTCACTTACAGATTGTCTATGAGTTCTTTCTACGTTTTGTTGCATCTCCGGAGACTGATGCTAAGTTGGCAAAAAGATATGTAGATCACTCCTTTGTTCTTAAGCTGCTCGATCTCTTTGATTCTGAAGATCCTAGAGAGAGGGAGTACCTAAAAACAATACTCCATCGAATCTATGGTAAATTTATGGTGCACCGACCGTTCATCAGGAAAGCTATTAACAACATTTTCTATCGGTTTATCTTTGAAACAGAAAAGCACAATGGGATTGCAGAGCTACTGGAAATTTTGGGAAGTGTCATCAGTGGATTTGCTTTGCCACTAAAGGAAGAGCATAAATTGTTCCTTCTCCGTGCACTAATCCCACTGCACAAGCCAAGGTGCATTGCTATGTATCATCAGCAGTTATCATATTGCATAACTCAATTTATTGAAAAGGACTGCAAACTTGCGGATACTGTTATAATGGGCTTGTTGAAATACTGGCCTATCACAAATAGTTCAAAGGAAGTAATGTTCTTGGGAGAGTTAGAAGAAGTCCTAGAAGCAACTCAGCCTGCAGATTTCCAGCGATGTATGGTTCCACTGTTTCGCCAGATTGCTCGCTGCTTGAACAGTTCTCACTTTCAGGTAGCTATCCTCTCATATTTCAGTTGTAATTTCAGATCATACTCTTATGTACCTCGTGCTTGATTCTGATTATATTTCTCATCCATGTATTTTTTTCCCATTTTTTCTTTTAGCTGTGTAACATAAGCTTTGTTTAGTAGACATCACCAAGGTTTAAAAAAAAAAGAGTCATTGATTGGTATTGACTGGTATTTACTAGTACAACCATGATTCGGTACACAAACGACTGATATTTATCTTGCATGATAGGCTTTTGATAGCTGTCATCTTTTCTTCTGTTTTTTTTCCTTTCTCTCTTCTCACACAGTCTCTCCCTTTCTCTTGCTTTCGTGTATCTTTCTCTCCCTCCTCATCCTCTGCCTGTTCCTCCTCCTCACTGTTACCTCATTGCTATTCTTCTTCTCCTCCTCCATCTCGTCCTCCTTCACCTTTTCCTCTCCCTAATTCCTTCTCTTATCTTTCTGCCCCTCCCCTTTTCTCTCCCTCTTTCTCTTGGTCTGGATGACACTGACGTTTACTGAATGGTAGTATGTTTGTCTGTACCATAATTATGCTGATCAAGCCATTGACTGATATCGGGCATCAGACCTAGATTCTAAACCTTGGGTACCAAAAGGTAGATTGACTTGAAGTTTTGCATGCCTTTTCTAGGTTGTCTTGTAATGTCATTGTCTACAGTAGCATATATATAACACCACTGAGGTACCTGAGGTGGTGATATCACTCTTATTGCACTTGAAGGAGATCAGTTTTTAGCTAGAGGTTTTGATGAATTTGCATAATCTTCTATGCTACTAGCCTCTTGTTCTAGGGAGAGTCCTCTAAGTTTATAGGTCTCTTTTTACCATTGGTGTGACACTTAAGCCTCTCTAATAATACATATTAATTGTGGTTAGAGTGGCCTGAATTTTTATATTTTATTTCATTTCTTAGTTGGGCAGACTTTTCTTTGCCTGAAATTGTCTTATGTAAACTCTGAGAGTGAAGGAGGATATTAAAGGGAGCCGGTTGTTCGCTAAAAGTTTACTTCACTTGTTCACTAGGAATTATACTCAAAATTCTGATCAAGTAAATCAAGCTTGAGATTAGATATTGTTCTAAGTATTGGTAATTCAATATGGGCTGTGCTGTTCATGCTCATATTTGGATCATTAATTTCATATGAGTTCTTCTATGTGGTATGCTATGTTGCTTCCTTATAGGAATAGTGCTCTATTATGCTTATGTCCAATTTTTTCATATGATTTGCCATCTCATTCATTAGATTCCAATGTGATAATTTATTACCCAGTTACCTGTGCAAAAACTAGGCCTGGATCTTCTAATACTCGGAAACATCTGAATCTGGACCAAGGTGTTACAGACTTGCAGTTTCACCCATATCTAATATTAGATATGTTTGTTTATTAGGGGGAAAATAGTTATATAGAGAGCAGATAGTTTATGATTTAATTAAAATAGGGTTCCAGAGCTGACGAACGATGTCTCTCAATCAACAGGAGGCTTTTTCAGCTTTCACTCTCTTTTCTTATTTCTTTCATTTTCTACTGTGCTCCATTTACTCTTAATTATGTTGATTTCGCAATCATATACTTGCTGAACTTGCCGCCTTCAGTTTGACATAGTTGTTTTTGCTTCCTTGCAATGTTCAGCATTTTCCTCTCTCCCTCTCTTTCTGTCACCAAACTTTCATTTTCTTCTTTCCTTCTTCCCTTTCCCTAGGTAATTTCGAACTTTCAGCTTTTAGGCAGATGCCTAGAAGGGGCATTATTGTAAGAAATATTTGATTATGCATTTTGAAACAAGAATGAGGATAGTCTATTGTTCATAGAAATATGCTAGAAGACATTGATAATGCACATTTTATGAGTATGCTGATTGTTTGAGCAGGAACAGGAAGTTGTCTCATATGTCGTACCTAGGGTAGGCTCAGTCAGAATGAAAAAAATGTTTATATGGGACATCAAATGCATTCTAAGATCGGTATGCGTTGATATACATGCTAAGCTTAATGCAAAAGACCAGTGTAATGGGATGAAATTTCTTAAAACTGCCCTTATCTGCTTCAAAATCTTTCTGTGACACCTCTTCAGTCCACTTAACTTATCTCTAATGTTTCAGCTGTTAAATGCCATGGATTATGCAATATATATAGTTCTCGAAGAGTTGCAAAGAAGTCCACAAATTCTGATTGTCACTAAGAAACCGTTTTACGTGGCCAAAAGACTTGGGTGTGATTACTTTTTAATTTCAGAATATGTTCCAAGAAAATTGAGAACTATAGTAAATATGTTTAATAACAGAAAGCTATTTGTCATTTTTCTAATTTTTGTATAGGCCTTGGAGAAAGTTTCAGATCATCTCATGTTCTTATTTAAGCACATTATCACTGTTGCCATTGTCACTATCATCACCTTTGCCACTGTGTTTTGCACCTCAACAATAAAATGACTACTACTGCCACTCGTCTCAGTCACCACTGCCACTACTGTCACCTTCGTGGCCATTGCTAACAGCATTGCCAATACTGTGGTTGTCATTATCAACCTATCACCATCATGACCGCCTCCAACACTACACCTTTTCTGCTGCCACCATACCACTACAATATCTCACCACTATCATGGTTGCTATCACTTGTAGTTCATGCCACTAGCATCACCATCACCTTCACCAGGCCTTGAGGGCTTGTGTCAACACTTTGTATTAACTTCAACTATATGAGCAATGAATATTATGCATCAGTATAGGTGCCTTGAAGACTTGTATCTCTACTTTGTATTAACTTCAACTAGTCAATGGGATAATGGTAAATTAACCCTTGAACCACCAAACTTCCAGTGGTCATATGCATTTCACAAACTTTTGATTTGTGTTGGTTCGGTGCTTTGAACTGATCTAGAGAAATACTTATCCTAATTATTGCACATACACACTGTATAAAATTAGAGGATAGGATGATATTCTGTTTAGTCGGTCATTGGATGAGTTGCACAGTCAACATTGTTTTCTCCTGTTGAAGTTTTTTCATGAGATCTATTTGTTTCTGCATACAATTCCTTTATTGGATAAACCACTGTTAGTAACTAAAAGTGTTCACAAAATTCTTTTAGGTACATAAATCCACTAAACAGATATATCTTGTTTTCCAATATTTTGTCCTATCAGGGACCTATCGATAATCATTCATATGAAATTTTCAATAAATTTTGCAACTACTTGATCTTTTCTCATGTCAATAAACAATGTATTGAATAATCAGGAAGTGATACAATTATTATATTTCTAAATATCTCATCTAGGATTTCTATTGTTTGATAATTGTATGGAAAGATCTTTTATAGTTTACCTTGGTATGTAAGTTTGTTAACATATCTATCTTTGTGTCTTTGCATGCTTGAATTGTGAGTCACACTAGCAATTTTAATCTCATACACCTTAACTATTGATGGAAGGTTTGTATTGGTTATCTCTAATTAATTTTAATCTCAAAGTCTGATTAA
Source organism: Musa acuminata AAA Group (assembly GCF_036884655.1). Taxonomy (NCBI): domain Eukaryota; kingdom Viridiplantae; phylum Streptophyta; class Magnoliopsida; order Zingiberales; family Musaceae; genus Musa; species Musa acuminata. Next base: position 45,438,797 of record NC_088342.1, read on the forward strand.
TTTTAATCACTCTCGAATCTTCTGCTGATGCAGGTGGCAGAAAGAGCATTGTTCCTTTGGAATAATGACCACATTGAAAACTTGATTAAACAAAATTGCAAGGTTTTATTACCGATCATCTTTCCTGCATTGGAGAGAAACACAAGGACCCACTGGAACCAAGCCGTGAAGAGCCTAACACTCAATGTGTGCAAGATTTTCTCTGATCATGATCCTGATTTGGTTGCGGAGTGTTTGAAGAAATTTGAAGAAGATGAAGCTAAAAACAAGGACATCATGTCAAAACGTGAAGCTACATGGAAGCGTCTTGAGGAAGTTGCTGCTTCACGAGCTGCAAGTAGAGAAAGTGTGACTGTTCCCCGTGTTGTACCATTTCGAGCTTCCTCTGGTTGATTCCATATCTACATATTAGCTCAACACGCTCGATTCAATCATGAGATTATGGGTCTTGATATGCATGTTCAAGATTTTTAATGCTTCTGATTTGTCTGGTCCATGAGGGATTCAGAAGTTCTTATAGGGTTTTACTGTGCACAAGAGGTGCTTGACAAGAAAATTGTGAAGCAGCAAAAGTGCCCAAAAAAGAGAATTTAGTTGACATTCTAAAAGGGTGAAGCTATTGGAATTTGCAGGCAACTGCTTTACCCATTAGTGTCTAATGAGTGTATTAATGGATTATCCCCTGCCTTGGTATATTTTTATTGAAGCAGCCATCATTTCTTTGTTAGAAGACCTGATTAAGGTCTTGAATGAATTCAATATTTTATCATGTCATCCAACTTCATTTTTGCTAGGAATCTGATTGGTTAACATGCTGCTTTGTTGGTGGTTGGGGACTTTGGCAACCATTATCTTGCTTTCAAAAGTGAAACATATCTTTGTTCTAACAATCTTTTCATTTTGAACTTGGCTTCTTGATCAAAATCTATCCCTGCTACTTTGTCAATGAATGTTTTCATTTTATTGCAATAATAGCTCTCTTTTTGTTGGAAGGTGAAGAGAGATTGTCTCAAATGTTTTCTATGAGATGAAATATAAGGTACAAAACGAGAAGATATTTATGTGTTTGTATATATTTGGTTAATTCTTAAATTTATTTTAATATCCTTCAAAATGAAGTCATAGTCAATCTACGTTCTAAAACATGGGTTAATTACATATTATCTTATGTAATTAATTATTTTAATATTTTAATTATTATATTTTTAAAAATTATATTTATACTTATGAAAGTGGAACATTTAACATCGTTTCTTCTAAGTCAGCATATTCAGTGGTAAATTCTATGATATTTTTATCGATAAAATTATTTTTATTATTATAAGGATATTTTTATCGACAAAATATAAAGATAAAAATATTAAGGATAATTAATTATATGAAATAATATGTAATTAATCTTCTACAAAGTTATGCTCGTCAGCGTTAGACCAATGGACTAAGATTATTTCGTTTGGATCGAATCAAGATTCGAATTTGGTTGGGCGAGCCCAAATAGGCATCGGATGATGCCATGCAAAGGCCATTCGCTTCCTCCCCATAGTAGTGCCCGGAAGCTGTTTGTTTTTTTCCCTGAACCAGCCGAGTGGAAATGGGCGGTCAACACCGAGAATGATGCGCGCGATGTCGTCTTCTCTTCTCCTCTCGGCGGTCCGACGCGCGCACGCCTCCGCGCAACCACCCCGGCTAACCAGACTCGCCCTCCACCCTCCCAAGGCCGTAAGAGTTCGCCCTTCTTACCTCGGCTTCGGTGCCTTGTACCCTAGATCAACCCTATGCACCCTTGGCATAGAGGTTTCGAGCTTGATGAATGGATAGCTCTTTTTTGTGTCTTACGAATGCCAGTATCTGTTGTTTCGAAAGCTTGCTTGGGTAGTATTTTTCACATTGGTTGCATTGTTGACCCTCTCCTTCTCTTTCAGGTAGAAGTGGAGTTCTCCGATGGCAGCAATTTCAACCTTCCAGCCGAGTTTCTCAGAGTGTACAGCCCCGCCGTCGACAGCAAGATCAGAACTATAGGCGGTGAGAAGGTAATGTTTCCTTATTTGAGGTTGTTTGTGGAGATCTACGTGATCGTTAGACGTGATTTGGCATGGCAAACAATAGTCTGCTGTGCTTCGTCATGTTGACTTGTGATTAAGAGCTGGCTCTTAATGATACCAAAATGTTGTGACTTGTGCATTTGTCTTATTCATCTTTTTGGTCTCTTTTCTGGGGATTTAAATTTTTTGCTCTTTATATTTGTTCTTATTTGATTGCACTCCCACTATAGATGCTGCACTTGTTTACTAGGTTTATGGTTATCAAATTTTTAGCATAATTGATTGCCCTAATTTTCAATATAGTTTGCATCTTGTTCATCCTAAATGACAAAATTGCTAATGTGTAATGCCTTCTCTCTATACTGGACTCGTCTTGATTGAGCCAAAAGAATTGCTTCGTTAGGATATCATATGGTATGGCATATCAAAGAAATTTGTTTCATGAAATCTTTCCCATGCCTTTTGAGAGGGAAGCGGAACAGCTAATCTGGTGTCTTCTATTGTGTGCATTACCATGTTGTAGACTACCTTTGTTCAGTTTACACATCACTCTTGATGTTAGACTTAGTTTCTCTTAGCCCAAACATTTGCCGGACACTCTGGCATTGAGTTCAACTTGGTAGTGGCTGAACGAGTTATGGGAAGCAGTGTAGCATCCAACAATGGAGCTATGCTGAAAGCACAGAGCAAAGATATCTTTCTAGTGAAGTGGTATGAAGAGAAGCATGAAAATTTCGAATACCTAAATCTTCTTTTTTCCGTTTTTGTGTTGAGTCTGAAGCTGAGCTTAATATTTTGGTTATTATCTGTCTTGAAACATGAGATATCAAGCTCTATGTTCAGATTTAATAGGATCAGACCAGTGAATTAAGTCTTATGGGTCTTTGGATCACTTTCCCTTACTTCTACTGTCCTTTAAGACATTTTATTGTGGCTTTGGAATCTTATTTTGAGTACAATTGATGTTTAAGAGTCCTATTTTGGGCTATCCTAGGTTGAGGGAGAATTTAAGTCACTAGAAAGAAAATGCTTGATAGCTTTTAAGAGCCCTAATAACTATTTTGAGAAGTTATAGATAATTCCGCATTAGTCGAGTGTTATACACATCACTATTTAATAAAAATCTAAATCACAATAACTGAATGTTTTGATGCTAAGCTTTGAGATGATTGATATTATTCCAAAAAATATGCCACTTTATGTCTTTAAAATAATTTTACAATATGAACAATCAAAGAAAAGAATTTGTAACTCTTTCAAATCCTCCAGAACATGCAAAATCCACGATTATGTTCAAGAAAATACTTTTCAAATTTTCAACACGTGAGCAAGGATCATTATTCCATATTTACAATTGATTTAACCTTATAAAGTAATTTCATTTGAAACTTTGAAATTGTTATCTATACCTTTTGTCGGTGCTGTTCACGATTATACAGAATGTTCTAGTGTTGGAGGCTAGAATAAATTGAAGTGCGAGCAACTCGTGAAACACACACACCACCCACCTTTTAGTTTAATTTTTCATTAAAGCACACAACTATAGCTGTTTCTTCCAAAGATCTTTGTTGCCTCCAATTAAAATGTTTGTTTTACGATTAGGATTGGTCACCAAGCCTGACCTTTATGATCAACTCTCGTCCGATTGAAGCACCAAAGCCATAATCTTTATGGTAGCAAACTTGATATGGTTGACTTTGTCTGACCTAATTATGTCAGTTAGCTAAATGTTGGATTAAATTGACATACTAAGAATTGGTTCGGTTGAGTGTTTTACTCAAGTTTTATATATCTGAAACAATATTACTGTAAAAGATATTCAATGAAGAAGAATCTTGTTTGGTAATATATGATGCTAAACCTGTTGGCTTAGAATGGTGCCTGATATTTAGGTCAACAGTAGTAGACGCTAATTAGACCTATATTTCAAAACACCAACTTAACCTGTTTTAATTGACAAGTGGATGAAACATTGTTGAGTTTTTATTTCTTTGGATTTCATGTGCATTCCTCTAAATTCTTCAGCAAAATTCCTATCCTTCTGAAGCTTCATTTCTGTGCCAATGTTAGATCAATTTTTCTCTAGCAAAATCAATAACAATCTTCTTGCTATTCATTTCATCCCATTGGAAAATGGAGCTACACCTTAGAGGCAGCTACTGCTCTCTTAACAATTGAACTGACCTCTTGCATTTTGGACTTCGATCTTTTTTATTGACAAAACAAGTTCGGACATGTTATTAACTAAACCATCTCCTCTTTTTTTACTGATCAAATATATTAGTACTTCAATTATACAAGAAAATATAGCTAGGTACCGAAGATTAATTTTGTGTGCTCTTAACTGGTTAACTCAAAGTTGTAATAGCTATTAAGATGACTGCAATATGTGTAACAGAGTGGTATTGTTTTGCCAACTGCAATGCAGCATGATGGTTATAACAGTGGTCAAATGTTTTGTATTTTTTTACTTGCTCTTGAGAGAGAACTGCGATTCTCCTGGTTACCTCGTAATGCCTAAAATCTTTTTGCAAAGTTCATTCTTCTTGAGCCAGGTGATATCCGGCCGTCGGCATGTTGGCATCATGTCCGCAGAACCAGTTGGAAACTATGGAGTCAGGTAAGGGTTGTTTGTGCTATGATTAATGCATATTGCTCGAGTATTTACTTGTGGATGGTTACCAGAATAATTTTTGATGACTTGCACAAGACTGGCATATACACATGGAATTACTTTTATCATCTGGGTGCCAACAAGTTCACCCTCATGCGAAGCTATATCAAATTGTTGAAGAAACATAGCCTCAGCAGAGATCCACAGAGAAGAAAATGATATGGAATTTGGAGGTACCACGTTGTTTCTTTTTGTGTATTGATATAAATGTGAACTCAATCCCAGATAATCAAGACATTAGGGCTTGTTGATGTTATTCTTATCAATAAAGATGTGAAGAGTGGATTCTGCATGCTTCTGAGATGATAACATGGTAGGCAAATTGATTCTCAAAACACTGGCTGGACATGTAACTGGTGACTGCAAAGGAGTGCTAGCTACAAGGCAACTGAGTTGCAGTATCTAATGTCAGCCTTGGATTTTGTAGCCAGTCATGGATACTGGTTGCTCCTGATGTTTGTGTATTAAGCTACCTCAGGCCATTAATATATTAATGCTTGTTGGGCTCAAAACGATTTTTTTTTGGCAACTGGCTCATAACAAATTCAATGTGCTGCTATTGCTTGAAACAATACATCCCACTTACATAAAAAGTTGTGCTGCTGCTGCTGTTGTTTTGATGTGCAACTTCCAAAGCTAACATATCTTATCTTTGTTTCTTTGATCATCCAGGCTCTTTTTACCTGATCAAAGACTAACCGCAAGAGGCGACACAAGATAACAAGGGAGATTGCATCACATCTGAAAAGAGATTCGAACTTTATGAAGCTATGAAGATTAAAAAATAGGTTTGTGTGACAAATATGTTTTCTCCGACAAGCAAGGTCGGCAGCCCTTGAATAATTTTATACTTGTACGCGTGAGGTTAAGCCGTGTTTACCTAATATATTTAATTAACTTCATTATTATTGCATTCATAGATGCGGTCCCTCTGCTTGAGTATGCATTGTGCTTTTCCTTAATAGTTTAAGCCTCTGGGAATTGTGGTAATCCAATAGAACTTTTTATCACATTGACTCTTAGAACCCAAATGACTAGAATTGTGTATAAGCTCTACTGTTGTATTCCAGCTTTCATTTGAGAAGGTCTAAAGATGTTCTTAGTGCTCAACAGCCACCATTGTTTATTTGGTTATTAATTGTTATATATTCTTTTTTTGTCAAAAGAGAAGCTGCTTATGAGATGCATAGGTTCAATTCTGGAATCAAATCATCCACAAGGTTGGTATCTTATAATACACAGTGACTTTCTTTTCCTTGTTCTACATCTCTCTCCTTTTGATTTCCTTGCTTTCCTTACTGCAGGATTGAGCTGTGAAGATGCCACCGAAAGCTTCTGCTTTTGAATTCCCCACAGAGAAGTCGCGGACTCAAATGTCTTCCCCTGTCATTTTCTTTAGGAGTCATCAATCACACCAACCCACTGTGATGTCTTTCCTTCTCTCTCAGTCAACACTGTCAACACAGACCGACACACATGTCGGAGGTGCACCTTCGAACGTCCTTTTAATCTCGTGTCATTTTCTTTGGGAAATTATCACAAACACCTACCGCCCGAGAACTATATTCTCACACGCACTCGGAGTCAGAATTACATGTATAATACGCACACGCGAGAGATTGTGTTGTCCTGATCGATTGATACGCGGTGCCACCGGGCCCCAGCGTCAGGGTGACATCTCGGCCCCACCGCTTCACCCACCTTCAACTATTCAACCTCGAAAGCTACTGCCACTATTAATTTGTTCTATATATATATATATAAACTCAGAATTTTGAGAACTTTCTATCATAAAAATAAATTATTTTACCGTTTCTTCCATGAAATTTATTAGTGCCTTCGCTCACATATTATTTTTATTTTTGATAGGATCCCTCCAGGATTTATGTTATAACGAAGGTGTAACTTTCGCTTCCATTTGATAAAACATTTATGATTGGTTCAGTAAAGCATAAAGAAAGAAAGGTAGAAAATTGATTAATTACGATTTGATTTGAGTCACTCTAAAATTATATAATTAACGAAAGAAATGAAGGATATATTTATTCATTTATCAAAAAGATGTGTCCTGCACAAAATTTAAGATTGATCAAATTCAATTAATGAGTTATTTCTGAATAAATTATATATGTAAATTCTAAAAAAAAACTTCATTCTTAGCTCATCCTACTTTTATCTTTATTGAATCCACCAACATCTTCGCTCTTGATTGTTTTTATTTTTTAGCAAGTCCTTTTATCCGATCCATCAAAATCTTTTTTCTTTCATCGAATCTAACTAGCGATGAGAGTGTAATGACTCTCGTTGGACCTCACTAAACCCGAAGGTGCAACTTTCAGTACGAAAAGGTAGTCTATCCTTACTCATTGTCTCATTACATTTCTTCGTTATCAACTATCGACAAAGAAGGAGGAGACATGCCTTAATCATCGCTAAAAATATTAGATGGGAAGATCGATGAAACAGATACACGATCAAGATGAACAAAAAGTAATGCTCTACGAGAGTAGAAGGATCATTTTAGAAAAAGTTTTGTTTTTAAAAGTTGGAGTGCTAATCGAAAAAGTTAGAATTTTTTAAAGTTAGAATTTTTTAAAGTTACAAGTTTTTTTTTTTAAAAATCATCATCATATATATATATATATAAATATATAAAGGATAAAAATTCCCAAAACTCCTATATTTTGGCTCCTTTCTAGAGAAGCTGAACTACCGCTGTGCTGTGTTGTGTCGTGCTGTGCTGTTCTGCTCTCGCCTTCCATCTTTAGCCAGCGTCTCCTTCCTGCCCCCAAAAGGTTCTTCTCAATCAACGATCTCTTGTTATATAACCAGACCATAGGTTAGCAGCACAAAGGATTCCATTACCACCGTCTCTCTCTCTCTCTCTTTCTCTGTTTCAAGAAAAGAAAGAGTTGTTCGAGGCCATGTTTCAGAACCAGCTTTCGAGGACATCATCCTTCAGAGGTTCCTTGAAGGCCCTTGAAGCTGACATAAGCCACGCCAACTCCCTGTAATCCCTCCATGCCTTCCTGTCTCTTCCATCCAATTGCTTTCTTTTGTTACCAGACATTTCTGGTTTGGGGCTCATGCTTCTTTGTTGCTACGAGTTTGTAAGATTCGATGAGTTGTAATCTGTTTGGTACCTGCCATTGCTGATGCTGCAGGGCAGAAACTATTCAGAGAGCCTATGGTGGTCCATGCCTGCACATGAGATTGTCTTGCAGCCCTTTGGCACCATTTTTCCTCTTCCTCATCCAGTATATGGGCTGTTCTTGTTCTTATAGTCTTCTCAGTTATTTATGCATTTTCCAGATCATGATATACAAGGTTATCATCTCACTGTATCTGATTTTATATTGTTTCGGTTGTCTTTTGGGTTCCTGTTCATCCAAGTTTCTTATGTTGTTGCTATGAGGGCATTTCTTGAGTTGAGGATTAATTCATGTGGTCTGAGTGTTGAAATTTATGATGTAAATTATCCAGGTTTATGTTGATGGAACATCATCGATATCCACCTATGAAAGGCGTGCCAGCCTCAGGGAATTCTATGGTCAGCAAAACTTTTACTTTCATGCGTTCATAAGATTCTTGAGGTACTTCGTTTTTCCTTGTATCCTGATGAGGATTCTTCCTCTTTTCTGGGTGAAAACATCGCAGCGGTCGTGTACCCTTCTCTTCAACAACTTGATAGTAACTTGATGGGTAGGGAGGAATGTAGTGAGAGGGGCCAGAATAAGGAGATTGTTGGAAGGAAGAGGATGGAAGACCGGAAAAAGGCTTCTGATAAGGATTTGGACCGAGAGGATGAATGTGGGATATGTCTGGAGGTTTGCACCAAGATGGTCTTGCCAAGCTGCAGCCATGCCATGTGCCTAAAATGCTACCGTGACTGGTAAATGCTTACCCAATGTCATTATGTTATAAGTAAACAGGTTTCATACTTTTATTTCCTCTAATTTTGGTCATCCTTTCAATCTCCAGGGATGTGAGATCTCAATCTTGCCCCTTCTGCAGGGGGAGCTTAAAAAGAATTCGGTCAAGAGACCTCTGGGTGCTTACAAGCAATGGCGATGTGGTTGATAACATGACACTAGAAAAGGATAACGTGAGGCGCTTCTACCGCTATATAGATAGTTTGCCTCTGATAATTCCAGATACCCTTTTCATTGTCTATTATGATCAATGGATTTAAGAATAGTGATGTATGAACTGCACTATAGCTGACCATCCCTTGTAGGTTGAGTCTGGTAAGGAAGAGTTACTCAACCTGAGATGTCTCTTCCGATTGTGCAGTTGAATTGCATTGTGATGCTTTTCAGGATAATATTACATGAAATATTGCTCTCTGAAATTGAAGATCTAGTCATGCTATTTTTGGATGCCAAGGTTTGGCAAGCCACTGGAGGAAAAAAGAGAAAAAAATTGAAGCTTTTCATGTGCCCATTAACTTATTTGATTTACTATTCTGCTGTCTTTCTATTTCAGTTGGAGTTCACAATGCTTCTCAAGAATTGACTTGTTATGCTTGACATGATGCCCTGTAGTAATGAAAACAGAAGTTGGTTATTTGAACTCACAAAATAATCTGAAGTAAACACATGATAGATAGTCTTCATTTACCAAAGGTACAATTCTCACGTACAACATAAGGCTAGTTCCACAATAAAATCTACTAGATGCACCGAGTCATCGATAAAGTTTACTAGTTACTGTGTTAGTTCAAGTTGTAGGTTTAGATTCCATTAAAGGTTGTTATACAGATGGTTTAGAGTCAATTAAAGCCATAATAATGATCAATTTTTTGGACCAAGTTTTTAGTCATATAAGGAGCTTACTATGAATCCCACTGCCAACTTTGTCATTAAAAAAGGATATTTCTTTCATGGGACACTTATGCATTCCTACAGGGTCACTTGGAGAGTTTAGTTCACAATTTGCAAAATGGGTTTTTAGTTGGTCACTTTAGTATATGAAAGATTTTGGACCCAGGGCAAGAAGGTTGACTAGACAAACATGGGATGAGATCTGTAAAGGTATGTGACTGGTATCAAGTTTTCCATACATTTATGTCATTCACTAAAGGACTTAAAACTCCATAATCATTTCTATAGCAGCATGGAAAGATGTTCTTGTTGATTTTATGCTAGGTTTATTAAAACATCTACAAAGGTTAGTCATGTCTTTGTAGATAATGATACTTGATTGGTTTGTTAAATGAGACATTTCATTCCTCATAATAAGATATCTAATACATCACATTTTGCATATTTATTTTCTAAACAAATTGTCTGCTTGTATGTCATTCCTTGGTTATTTACTTTAATATGGATCAATTAAACTCGAGCCATTTGATCTTGTGTCTAATCGAAGGACTAACTAAACTTTCGTTGAGTAGCGGTAACCATCCAATGTAGATTGTCAAACTAAGGTAGTCATGATATCTCTGGTCAATTTACCAATTTGCGTAACAGGCAAGCAATCTGCCTAATGGTATTTGATCTTACCTCAAGCTGAGTTTGCTTATAACAATTCAAGGATCAGATCCATTGGTAAATCCCTATTAGTCATTGCATGGTTACCCTATTTCTCACTTGATTGAAACAGGTAATGATGCCCAGGTAGGACTAAAGCTGGTGCAACTTCTTATTTTAGACAATCTTCTTATGATTAAGTGGTGCCTAGAGGTAAAGGATTAATTAGGTGGTTTAGCTAAAGTTGGTGATTAGTTTCTTTGGTTGGTATGGAATGGTTGAAGGATGCATCTGACATAAATCTGCATGATTACATTTGGGGAACATCCAACACTTAAAAAAAGTTGCATGGATTGTTTGAATCATAGGTAAGGTCGAGATTCTAGGATTTTGAGATTTGGATGTAGATCCTATTTAGATTTTATAACTAATAGATTGTATTAGCAATTAGGATCATCATAGGTCTATAACATCATAAAATAAAAAAGATTTTATGATCCAAATTTAGATTTTAACATTTGTTGTCAGCGCTTCTTGTATTTGTTTGCTAGTGGTAGGCCGTTTGAATCAGGAAGTGCAACAATGACACCTGATCAATGACCCTCTTGAAGACTTGAATCAGGCCGTTTGTTTTGTGCCTTCCTCTTATGCACCTATTTCGTGTTATGCCGTTCAGTTCTTGATTGGTTCAATTTGATATTTTAGGAAATTGACTATTAGTTCTTTAAGGAGCATGTTTTTCCTATTCCTTTGTCTTTAAATCTTTCTTTTTTATCACACTTCCTAGATGCCCATAAATGTTTGTAATTGCTAATACCAGGATTGCAAGAGTTAAAGCAACAAGTTGGTTGACCGGTGAGGTTTTTCTCTTGATTCCTACAGCCAAATTTATATGCTTGATACTTCCAAGAATACATCGAATCAGATGTTCTGCATCCAGAAAATCATTTCATTGGTTAAAGGTTTTGCGATATAGCTGTAATATGTTTCTTCACCTAAAAGTTCAATAGTGGTTCAATTTAAATTCACAGTCTATATCCATTTCCTTGGTTTTTTTTATTAATCAAATTAACTCCTGTGATCTTGCTTAAATTGCAACACCTATGCTTTTGTGGATTGCCTGATGTTTGGATAAAATTCATTATCTATTCAGTTGGGATAGTATACATTGTCATTCTGGAATAAAGTGGATATAGTATTGAATGCTGCACTCATGTTGGACTTGGGCATTTCCATAATGCAAAATTTATCTTGTGGCATTCATTTAGAGCTCATGTATCATTTTAGTTTAAGAAATACCTGTAAGTTCCATTCTTTCCCAACTTAAACATCAACTTATTCTGAGGACTTAAATCTTAGTTATGGATGTTTCATTCAGCTCCTTCTGACTCTTGGAATTCATTATTAGCACATTAGTGGTCTACAGTAACCATGGTTGTACAACATGTCGGCCACAACTGTTTGGTTCCATGCAGGCTTTAGTAACACCTGGTGAGCCACAGAATGCAAAGGAGTCAAAAATATAAGGGCCACTTCCACGACCACAGCTTACTCTTGGGTCCTCCATCACAATATTGTGTACATGGTCAGCATATGAGATGATGGCTTCAGGATATTGCCCTTAAGTTCTTGTAACTTGTTCTGAATAATCATATTATGGTTGTCGCTTTGATGGTGTACATTTGCAGCACAGCCAATATCATCACTGTCATCAGGAACCAGTATCAACATCAACAGTAGGCACCCTGTTAGTAGCAAACCTTATATACAAGCACCTCAGACAAAGAAGTTCCTGTCAGCCAATAGAAAGTAAAGTATCATAAGCGAATTGTTATTTAGTATCATGAACATATTTTTGTGTAAGATAATGCATAGGCTGTTTGATTAGCTTGGAAACTTCCTGATTAAATTGTTTCTGCATCATGGCAAAACTAGTTTAGGGTAAAGTGCAAACAAAGGATAGTATTCGAGCATGTTAATAGCTTTCTTCATGTTTCACAGGCCAACAAAGAAACCTGTGGTTGCCTGAGTATTGGTTGGATCATGAAAGACATGCCTATATGAACATCATAAGTCATGACAGCATGCAGGTCTGTTATTTTATTGTCATCTTCAATCATGTCATGGGTTTATCTAACAGCAATTTTCTTTTATCAGCTTGTGTGTTGTTCCTCTGGTGTGTGACTTGCAAGTGATTCTCTTTGAAAAACTTATGTTCAAGATACAAATTGAGAATTTTGCTTTTGTTATCGAAGTAGTTTAGACATCAGATCAGGTTGCTTTTCTTCTCATTCTTTAGTGAGCATTCATCATCTTGAATTGTATATTGTGCTTTAACTTCCTTATTATTCTCTATAAAGAGATGGACAATTAGGTGAGAAACATACTAATAAACAAGGTTTGTCATATCGATTCGTACTAATATACTGATTAGTCATCGATATGATATGTATCAAGGTGTCTCGATGTATCGTATATCAGTATGCCTAGTCATACTAACGGTATGATAAAATTACTAAAAATAGTTTCAAAATTTTTTAAAAATATAAAAAAGTTAGATTAGGATTTTTAAGTCAAAAATAAATATAAATATAATATAATTTTAGTAAAATAATCTAAATTAAAAAAGAATAGTGACTTTTTTATTATTATGCAGAGTAATTTTGTGGTATGGATATCCATTTCATTAATATTGAATTATCTACAAATAAATGATGTGAATTGTTAGATTATTTTTTAAACAATTTAAACTTTAAAATTTAAATGAATTAAGTAATCAGATATACTTGATTTTATCATAAAAAAGAACTAGGGACTCTATGAGTGATGGAACGGGGTTCTTGATTCTATGTATATGTATTTTAATTTGATATACTTGTCAAATCCAATCCAATGATTGTATGACATAGTATATTGATACATTGTATGTTATTGGTGCATTAATGTGGTGATAGTCGTAGTTTGATCATCCTGAGGCAAAGACGATTATGGTATATATTAGTGTGGAGCATGGAGAATGTCAGAACTTCTACTTTTACCACCGATCTATTGCTTCATATCATAAGATTGATTATTGTACTACTACTTGGAGAAGATATCATAAGATTGATTATTGTACTAGTACTCGGATAAGTATGACCAATTATCACCGTACTATTGTTGGTCATTAAACGCTCCATAATACGATAATTGTGAATACAATGAGCTTTGTTTTGTATTTATGTTGTGTAGGCTTTGTCATATCTGCTCAAAATTGTCCACCGCCTTCCCCTTTCTCTTCCGTGTATAAACTTGACCACTATCTCGTCGAGCTCTATGATCTGAATCTTAGGTGGTATGTGTAAAATATTATTCTTCGGTCCATGCACCACTCTTAAATTATGTAGATGAGACCGTCAACTCCTAGGCATTACTACGATCATCGGTTGATGCATTGTTAACCACATTGTTGCCATGTCTTTAGACCGATCGAGTTATTGAATGCGATTGAGAAGGTGTCACATCGTTCGACTCGATTCTTTTTAACTATGCAACTAATGTTACTGCCTTTCCCTTTGCCATTGTCTCTGTCTGTGCATGCTGCGAGGACAACTATGGTAGAGGAAAGGGTTTAAAAATCATTTCCTATAGTTCAAACGATTAAATTGATTGTTTAAAATATGCAATATGAGCCCTTGATCGATAACAATCGAAATTCGATCGTTACTAATCAATACAAACCTCCTATTGCCCGATATGAGGTCATATAATGGGTACGACCCAGTAGAGGGCGGTTTATGTACCGATCCCCTGTCAGATCGGTACATATTGCTCGTATCGAGTGATACCGCTCGGTATAGCAAACCCTGTAAATGGATATTCTAATTAACTCATAGAATAGCAAATTTAATTGGTATGTTTTTACTTCTTATTTAGGTTTGTACATTCCAAGCCATCTAAAACAGTTTATCTAGTATTGCTTAGAGATTAAATAATCAATTTCTACAACATTTACTAGATTAAATAGTTGCTTAGGTTTGTACAGTCCATGCCCTTTCCTTTGGTATATCGTCCATTCTATCGATATGTCGATTTTCCCATGTCATCTAATCTTTTGGCATAATATCCGATCCTTCTGGTATGGTGTCCGAACCTTTAGTATGAAGTTCGATTTTCGACACATTGACCAATTCTAATTTTTGATATGATAATTTTTCGACAAAATGACTCTTTTACTTAATAGTTGGTCATTTGGTGGTTTGAGTTTATGATTAAAGTATTTCTTATGTCACTCATCTCAAAAGTATATTAGTCCAATAAACTCATAAATTAGTTTCATCATTAAAATATGAGATTTAATAGGTTACACTTATATTTTTAGTTTCACTAAGAATCTTCTTTGTTAAGCTCCTAATCTTATTAATCATTATAGTCTAAATAATATTAATATTAAGTCATCGCCTTGTCCATCTTATTCTACATTATCATCTTTAAAATTTTATCATATAGTCCTAATAAAGTTTTTTACTATCTTTTTTTCTATTTTCTAAAACAAATATCTATATTTTTTTCCTTACCCACATAGTTTATTGTAAGCAAATAATATTTATTTTTTTTCTGCTCATAATGTATACAAATCCTAATCCCTTCCCTGAAAGTGTTCATATATTTCAAGTTGCTCACCTGACATTTTGTTCTTAGACTAACTTCTTTACTCTAATTGGTCCAACCAATAAGAACCCTTGCTTGCTCGGCACCGTATCCAGGCATAAATGTGATAGGCCGCTTTAGGGTGACTTCCTAGCTCACCGCTTAAAATTCAAGATACTTATGTGGTGAAGGTGCCCCACGTTTTTTTCGCATGACGACATAGCTTTATGCTGAAATCGATTAAGATCTATATTTATGAGATCTGATATAGTTTTATGTTGGTTATCATTAACCTAATATAATCATCCACCTTTTTCATCTAGGCTTTGGATCGACATTGACGGTCAACTGTCACTATCTCTCTCTCTCTCTCTCTCTCTCTATATATATATATATATATATATATCACAATCAAATTTGAAGTTTGACTGCATGGCCCCATGTATCATTCTCATTAAGTTTTCAAATTACATGAGCTATTGAGACTTTGTTATTTGGTTGACAAACTTATGTCCAAATTCTTGAACTACTCAAACACTTGTATTTTAGTAACAAGATGCAGCTCTTGACCTTCCAAGAACTATTTAAGCACCTTTCTGATGTTGCAGAGCCATTTTCAGAACATTCATAAGTGCATGATGATCATCATGTGGTATTACATCAAGGAAGTAAATTCATGTACCAATTTCTATAATATAGTAAACCATGATTTTGCCACCTAAACTTCATAGCTAAAAGAGTTTGGAGGAGAAATTGTAGTGAACAAAGTTATGTGCCTGCATGCCTAGTGATGCACTGTCCTGGACTTGGCATGAGTGACAACCAAATCAGACTGAAAACTATTTGCATTTGTTTGGTAGCCTTTTAATTTAGGAAATGGTGATCTGATAAGTTGGTCATCTCTTGTATCCTACATAGAGAAATGTGCAGTTGGATGTGTTAGGTTGGTGTCATCATGGATTAACTATTTGGAATGTATAATGTCAGAACCTTTTTATCTTTATAAAACTTGAGTAGCAACACAAATTTATATTTGTCTTCTGCTCTTGAAGTCTATGATTAAGAACAACTTTTTTATTTAGTTGAATAGACCAACTTTAAAGGCATCATGACTTCTACAAAGTACTGCTAATTGATGAGGATTCCAACAGGGACAGAGACAAGCGAATAATGTCAAAGTTGGGGTAGTGGATGCTGACTCAATACATCAAAGAATAGGCCACTCAAGATTACAAGATGCCCTGTGCAACTTTATGGCTAGTGGATCAACTTTTCCCAGTGCTGAAGAACCTTAAGCAAGTTCTCTTTTGTTCTCAGGCTTAAATCTTCATTTTGAATCTTCCATTCTCCTGCCCACTCTCTTGATGCTTGAGACGTGCAGTCCACTTCTTATGTTGTAGTTCTTTTTTTATTTTTTCCTCTTTCATGTCATGTAGTTCCAATGACAACAACTGCACAATGCTAGTGTTTGTGAAGATTATCTTAATAACCAAAGCTATAGTTTTGTGTCCTTGATATAGAGTCAATAAAGTCAACATTTTATAGTGGATACGAATACATAGGCATGTAAGGAATTATCTATTTTAGATAAGCCCGTAGTGTGAGTCAAGACAAACTTAACTTGTGCTAGAAGACCTGTTATGACAATGACTTATGTCGAATGATGTTTGAGACACATGAGTTGAGAAAAATATGACCCGCTCTAGAAGACCCATTGCGATAGAGGCTCGAGCCGAATAATACTTGAGATGCATGAGTCGAGAAAAATTCGACTCATCCTGAAATACCCACTACGATAAAAGCTCATGTTGAATGATCCTTAGGGTACGTGAGTCGAGAAAAACCTTAACTCTAAGTAAAAGGATACAAAATCGAGAACTTAAACGTAGAAAAGTTGATCTTTGGACTAACTTAGGGTCGGAACGAGAAGTCTTTCCCGACTTCGGTTTTTGTGTATGTGACAAGTCAAGAGAAGACACTTTCCATCTGGATTCTGTGCATACGAGTCAAAGTCACGTCATGCTAAGAATGACATCAACGATATTTTTTCTCTATAAAAATAATAAAATAAAAAAAATCTTCAATCTATAATTATTTTAATTTTAATTGTAATTTTTATATAATAATAATAATATGATTATATTCTTGATGCTTACAAATATCATCGTAATCAAACCTGCTCATCTCATCCTATACAGTTCAGACTATGCTCACCCTAAAGCTATTATGATCAACGTATCAGTCATTATAACTTCCTCTTATTATAAGAGGCATTATTTTTGGTTGGTAGCAGGGAGGAAATTACTGCCGGGGCAGACTGAATCACCCCTGAAAACCGCCAGGGGTGATGCGATCCACGCGCATATGAGTATCCCCTT
Organism: Musa acuminata AAA Group; assembly: GCF_036884655.1. Taxonomy (NCBI): domain Eukaryota; kingdom Viridiplantae; phylum Streptophyta; class Magnoliopsida; order Zingiberales; family Musaceae; genus Musa; species Musa acuminata. The sequence goes on from NC_088342.1 coordinate 45,455,991, forward strand.
GCCCGCCGCGAGAGATGACATCACCCGGACAATTTACACGGGTGATTCAGTCGCGGCGTTCGTGGCGGCTTCGTGGAGGCTCATGGTAACGTCGAAACCCAAGGAGCCCATGGTAACTTGTACGCCTTGGCAACCAACCGCAACCGAAATGCCTCGGTTCCCGCGTGATGATTGGTGAGCAAAAGTGGGGCCGGGAGTGGGTAGGTGACATAGGTACGGTTACCAATTAGGTTTGGTGGTAGACGAAGGGCGGAGGAGTCTAACAGTTGGCAAGGCACAAGTTTTGCCTACATCCATCGCCCCAAACCCATCGCGAGGAGACCTCTGACCGCATCCGTCTCTTCCCTGCCGATCGCTTCCTTTCGTCCCTCCTATTTATCGCGCACTATCTCACTCCCAACTCTATTCGTTGCGCTCCTCCAAACGCTCCGTCTGTGCTTCTGGCTCGTTCTCCTTCCGATCACCCTCTCGAATCCAAGATGTCTGCCTACTGCGGCCAGTTTCACGGTATCCTTCCCCAGTTCCTTGTAAAAGTTGTTCTTTTCGCTTCTTTTGGGAACATCTGATGTACGTTTTCGGTTTCTTCTTTGTGGTTTTATGGATCTTTACCGATACTCTGGCACTGGATTTTGTGAAGATTAAGTTTTGGTTGGTTTGCTAGCTGGATTTAGACCTTCTAAGACGTGAGATGGTTTCGATCTGGAAAATTGTGTTGTTTTTGTCCTTTTCCTCCTTCGTACTTGTAAATCTGCCCTTTTTGTTATCCGTCTTCTTCTACTATGTTCGGCGTCCTGCCTCTTGGATTTCTGGCTTTTTGTCGACTGTTGGATTCTTCGAAGATTTGGCATATTGTGTTTCTTGTCCATGTCTCCTACTCCTCGTTCCGCGTGGAGCTAAAAAAGTTTCTTTTCTTCGTTTCTTCCACTTGCATGTTCCTACATCGTGTCCTGCCTCGTGGATTTCTGTATTTTTACGGATTCTTTGGGGCTGTCTTTCATGAGGGTCAAACTTTGGTTGGTTTAATTGGTGGATTTGAGATTTTCGTGGATCTGAATTGGCTTGCATCTGAAAAAATGTTTTTTTTGGCTTTTGGGTCTGTGTGATATGGTGTTTTTATTTTCCCCCATAGTTTACTTTTTTGTTTCCTTATTCTTTTCCTCCTAGCGTAGATTTGAAGCTAATAGTGAAGGAGTGTGTTCTTTTGGATAACTTTTTGTTTCCCTCAATCAGTATTATTTATAGCTCTACTCGATCTGATTAATTTGTCGATTATATGTAGTTTTATTGATCCTTTTTGCTGTTCTTTAATCTGAAATTCTCTTGGATTTTAGGGTTCATACTTGTTGTGTGAAAGCAGTAAGCATCTACATTACATTACTTTATGCCTTGTCGTATTGTTATAGAAGGTTCTTTGCTTATGGTCTTGTGAGTTACCATGTAAATCCTCTGTCCAACTTTAAAGAATCCTCAGTTCAACCTTTTCATTTCTCATGCTTTTCCGTTGATGTTTTATCTTTAAGTGAAAAGTATGTAAAAAGCTGTTCTGCAAATAGAAATTGTCATCATTTATCATCATTCCATGTGTAGCATATTAACGGCAGCTGTAGTTGTGAAGGCAAAGTTGTATCGAGGTTATGAGGAATAATTGGGAAGAGACATTATGCTCAATTGCTGCTGGTTCTGTTTATGCTGATTGTGTATGCATGTCTGGAAATCTGTGCCTGTTGGTCATTCTGGATATTGAGACATCTTTAGTCTCAATTAGATGACCGTAAATGCCAACCACTAAAATTGCATTGATGTAACACAAGTAGCTATTACAAAGTTTTTTATTAAAGACTACTGTATTAGGGCTGATATTATAATCATTGTAGGCCCCAAGATGATCTTCAACATTTTATCTAAGAATAGGAGGTTATATTTTTTTACTGTGTCAATCTTTACTGCACTATTGCTCTTGGAAATCTTAGTGAGACTCCAAGGTTAATAGTTGTTGCTATAAATTTTTCTTGTTTGTTTTATAATGAGCCTAAAGATCTTGGCTATTTGAATCTGCTTGAACTTTATGAAGTTAGTTTAGTTATGTATCAATTATTTTAAATGGTGGTCTGAATGTTTTAAGATGAGTAAATTGAGATTTCAAGTGTTGCCGAAAGCCTCCATGGTATATGTTAGTTTTACAATTAATTCACTCTTACAATTTTCGTATGCTGTTCAGAACATACATAGCAATTTATTCAAATGTCATCCAATTTCTGAAACAGTGCATGTTCTGCTCCATTTATTCTGTGTTGCTACTTGTAACCCTTTTGCTTTAAATTTCATATATTTTTTTTCTTGTATGCCTTTCAGAACATAGATAGCAATGTATTTACATATTTTGATGATAATTTCTTATCTGGTTGAAGGTCTGCCTTTATTCATGTTTTGTTCTTGGTAATATTGTATATTTAACTTTGCACTCCATATTGTAGATGAGCTTATTGCTAATGCTGCCTACATTGGCACCCCTGGGAAGGGTATCCTTGCTGCTGATGAGTCCACTGGCACGATAGGCAAGCGCCTTGCCAGCATCAATGTGGAGAATGTCGAGGAGAACCGTCGTGATCTCCGTGAGCTTCTCTTTTGCACTCCTGGGGCTCTTCAGTACCTGAGTGGTGTCATCCTCTTTGAGGAGACTCTCTACCAGAAGACAGTCGATGGAAAGTTTTTTGTCGAAGTCCTCAAGGAGGGTGGAGTCCTTCCCGGTATCAAGGTAGACAAGGGTACCGTTGAACTTGCTGGTACCAATGGTGAGACCACCACCCAGGGTCACGATGACCTGGGCAAACGCTGCAAGAAGTACTATGAGGCAGGGGCTCGCTTTGCCAAGTGGCGTGCTGTTCTCAAGATCAGTCCAAATGAGCCATCACAACTGTCAATTGATGCAAATGCTAATGGGTTGGCACGCTATGCTATCATCTGCCAGGAGAATGGTCTTGTCCCAATCGTTGAACCGGAGATCCTTGTTGATGGGCCACATGATATTGCAAAATGTGCTGAGGTTACAGAGCGTGTGCTGGCCGCATGCTACAAGGCGCTCAATGATCACCATGTCCTTCTCGAGGGAAGTCTGTTGAAACCAAACATGGTGACACCAGGGTCAGAATCAAAGAAGGTAGCTCCTGAGGTGGTTGCCGAGTACACCGTGCGAGCTCTCCAGAGGACTGTTCCTGCTGCTGTCCCTGCGATCGTCTTCCTCTCAGGAGGGCAGAGTGAAGAGGAGGCTACTTTGAACCTGAATGCTATGAACAAGCTGCAGGGGAAGAAGCCATGGTCACTTTCCTTCTCATTCGGCCGTGCTCTGCAGCAAAGTACACTCAAGGCATGGGCAGGTAAGGTGGAGAATGTCGAGAAGGCGAGGACTGCATTCCTCACCAGGTGCAAGGCGAACTCGGAGGCAACGCTCGGCACATACAAGGGTGATGCTGCAGGAGGCGTAGGCGTCTCGGAGAGCCTCCATGTCAAGGACTACAAATATTGATCATGCATGGTTGGTGAGTCTTCAAATAGCTTTATCATGTTGAGAGAATGTCAAGTGGGATCCAGTAGCTTTGTGTCTTTGCTGCTAAATAAGTTGCGATGTATTATGCCCTGAAACCGTTCAGGTTTTTGTTATCCGTTTTTGTAATATCTATCAACCATTGCTTGTAATCGGAAATATTCTGTGTTTGTTCAGAATATGTTCAGACTAATTCTGTACTTCCACAGAGTTTGTTCTAACATTCACTATTATTTTGATGGATAATATTATTTTTATAGCATAATATTATTTTGATGTTTTCTTATTTTTTGATATTTGTGTTAACAATTAAGATTTTTTATCTGTTTTAAAAGAAGAAAAAAGAAAACGAAAACATGGTTAGGGTTTTCCTCAAAAACCACCTTTAGGGTTCTCTTAATGACAATATGAACTCTCTTAATGTGAACTCTATGGTCAAATCCTACCTTAGAGGATTCTATCAAAAGAAAATTCTTAGGTCACCAATCACTTGAATATATTTAGAACAATTGTCATTCTTCCTTCAGAAAGAGAACACAGAAAGCAGTTATTGTTCTGATCCTAAAGTGGATGAAACATAACAGAATAAATCAGGTTATTGCCAACAACACTCGAGGATGACGAGTTTTAATTACGTTCATGATCAGATGCTGAACCTGCAATTGAATCACAGATTCATGGAGATCAAATTATTTTGGTTGAAATGTCAAACCCATATGCTTACTCCTTGATAAGATACTGCAATGAGTCCTGCCCTTTTGCCGATCCAAACAAAGAAGTGGGCACGACAAACACAGAAAATGCTTACTCCATGGGAAGAAAGAAGGAAAAGGATACTCCTTTTTCTTGTCTTAACGAAATGCTTGTTTCTATAGTGATACAATCAACTGGCATTGTAAAAATCTCAATGGTGAGCACGACCTGACACCATAAGAATCCATAAATTGAATCAGACCTTAGAAACGAAAAAAGGTTAAAGAAAGAACAAAAATACAATGTAATGCATCAATTGTAACAAAAATTGGATGACTTTTACGCTGCACACTCAGCTGCTGGCTGTCATCCTTCTTTGGTTGGTGCCAATGGATAATACTTTCTTGACAAATAGCTAATAAATGAAGTACTACGATGGATCTGCCTTTTCCCATATAGCCTCTTCCATGCAAGATCAGAGTAGCTTGGGCCATTTGCTATGGATCTTTCGATCTGCAGTATCGTTCATAAGAAACACAAATTTAGAACTTGTCAGCTCCACGAGTCCCTATCTATACTAAGAGTGTAAAATAAGTTTCATGTGGTGATTATACTTTAATTTAAAGACCAATATCATTTAGCGCTTGAAATGTCATGAAACTACTAAATCCAGTATCCTAAGTCGTTAGTTGCTGCACATCATTGATGACAGTATGATTTATGAAACCTGTCGTTGACATAGGAATTAGGATCCAAAGTATATCAATTTACTTTGATTGTTAAATTCTCATGATCTCCAATTTTGCATTTTTCGGCTTAATCCACTATGAAGTCAGGCATATTTTTGTAAAGCCGGAACATCCAACAAAAATAGTGTAGTCCAGTCTGGAAAAAGGAGTACAACTTAATTTAGAAAAAAAAAAGGAGAACTTCAACAAGTGACCAACACTGAATGTTTAATAAAAAAAGGCATTTATAGATTTGTCACTACTGTTGGTGACTGTTTATCTGCAACCTGATTTCTAGATCTACACTTTCAATATCTTAAACCATTCAACCTAAGTATCTTAAGCTCAAGCTTCATTTTCTTTTCCTTTAAGGCAAAGCATAAGCAAATCCCACGCAATTAACTTTATTGTAAAATGAACAGGTACAAATGATAAGAGACTATTAATTTACCTTGATTATTTTCCCCTTTTCCAAGTGGTATCGGACACCAGACCAATTTATGGACTGTGAAAAACGTGAACGAATTGCAGAGATAGGGTACAAGAAGTTATCTACAAGCATCGCCAGAAATACCTGCTCGGCAAACATATAAATCCAACATAAGTTAAGTCACACACATTGCTAATCTAATACCCAACTATTCCTAAGAAACTATCAAACCTAGAACTATGAAATAAAATTGCAAGACAAATGCTTACAAGTCCCCAGTTATAAGATCCGAGTGAGACTGTTGGCTCTTCTGGAGATAACATGTTGCATAACTGAATCTCCAGCTTAGTCAAGTTCCACATTGACAGAAGTTCTATAACAGTGGATATAAGCAAGCAGCTCGCCAGTGACAAGCCTGAACACATACAAGTAAATACATCTTTTTGTATTATTAAGATAATAATAACAGAATATAAAAAAAATGAAGTTACTTAATGAATTTGTACATTGGGTCAATTGATTTTATAATATGTCCAAAGAACCTGGTAGAAAAAGTCAAAACCACCTCTTGACAATAAACCTTCTAGTACATCAATAGTTCAGAAATATAACCGTACAGGTCCCTATGGTTGACTAGGTCCTACTTCAAGGGAAAAATAATTGACTCACCACAAGATGAGGAAAATGCCTCACTGTATGTAGAACCACAAAATGGTGCTCTTACAAATGCTGCAAGATGTATTAATGCCATGACATATGGCCAGACAAATCCCCAGGATAAATAGCAATGTGTAGCGAACAAGGCACGGTTCATCAGCCAATTAACCTTTGATATGTAGGATTCAAGAACAAATGTTTGTTTCCTTAGGTAATTCCAGTATCTACACAAAAATTATAGAAGGGTAAATTAAAAGTGAATCAGTTATGGAAATTTTTCCGATGATGACGCCACAAACCTTGGAAAGCTAAGATCACTTGCAAGGGGATGGGGGAAGACAGCAACTGGTGGTGACCAAATAAGTCTGTTATGTTGTCCTGCAAAAGCATATTTAGTTAAGATTGATTTTAACACTATTCACTCATTTAAGCACTATTGGTAGGAGATGGTATAGAACTATAACAAAAACTCGAGAAAATCATGGCATGTGCAAGGCCAAAATGCTTGATCTTTGATCTCTTTTCAGAACGAATATGCTTTGAAATACAGCTGGAAAGATACAGTAACTCCAAAGGATGAAACATTCAGTTGTAACACGTTGGGTAAATTTCGAGCAACATCACTAACTTGTTTTCTCTATCCAAGGGGCCAATGAACATGAAATAAAGAGAATAAACATGGTTCTTGCCAAAAAAATTTGACGTTTTTGCATGATAAGAAAATTTTAACCCAGGTGGGCAGAAACAACATATATACATGAAATAAAGAGAAGAAAATTAGGTTTTGCCAAAATTATAGTATTCCAACATGATAAGAGAAGGTTAACCTAAGCAGGAGAAAACTATCAATGCTAGTCCCAAGCCCAGAGAAAAGGATGGAGGGTTGTGTTAGGTTATTGATAGTCAACGTAAAATTATGTCGAATCTCATAAACATATATCTTAGCTGAGAGACTAAAAGGAAAATTTTACAAGATAATTATTAGACCAACAATACTTTATGGATCTGAGTATAGGACAGTTAAAAAATAATATATACAAAAATATTTGTATTGCTGAAATGAGAATATTGAGGTGGATATATGGAGTTACTAGGAAAGAAAGAAAAAAAAAATATTTTTATCCGTGAATAATTAGGTATCACTTCGATAGAGGATATAATGAGATAAAATCATTTAGAATTATATAAACATGTGCTCAGGAGACATATAGATATGATAGTTAAAAGATATGAAATAATTAGTCTTAATGGTATGCAAAGAGTTACAAGAAGACCTAAGAAGACTTTAATAAAATTATAAATAAAAATTTAAATATTATTTAACTTAACTAAATATATGACTTTTACGAATCTCAGTGACGATAAAAGATCAATGTAGCCAACCCAAATATCTAGGACTCATGACTTTATTATTGTTGTTGTTATTGTACTTATTATTATGCTTCAAGTAGTTTCATACAAATTAGTTATTTTCCTAAACCATTAAGATACATATTGGTTTGGAAGCTAATTTTGATAATAATTAATATCTTAAACTTGATGTTACATTGATCAAGAAATGCAAGTCATACATGGACATGTATCCAAGGGTACAATTCAACGAGTAATGAAGGAGACACGACATGTACACAAACTTTTCATTGTTACATAGGACCTTTTTATTATAAACACAAGAGCAAAGGAAATCCCTCTTCTCATGATACAATGTAATTTATATAGTGCTTCACCCCTATACAAATCAAAATGCAAGGACCTAAATTGCAATACCAACCCTGCACAAATTTTCTCTCATAGTAGCCATGTAAACTAGTTTACAAGTATAGGACCTAAGCATTTACCAAGTATGGGACTACATCTTATGTCATCATTTATGATATCCCAGTTTGATAGAATTAATTAAATATTAACGTGAAGGAATATAAATTTACCTTGTCTCTCACAGCGATTTCAATAGGCGCTCAGGCGAGGCGAGGTGAGGCCTGAGCGCCTCATTTCATGTCCAGGCGACGCGCTTCAAAGAGGCACCGCCTGGGCGCTCGCCCGAAGCGCCCGATGCTTGGGCTCGGGTGAGCGCCCAAGTTAAACCAAGCGACCTCGATACTTTAGTTGGTTCAATCGAACCAACTAAAGTACCGATATCAACCTCCTAGCATCCCTCTCGCGACTTCCCTGACCCTAACCTTGCTCGTGATTCTACCGCCGACATTTCCTCTCCACTGTCATTACCTCTCTCCGCTATCGTTACTCTCTACTACCACTGCTACTATTGTTGTTCGCCGCTGCCATTATCGTTGCTTACCGTTGCCATTGTCGCTGCTCGCCACTCCCACTACCGTTGCTCGCTGCTACCGTTGTCGCTGCTCCCAATCAACAACATCAATCTTACTTTTACGCTGCGCTCTCGCTACCGTTGTCGCTGCCACTATCGCTGCTCGCCGCTGTTGTCACTGCTTGCCACTGTCGCCATTGCCGCTGCTCACTACTTGTCGTTGTTGTCTTACTCTTACTCACTCTTCTCACATCGACTCGATAGTATACTGTTAACAGTATATTAACAATATACTGTTAACTGCATACTAGTAACAATATTTTTTATTTATTAGATTAATAATATATTATTTTGATTTTAATACTACTAATTTTTATTTATTTGAAATTATTTTATTGTTTTGAATTTTAAGACTTTTTGTTAATGTGATATTATGATTTTGCAAGATTTTCTTAATTTAATATCATATTTTTACTTAAATAATTATATTTATTAATTATATTATATATTTTTAAATTTTAGTGCCTCGCTTTGCTCGGGCGAGCGCCTAACACCTCGGGCGCTTTTGGACCTTGACACCTAGCGCTTTTTAAATCACTGATCTCTCAGAAATATATGACAAGATGAAAAAATTTGTTAAAGGCTCATAACAGTGGTCATTTTTAATGTAATATTATTAGAGAAACAAATCATAATTCATACACACCTTTCCTAAAAATATAGCACTGAAATTGACAATATGTTTCACTTATGCATTCACAATCATTTTAACAACTATAAAGCACAAGTTCAGCAAGTAAATAATAAATAAAACACTTCTTGCAAGCAGGATGAATTTCACAATAGACTCAGAAGTCAGAATGATTACCAGCAATTGCTGCCAGGGTCATGTCATCCGAGTACCCCCCATCTTGAAGCCCACTAACAACTCCATACAAGTCGTTCCTAAAATCTTGAGCGTGCATCTAAGGATTAAAGACGATGTATAAGACATGCATATTTAAGCTTGTTAAGTTACATATGTATGTAACAAACAGTTTAAGATGCCTAAACTTTACCATCATGCAGCCTCCCCACAGAAAGAAAGTTTTTCCACCAGTTGCAAACCCCATAGAGCAAGGCTAAGATTAGAGAAAAACAATATACAAAGGTGAGTAAAATACATTCTGAAAATAAGTACAGAAGTAACTGGCACTGTTGAATTAAAAACAAGAATAAAAAAGGCAAAATGAAAATTCCATGTTGATATGTTTGTGGACAAATGTTGGTCATTCATAAACTACAAATCATGTTCATCAAGAATGTATAAGAGGCTTTAGCCTTGCAATCAATATAAGAGTAACTACTTAGATAATTCACCTATATGCTCCGACAAGACAAAAAAAGGGAGAAGTTGACATTGGATTCAAATACCAATTTGTGAAACAGAACTTACAGTCAAAGTAATGCACATCATATCTGCCAGAAATTGCCCACACTGGACAAAGAGGAAATAACATGGTCTAAGAAGCATATGCAGATGGAAATATCCCCATGCTTTCAGCTTCCTTTTCAGAACAAACAAATAGGGCACATAAAGGCAACAAGAGAAGGATCTCCAGAATTAAACAATAAAAGAAGACAAAATCAAGCTTTTTTTTCCTTGAAACTTTCTTATAGGAATGTTGAAATTGATCCATGGAAACTAGCATTATCTATGGTGGTTTATGGTGAAATTCATTGCTGGTGGAAAAAAATGATAAATGTAAATTTTAGATTTTGCTTCTGTTAAAATATATCAGATGGTGGAACACTTTTAAAAAGGTAAAAATTATCGATGAATTCAAGAAGAGCATTATGCTGTCATATCACAATGGGGACTTGCAGCTACTAGGAAAAGGAGAAAAAACAAAAGCATGAATCAGATGTTTTCGTAAGCAGCTAAGGATGTAGATCACACTTACAAGTTTGCTCATCTTCATGATGCAAATGTTATGGACTTAGAAAACAAGAGGATAGAAAAATGACCTATAAGAGGTCACTAATTTCATTGACAAAAAAAAACTTGCTTAAAGAACTGAAATTCTAGTTTTTTCACAGATAAGCATCTGATGCATGTGTCTAAGTGTTAGCATCACAACCAAGGTTTGCCTTCTTGGGTACCAGACCCGTTTCGATAATCTGCTGGAATAGTATGTACTATGTACCAGTCTGTACCGGTGTACGGACATACAGTATGCCGATGCCTACCGGTATTTTGACGAGGAAGAAAAAGAGAGTGAAGTGAAAGGGACGATGGAGGAACAACGGAGGAAGGAAGAAGGAAGAATAAGAAAGTAGAGGAGGAGAAGAAGTGCAGCGACAGCATACCCAGGAAGCAGCGACAGCATCATAATGGCAAAAAGGTAGTGCCGTTGCAGCATCGAAGCGGCGAAGAGGTGGTCCATGTGTCGGTCTGCATCTAAACAGGTACATACTGCCCATACACTAACGTTTCTGATAGTACAACAATCACTGATCACAACCATAATTAGTTCCATCCTTAAGACTGTTTCATGAAGAGACATTTGACAGTTTCATGCCTTAAGTGGAGGCATGGTCAATCACATAATATTTGGTTTAGTGGGCATTTTGTTTGGACGGTCAAAGGTGACTATAACTTCTGAACATTGGCAGAAAATGTCAAGCATTTAAATTTGGTCATAGTGGCTGGCTGATAGTGTAGCCAATTAGAAAGAGAGAACAAAAACAAGAAGCAATATATGTATGGGACAAAAATAGGAAAGATTAAATAGGCAAATGCTTTACATGGTAGCTAATGACCCATTCTGAAACTCATGACTCTGAAGAGGATATAAAACTTGATAAGAAATTAATATAGAATGAAAGCTTTAAAATACTCATACCATGTGATATTCATATATGCAGTAACTACCCAAGCTTCCTGAGGGCAAATCAAGAGGATATCCAGTTTGAATAAAAATCTGCAGAGAAAAAAATACAATTAATTTTGTACATGGAAAAAACTAAAGAGCATTATCGGCTGATTAACAGATAATAGGTGTGAAACAGTGATGTGCCAATTGCAACAAATTTAATACCTCAGGGTTTTTCTCCATTTCTGTTGTAAGGGCTCCTATTGATCCAGGATGGAGCCTAATGTCATCATCCAGGAACAAAACATACTTGCTATCTTTATGCATCCTTTCCACACCAACCTGCAATAGACTTGCACGATTTTAAAAGATCATTATGTTTTAATTCTCATTTTAGGGGACACGGAAACTAATTAATGGAAGATAGCATTTGGCATATTGAATTTGAGGAGAATCAAATATATTAAGCATGAAGGATACTCCTAAAACAGTTCAATACAAGATTGCCAAGGTATGTTATCCTATTGCAAATTATATATTTATGAACAAAACTGTAATGTTTTGAACTTATGCCTTTAACCCCTCACGATGTTTTTTTTTTCAATTAAGTAGCCTAGTTTTCTGAAGAAAATTTCTGTCAGCAGCCATTGAAAATTTTTCAAAGACTAGCCTTCTTTTAATCTATGCCAAGTTGAAGTGGAGCAGTTATTGTAGTAAAAAACCATATCATTGACAACAGTTGATGCGTAAAAAAACTACTGTTGTTGACAGTAGTTCTCCTTTATCAATAACACTTCTAACATTGTCCAAAACGAGGCTACTCTCAGAAATTATTTTTCTGAGATGAGGCTAGTCAAGAAAGGTCTTTCTGAAAATGAGTCTTATCAAGGAAAAACACCTCAAACAGTTAGCTGTTCATAGGGGGTTAATTCATAAGATATACTGCACAAACAGTTAGCTGAAAATGAGTCTTATCAGGGAAAAAAACCTCAAACAGTTAGCTTTAATGAGATATACTTTGCAATGTAGATGAAAAGCTATTTACAAATTTGCTGCAAGGCTCTTAACGCAATAGGGGGTTAATTCATAAGGGGTTTAAGCTCAGGAAAAGACATAGCACATGCAAATGCAAACACATTGAATGTGGACCAAGCGACAAATCCAATGGCTTCCTGATTTCTAAATTTTAGCAGGATGAGATCAACCGAAGACTTCCTTTTATCAATGAATAGGTCAGAATGTCTTGGTTTCTACAGAAATGACTGTAATGAGTAACCTATTAACATGGTATATTTAAAGTATTAAAAAACTTAGAAACAGAGTATGGCCAGAAATCATGACTTTCCAGAAAATTTTAGAACCTATGAAATGCAGGTAGCAGAAATGTTTTGGTTTATAGAAGTGAAAAATGATGTTGAATTAACACATTGCATAATCTTAACAAGGGTCATACGTGCTATGTTATTTTTAACTCCTTTTCGGAACTTCAGCAAAGTAATAAAAATTATACATCTTATATAATTTTATGTATACCACGTGGTTCAAAACTCCATCTTGTTATGAAAATGTTTAACCTTATGCCTCTTTTTTACTCTATGATATCAAGGGAAAACAAGAACAAAATTAAAAGCATAGATAAGGGAAAAGCATTGTTTAAATGGCAGTAGTCTCTTGTCAAAATGACAAGATCAAAAGTAGCTTTATGTACCAATTGATTATGAATCTTCTGACTGCATGTTTTTGACAGGCCAGCTATTACAATCTTCGCATCAACACTCTCCTGAAAATCATTCATGCAAAATTTTTGGTCAGGTATTTCAAAAGAGATTGATAGGCATCTAGAACAAGCAGTTAAAAACTAGTAGATAAATGTCAAAACCCATGCAAAATGAAGTTTCATTGTGTTTTTAACTAAATCGAGATAACATACATCACTGGATATGTTCTGCAGATGTCCATAGGTAGCAAAAGGTTACAGAATTGATAATTGTAAATAAAGGTCATACTAAAGAACATCATGTTTCTATTCTATATAAAAACTTCTGTGTCATCTAAGAACTCATGAGGTGAAAGAGAATGGATGTTAAAAAATAGCAGAGGCATATATAACTAGCATTAACATCCAAAAACTGCACACAATTGGCAAGTTGAAAATTGATCAAGGTACTGCCTCATATGTAAGAAGCAGAATCCAAAGGAATGCATATTTACCTGAAACTCTAAGATGAGTGAAGACACTGCATGGTAAGCTGGATCTTCAGCACTTTCAACTACAAAAAGAAACTCTAGAGGTCCTCCATAGAGAGAAGTAATCTGCATTCAAAAATTCAGAAAATATTTTAGTCTGTTGAAATTCCACTGGTATGAGAGAAACCATGTGTTAATAAACATGCAATGCAAAATAGATACGCCATAAATATTTCCTTGAAATATATGTAATATCCACAGTTCTAGCAAGGAAACATTTTTAATAAATAACAATAACTCACTTGGGTTCTCCAGTTTTGCAAATTGTGTTCTCCAAAGCCTTTCAAAGGCATTATAACTGACACTCTAGGTAAATTCAGCTGAGCAGAGTGTTCAAGATCATTAATATCTTCACAGATGAATGCAAAGCTATTGCCATTTGCAATATTAAGCTTCATGCGCTGTATAACTCTATTCCTGTAAAGGGAAAGAAACCGCAACATGTGTTTCCATATGTCATATAACAAAAGGTTGCATACCAATCAAGTATCTAAAATTATTTTGCTATTGTTCGGAAAATAATACCTGACATAGGCAGCAAAGCCCCATCCAACAGCAAGAGTTAAACAGATTATACAACCCTACAAACAAACAAAAAAGGGTTGCTTTAGTTGTTTCTTTTACAGATTTCACTTAAAATAAAGAGCACATATAGCTGACTGTAAAGTAAAATAGTATAATCTACATATTTACAATAAAAGTAGATTGAGTTTCTGCTGCACATGCATCTCAAATGTGACAGAATGATAATCCCTTTGATGATTTGACAGGAGAGGACATCACACCAAAAAACTCAAGCCTTGATATTTCTACATCACTCTTCTTTTCCAATCCAAAAATTCAACATCCATTCATCATAAATTTTTAAAATCCTCCAAGTTGATCTATCTGTTCCTATCCATTATATAATTCTAAAGAAATAATCTACTTCTCAAATTAGTGTACCCTCTCACATTGTTTGATCTTCTATTGTTTGGTTTATCTTTCAACCATTCCACATTCTGCATTCAATGTTCTTGGTGGAAATTATTTCTCCAAGTCGCATATATGGATCCCAAACATTCATGATATATTTATCTGGCTCTTCTCCTGCATGTTATTGTCAATGAGTTCTATTCTTAAGCCACAAACTCTTGCAATTTTCTTTCAAGAAGTGTCTGAGATATATGGCATCTCATAATGAGTAGATTCTACAATAAATCATGTCTAGTAAACTCACAAATTGTTCACTTAGTAAGAAGAGTTTAGCTTCATATGAAGACGGGAATCCCCAAATCTTTCCTTTTAACTGAAATTAAAAAATTGTATCTATCAACTCAAAGGATAAATTAGTAAACAACGGCATTTGATATATGATCACCATCAAGTTTGTCATTGTTCTTACAAGACTCGTCATCTAATAATTTGATGAAGATTTGGTGGTCATCAACTAGATATTTGTACAAAAATAGGACAACATCTGCATCTCAGTGGCACTTTAGGAGCCATCAGCTTTATAATTTGACCATAGATCTATTCATTTTGCTTATTATACTCCAATAGAGTGAATGCCCAAATGTCATTAATAAATTACAAACATGAAATTGCAACATCCTCAAATTCACTAATTAAATATTCTTTGGAACCCTATCTAATTTAATTAGTGTTTCTCGAACACATGAAAGCGTTACATGCCAACTCACCACCTCTTCATCAAATACGACTCCTCCTTTACTGTCTACCAATGGAACCAGGATGAAATGGCCAATAATCTCTAAGCCGGTTCAAGAAGAAGACAACATGGTCCAGTCCGCGCATAAATGAGGGAGACACCAGATCCGTCAATCGGCATTGAAGGCGGAAAGAAAACAACCAAAGAAAAAGAAACAGGGCACACCCGGACGCCAAAAAGAATCGGAGGAAGAAGCAACCACATACCAAGAAGAATCGATCGAATGTGCCTACCTGGATCTGGATGAAGACGGCGAGGGGGCTGCAGCAAGCTCTGCTCGCCGCGGCCAATAACGAGTCGAAAGCCTCAAACGCCTCCATTTCCTCCCCCCTCTTTGGCGCCCGGACCCGACCACGGACACGAGCCCTAATCCCCCCGGTTCCTAATAAAGATCGAAGCTTTCTCGTCCTCTCCTCCTCTCCGTAGGCGAAATAAACGGTGGGCAGGAGGAGGAGAGACGAAAGAACTCTGGGAAGCCAATGTTGGTGTAATATATATATCTATTATATAGAAAGTAACGTCATACCGACGGAATATACGCGCATCACGTACGACATTCGATCCAGAGCTCCCCAGCGTCGCGTGTTATGCCAAGTAGGATGAGAACGCGTGGGTGCACATCACTCTTCGTACGAAATATTGGCGTAATATATATATCCATTATATAGAAAGTAACGTCATACCGACGGAATATACGCGCATCTCGTACGAGATGCGATCCAGAGCTCCCCAACGTCGCGTGTGATGCCAAGTAGGATGAGACCGCGTGGGTGTACGTTACCTTCATACATAATAAATTGGGGACCATTTCTCGAGGTGACCGGGGATTGGTGCGCGGCGCCGAGAAAGGAAGCCAGCGTGCATGGCGACACCCTCTTCGCCACGTGTAAACCCCGAATAGGAAAGCGGTTGATGAGAAGGTGCTGCTCGGCTGTCTTCGCCTTTCAGGGTACACATTTTTCCACCAAGAAAAACTTGACACGTGCCAGGCAGACTACATAAAGAAATAGATAATATTACCTTTAAAAAGAAATAAAAAAAGAATGAGAGAGAGAGAGAGAGAGAGAGAGAGAATATTGTGTGTCATCATGGTGCTCAATGTCTTTAGAAATCAATGTTTAATGCATCGAAGAACATCATCATCTCATTGTTTCTTCAATGAGATGAACCTACAACCACTTAAAATACACATTTTATTACTATCTCTTAATAAAAGAAAAAAGCTGTACTCATCAGAGCTTTTTTCCTCTTTTCAAAAATCAAAATTATCATAATTAGTATTTTACTTAATTTGGATTTTTTTATTTTCTTGTTTATGTAATCTGAATAAGCAAATACTTTAAATCTGTTTACTAAATAATTAATATGATGTGAGCAAATTATATATATATATATATATATATATATATATATATATATATATATATATATATATATATATATATATATGTATATATAAGGGTGGTGAGGCTCTTCCTTTGTTCTTCACAGTAGGAGAATTTTAGGGAGGAGAGGAATCTCCATCTTGATAATGATTCTTTTTATCTTATTTTAATTATGGTGACTTAATCGATTTATGTGCCATGATATTATTTTTATTGAATTAGTTACTTATGAGAATTTAACGTTTAAATTTAGATATTTCAATGTCTATTTGACAAAAAAAGGGATTGAAATTGATTTGAATTTCCCTCAATGGTGTGAGAGGAACAAAAATGCAAGCAAGCATTCAAGACAAGTATGGAATATAATTTTTCTTCGTTGCCTCCATTTGACAGAATACATTAAACTATTCTGCAATGAACAGTAGTTTGATGCATTGCAGAACGGAAGAAGAATTTATTGTCTGCTCAGAACATGAAGTAGGCAGAACCGGAGATGGCTGCGACGACAGCCGCAGAGGCCACACCATTGAGGGAGGCGCCGCTTTTGGTCTCGCCCTCCGGCTTGGTCGTGGTGGTCCCGAGCGGAGCACCGACGCCGCCGGCGTCGCTGTCGTCGACATCGCCAGAAGGAGAGTCGGCGTCGGCTGGTAGGGGCGAGGTGGCGATCGGAGTCAGGACGCTGAGCATGGCGGAGCCAGACGGGGAGGCGGCGGGGGCTGAGTCGGCGGAGGCATAGGCGACGACGGCGACGAGGAGGAGGGCGAGGACGAAGACGAGCTGCGTGCGTGCCATGACGGATTAGCGGAGGGTGGCGGTGGCCTTTATCGTAGTCGAAGTAGTAGTAGTAGTCGCAATGGAGGATGGAAGGGAAGGGAAGGGTATGGGGAGTAATATATAGTGTCGTCGACGGTTGTTGCTGTTAATAACCGCCTTCCTTCTCGTTCGGAGGAGAGCGGGTCCCACGGGCAGGCGTTTGACCCGTTCACCTCCAAATATGGGGGAATAGTGCACCTCACGAATCCATCCTTCTTTTTGATTTATTGTATGAGGAATTTTTTGGGTAATAATTCAACGATGTACCTGTTAGGGTAAACAACGTTGAGCCGTGGCCTCGGGGCTGACGCGGCTCGGTTCAGGTTCGGATGACGGAGGGTCTTCCCGAGACAGTCTTCGAGTCCACCGAGGTGGTCGACCGCGGTGGTCCGATCGCGGCGGGTCAGCCGTTTCCTCTGGGAGGGGACTCTTCGCTTGGGCACGCGATGGGAGGTGCCCCGTCTTTGCCCCTGCACACAGCGAAGAAGTCTTTTTGGTGTCTCCACCCCTCTTCCCGTTCAGAATGCGAGAGTATTTATAGGGAAGTTTACTGTTTCCTGATGTGTCCGCTTGCAGGGGGCAGGCTGGTAGCGTCTGACATTGGCGTTGGTGTGGCGTGAAGAACCGGGCCTGAGCATGCATTAATGCGCCTTGGCCGACGTTCTAGTCCGTTTGACCAGGTGCTATCACATTGATCGAGGCGTGAGGCGTCATCTGACGTTAGCCGAGTCTTATCATAATTACTATCCTTATCATATTCCCCCCCGGAAAGAAGCTATGCGTCGGTCGTTGTAACGGGAGTCCGAGACATGGCTTCAGCTTTCAGGCGGGCTGGCCGCGCAGGCGCGGTCTTGGGGAGCATGGAGCCGAGGAGCACAACGCAGGCGGGCTGGCCGCGTAGGTGTGTCTCGGGTAACATAGGGCCGAGGAGCACGACGCAAGCGGGCAGGCCGCGCAAGTGTGTCTCGGGTAGCATAGGGCCGAGGAGCACGACGTAGGCAGGTAGGCCACGTAGGTGTGTCTCGGGTAACATAGGGTCGAGGAGCACGACGCAAGCGGGCAGGCCGCGCAGGTGTGTCTCGGGTAGCATAGGGCCGAGGAGCACGACGTAGGCGGGCAGGCCACGTAGGTGTGTCTCGGGTAGCATAGGGCCGAGGAGCACGATGCAGGCGGGCAGGCCGCGTAGGTGTGTCTCGGGTGCATGAAGCCGAGGAGCACGACGCAGGCGGCCTGGCCGCGCGGGTGTGTCTCGGGGGCATGCAGCCGAGGAGCACGACGCAGGCGAGCTGGCCGCGCAGGTGTGTCTCGGGGGCATAAAGTCGAGGAGCACGACATAGGCGAGCTGGCCGCGCAGGTGTGTCTCGGGGACATGAAGCCGAGGAGCACGACGCAGGCGGGCAGGCCGCGCAGGTGTGGCTTCAGGCATCATGCGGCTGAGTAGCACGACGCAGGCGGGCAGGTCACGCAGGTGTGGTCTCGGGCAACATGCGGTCGAGTAGCACGACATAGGCGGGCAGGTCGCGCAGGTGTGGTTTCGGGCAACATGCGGCCGAGTAGCATGATGCAGGTGGGCAAGCCGCGCAGGTGTGATCTCGGGCAACATGGCCGAGGAGCTCGGCGCAGGCAAGCTACGACCGAGGGACACGACTCAGGCGGGCAGGCCGCGCTGAGGGGGACTCGGCGGTCTGTGGCCGAAGGACATGGCGTAGGCCGAGGGGGGTGGCTCAAGCCGAGGGACACGGCTCAGGCGGGTAGGCTGCGCTGAGGTGAGCTCGGCAATCTATGGCCGAGAGATGCAACTCAGGTGGGCAAGCCGCCCTAGGGTGGGCTCGGCGGTCTTCGGCCGAGCCGTGTAGATTCAGAAGATTTTAAGCCGGGGCTAACCACGAGCCAAGAGGGGGTCAGGTAGATACTGGACCTTGGCTCGAAAGAGGCTGAGGCAGGGCTTAGATTTCTTTTCATGAGGACTACATCGGGTAGCCATCGCGGGTGCTTGACCTCTCCTATGGAGCCCGCGGTCGGGGGTCGTCGCTTCTCCTCATGGCCGCGCAGGCCTTTGCCACGATATACCGGTTAACGCGCTGGAGCATCTCTGGCACCATGGCGGGAGGTTGCTCCGCGAGGGACCAGAGGAATCTAGAAGGTCGCAGGCCTATCATAAACGCTTGCACTAGCAGAGAGGGGTGAGTGTCTGGCAGGCCCCGAATTTGCGTGGTAAAATAATCCACAAAATGGGAGAGGGGCTCGTCCTCCCTTTGTTTGAGTCCAAGGAGTAGTGTCGCGGAAGGCTTCGGCCGTGCATAGGCCACGAAGTGGAGCTCGAAGTCCTTGACGAGCTGGTCGAAGGAAGCGATCGTTCCGGTCTTCAAGCCGCCATACCGCGAGTGGGCAGGCCCTCTCAGCGTGGTAGGAAACGCTCTACACATCAAGGCATCAGAGGTCCCGCATAGCGCCATCTGGGCGCGAAAAAGCGGCTACATGGTCCGCCAGGTCAGTGGAGCCATCGTAAGCGTCGAGAGACGAGAGCTGGAAGTCCGAGGGGACTGTCTGGTCCCGTATCTCGGGCGTGAAGGGAGACCCTTGGTGTGCGTCCTCCCTTAGCTCTCCCTTGGACCTGCGGACCTCTTTCTGCACCTCGTCGAGTCGCTGACTGACGAAGCGCAATTGGGCCCGCAGAGAGTCCGAAGAGAGTGCCTCGGGTTCCGGGCAGCCGCTCGGGTTTGCCATCATTGGATCCCCGAGTGGGGCCGGTCGGACCCGAGACGAAGTGGGCGGCTCGTGTTGTCGCAGTGGTTGGACTGCAGGTGGGTGCGCCGGATAAGGAACGAGTGTGATGATGGTCCGAACCACATCCATCAGAGCTCAGACTTGACGGGCGAGGTCCTGAAAGGCCTTGGGTGACACGGGCGTCAAGTCAGCGGGGGCGCTGTCGGTCGGCGACAAACCCGGGTCGTTGAATATCGGCTAATATCGTTCTGAGGTCGTGGCAGGGTGTTCGTCACGATGGTCTCCGTGCGGGGGATGTTCCCCCGAGGCTTCAGTCGGGTGTGACCTCTCAGCCATGGGCTCATCTGGGCCGCTCGGGTGATCACCCGACATTTCGGGCCCTCCTTCTAGCGCCAATTTATTAGGGTAAACAACCTTGAGCCGTGGCCTCGGGGCTGACGCGGCTCGATTCGGGTCCGGATGACGGAGGGTCTTCCCGAGACAGTCTTCGAGTCCGCCGAGGTGGTCGACCGTGGTGGTTCGATCGCGACGGGTCAGCCGTTTCCTCTGGGAGGGGACTCCTCGCCTAGGCATGCGATGGGAGGCACCCTGTCTTTGCCCCTGCACATAGGTCGAGTCGGGAGGCTCGACCCGACCCCTCCGACGATCAAGTTAGTTGATGTGAAGGGGATTTCAAATGAAGAAGTCTTTTTGGTGTCTCCACCCCTCTTCCCGTTCAGAATGCGAGAGTATTTATAAGGAAGCTTACTGTTTCCTGATGTGCCCGCTTGCAGGGGCAGGCTGGTAGCGTCTGACATTGGCGTTAGCGTGGCGTGAAGAATTGAACCTAAGCAAGCGTTAATACGCCTCGGCTGACGTTTTGGTCCGTTTGACCATGTGCTATCACGTTGATCGAGGCATGAGACGTCAGTCGAGTCTTATCATAATTACTATGCTCACCATCCGTTGATATTAATCTTAGTTAAATGAAATTAATATATTATGATCAGACTAATATTTGATGTACAAGTTGGATTTTACTCGCTTGCCTGCAATCATTTGGATTCAATAACTTGATGTTAATATTTTCTTTTTATTGCTTAGATTTAATCTCCCTACAAGTGGAGACATCGTTCTTCTGTAGGATTTGTTTATCAAAGAAGAACTTATGATGCTGAATATTAGAAATTGGTCAACTTTGTTGTTTGGTTAAGTTGACTTAACAAACTTTGCAACAGAGTCAAACTTCTACATCCAAAGAATTTATTGGAAAAACACAAGGGTGATTACCAGTGTTAATATCAAAATAGATAATTAATTACTTTGTCGACTGAGTAATAGCCTGTTCATCATACAGGAGATTAAACTCTACATGTTTCTACCTGCATGCATCTCAAGAGAAGGGGGTTGAAATGTGGCAGCAACATCTTAAACTTAAATGTTTGTATACAACAGAAAGTCTAGGCATAATAAAAAAAGGATTTCTTGCTTCTTTTTTTTTTTTTTTCTTTTTTGCTCTCATCCGACGGCTCTTGAGGTAGCCACCTCAGCTCGGAAGTCGGAGAACTTCTGAACAGAAGTTTCGGATGGTCCCTTATCTTGTTGATGCATGAAATGAATCTGAAGCAAAAATAGACAACTTTAGGAAGTCTATACAACCATGGATTGTGAGAAAACAAAAGAAGATCATGGAAAAGTGTCAACCTGATTCTTTGACTGAGGACATGAAACAGCATCAAATCTGAAACTTTTAAGACTCTCTGCTGGCTAGGCTGGAGAAGGATCAAGATTCCAAACCATTACCATCTGTACAGTGAAGGTCCAGCTTGAGGTACCATGAAGAAAACAAAATTAATCATCACATTAAGCTGCTGTTCCTAAATACTTTATGCCTACTGCTCAGAAGTTCCTTTTTTTTTTCCCAAACTGATGATCTTGTAGTACAAAAGGTACAACTATTTTTGCCAAGGTGGTCGGGACTCGATGCAACACCACCAATAGAATAGGTAAAGAAAAGACCACCTTCTCTGCCATTAAAATAAACACATGAAACAACAAGACTACGCCGATTTCCTTTGTCAGAAAATGTCTGACTGGCTAAATTTTGTCGATTTCTGTCTCTTCATCTCTTTCATCAAGGGAATTTTCTGAAGTCTGGTCACCATTGGAAGCGGCTTGTTCCTGAAAATAAGGCATAATCCACAATAAGATGAGTAGATATATATCCAACTTTCTTTGGATAGGAGGGTCTTCAAAGATTTCATGTGGCTATAGCCAGCAAAACTCAAACATAACAAGCATAACTTTCAGATCAAAATATCTTTCAAGCAATTTATCCCACCTCAAGGGAATATGATGATATATTGGCTTACATGCATAGCCAGCAAGCTAATTTAAAATGTCTCATACTATTATGTGATGCCTATTTATTCCTCTCTAAACAGCCACTAGATGCAAAATAACAAAATCCATGCGTCATCTTGTTGTTTGGATTCCTTGGAATAATTCCACCTGAATTCCATGGTTTTGATACCCCACTCATTCCACCTGAAATTTAATGATTTTCTCTTTACCCTTGTGATGACATAAGAAACATCAATATTGATACATCTCCAAGATCCCTAACATATCTACACTCCACATGACAAAGGTACTCCAATATATATTATACACTTGAATTTCATGCCCTCACATTTCAAGTAAGAGAAACCAATAACTACACTATATTAGGTTAAAAAATGAGTTAAAGTGAAGTATAAAAGCAGGTTTCAATAGGATGGGGACAATGGCATCCATGCTTTTCATTGGTACGAGTACAACTTCTTTAGAGTTTGATTGAACCAAGTAGAAACCACTATAATAACATAATATACACCAAATATATCCCTTTATGCAATTACTAACTGAGCACGATAAATAATAATTCGTCTTACAAATCAGTGCACTTCGAAAGAGCTTTGAATTAAATCCATACATGAAACTCACACAATAGGAAAAAACCCTTAGCTGTGCAGAGGGTACCTTATGGACATTCTGAAGAAATAGTCCATCCTTATTTGTGGTCATGGTTTTTGAGTTAAGCCCTCCATTTTCACTCGGAGACACATGCAGTTCTGTTTCTTTCTTTAAAACCTGTTTTATTTGCCAATAATATGAATAAACAAAAGTTCTATCAACAATCACAAACAACAATATAACATGAATTGCCACTGAGACTATCAGCTTTTACCATATTATCAGTTTTCTCAACTGATTTATCACCATCAATTGATGTAGCTTCCAAACTTTGCATAATAATTACAGAGGAATCTTCAGCTCCCTCCTGCATCCTTTTCTTCTCTTCTTCCCTTTGCTTCCTTCTCCAAGCCTCTTCCTCCTTAATTTGCTTAAACCTGCATCAAACTGCTTAGCAACTCATGCAACTCAATCAATGGATTATTATAGTAAGACCATTGAGAGATATTAAACAAAGGTTAACCTTTCACCACGTCTTAATCCATCAGATATTTCTTCTTGTTGTCCTTGACTGGATTTTGACATTTCAATCTCAGAAACAGACTTCTGCATTAAGGATGGTGTCTTCTGCCTCTCGGAGGCTTCATCTCTGGTTGCACTATTAATGTAATCTTGAACTGGATTGTTGGCACCTCCCAGCTTTTGAAGCCATATTTGTTGTGCAGTGCTCAGAATATTGTTTGTCAGCCTACAAAATGAAAAAAACTGATCAGATGTTACATGGTTAACGACAGCCTTTTAAGGTGCCCGATACTCTACATAGCGAACAACCTATTATATAATTGGCTAACATAGTATTCGTTCCACATAGTATTATGATTGGAGTTGCTATGAATATCTGCTATAAAGTTCCATAAACCTCATATTTCAGATCATATAGAAGTAAACATAAAAAATGTAACATTCAAAAAGCAAAATCAACTTTAGCTAGACTGATGGAGTTAGCTGTCTATTTCTAGGAGCTATACACATTTAAACAGTTTGAACTAAAAGGTTAGAAGTAAAGGTCTAGAACCCATAGCAATGTCACATAACCAAACTATGTTAGACTAAACTAAAAGTTTAGTCTAAAATTGTACACAACCTCTTTTAAACTGTCTTATGTTAGGAAATAAGAAGATAGCACCAAGTAATCTAAGTGAGAAAAGGTGCTCCGAGAAACAGAAGAAACTACAGGCCGCATGAATTCATAAGTGAAAAGCAGACCAAAATATTTAATAGTGAGACAATGCAATGTAGTGTTTATACACATCAATTTCATAAAAATATAGCAATGTAAAATAACACGTTATGAAATATGGACAGCCAGGACCTGACAGCAAGGTAACAAAAACCCACCCAGTCCAAACTTCATTCAAACACAAGAGCCATGAATCTGCATTAAAAAATGCTTTTGTGAAAAATCATCTTAGGTTTACCATATGGAGGCATGA
Source organism: Musa acuminata AAA Group (assembly GCF_036884655.1). NCBI lineage: Eukaryota > Viridiplantae > Streptophyta > Magnoliopsida > Zingiberales > Musaceae > Musa > Musa acuminata. The sequence continues at coordinate 45,480,474 of NC_088342.1, forward strand.
TGCCAATTGGTTTGTTTAAACAGTTATTTCTATTATCTACAGATCCTCCATTTTGCCAGCTGCATGGAGAAAATTATTAATACTCCAACAGAATGCAAAATGTCAATCAATGAATTGTGTAGAATGCTTGTGGCAATAGTACAGTGATGTCTTAACGAATTATTAGGAGGTAAATGATAACATTATTACTGTTGCCTTGGATAGATAAATAGCTCCCTTGAGGCCAAAAATCCTTACATCACATCAAATTATGATAAACCACAGGTAGAACTTATTCACAGAGAGCAAAACATCATAGAATCGTGGATGAAAGACAATGACACCTGCTCACCAATATAGACTCAAGCCTGAAGGAACTGAAAGAGCAAAGTAACCAATCATCAGCGGAAGAAACTTTGTTACAGCTTGAGCATTCTGCTGGCTAGGATCATTACCCTGTTACACAATTATTAGAACTTTTAAAAAGACTATTAAGACATAATCCACAAAAATTGTAATTTACTCAGTTTGATGCTTTGTTTCTGTTGCTAGAAAAGAATCATAGCTGCAGGATTTGCAAAGTTTATGATAAGAGAGTTGTACAAAAGAAGTTACATAAAAGCTGCTTCAACCTTTTCTTAGAGGAAAAGCCATAAAGACAAAAATCAATCTTGCTTTCTTCCCAGTATCAAGAAATAGATGTAATTTTTCAGAATCATGTTGATGCACTCTTTCAAAAGGCACTCAAGCTTAATTCTACAATTCTGCAAGCTGACCAAAAAGATTATATGTCCTGAGAAAATTGTACATACCATGTTTGTCAGTGAAACATACTCATAACTCATGACAAGCTGCGACCAAGCAGAAGGTAGCAAATAGTCTAAATGGCATTCCTAATTTGCAGATTTAGAATGAGGATGCCCTTGTTTGGTCTCAACGATTCTACACATGAAAATTTTAACCTTAGAGGGAGAGTCTCAATTCTGGAGGGCTTTCTAAGAGGCAGAAAGTACCACCTAAGCTAGGGAAAACTATTTAAGTAAATAACTCGTGTGAAATGCTTCTTCCATGAGCCTCTTAACCACAATGAAAAAAGTGACATCATGAAGTGGTGGCAAGACTGAACCACTTTAAGCCCCTGATGTTAAAAATAAAAATACCAAGCCCTCTGACAAATGACTCTTGCAAACTGAATCAAGTTAACTAGGCATCAACCTGTCCGAGGTGAACCACTTACATTTATGGGAGCATAGAACAATTTCTATGTTTTAATCTGTCAATTAGGAAGAATGAGAAATAGAAATATAGAAAGTGTTAATGTGAAAGAGAAATTGGTGCAGTGGCCTAAAAGTCCTGTTTGTTAATAAAACTTTGCCAATCTACGTTGTGTAAAGCATAGATACAAGGTGGAGAATTAAATAATTAAGAAGTTGGATAAGGTGCAGGACAAGATATTAAAAAGCTATGAGCATTGATGTAGAGGAGAATTTGATCAAGCAATTTGCCTTTTTCTTTTGGAGGAAACAAAAAACCAACCCAGTAACTTTACATTCTCTGCTTACAGATGCAAAGGCTTTATGAGCATCTTACCCATAGTTTCATACAAGAACTAATCAAGATCATATAGATCCATACCCAACTTTTAAGGATATACAAATGTTTGTATGCATGTAACATGATGATATTTGCCAGAAAATTTAAAAAATAAACTAACCTGTGTTGGCTGCATGATCTGTGCTGATATATATTGTGAGATAACAAGTAACACTGGCAGAACAAGATAAGCAAATGTATCTGACCACCCAAGGGGTGGATGACCATCCTGCAACATGAGCAGCCACAAAATAAATGAGAATCCTTTCTTTAGTTTTTGAAAAAAATAATTAACAAAACTGAGTATAATGAGTGAAACGCATAGCTAGTACATAATTGAGTAAGATGAACAGAAGAAAGGTCCCACATAGTTGGGAGTCTAAAAGTCATGTAAATAATAACTAAAACTATTAAGTTTAATAATTATGGTTAACAGCTAGTATAAAAGTGGAACTTCATATATTTAATTGATGCAAGTTGAGCTGGACCAGGTCAATGAATGACAGCCTCTTTTGAGACACAGAAAAGAGACTAGTTTCATGAAAAACTTCACTGTATTTAAAATCAACATAATTTTCCTAGTTTCGAACACTATCTTATATTTAAATGAACTTCCTGGTTTTCAACACCTGTTATCAGAAAAGTACTGTCACTATTTTAATTTTCTACAAGGGTTATGTCAACAATATTCGAAAACTATGTGGTAGATAAACAGCCAAGATTCCACACACATCTTGGGGTTAGAGAACAGTTAAGTTATCAAAACAATGCAAAAAATTAAAAACTTATATGTATCTAATATACTTAAAAAATCAATATAATGAGTATGTTTACCAATTAATCCATAAAATAAATTTTGCCCTTAATAGAATGCAGGGGTGAGCCTGTGCTACCTAACAGCTTCAACTATATTTGAACCACATGAAAGATGGGAAGGGGAAAAGCGGACGAGAAAGGAGAGGAGAAAAAAGAGGAGAAAGGAAAAGTTACTATCATAACTACTGTTTGACACAGAAGTCATCTATTTTCCCCAAAATGTAAGTGCATCCTTCTTTTTTCATCCTCTCCCTCTTCTCACTTTGTTGGAAAAAGAAAATTATGTAGCAACTCTTTACGCGGAAAGTTAAGAGATGTAATTTGATTTACCAATTCATAATCGGTTATTTCATGGTTAATTAGGGAACATGCTCCACAATCTTAATGTCCAGATTAAAGAAACCACCTAAGCAATAAGCACTATTTAGCTGCCTTCACATTCTTGATCGTCAATTGGATTTCAAGGCCTTAGACAAAAATGCAAAGGTGGCCACCTTGTCTAAGGCATCCACTTGAAACAACAGGTGTTGGTATTTTGGTATAACTTTGGTGCATAGATTGGTAGGAAAATTTCCAACAAAACCCTAATTCGAGTTCTTATATAGCTACGTTAGATGGTTTATAAAATAAGTCTCCATTACCACATATAAAATAAGTTTTAGACTTGATAGGAATCTGGTCCAAGAGTTTTTTGGATTTGTGCTGGTTATTTGGTAATATTAAACACATGCTGCTAACTTGTACAATCGATTTCACATTCTTTAAAAATTTTTGATATCTGTCTTCCTTTTACAATTCTAGTGCCAAGAATTATGACTAATTTTCTCTTAAACCCTCTACTATTTCTTCTTTTTCTCCACCTCTTGCAACAATGCACTCTCTTTATGTGGTAGAACTAGAACGAATAGACAATATGAAAATAATTTTTGAATGACAGTAGAAAAGATAATATGCCTTCTATTACCTTTGAGTATTTGTGAAGTTACACATTGATAACAAATTCTTCCATTACTTACAAACACTATTCTCATTATCTGATAGCATATCCAATTCATATTTCACCGTCCCCAAATTAATGTGGTTATAGCTTCCATCTTAGCACTGTCATAATTGTTTTTAGTGGATAACATTTCAACTTCAGAATAACGCATATCCAAAAAGGTGTTTTGATTGATGCTCATTGAGCACTATATTGAATGCACATTTGTGGTACTTAAACTACTTTATAGAACCAAAGAAAAAGCTTCCAGTATGTCTTGTCGGAAAAGAAATCAGAGAAAAAGCAAGGCCTTCATGATTAGAAACCAATACAATGTAGATGGTATTCGCCTAAATGTAGACCAATGTATGGCATTTACAAGGCTAACCATGGTCATATATGCTGCTGCCCCAACCTGTGCTAGCATGACACTGACATGAATTTTAAAGCCATGCCAGGAGTGTGGCTTGCATAGAACACTTATCAGCAAGCACAAAGTTGGTGCTGATCTATACAATCTGCATGTATCATGCCAACAAGGATACCACGATGGCCCTTGTTCCTTTAAAACAGTGATCGCAATTTCGTGCAGTTCGCTGGGTGAAATTTATTCTGTTCAAGCCCAAATCACGATGTGGACCACCCCCATTTTGGGTGGTCCAGTCCGGTCCACTAAAACAAATGTTTGAAGAGAAGTCAAAAGTTATGATTACGGCTCGTGACTTCTCACTCTCCACACACCAAAAGTTATCATCTGCCCACCACATGCCCCAACATGGTTTTGAGCATGCTTCCTCCTCTTCTCCTCCATCGCCTTCTCTTCCTCCTTTTTTTCCTTCTTCTTCTTCCTTCTTGTTCCTCCTCTTCCTTCTTCCCCTTCTTCATTCTTCCTCTACCTTCTTCCTCCCCTCCTCTCCCTCCCCTAACGGTTCACAATAAGTTCCAACATATCAACACACGATACATAGGAATCGACCGTAGTGGCCTGACCATGGACCCGCACAGGAATCTTGCTTGAAACGACAAATTTGGCACTAATTATGATTATTAAACATGTTTAGAATTAGAAACTCTATAAGAGAGTATTGCCAAGACCGGAAAATGGCATGATGATCTCATATTCGATGTTCAGGCACAAAAGCTAGAGCACTTGTATAGTCTAAACTCCAAAGAAATGAGAGCTTATGACTAGCCCATCTATATCACATCCAAGATTGTGACATGTCCTCATTTGCCCATTAACAAATTTACCACCCTTTTCAATATGGATAGTATGATTTTTGCAACTATCATACATCAGTAAATGCCATAATATTTGCAAAACTTGGCAGAGCGCATTTTCAAAGGACAATTGTTCAGTACTCCATAATTTTATCAGACAAACATGAAGCTACATTTAGAACTATAAAATATGATGACAATATTAAAAAATCATATACAGCATACTTACAACAAAGGGAAAAAGCCAAGAGATTCCGCTACCATTTTGCCTGGCTGCAATTGTAGTAGGACCAGCCAAAGAAGGTATCCAGAAAAATCCTTCAGTAAGGAGTCCCTTAAATATAGATTTCAAGGTCAGATATCTAAAGAGATGATAAATAAATCTACAACATAATCAATTGATAAAATTTGCAACCTCATTAGCAACATTTGACAGAGCCCTATATAGTCCAATCCATATGGGGATTGTTGCCAAAGTAGGCAAGCATCCTGACGATGAAAATGTTCAAGAAATTACATCAAATGCAATGATAACAGTTAACGATCACAATGCTTGAAACATAAAGGCAATTCTATTGTAAGGACATACGAAGTGGTGTATAATGACATTGTAAAGATTGCAGTAAGTAACAAGTCTCTACCATGCCAATATAACTGCCAAGCATGCATATACATGTACTTGTCGCAAAGGATACACAATAATCAAACTAAGATAAAATTATAGTAAAGAGCAAGGACTGCTGTACCGCCCAAAAACGAAACGAGTGGTACGTATTCGGACGGTCTGGTCCAACTCATATTAAAAAAAACCTAAAACAGCAATGAGGGCTCGTGAAAGCAAGCCCTCTTCTAGCCACTGCCCTCTTCTCACGATGCCGTTGCCACCACCGCTGTCATTGCCGCCTATCTCCCTAGTGCACTCCCTCTTCTTCTTCTCCTCCTCCTCTTCTTACTTCTTCCTTCTCCTCCTCCACCACTTCCTTTCTTCATTCTTCTTCCTCCTGCACCGCTTTCTCTTCATCCTTCTTCCTCCTTGTCCTCCATTGCTTCCCCTTCCTTCCTCTTGTTTCCTCTTCTTTTTCTTCCTCCTCCACTATGCCTTTCTCTTCTCCTTCTTTGTCTTCGAAACACTGGTACATACCAATGTACCATGTCTTGGTACCAATTGGTACGGGACTGGTCTGGCCAGTGACCAGTATGGGTCTGGTACACTATACGGCAGCCCTCAGTAAAGAATGGTTATGTTCTGAGCCTATCCTGATTAGGTCATACTGAAAGTAGAAATTTCTTGAACACTCAAAACAAAAGTTTTACTGCCCTAAACAAATCTCTACAACCATACAAATGCATATGCCAATTGCTAAAGAAGGTGCTGAACATTCACAAAAACAGTGCAAGAAGGTAAACACGGATAAATTAGCAAGAAATGTCAACAGGATTTTTAAGCAAAGAAACCACATAATAACCAGTATAACTATAAGTACCAGTTTTTAAATTCTGTTATACTTTCAACTTCTAACCATCATATACACCAGGCTGGTATCTCATAGGCAATTGTTAACAAACAGATCGGAACCGACTGAAAACCAGCCTAAGTAGATCAAGCCAAGCTCCAGCTGGCTTCACAAGATGAGACCTGACCAGATTTCTGGAGGCTCCTGATGTATGTTTTTGAGTTGGATTTCATTTAGGAGCAGCTGGACTATATCAGAAAAAAAAATAGAAATGGAAATTTGCTTCAACAAGAATTCCTATGCACGTTTGGAGAAGGCCAGCAGTCTATATCAAATGGAAAGCAACTTAAAGTTCTAACTAAGTACTATTTACTATAGAAGGACAGGACAACTTGGCAATTACTAATCCCTATCTGAATAGAGTGAAGGGGGTAGTAGTGTAGCAAAGATGCTGTAGAAATTATTACATGTTTTCTAGTATAATATGGAATTATGGTTGAAATTGAATTTAAGGCATTAGTAACCCGTGTATCGGTGATTTCAAACCCTTAAAATTCATTTGAAGACTTATTATTCTGTTTATATAAGTAAATTTGTGACAATTCTGTAGAATTCTCTTTCTTCTCAAATATTCTTCCTTGGTTGACCTATTGCACTCCTCACATAGGTGAATGCCCTAATAGAAGAGTCATATCATATCAAAAACATACAAAGTTTATAACTAAATAATGCAAGTAAAACCAAGTATTACAGAACTTAAGCATGAAATAACCCAGAATGTAATTCAAGTATGACACAAAGATGCAGCCACATTCTCACACTAAAACATGCCATGATTGAGAAAGCAACACCCAACGCTAGACACATAGGCATGACACATGATTCTTCAATCCTGTATAATACAATTCTTGGGAGGACATGAGAATATACTTTTTGTTCAAAAGTTCAAGTTAAGTTGTTATAGACTCATACTACTGACTGATCGCATCAAAATCAAAAGGCTGCTGAAGGAACAAGTCCTCTGGCATGTGAAGATATTATTTTATACCATAATGCATAAGATTTAATTACTCTTAATTTAATCAAGAATATGACTTTTTACGGTTAAATGGCGACAAAAGATTCAAGCAGCCGAACCCAAATAGTTGAGACATTACTGTTTTGTGTTGTTATTGTTATAGATATTAGATAGCACTTTATATCTATAAAATATTGTCGTCATCCATATATCAAAATATTTTCAGTTAAGTAATAATGGAACAACCTATATTTTGTTGTGATCAAAATGCTAAAAGAGCAAATTCTCTGGAATGTGAACTGATAAGATACATGGCGTGCTTTCAATGTACTATAATGTCTTCGGTTAAATAGCTCCACTGACCCAATGGTGTGTATGTGTTACTCTAACCGTCAATATGCAGAATTTCTAGCTTTTGTTTCATAGAAAGATAATTTTATGTACCACAATTATATCTTGGCAAGCATAAAATGCTTAGAAGGATCCCAAAAAATCTGCAAAAGCAACTGACAAGGGAAAAAATTATAAATAATAAAGAGTAAAAATGAAGATATTATTTCTTAAAAATCATCGATATAACAACTAGGAAGTTCCCCTTTACAGAAAAAAAAAACAGAAAAGCAAAAGAAAAAAGGCATGAGACAGCAATTATATATCTCACCAGCCAAAGGGTTTATGCCAGCCAATTTATACAAGCGAGCAGTTTCCAGTTGTATCCTTTCCTGAAAATATACGAACAATGTATCTTGAGAAACACCTCAACCTTTATAGCTCTAAGAATACATAGTAGTTCTAGTATCAAACTTATCTTCTGTAAAATAACCTATAGCTATTTTAATTCTCAATTTTCATAAGAGATTCTCTATATAAACAATAGAAACCAACAAAAATGACAACAGGAATATGATAACAGTACAAGCCCCATGTGTTTACTCGAAAAGGCAACCCCTCAAAGAGGCAGAAACAATTAGCTGTACAAAACAGACAGCTACAACCTTTGTTGTATGTAAGGTGAACATTTTAATCACCAACCACTCTCTCAATTCATTTAGTACTCAAGTCAACAGCCATAGGAAAGGGATACAAGAATGAGGTGGCTTATTATATTAATAAATTACCTGATCACCAGCATAACGTTGTTGTATAGCCTTCACTTGAGGTTGCAATGATCGCATTGCTAGTGCTGATTCAACCTGCAAAAATCATTTACTATAGGTGAATGTAGTCTAAAACAACAACTATTTATTTGTAGTTACAAGTTTTGAACTTGAAGTGTAGGAAGCAATAAGATCTAGATTTTCCAGTATTTCGCTTAGTAGAATAGAACCAGTAAACTCAAAGACATATCATAGTCATCAAAATATGAATGAGAAAAGAAGTAAAAAAGCAGTATCATATCACAATTAATATGAAAATATCAATATCCTAAAAGTTGCTAGGTTTTTATATAATAAGACCTATAATATGTGCCATACGAATAATATTTCAATACAGATTTACCATTCAATATGGTAAAAGTTGCTAGGTTTTTATGTAAGAAGACATATAGTATGTGCCATATGAATAATATTTCAATACAAAGTAACCAGTCAACATCCTAAAAGTTGCTAGGTTTACATATGAGAAGACCTATAGTATGTGCCATACGAAAAATGTTCCAATATAAATTTATCATTCTTACCATGTCGAAAAGTGTACACTAATTGGATTTTATTTGGATCAATATGTACTAGATGACATTTTTTACAGATCTCAATGATGGTAAAAGATCCATATAGCCGACCACAAATAGTTGGAACTTACATTTTTATTGTTGTTGTATGTACCAGATGGCATGCCCAGTACAATACGGTATTTAAAACATTCACCGAAAATATTTTATTTCTTTTACAAGGAAATCGTACAATTCTTGATGAACGTTAGGATCAACAAGAACAACCCTGTTAACCTCAACTATTAAATTCAGATTTGGGTTACCTGAGACCCTCTTAAAGAAATTGCTATTCGTTCCATTTCATTTAGAGTAAACAAGAATATATTTTTGCCTTCATCTCATGACGTAAGTGAGAGTTCTTTGATTCTTCTGCAATGACGATCACAAAGGCTTGTCCAATTCTATTTTTCCCCAAAATGATATAAACTTAGATATAAACTTATTGGATCACCTTGATCTGCTAATTAGCATTCTTTCATAATGTCACGAGCTAACTAAGATGATGATGGAACAGAGAAACAACAACGTCTCATTGAGTTGAAATGAGAACCTACATGCATTTATAAGAAAACAACAAGCTACAGAATACATTACAGATCCATGCCTCAAATCTTAATTGCATCAGATTTATAATAGATAGAAATATTCATTTTTATCATATATAAATGGAAGAAATTGATGAAAAACAGGTCAAGACTATGAGCGCAATGTCTTCCGTATATTTCTATTTATAGTTACTCTAAATACTGCAGCATCTGAATGCAGAATTATCCAAAAAACATCAAGTTTGACAGGTAGAACAAGATAATGCAACCGACCTGCTTCTTTGTCAAAGGAAATGTAGCTGCTTTCACAAGAACTGTCAGCAGGATAATTGCAAATCCATAAGAATAAGGAACATGCAGTGTTGACAGTCCATCTTTTAAAATCTGCAACAGGTGAATGACAGAGGAACAGAGAAATCGATAGTTGAGATTATCACAGAATTAGGTTGATCTCAAAAAGCTGTGAAAAAAAAATATATAACTTGGATCTATTGAATCGATTCATTGACAATTATATTTGTGTAGGCATCTGGTCTTTGTTCTCAAGAATACTGCTGTATTTAGTAACTCTGTACTCATTGTAAATCAAATAGAAGATTTAGCGACATAGGTTGTTGGTACTCATTAAAAATATTTAACATGCTGTTGGTACTAATGCAATGTATGTTTGTTGTCCATAGTGGAACTTGAGACCAAATAAGACTTTAAACAAAAGAACTTGGGCTGGCCGGCTACCAGATTAACACATGTTGAACCAAACGAGGTTTCTAGAACTGTTGTAGGACCGCAACAGAAAATCCAAAAGGAACAGAAAACAGAAGGAGCAGCAGACCAGGAGAAAAACACCCAGCTGTCAGCTGTCTGGCTTTGGTAGGTGACAGTTCCAAAAGGTGAATTTGTAACTCTGCTGAAAAAACATGTTCTTTGTATTCCACTGGGAATAAGAACCTTTTATCAAAAACACTTTGTTTTCTTGCAAAAAAAAAAAAAACTATTGTTTTTCTTTTGACACTTGAGGAACTATTTTTTCATCACATACTAATGGTTTCCTGATTATTTCATAGATATATTTTTACTGTCGCTTGATTGCTAACAAAGGGGTATTAAATAGATAGTAGATATCTACAACAATTTTCATTTAGAACTATTCACTAATGAATGTCTATCTAATCTCCAAATCAATTCTTTTCTCTAGGCCTGCAAACAAATAACTTGGGATACAAATTCCGTGACTCCGAAAGACCATACATCTTTAGAAACCTTGATCATCATACTCCTACCTTTTTCTAGTTGCATCCTACACAAATCTCAGGCATCTAAAACCAGCATGATGGGGTAAGATTGAACGAGTATTATCCTCCATAGCTAAGGAAATACCGAATCATCATATAAGTAAGTTATCACATCTTGTCCCTAGTTAATGGATAGCCAAATCCCAATTAACCGTTCTTCAATAGAGCACCGACCTTGAGGACGGTCTCAAGATAATAGGTGATCCCAGAGAGCCAGTCACCGCTTTGCTTCGAGCTCTCCGCGGCCGCATCGGAGGACGCGACGGCCGCATCGGCGACGGTGTAGACGAGGCCCTCCACCCGGCCGAACAGTTCGCGAGCAAGCCCCTCGGCGGCCTCGAAGTCGGGGAGGTACGGGGCTGGGCCAACCCTGGCGACGAAGGAGCCGCGGAGAAGGGAGGGCGAGGGATGGCCGCCGAGAAGACCGAAGCGATCTTGCCGGTGTCGCAGGAGAAGAAGGGAGGGCGGCCGAGCGCTGGGCCGACCGGCGAAGGAGGGGAGCGGCAGGAATTGGAGCTCCGCGAAGAGGACGGAAGCCATTAATCGTCTCTCTCTTATTACGGCGGCGGTGAAAGCGAGCAAAAGGCGACGGAAGAGGTGCGAAAGGTGCGAAAGATGGGGAAGAATTAATAAGAAATGCTTTAGTTGATATTATTGTAATTGAGGATCCGAACGAATCTGTACTCGTTATTCTAATCATCCAATTGTGCGATCTCCACCGCTCGTCAGACACCTCATCTCGATCTCATCGCCGATCTAAACTAATCTCACGTGGACACTTGGATGTGAGGTTGAGATGTGGAATTGGAGGATTCCAATTCTATCAATGAATTGGAGAGAATCAATCCAGTACCCTTTTTTTAATTTGATGGATTTTTTTTATTTACAACCTCTTACTTAAAAAATAATAAAATATTATTTTATTATAAAAAATATTTTTCATCTTCTTATCATTGATTTTTAGATCGTCCCATTTGATTTGATTTTTTTATTATTTCATATCACCAATAATGAAAGATACACTAATGATTAGAGGAAAAAATAATAATAATGGAAAGAAGGAGAAGAGAGAATAAAAAGAATGAAAATTTTATTAAAATTAAATGATAATTTGATGATATTTATGTTTATTTATAAAAATGTTTTCTAAAAAATGTAAATTAATTTTATGATTCAAAGATGATTAATAAATACTATTTTATATATTTTATGATTCAAAGTAAATTTGAAGTTCTTAGAGGGTATATATGGAAAAGAAATTGGGGCACTAACAACACTAATATGTGCGTCCCATAATATCTGAAACCCCCGACGCCTCTTTCCTCCGCTCCTCTCCTCTCCTCTCCTCTCTCTCCTTATCTTCTCCCTCTTCCTCTCCCTCGCTCACTACCAATCAATGGCGGCAGGGACGGCCTTCAAGCCCATATCCATGGCCGAAGGCCTTCTTCCCTACCTCCCGGCCGCCTTCTTCTCTTCCAAACCCACTCTCGCCCACCTCCCATTGCTCCGCTCCTCCAGGCCCTTACCCTTCCTCCACCTCTCCTGCTCGCGCTCATCTTCATCGATCTCCCTTAGAAGGAAGCTCCCTTTGCTCCCCCTTGTGGCCCAGACTTCCGACTGGGCTAGCCAGGAGGAGGAGGAGCAGGAGGCGAGCGAGGTCGAGGACCGCGGTTTTGGCTTGGAAGGGTTCGACGAGGGGGATGAACCTGGGCTCTCGGAGTTGGAAGGAGAGGAGGTGCAGGCGGAGGACAGTGGGGTGGTCGCCCAGGGGGAGGGCGAGTTTGTCGAGGGAGAAGAGGAGGAGGAGGAGGAGGAAGCTTATGTCGAGCCACCCGAGGAGGCTAAGCTCTTCGTTGGGAACCTCCCCTACGACTTCGACAGCGAGAAGCTCGCGCATCTCTTCGAAGAGGCTGGCGTCGTCGAGGTCGCCGAGGTAGAAGAACAAATGGGACCTTTTTAGCCTTTTTTGTTGTTGTTGCTTTGTGGTGCTTTTGGGTTCTGATAATAGGAGTGGATTGTCTCGGCCATGCTTGTGGATACGTAGGTGATATACAATCGACAGACAGATCAGAGTCGTGGGTTTGGATTTGTGACCATGAGCACTATTGAAGAAGCAGAGAAAGCCGTGGAGATGTTCCATCGTTATGTAAGTTCTCTCCATAATGATTAAGTGGGAAGTTTTCTTCCTTGTTTATTGGATGGGAAACTTCTTTACGTGCGTACTCACAATGGTATCCTTTTGGAAGTATCAAGGAAAACATGAAACAAATCTTTATGGTGATTCTAACTCTATATTTTTGTTGCTGTTGTGTTATTCCATCTTGATTGCATCATTTAAAATATACATTTACCTGGTGTCCTAATAGTTTCATTTCAATTATATGAATCTTGTCATGTACAGTGAAGTTGGTTTAGCATTTTTCTGTCTTGGTCTTAGTTGCTTGAGTAATTATTAAAATATTGTTCTTTGTTTCCTGTGGAAAAGGGAGAATCATTTAGCCATTTTTTCTGTTCAATACTTGAATTAGGTTGTACTGGACATTCTCATAAAAAGTTTCCAACTGAGTTCCTGACATTATAATCAATGTAATATGGTTTAAGTTGCTTAAGAAATGAATATGAATGACAATGACAGCAGATATTAGCATTATCAGATTGCCACTCTGTTCCTTTTTTAGAGATTATATGTTTTGTATATATACTTGTCATTTTTCTTGTTTATGTGGGTTCCTTTTTAGTGAATGTAAGTTTTTTATGTGTATATGTCATTATGTCATTCTTGTGGAGCTGGAGCATATTCCAGTTTGTTTATGTGTTTTCCGACTTGTAGACAGTGTAACGGATGATTTTAGATGTTCATTTGTGCATTGCGACAGGATTTTAATTTCTTTGTTGGACATTCGAGGAAGTCTTTCTTAAGTTGCATAGTCTTTATTTGTCTAATGTTTTCCTTAGCAGAAAAAAATAGCTTAAAACTCCAATTCCTTTTGAAGGATAGTTCTAAGAAACTATTAATGTCGGATTCCTACTTATGTAATTGTTTAGAGTAAATCTACATGGGTGATTTCAAATTTTTGTATATCTGTTTGGAAAATAATTTGATTAATATCCATTGAGCTGTTCAATTATACCATAAACCCAAATTTCAAATCCAATTGACCCCTAGTTAATAAAACTGAAACTAGTGGAAGTTAGTAAAACTAGACTGTAACCAGAGCTTGGTTCAATTAAAACTTAAACAAGTCTAGCGAGTTTGAACTAATCTACCGGAGTTGAATTGCATTAAAGTTGAACCTTGAGAACTTTTGGTTCATGTGCTACATATTGACAGTGAACCATGACAGATATACGAATACATGGTTTCATAGTTCTCAAGTGGCTAGGTGTCAACATGCTTAAGATTCCATGGTTGAAGAGTTATTTGCAGAAGCTAGGTTGAATCATTTAGGATGTTTGTAAACCAGACAGAACGATAGGTAAAGCATTGGTCCTTACTTCAACATTAGGAGTACTGCATGATGAATATAAAACGGCTAAGGATATTCAAGGCAGATAACAAAGTGGGTGTCATGAGGCCAAAGTTGGCTATTGATATTATTTATAATTTATTTTATTTTATGAAGTTGAGTAATTTATTTTACCAAGTACGTTGGCAATATATTGTAGAGTTTTCCATAAAGGTTTCCTGTTAACTAAGATAGTGGGATACTTAAAAATTTGTTATAGGAGTTCTGCATTGGGTAACGAAAAAAATATGGAAATGTAAGATGATGTTTCACAACCCTCGATGTCATCATCAACAAAAATAACACTAGATTTTATCTATAGTTTAAATGCATGAATAACAGCTTCTTTCCTTAAAGATCAGAATGAGATGGTGTTTGATGAACCATTAAAAATAACAGCTTCTTTCCTTGAAGATCAGAAAGATCAGATTACTGTTTCCTTTTTTATCTCTAATCACCTAGGAAACTGTATCAAACTGAAAGAAAAATAAGCTCTACAACGGCATGACTTGAGGAACGTGGTTATCCAATCCAAAGCACATCAACCATAAGTAGTAGAAGAATTGGTTTACACCAATAATGGGGCTACTATGGCCACTATGTCACTTGCCTTGGCTGCTACAGAGCGTGCTATGGCCACTGTCATGGTTGCTTCAGTATGTGTCATGAACCTGAACACCATATTAGTCTGCCATAGCATTGAGCACTTTCGCTGTCTTAAGATTGCCATACTATGGTACCGCATCATGGCCCTTTTTCTATAACATTGATAAATTTCTTCTGCTTTTTAATTCTTTGATCACTTAAAAACATGAAATAGTTCACAAGAATGAACTATTCCCCTGGTAAACTGCTCTATTTGCTGTATCTTAGGAATTTTACTAGTTAGAGATCTTCTTTAATTATTCAAACCACTAGCAGTACAGGCAGGATAATTGAGTTCAGGTATACTTTGTTAGGAAATACTTACGATGACCAGATTACATCTTGGTCAGGTTAGGAAGTGCGTCATCTCTCTCTATGTATATTGTATGAGTGTAGTTAAGACCCTGGGATGTTTCTCTTTCTTGTGAACTAAAAGTCCTTGCCTACCATTTTTGCTCTGCAAGAGAAAATTATGATTTTGACTAGTGTATGAATATGTTGCTAATTGCCTCTCTTTCATGCTTTGACTGGCATGAAGTGGTTCTTAATCCTGTCAAAGCAGCAATTTTTGTTTTCTTATTATGGTTAAGTTTTTAACTCTTAACTCCTTTTCTATTTTGGAAACAGGAAGTTAGCGGCAGGCTTTTGACTGTAAACAAAGCAGCTCCTAGAGGGGCTCGTGTGGAAAGACCACGGGAATTTGAGCCTTCTTTTAGAATCTATGTCGGCAATCTGCCTTGGCAAGTGGATGATGGCCGCTTGGAGCAAGTATTTAGTGAACATGGTAAAGTATTGGATGCAAGGGTGGTATATGATAGAGAGACTGGACGGTCACGTGGTTTTGGCTTTGTAAAAATGGCATCACAGGCTGAAATGGATGATGCAATTGCCGCACTTGATGGACAGGTGAGTCCATTTAATTTGGCGTGCTGTATATGCGATGTTTATATCTGCCAAGGTAGAACCAGGGTGCAAAGCCTATTTCTTGGTCTTATGTAACAATAGGGAAAGTATAAAATGTTCTGAACCGAGAATATATTTGATGTTCTATATATTTTTTTGCTCATCTAGTAATTATTGCTTTCTTGATGTTAACAGAGTATGGATGGTCGAGCATTAAGAGTTAATGTTGCTGAGGAGAGGCCAAGAAGCGCTGCCATCTTTTGATAACGGAAAAACCGACTCTCTTTATCTGACAAATTGTCGACAAGATCAAATTACTTTCACATGAGTTCTTTTGTCTACTTTACTAGCTTGTGCCTTTGGTTCTTTCTCTTTTCTCGTTACTTCTGCTGACTATTCGGGCGACTATTACTGGGCAAAGATGTGATTACTGTATGTTTCGCTACAATTACAGTTTAATGGTTGTAAGACCAGGTGGATATTCAGGATTACTGGATAAATACTCTTGTCATTGACACCATAATGTCATTAGTTATGCTTGTTGTTTTCCGATTAATTCTAGTTTTAGGAACAATTTCTTAATTGTCAGGTTTCAATCCTCAATTGCAGCTGTGGATAATGAGGGTTGCTGATGGCTTAATGGCAAACTATAATTGCACTTATTTAGGTTAATTTCATTCTTTCCTGAGTTTAATTTCTCCTAACAAACACTCCACCACTTGATCATGATTCACTTCTTTGCTGATGTCAGTTTCTATTCCTTGTTGCAAAAGCAGCAGAAAGGTATCCATCGGTTGCTTCCAGCACCAAACAATCAAACACCTGTCACCAGTGGGCAAGAGATGGATTTAGCGGAGTATTAATGATTCCTACTGACACTGCTGAAAAGGTTAGCATTTGACACAATCTGTGGTTGTAACTCTCACAATGCAACTTTTAGTAGCTTTTACCTGTGGATCAAACAAAGACTAGAAACAGCCTAATAAACAAGACATCAAGCTGCTACAGTGACTTGGGCTTAGAAGAACTCGTTTGTATCACAAGAACTCCCCACCACTGTCATGAGTTCATCAAAGATGCTGACCATCATGCATGAGAACCACAGCCCTTGTTTCTCTGAGTACATTAAGGATATGTCATCAGATACACCAACTACCAAGCTGTTTAATCATAATGCACAAGATAAAAATGTGGTATGTTTGTAGGTAGAACTACAAAGCCAGGGTTGAACATGCAAGAAATTGCTTCAATTCAGAAGAAACATCATTCAAGCATTGATGATTAAGAGATTCAACATTCTATAAGATTAGGATGCTGCTTGCCTTGACATGAGAAAAAACTTAAACCTTACACCGCAACAGTGCGGCAATGATGAAAAGATTCTCATGGCTATTCGAGTTTCATGGCCAAAGAATCAACCAGAGAAAGGGGATTAAATAAACTGAGTCCTATTGTCTTTGTTGTCATCGAACCCAATGAATCGACAACGACAACATTCACCACCGTTCCCTAGAATTTGACCTGAGATGGCTGAGAAAAATAGAGAAAACAATAAAGTGAAGATTAGAAAATTGGATAAATGTAGTGACTCAAAAACTAATAATGCTGTGCAATTGGATTCTTGATATGAAATGAAAACCACCATCAAGCAGGATGTATCCTTCTTCCAAACAATATATAGTGCAACTAGCTACTGAATGGACAATCTTTACTTGTCTCAGTCTAAAAACCCATAAATATAGACTGAATGATTCTGAAAACCACAACATTCCAGAAAAGCACATGAAAAAAAAGGAAATCAGATAATCTTCTGGAGCATGTGATCAGTTCCTAATTATCAATGAAAAATATCTAGATTTACCTATCTCTCTTCTTTACTATTTGCCTAGGTTTTCCTAATGTCTTAATATAAGCTTCGGTATCAGTATTTTTCTTATATACTAGATCATTTTATATTAAGATCTTGGTGACTTATGAAATCTTGTTTTGAACTCCTGACATTATCAAATACTTATATTTTTTATTAATATTAAGTTTATATTTTGTGAATGAGATTGCATATCTAAGAATAATGAAGAAAATATGCTAAAGAAGAGATCAATTATCTAAAGGTGTTGAATAAAAAGACTTGAGGGATTATCTTCTACGGAATTATCTAGGCTTGATAAGAAAATAACAAGGTAAAAGATCTAAAGCTTCTAATGCTCTGTTGGATGATAATATTTTCTTTGGTGAAAAAGCCACAATCAACAGTAGACCATGATCAGATGCTGACCCGAGTGATACATCATCTACAAAACCACCATCTCGGTCTGATACATCGAGTTTGTTAAGCCGACCACAGACACGTGATGAGACTGGAGATGCATGAGAAAAGCCAATGACAAGAGAGGGTTTCAAGGTCAGTTATGGCATTATTGAATTTGTTGACAGACCACAATCGCATGGTGGGAATAGAGATGCATGAGAAAAAGCCAATGACATGCGAAGGTTTCAAGGTGGGAGGAATAAAGACTTCCTTGACAGAAAAAATAGAGATAGGTTCATTATATATTCCATATTTGAACTTGTGTTGCTATTTTTTTGTTTCTTCTTTCTTTGCATCTTGCTTGGTATAAAGGTAAACTAAAACATAAACTGACCACTTCACTGCAAACTGAACCAGCCATCCTGAAAGTGAATTTGGTCATTTCCGTTTCTTAATATAATTGCACTATAGCAGTAAAATCTTGAAATGTAATAAAATATACTCTCTTTAAAATTGCACTATGGCAGCAACACGGTCTCCCGACACATGTGAATCTCACAGCTAGGCTGCAAATAAAGCACTTTCAACTCAGTAGAAAATAAACTAAACCCAACCAACCCTTTGAATAAACTGAACCAAATTAATCAAATAGTGACAGTTTCAACCAAAAAAATGCTCATTCTTATAACTAAGACCTAATAAACTGGTATGGATCACATGATTGATAATCTACTCTAAGAAATCTATAAAATTAATAGAAATATAATAAATTATAGATTAAATGCAAATAATAATTTCTTATTAATTAATTCTTATTTCTAGACTTAAAATCAAAACCAAATGTAATGTAATGTTGGCAGGTCACAATCGTCATCGATAATTGATTCTCTATAGGCAAAGGAAGAAAGAAACAAAAAAGGCCAGCAACATAAGTTAAAATGTGGAATATATAATTCACCTGTCCCCGTTTCTTTTGTCAAAGAAGCCTTTATCCCTTCCATGTCGAAACTCTCGTCTGTCATTCATTGTCTTTTCCCATGCATCTCCAATCCCGTCACGTGACTGTGGTCTGTCAACGGACTCAACAAACTCGATGCTCCTAGAACCATCAGACATACCAGATCGAGATGGTGGTCTTGTGGATGATGTATCACTCCGGTCAGCACCATGTCCCGGTCTAATGGTTGTGGCTTTTTGACCAAATCGAACCTTGTCATTCAACAAACGCGTTAGATCCTCTAGATTTTTTGCCTTCTTTGCTATTTCCTTATCAAGGTTGGATAATTCTTCAGAAGATAATCCCTCAGGGTTTTTTTTCGATGTCTTCAGGTAATTGATCTCTTCTTTTAGTAGCTTTTCTTCGTCAGTCTCAGATCTGTTATCCCATTCACAGAATATAAACTTAATGTCAGTTCAAAAACATAAAAGGGGAGAACAATGCTTTATAATGTTAGAAGTCAAAAACAACAATTTCCAAGTCACCAAGACCTTAACATAAAACAGATCTGAACCATATAAAAGAAATGCTCATATCAAAGTTTATGTGAAATCATTAAGTACCCTAGGAGAAAAAGAGTGATAGGTAAAAGTAAAACTAAATATATTTCACTGATAATTAAGAACCCCGATACCAAATATATTTCACCGTAAAGCCATTGAGAACCCTATGCAGAACTAAAAATTCCAGGTGGGAAATTCAAGTGACAGTCCAGTCAAAGCCCTAAGAGCAATATAACTTCATATAGACAATGCCTACAAAGTGGAAGCTCTAAACCCTGCATCGACAAGAGCGTCGTGCATTAGACGATGCCTATGAGTCAAATGCAGAGTCAGATGGCAGTTTGCATAAAACATGCAATTTTTTTAAAAAAAGCAAAGCATATAGCATTGCAACCAGAAATTGACCGAATTTGGAAACAGCAAGGCATAATAATTACAAATTATAGCTAGTTAAGAAACCATTTAAATTGAGAAAACAAAGAATCTAAACCTTTCCACACTCCGATGCTCCAGCTCCCTGTCAATTTTCCTCCAATCTATTCCCTTTTCCTGCAACAGAACCTCCCGGGGCTTTGCATTTCCAAACGGGTTCACCCTCGGTCCATGTTTAACTATTACCTCAGCTGCAGCAGCTCCTGATTGCAATCCCGGACTCACAGGCCTGCTTGATTGTGCACTAGAAGGTCGGCTAGAATGTGAACTAGCAGGCCTGCTGGTCTTCTTGATCTCAATCTCAGAGTCCATGCTCCTCCAGTCCAATCCTTTCTCTGCCAAAACGTCCTCCCTAGGACGCGCAGCTCCAAAAGGGCTTGGCCGAGTCCTCGCAGGCTCGCTTGGTGCAGCAGCATCCCTCTTTGGTGGATCTAAAACAAGTTTTTGCCTCCCTTGACCGTCCTGTATTGCTCCTTCTCTACTCGTTCCCCATCGATCAGAACCAGATAAAGCACGAGAATCCCCAAACCCTGAGCCAAAGCCTGGGTACTTGGATGGGAGTGGCTTCTTCGCAGTTGACCAGTGACCTACCTCATCAGCCCTAGATGAACTGCCATCACCCAGGAAGCTATAGGAATCACGCCGCCTACCCTCAGTCAGCGGAGGAACAAACGATTTCTTTCCAATGCCCCAGTTATCGACTTCATCGGCTCTAGATGGCTGGTCAAAATCAGAAACCCTAGCAGGCAGACCCCTCCGTTGCTCGTCATCGAAACCACCGTAGCCCCTCCTTCCACTACCGGCGCCGCCCCACGAACCATCGCCATCGCCATCGTCAGCCCTACGGCCCGGGAATCCTCCGCGGGGGCCACCTCCGCCACCACCACCATACGTCCTGAATCCGCCGCCAAGTCGACCGTACTCGAGCTCCTCCTGCGATCGTTCCCTGGGACCGGTGGGGAGGTCGAGCTTCTCATCGGGGGTGAGACCCTTCGACTGGAAGGACAGGTCTCGGCGGCCGCTGCCGGCTCCACCGCCGAAGCTTCCCGCGGCAAACTGTGCGTAGGACATAGCGGTGGGCTTCTTCTTCTTATGCCTCGAGGAGGCCGCATCCTTCAGACTGGGGAAATTCTGGTCTGGCTCACTGGCGACGTGAGAGCTCACCGGAAGCGGCTCCTCCGCCTGCCTCTCGCGCTCCTCTGCCTCCGCGCGCTCCGCGTCGAGCGCCCACGCGCCGACGCCGCCCCACGCCTTGGACATTCCTCTCCCGACCCGATCGTTAGGGCTAAGGTTTGGATCGAGAGAGAGAGAGAGAGACTTAGGGTTCCTTCGGGGAAGCCGAGGACAGCTACCGTGTGCCGGAGGAAGGAGGCACTTCGCTATCGTGCACCGGCTGAAGGCAGTAGTGTCAGATGCCGAAGACCGTCACCGAGGGTAACAATAACAACAACGATTGCGTCTCGCACACCAAATTCTTTTCCTTCGTGGAGATTTAAGAAAGGAATGCTGCCGTTATTCCCTTGCCAGCTCATTTCGGATTTAATATTTAAGATTAATTGTCAAGTATTTTTAAGATTTATATATTTCTTTTAAAGGCCAAAATTCTTTTTTTTAGAAAACAAAAAAAATATTTTAGATTAATGTCAGATATTTCCTATTTCAGATGTCTTCTATTAAATATCTTAGGCTGCATCTTCAAAAGTGATGTATCCATCACACCGTTCAATAAATACCGCGGTTTGATCCGTGACACGATGTTAATCATGTTGGTGATATACACGTGTCACGATCTCGTCGCTGATCGGCGAGGTGACCGATGCCCTGCACATCATCCATATACGACGAACTCGTCATCACGTCACATCACGTCGTTTTCCCTAACCGCGGATCCGATTCCTTGCGATCCACTCGAAGTCATTACTCTCCGGAAGAAGTTTGTCTGGTTGTGTCGATTGAACGGTGCTCACTCCGTCGCTCGACCGGGGCGAGATCCTTGTTACCCTAGGTTACGCCCCCCGAACGATCGAGCTGTTTCTGTTCCTCGGATTCGGCTCTCGGATTCGAGATCTTCTTGTCTACCTTGGTGATTCTTGTATGAGATCTATCGATTTATTTGGGTTGGAGTTGTAGAATGATCGTTTTCGTGCATTCCTGTTTTCCTTGTTGGAATTCATATTTGTTCGTTCTAATCTTCTTTTCGTGTTGTGGTGGTATGCGAGTCTGGAGTTCAAAACTGGTTTCTTTTGGATCTGAGATGCTTGCGCTTTAATCTTTTCTTGGACATGGAAAGCAGTCTCCTTTTGCTATTTGGACTTTGTTGTTTCTTGAACCCCTGAGTTTGTGTTAGTGAAGGAACGCTAGTGATACTTCTTTGTAATTAGGTTCAGGTTTAGTATGTCGTGGTACTTTGCTACAGGGATTTTGTAATTATTTTTTGGATATTGTTCGGTCTTTCTTGGGTTGGAGTAGTCTTTTGCATCAAAAGATAGCAATTGGATGTTATTTGAGTCGATTAAGATTCCAGTTTAGGGATCAACACTAGCTAGTTCAGGATTCTGTGGGCATTCTACAGTCATGATGCCTGTTCAGGATTCTTAATGGTTCAATGTTTAAGAATAATGTCTTCAGTACCAGTTAGTACACCAACTTCTGTCGTACCTTGAGCTGCCACGAGGCATCATAAGTTGTGATGGAGGCTACATTCTCTACAAACACCTAATTGCAAATCTTGTCATAGTATCAACATCTATTTGCATTTTTTCAAATTTTTTGCATGTCATTGGTGCCTAAGCCTACCATTTTGCATTTCAATTTGTGGTGAAAGTCACATTCTTTTGTGAACAATTGACAATTATTATCCTTTTGAACAGTGTGAGGTTGCTTCTGCTTGCAAGTATTCTCATCATTTCTGCTTTTGACGCTGGAACGACATGGCAAAACTTGGAACTGTTGGCCGCAGGTATATAATCTATTAGTTATATTTCGGTTTTCTGCAGGCTGTTCCATGTGATGTAATGTCATGTACAATGTTTGCAGTGGATTTCTAAGAAAACCCAATGAGAGTTTGAGGCTCATTATTACAACTGTCATTGGAGTTGCATTTGGATACTTGATAGGAATCTCCTTTCCTACAGTTAACATAATTAAGGTATCATAAGTTGTTTCTGCATGATACTGCTTTGTTATGAGATATACTCTCCCGGGGTTGATAACAAGTTTGTTTGCTTTATTTGGCAGCTTCACTTCCCTTCCAGCATCTTATCATACATTGAAGAGAGGAACTCAGGCACCACAACCCAATCTTTATTGAATCACGCTTGGGCATCTTCCAGTAATCAAAACAGAAATAATTCTACTTCTAGCTCGACTAATCTTCTGAAGGTGCTTTGCTTCTTCATCTACTAGTTAAAGACATTTGAGTTTCAAGTTTCTTATAGAACTTGTGTCCTTTTCCTTGCCTGGTAACCTGGTTTATTGAAATCCTTTCGAATCATTGGCTATTGTAACTATAGACTTTTAACTCTGATATGATAAGTTGGCTTGCCATTTTTATCTCTATTATCTCTTGAGACTAAACAAGTTGGACAAGATGGTATAGTCGAGAAACTGAAGACAATCTTAGAGATCATGTAAGCCGGAGGATAAATAGTTGGCATATAGAAGTCTTTAAATCAAATGCATGATTCTATATTTCTGTGTGGTTGTAGGTGTAATGAACCAATTATCAACATGTGATGACATATTAGAAATAGAAAAAAGAAAAAGGAATATGGAACTTAGCTATAGATGTTATGAGGAATGTGTTGAATGTGATCTTAGGTCTTTTAAACAAAGAGCACAAAAAAAATTGCTGCTTAGGTACCTTGCGTAGAAGATTAAGGTCCTGGCTTATAATGTCAGTAAGTGCTCACCTGTAATACAATCTGGAAACTGTTTGGAGTGCAAGTATTTTTCACATATTGTATTGGTTGTACTTTTAGTGCTTGGTACTGTAGGGGACTCTATGGATTACATTTGATTGACCTGTAACCACAGTATATGAAGTGCAACTTGTCATGGAAAATAAAGTTCGCTATACCACAGCATACCAGCCGTATCAGGGAGGTACATATTGGTTCAACAAGAGATTGGTACCGGCTGTACATACCGGTTTGTCGATATATCCCACTGTACCATGTGTTGCTACGTCAGTACGGATTGATAGGGATTGGTACCGGCTGTACATACCATTTGTCGATATATCGATGGCTGGTTGGTACACCAGCACGGATCGGTAAGACGAACCATGATAAAGAATTCAGATTTTTTTTGCCATATTGTAGTATTATACAGCATTGGTAAAGGTTAACACTTTGACAACAGAGAGAACAGAATGAGGCTTAGTGTAGATTTTTTAATACCTTTTTACCTATTTTTATTTCTATTTTTTGTTGAAAGTGGGAATTGTTAGAGTATTACATCATATATTCTTTTATTACTCGTATCATTGCTGGAGTGTTGATTAGATTGGCAATCAGTGGCTTTTGAATGGTATAACTTAATAAATCAGTGGATTATATTTAAGTTTGGACTTTTAGATTAATGATTGTTGATACATCACTTGAAAAAAAAGGAATTATTTAATGCTATGCCGTCTAATTAAGATGTGCACAGCTGAAATAAGAATAAGAAAAAGATTGCTGTTCTGTAGCTTGAAGGTGTGCCATTAACTTTATGGCTTAGTATGATTCCATGTTGTGCTTGTTGTCATGCCCTTGTGCCGGTTGGAACTTGCTTTGCCCCGATCATATGCCTTTGGCACAGGTTGATATGGCACATGCCGATATGTTTCATACTGTGCCTGTGTTGGCTGACATGACAATTCTCGAAAAGAGAACTTTCCTATGCTGAAGAGGATCAGAATGTTGTCACCAAGTCATCTTCTAGATTATGCTTAATTGTTATGTCATCTTTGTCAAGGTGACAAACCCTATGCAAATAACATACTATAATGATGACGTGTTCAGGTTACTACTAGATAGAACTTTGTGAATGAATGGACATATTGTTTGAATATAAAGTTCCGGTTTTTGTCATGCCTTCTCTATAGCAATATATGTTCTGAATGATACAAAGTTTTCTTTTTTCTGTTCTAGGGAATTACATAGAAAAACAAGCAGTACTACTTGTCTTACCAAAGAGCCGCTTCCATTTTCATCCAAAATGATCTTTGTTGTCTATTTATATGTGATGTATACATTATATTTGATCAAACAAAAAGGATGGTCATGCCAATACTGCATATTGTTATGACACCATCTCTTTTTTGGTTGACCTTGTTTTTGCTTTCCTAAATGAATCATTTAATGATACAAACAAGAAGCTGTAATGTCCCACCTGTTTGGAATTAGCATTTTAGTTAAGGATATCTTCCCCATACAAGTTTTTACAGAAATATGTACATAATTAATCCTTGGTACAAACCATAGGCACACCTTTTTGACATTATGTTAAATGGTTTGGTTAGGACTGCTGATAATAATATTATCTATTTGTTTTTTCTACTTGATTGTCTTGCAGATTTATGTACCTACTAATCCTAGAGGTGCAGAAAGACTACCTCCTGATATAGTTGTGTCAGAGTCAGATTTTTATTTGCGCAGATTGTGGGGCAATCCTGATGAGGTGTATAGACATCTATAACTACTGCTCATTTTTTCAAAGTTTTGCTCTATAATTGCTTCTGCAAGTGGTTTTTAATTTTGGTGAGCATAGACTCTAATGTAAATCTTGTTATCAGTAATAGCATTGTGGAATATGCAAATGTTGTTGTTAGTATCCACCTTGAAATTTTTAAATTTGATAAAAATTGCACTAGTTAACCTTAAAGATAGACTTTACATAGACGACCTATGGTCAAGGGGTAGCCCAACATTACCAACTGCTTTTTCTGACTCTATGCTTATCCAAGCTGAGTATTAGCTACTGTCCAACAAATTTTGGTTATAAATGGACAACTGTGGAGGTTTAAAGTGCTTTTACCACTGTTGGTTGGAATGGCTGCTATTTGTTTACTTCATCTCATCTTTTAGAAAACATAATAGAACTTTTTTTTTAACACTAACATACTGCAGGCAGTGGACACATTGGTAGCTTAGCAAGTCGAACAGTTTTGAAATATGGATCCATTTATCCTTCCAATAGATTATCCTTGAACAAATTTAATCTTATCAGTTGACAAATTGGTTGTTGCATTGCCAATCTTGAGTTTCCCTCATGTTCTTTCTTTACATTTTCATTGGTTATTCCCTTTTTCTCCTTTTTTTAATGATTTCTTGCCTTATCAAGATTTCTTCCATGTCATTTTCTTGATAAATTATTTTTATGACTTTGCTTATCATTGCTTAGAAAAGGAAAAGTACAAATAGGAGTTTTTAAGTTTTAATTTCATGAATTATGCACCAATCTTTAAATATATTTAGGTGAATGTTTTATTTTGTTATGTGAATTTCATATCCATACGTAACAGCATATATAAAATTTTTCAGATGTTTTGTTATATATTGATTTCATATAACTAGATACAATTTAGGGCAATATGCTACCAAAGGAATAATGTGTAACAGCTCATATTTTAGAATGAAAAGTGTTATGTGAATTGTCAGGTCCATGCTGAATAGCTTATTTGTAGATGAATGTAATGTATTATTTGATAACTAGATGCTTTCTTATATTCTTGGTTTCTTACAACTAGAAGCAGTTTAGGGCACTGTGCTATCATAAGAATCATGTACGTGATGTTTGCTAGAACAGATTTTGTAAGCACTGCTTTTCACTTTGGCACTATACATAGTTAATTTAACAAAATTTTCGAGATCAAAGCTGCCAAATTGCCTGCTGGTCTTAGACAGTAATTTCATTAGAAATGGCAGTTGGGCATGCCTTGAAGATAATTATTCAAAATTATTATGGTTTAGTTAGATACATAGTAATTATTTATGTCCCTTCGACGGTATGTTCTCAAAAAGCACATGCAAACCAATTATTATAATGTTCCTACACGCTACAAGTCTCATATAATATTAGAGTTTTTTACTTTAGTTCTTTCATTTGGTTATACTTATTTACTATCATAAGTTTTGTAAGGTTCTCATTCTCACTTATATTTTGAGGTGCTTAGTTGGAAGGTTCCTTCTAAAATTCTAATGTAGGAGTAAATATATTCAAATTAGTAGAAATAACATATTGTATTTGTCTGTAACTAAATTATATCCGTCTTCAGTTCTTGCATTTTGTAGTTTTAGTCCATGATCCTGTATGTTTTGTTTTTTTTACTTGCTATGACTAAGTTTACAGTTTATTCTCTTTCAAAAAGTTCTTGCAACTTGGCAATGCCTTTTCTCTATATACTAATTTACAATCATAAGTTTTGTAAGGTTCTCATACTCACTTATATTTTGAGGTGCTTAGTTGCAAGGTTCCTTTTAGAATTCTAATGTAAACGTAAATAGATACAAATTAGTAGAAATTACATTTTGTACTTGTCTGTAACTTATTTTTATCCATCTTCAGTACTTGCATTTTTTAGTTTGAGTCCATAATCCTGCATGAGTGTATGTTTTTCTTTTTACTTCGGTATGACCAAGTTTTTAGTTTATTCTCTTTCAAAAAGCTCCTGCAACTTGGCAATGCCTTTTTCTCTATATATTTTGGTCTGTAGTTATAGTTGTCTATGTCCGATGCTTACAGTAAATTCTCTCATCCTGCATTAATCTTTCTGTTTTCTTGATGAACAGGACCTAGCTACCAAACAGAAGTATCTTGTGACTTTCACAGTTGGATATGAGCAGAAACGTAATATTGATGCCGTGGTCAAAAAAGTGGGTAATCAGCCATCACCAGTTTAACATATATGGGAATCCCTTACTGATAAAATTATTCTATCATTAAAAGTAAATATTGACTTTTTTTGGCTGATTTAGTTACAGTTATGTGGAAAATTGGATTACATATTATGGACTTCCCATTTTGGTGTACTTTTTATCATTTATGATCCTTATCTATTTTTTCTTCTTGCGTTATTATATCATGGATCATAAAATATAACCATAGGCATTACCAGAGGAGTTGCTGGCTGATCTGACCCTTATTTGAAGACCTTGCAGGCCTCTCTTCTCTCTCTTGAACTTATGTTAACTGCATATCACTTTTGTATATGCTTTCCATTTCTCTTTCAAGCTTTTATTTTTCCCAGACTGATATATTATATAATGATATCAACTTTGAAGGATGTCATATTGTCATGTTTGTTGAGTTCTTGCATCCCATGTTCCTGACCTCTGTATACTGCAAGATGAGTTGTCTGATGCAACACAAATATCATTTTTGTTTGTAAGCATGTGATCAATAATTTGGCAAAAGACCTAAATTCCCTAATATAGCATTTTATGGCAGTTCGGCGTAACTGATTGAATTTACAATAGGTTGACATAGCCTCTAAAGGAAAGAGCAAGTTCTCTAGCCTTTTTTCGGCTATCTTGTAATGTTAAATGCTTTTTGATGTGGTTAGGGTTAAGTCATGATATGTTCATTGTGCATATACAAAATAAGCCACGGAAAGCAAAGAGCAGGTAGATTTGCTACCTATATTTAGGCAAGATAATTTTGCAATCATGACACTGGTCGAAATCATTGTTCTGGGCACAGGTGAAATTTTGCAATCATTACACAAACTTCAGATTTTCACCAGTGAGAAAATGTTGAATAGCTTGCTTGGGGTAGTTATGATTTTCTTTTTTGGTGCTTTCCAACACCAACTATGATCATTGTTTTGTCTACTATACTGTCAATGTGACCTTTATTTGGGTTTGGTTTTACTCGCCGAGTTGGATGCTTATAACAGATTTCTTTCTATGAAATTGTACTGAGTGATAATGTTTTCATTTGTTTTATTCTGAGAATTTTTTCCTGCAGTTTTCTGAAGATTTCACAATTTTATTATTCCATTATGATGGTCGGACTTCTGAGTGGGATGAATTTGAGTGGTCAAAACAGGCTATTCATGTGAGTGTCAGGAAGCAAACCAAATGGTGAGAAAATGTTCACCTCCCTAGTTTATAGCATTTAACTATGAAAATATATTGTCGCTGCACTTCAATTAGAACTTGTAATTCTATTGTTTTTATTTAAGGTGGTATGCTAAAAGATTTTTGCACCCTGACATCGTGGCTCCATACGAGTACATCTTCATATGGGATGAGGACCTAGGTGTTGAGCATTTTGATGCAGAAAAGTAAGCATTGACTGCATTTAACAAAAGTCATTATACTCTTGAAGTCTTTCACTAGTTTGAATGAATAGTTTCTATACTTTAGGTACATTAAATTAGTGAAGAAATATGGGCTGGAGATTTCACAACCTGGTTTGGAGCCAAACAATGGTTTGACATGGCAAATGACTAAAAGAAGAGGTGACCGTGAAGTGCACAAGTGAGCGTGGTGTATCTGTACATTCGATCACATTTGCATGGGTCCTTACCTCTATAAAGTGGTTTTCTTGTGGGGTCGTTTCCATTTTACTACTGATGCAACTATTTTTCAATTAGATTAATTTATTGATGGCTTATTCCTAACAGAGAAACAGAGGAGAGACCAGGCTGGTGTGCTGACGCACATTTGCCTCCATGTGCTGCGTATGTGTTCTATTTTTTTTTTCACTTGTTATTTATGCTACAGTTTTTCTTCTCCAGAATCATTTTTGGATTAACCTTCCTGAGGATAGTGTGGTTTCTATGCCCATTTGCATATTTTATTTGTTCTCCTGCTTGTTAATGTTCTTATTTTTGCAGATTTGTGGAAATTATGGCACCTGTGTTCTCCAGGGATGCATGGCGTTGTGTATGGCATATGATTCAGGTGACTTCATCTTTTTCATCAGCTACACACCATCCGCATCTCTTTAACTACTGCTAAAATTAGTTTACTCGTGCAGAATGATCTGGTTCATGGATGGGGTCTTGATTTTGCTCTTAGAAAATGTGTAGAGGTACTCGATGCTCCTTTTCACTAGATGCACGGAGTGTGGGCAATTATTTTTTTTTTGTTTTTGAATTTATGTCTTTGTGGTTGTCTTATATCTTCTACCACTTCTCCGTATTAGAATGCTTTGTCTATCCTCTCCTTTTCAAGTTTATTTTATTAAGAATGTCTTTTACCCTCTATTTTGGAACACCAGCCCGCTCATGAGAAAATAGGAGTTGTAGATTCTCAGTGGATTGTTCATCAGGTGGTTCCTTCGCTTGGTAATCAGGTAGGGACTAGGGATATTTGCCATCTTTACAACTGCACATCTTGCAGGTAGCTTCACTTATCCTGCTATTTTTCCATGATGTAGGGCCTAGCAGAGAATGGTAGAGCACCATGGGAAGGGGTATGTCCCTGCTGTTCCTTGAGGATTCTATCACGAGTATTTTGTAGTGATCAATTATTCTTAGATGTCTCTAGACCCTACAAAACTTCGGCATGCTGCCTAAAACTCTTTTCCGTGACTGTCACAGGTCAGACAGCGTTGTAGGAAAGAATGGGGCATGTTTCAAACACGTATGTCAGATGCTGAGAAGGCATATTTCAGAGCAATGGGGATATCTCCTCCGAATTCAACAGTTAGATAAGTGGTTTATTTTGTCACACAATAAATTGGACAGTGTGATGTGACGTATGTAGATAGATAGATGCATCTGTTGATAATTTTTTTAACGTTAGAATTTGTGGCTATTGCTAGCACAACTGTAGTTGTAGTTTATCCAGGCCTTAAGGAATGTTCTTTGGACTTGACCTTCAATGATTTATTGGCCCCAAATATTTAGTTTCCCAAGTTTTGTATATGCTAAGGAGGACAGACCACTGTGATTGTGAAGTTTTGAGGAGCAACTACTTAAACACACTTTTGTAACTCCTTTTAAGGAAAGATATTTCAGATTGGGACTTTACACAACATTACTTGATCACACATATCGGTTGCAGACTAGGAATCATCTTGTGAGTTCCTTTTGTACCATTAAAGGAACATGTTTAATCCCTAGAAAAGATTCTAAAATCGAAACACGCAGCCAAGGCCACAAGGATCTGTTAGCTTTGCATTTATTTATTTGTTTCTTTTGCAAATCTATCTTTGTCTCCATATTATCAAGACACTGATTGTGGCTTTAGTCAAAAGTAGGTATAGGGAGTTGAAGGGTCATCCCTAAGTTGGTGCTGATACCTTTCCAGCTGAGCAAGTTGAGACTTCAAAGTCTCTCTTTTTTTCAGGAACAGCGGTAGACTTGAGATCATGAAAAGAACAAAGACATGACCTGTTCTTATTATCTTTGTCCTTCTTCTCCTTAACTTAACTAGTCTCTCCATTTCACATTGACAATTCTACTGCCACTTCTTTTTACTGGTTCTTTACAGCTTGAGATTGAACAAACATGATTGTGCATAACTTGGTCCACCGAGCAGTTCCATGAGTAACAAAAGCTATGTGATGTGAGTAAAAGAGAAAGCAGATGTATCTGCCTACCTACCGCCACATGTTAAAAGAGCTTCATCAATTTTCTAAAGGTTGTAGGTCCTATCCAAGTGATGTAACATAGGAAGACTTTAGCTGTGTCACAATCTGGTTGTTTGATGCCATGACTTGCCTGACACTGATCTATCCAGTTAATCTATTCTAGACTATCTTGTTCCTGCTTTGTGCTTATTCAAACAGGCTAATCTCCTCAGAAAGAACACTCAGCATGAAACACTACAATGTAGATGTTACAGAACTTTGAGTTTATACTTTTGAGGAAATTTTTGAAAACTGTAGGGGAATTGTGGGAGACATTGTAGCCCTTGTGATATTTCGGATGAGCTTATATTTATTTATCCATGATTTTTTTTTTTTCAACTTATTCGATGTGTCGGTCGATCATTATTCTAAAAGCTCAAGTCATTATTAGATCAGACATCATCCAGTCTTCTTTCATGTTCTTAATAAACTAGCATTCTAAAACTCCCATGTTGTGCCCACTCTATGCTTTGTCTTACATAGATTTGGATCATTAGTAAAGATGCTAGGGATTGAAGTGAAGCTAAATAAGATTCTGCCATATATTTATGCTTCCAAGTCAGGGCAAAAACATGATGTATTCTGATGCAGTCATCGACTCTGTTCCTCATTTCTTGCATGCATGTGGTTACACAGACAGCCTCACTTGAGGAATTCGAGTGGAATAAGCTTCACATTCACAAACACCAATCATTCTTATGGCACAACCTACATCTACTAAAACAGCAATTACCTCACACTTATTCAGGTTGCAATTACAACTCACATTCATATATATATATATATAAACAAAGAACCTCAAGAGTATCTAAAGAACAGGCAAAAAGGAAAGAATGAAGATAGCAATGACAGTCGCAGTACGCATGGATTGTGTCGGACCACTGAGCTTGATTCCCCAAAACAGCACTTCCCAAGTGATTCTTAGAAGGCTCCACGATCGCTCACGTTCCCGAGGAACGCACGGCATGGCTTCTCCGAGGAGCTGCTGCTGCTCGATGGAAGGGATCAGAAGAAGAAGAAGAAGAAGAAGACGCAAAAGCTGCTGCTGGAGGAGGAGACGCCATGAAACGAGCAGCTTCAGAAGGAAGAGAAGGGATGGCGAGAGCAGAAGTCGCACAACCTGTAGTGCCCTATTTATAGATGAAGCCAAAGGATGGTGGGAGGAAAAGACGTGCATGCTCTGCTTGCTATGTGACAGAATCTTTGTTCGTTTTCTACGGTGAATTGGTCTTTTTATCTAATCGGGACTTTGGGAATTGAAATTAATCCTTCGACTATTGGCATGCACATAGTGGGTTTAGATATTAAGGTGATATTATAATTCTCAATTTTTTGTTTCACAAGTAATAGATCTCAGATTTAAATACATGTTTGAATATCTCCCATGTTATTTAATGTAATAATTTTTTTTATTTTCTTTAAAAGATGGTTCGAGGAAGGAGAGTGGGGCTTCGATGTTTCTTAGATTTCTTTTTCTTTGTTGCGATAATTTTTTTGCGATGATTTGGAGATCCCCTAATGATAGTCGTTTTAGTCGATCTGATCACTGGTAAAGAGTGTCGAATTCTCTTTAGAAGTGTAATATTCTAATTAGATGGGAGAAACCAGAAGATTAATGATGACCTATCTTGAAACCAAGATTAGGAAGGTGGAAGCCAATTTGTTAGTCTATTTGATGGGTGGATGAATTGCTTTAAATGATGAATTATCAATAGGTCAAGTCAACTTGGTCCACTTTCTAAAAATCATTATGTTTTGAGAATCATATCGCGAAGGAGATAGTCGATCGTATGTATGTAAAACTAGCACGATCACTTTGATGCTCAAGAAAGCTTGAGATTGTTTACGAGAATCAAAATAAAGGTTTATATTCTGAACCATACTGTTATTGATAGATCGGAGAGGAATATTTCCATGATGATAATATTTGAAAGAATATTTTTTTTCCGACTCATGCTGATGTGATAAATATGACCGATTGGACTTTGTATGCTGATGTGATAGGAGTAATATTTGCATCCGTTTAACAAAGTAATATTTTTTTTTCTTTTCCGAAAAATATATTGGGGATGAAGTGAGAGGATCGAAGTGAGATCCGATCTCCAAAGGAAGGAGAAGGGTAAGGGATCTCAGAAAATGATATGGCACCCCACAGAGGTGTTCATGTCATCTTCCTTTTTTGACTTCGCTCACTTCCTTCTCGCTCACTCCATCTCTTGTTGTTCGAACATGATTGGCAACACCTCCATGTTGATAAGTTTGGCATCCACAGGGAGAACAAAGCTTGAAATCCAAGCCATGTAGTTGTGTCGCGTGATGTTTAAGCTAGATTTAGTTAGAGCCGACATGTGTTAGATAATGTGATCATATGTAATTAGATATAATATATTATAAATTTGATTAAATTTTGATGATGATTATCAATTAATAAAATTTTGTAATTATGGTAAGATTTCTTAGGAAATAATCTCGATGGGAAAGACTCTCATAATTATTTATCATAGAGTCTCTGTTGTCGTTTATAAATAGATAATATCTCTTATGAACTTAATGTTGATACGTTATATTATTGGGAAATTAGAAATCTTATCTCATCTTCCCTCAATAGAAATTATAGATTTTCTTTTATCTTTCCTTATCCCTAACTCATCGCTCGTAACGATCTTAGAGGATAGAAAGAGAAAGGAGAGAAATATATTTCTCCTTGTAAATCGGTGACTTTCGGATCTAACAATAATGTTACATTGAAAGATACATATTGTAAATCTGATATATTATTAATTTTATTTTTAATTTATTAATATTAAAATGTTTCGTGTAATAGTAATATATTATAATTTTTATGTATTTCCGGATGAACTACACCAAAAAAGATAGTTTAATATACATAATACCATATGTATGTGTATGTGTTAGATAATATGGTCCTATGTAATTAAGTAAATATATTATAAATCTGATTGAATTCTGACGATAGTTATTAGTCAATAAAAAAAATTTAATTATGATAAAATTTCTTAAAAGATAATATTGATAAAAGATACTCTCATAATTTCATGATCTCCTAAAGACTCGATGTGAATATATAACATTATTAAAAAATTAAAAATCTTCTCTCATCTCCCATTGTCTTCTAATTCATCACTCATTATTGAGAAATTAAAAATCTTCTCTCATCTCTCATTGTCTTCTAATTCATCGCTTATAACGATCTTAAGATAAAAATAGAGAAGAAGACAAATTTACGATCTTAAGATAAAAATAGAGAAAAGACAAATTTAGTTCTCTTGTGACTTTCAGATCCGACGATGCCATCAGACAAATTTTCTGAATGACATCGTAAGGTACACATCATATATATATATATATATATATATATATTATAATATTATTTAATTTTAATTTTTTGATATTAATATTTTTTATATAATAGTAATTTTTTATATTTTTATGCATTTCCAGATGAACTGCACCAAAAAAGATAGTCTCAACAAGCAACGGCAGCAGAGATGCCATCACAAAAGCCAAAGCAACAAACAACAACAGAAGAGACGCCATCACATCACAAAAGCCTCAGCTCAAACTTGATAACAGCAACAAGCAACAGCAGGACATGATATACAATCTGATATTGACCGGAAAGCACGGCCAGGGATGAAAAGAATACCCATAAAAGCTCTGATGCAGAGGAAGTTTGACACACATATTTGAGCAAAATGTCTGGAAGGGGGAAATCTAAAATTTCTGCCACCACAAAGAAAAACACAGACCAAGCCACTTTGTTTGTTGCATGATTACCAAAAAACACTACAATCTATTTAGATCAAGCCAAGTATTTCAGGAGCCTTTCATTATGTGATTGTGAACAAGGGAAGAAAATTTTACAAAGAACTTTGTACATGCATTTAAATTCAGTTGAATTCAAAAAAAAAAAAAAAAAGAGGATGATTGTACATACATAATTCACTCTGAACCAAAAGGATCACATTATCTCAGGTCAATCGGTGCTTTATATCAAGGCTGACAGTATGACATGCTCTTCCTTGCAAATTGTAGCCTCATCTTAGTATCCATGAAAAGATATATGAAATAACATCGGCCATGGAACTTATTCATGAATATTATTACCTTACGTGAGCTATGTGGGTGCATAAATTGGGACAAAACTTGGGGATTCCATCGATGGAAGGTCACATGGAAGGCAAGACAATAGTTTTACTAAGCACGAAAAGCACCAGTGTCAACTCGAGGAAGAAAATGGTGTTGAGCAACGTCCGGTCCACTGTCCATCCAAAAATTGTAATGCCCCCAGGATTCGACTGTAGGTAAATAACTGTGAATACAATAACAGAAACATAAGGATGCAACCAACAGAAAGGAGAAACCAATCTGCAAGAATGACATAATTGACAGATACGTCATGAGATATTGTCAGAAGAAAGAAAGATAATTATGCATAGGAGAACACCCACACAGAAACAATTGATATCTCAAAATGTTACAACGATGATTTGGCAAGAAAAAAAGAGCTCTGCAGTGTATTTCTTATTTGCTCAGATAAAACTATGCTGGATATGCAATATACTCAATTGCATTAGGCAGTTGAAACAATGTGACAGGCATAAGCGATGTTAATCCTTAGGTCCCCAACAGTAAATGGTTCTAAACTTAGTTCGTCAGTTCTGAAATTTTTGCAACAAATAAAAGACTGAAACGTTAAATCAAAGGCTCAAGAAGCACATCAAACTCAGTTGTGGGATAGCAAGAGGGAAAAAAAAGGAAATCTCACTATCAAGCATATTTCAAAGAGAGTAATCATTCATGGTCAGATATGCAAATTCCTCAAAGGGACAAAAACAAACAAAATCAGGGTAATCAGATCAACTGGTTTTCTTTTCCTATCTCCCTACACAACTGAGAGGATTAAGACCTAGAAATTCTAACCAATGTGATCATCTAGTGTATACAGCGAACTTGAGAAGTTAAAAGGTAAATGGCAGTGTTTTTCAAGCAAAGAAATAAAGGATTTTGCAGAATTTGTGAAGCCTCAATATAGTCCTGGCAGCTTACTATGACGATAGAGGGTATTCGGAGAAGTAACATGCATGATATCAACTCGAGGTTGTGAATGAGTTCAGCTCCACATACCAAAGCCCATCCCGACTACTTCCTAGATGTCATAAGCCCTTCTGACAGAACCTACCTCACCTATAGGCCTAACAGGTCAGCTTTCTCAAAGAGAGATGATGACATCTAGAAGGTTGTTGCAAGGGGCTACGGTAAGTATCATACATGAGATCTTTGCCCTGTATAATCAACAGCAATGGTGTCTGATAATGCTAACATTTATGAAAATATAAAACAGGAATACTTGAGTTTTTCAAAATCTGACATTGAAAGAGAACATACATTATGCTAATTTACAAACTTTGATTCACAAAAAACTGAAACATCTGCAATTAATACAATAACTTCCTGAACATAAAAGAGGAACCAAATCATACTCAAGTCTAAATTATTACGCATATACATGCTTTGGCTTCATTTCTAAAAGAAGGTAAAGGTGTACAATCATCTACCACAAACATAAAGGTGTTTACTAAGGGCTTTTGAAATAACACGTTATTGGTCACATCTAAGTTTTACAAATCAACATAAACCTCAACAAGCCTCATAATAATAGATAGAAAAGGTGTTTACCAAGGGCTTGCCGCTTGTGATATGAGGATATGAGAGAAGCTAACTGCACATTATTTTGCATTGCCACATTTTCGAATGATTCCAAATCACTTTCTGAAAAATCCATTAATGAGGAACTTGCCAAAATAGCCTCCAAATTCCCTGAGCTATTCGTAGCACGCATTTGACAACCAGTAGAGCAGCATGTTACATAAGCATGCCATCTACTGGCTAATGATGCAATCCCTTGAGCCCTATGGGAAATTTTAGAAGCTGCATTTAAGCAAAGAACCACAACAACAACTTGAACAACTGATGACACCTGTTAGCATGAAACATAAGAATTAAGTTCCATATCTAGATATATTATAGAGAAAATATCCAGCACCTGTATATGAACCTGAAAGTAATAAATCACATTTATACTTACTGCTAAACCTCCAGCATTAGCGAAATTGATCTTTCCATTGTATCCAGTGGTCTGAAAAAGGGTGACAAATTGACTTACTGTGACAAATAAGAAGAGTAGGAGGAGGAATATGCGGAATCTGTGGCTGATTTTGGAAAGATAATAACGTAAGCGCAGATGTTCCTCCAAACATGTCAAAGCATCTACATCTCTTTCCAGAAGTTTACCATAGTCTTCAAAGTGAATAATTTGCAAATTACACACTAGATTGAACAACAAACAAGCTGATAAAAGAATTACTGTCATATAAACCCATGACAGTATTGAAGCTACCAAAACCATAACAGATGTCCATGCGGACTCACGGAAGATGTATATAAAGCGGACAATTTCACGGGCAGTCATCACAAGGAAGCAGGGTAGTATCCACCAAAGTAGCAAACGAAACAACTCCTGCCATATGATACACAATAAGATTGCTCAGTCTATATCATCTGGGGAGGCATAAATTCTGGAATTATGTAAGCCTAATAATCAACTGCCACCCAACTTGCATACTAAAATCCGGCATGAATTGTGACTCAATCAACTACATACTTCCCTGCTACAAAAAACATTAAATACAACGCACCACATGGATGACAGAAGTTGGTATCTCAGAGTAGGTTAAATCGAAACTTAAATTAACTTGAAACTATTGACATCAAATGCACCTTAATTCTCAAAAAATGGTGAGAGTACTTTAACATTTACTTCAACGTCTCCCAAATGACTTCTAACTTGTTTCTAACTTCAATTGAGACTCATTACTAAGAAGTAAGTTCTCATTTAAATGAAGAAGAAACAATAAGGAAACAACTAAATCAATCTGTTCAATCCAAAATTCAAATAAGGAAATGGAAATATGAAGAGAACTGCTAAGATAGATCTTCTTTCCTATTGATAAGAGTTCATAACACTTCTGTCCATAAATGATCATTCAATTTAAAAAGTGTTGCACCTTATAAATAATTTGATATTACCTTCAACTAAAATATAATCCTTGAATAATTTAGTGACAGGTTATAGTTTAACATGATGAAACCACAAAATGAT
Source organism: Musa acuminata AAA Group (assembly GCF_036884655.1). Lineage (NCBI taxonomy): Eukaryota > Viridiplantae > Streptophyta > Magnoliopsida > Zingiberales > Musaceae > Musa > Musa acuminata. The sequence continues at coordinate 45,519,070 of NC_088342.1, forward strand.
AGAATAAGGATTCTATATCTTGGCTATAAAAAATAACAGCTAAATAACCAAGCTGCAAGAACAGCAAGGTTGATATCCAATTATTCCATATCAGTTATGATGGACTTAAAAGTCCATGAAATTAAAACTCAATCCGTCACCATATACATGACTCAATGATCATGAAAATGTACAAATATTCCGCCTTGCCAACTATTCCTTATATGATATTACTGGTACACATTTTATTTCCTGTTCTTACATTAATCCAAAAGTTCTCACACCAGAATTATTTGAGCAAACTTGACTATCTTCTACAGTAAAATCTAACACTATCATTCTGGTAGTAAAAGGATCCCGTTATGCACAGTAGGATTTCAAGTAAAGGCCTTCACCATTGGTAGTGCCAGGTTAGAACATGTGATTTAAAAATCAAATAACCTCGTTGCATCATATCAAACAGACACCGACTTTTTTGCATCATCCTCAGAGTGCACTCATATCTCATTTGTTCCATTATTAATCCAAGTAATCTATTGTTCATCAAGAAATATAGTCACTCCTATCCATCTAAACTATTGCTGACAAAGTAGCTGATAGATGCAACAAGCCAGTGATAACAAATTTTTTGTTCTTTACATCAAAATAGTGTAACTCAAACAATTCATAAGCATAAATACTTTCCCATATACTTAAAAGTAACTTTTCTTTTGAAAGTAAAGCCATAAACCGAGATACATATTTCAATCTATCTCACCCGTCGTTCCCCGTGTTTTAGTTGATCGATTATCAATCACGGATCAAAAACATCATCCAACTAAAGGAAATGATTAATGTTAAGAGCAAGAATTTTGGTAATCCACCTGACCTGGATCTTGCAAACATACTCCTTTTGGAATCTCTCAACCTGGCCATGATGCTGATCCACAAAGAGGAACCTCCGGATCCCGTACTTGAGGAGGTTCCGCGAGATGCAAGCTAGGGAGACGGCGGCCAGGGAGGCCTCTGACACGAGGACGCACAGCTCGAACTGCTGCACCTCGTACTCACCGCAGCCCGGCCGCGAGCACCGGGAGAGGCAGATGGCGGCGGAGGGGACGGCGACGCCGAGGAGGAGGAACGCGACGCAGGAGGCGGCGAGGCGGGCGCGGGAGGAGGAGTCAGGGAAGCCGAGCAGGGAGAGGAAGCCCTCGAGGCAGTGGAGGGCGGCGTCGAGGTCCTTCTCCCCGCTGCCGTTGCCCGCCACCAGCGGCGCCTCGGCGTCGCCACCATCCATGGGGTGGGATCAGGAACTACTTCAAAATCCGACACACAACGGCGGAGCAGCGGGAGAGGGAGCGCCTGGGCGGGGCCTTTATCGTCAGCTCCCAGTCCTTTATTCACCCGACTCCCGCCATGACTTGCGCTACGAGAGCCGGGGAGGTTGACACCAAACCTGCCGTTACTGCCGGGATGTGCGCCACCTGTTGTCCGTAACTGAAGTCGCGTCACAATAGTAGACACCCTATTTCGAGGCAAGCGTCGTCCGCCTGTCGGTTGGTTAGCGTGAAGCGTGAGAGACAGGTGAGGAGGGATTGTGGTTTAGACGTATATAAAAATCTATAGAAATAATAAATTACAAAATTAGTGAATTTTTATATTTATTCTTATAAATTCAACTTTAATATATATTATTACAAACATCATAAATTTCCATCTATAATTGCACCCACAAACACATTTTATTTTCTTATATTATTCTCATGACAAACACATAAAAGGAAGAAGAAAGGATGAAGCTGACCGCAACTCTAAAAATGATTGCATATAATACCAAAATAAATCTTAAAGTGCAAGATTGAGGCCTTCCACTCTTTGAATGGAGATGATGTCAGATTTTACAAGAATAATAATTAAAACTTACCTGAAATAATTCACTCAAAATAATGCACAAAATTAAATAGAATCACTCCATTAGATTCAACAAATCGATGCATATTATTTGATTATTGGGGAGAGAGAGAGAGAAAAAGGCCAAATCCATGGTTGGAGAATTTCCATGACATGGATGAAATCTTTATCCTATTTATTCTTTTACTTTTTCAAATATACCACTCATAAATTCAACATATTGATATATAATGTTAATTTTGCTTGTAACCTTACAAGCATTCGTCACACTGCACGCTTCATTAATTGTGGGCGGCGTCATTAACATAATTATATTAGGAAGTTTGATGGTGAAGATAAAAGGCTTCTTTTTATTTTCATGTTTCACCTTTATTCTTCTTCTTCTGTCCCACGTCTTATGCTTTCCTTGTCCTTGAAGCATATGTCTGCAAAACAAAGAGTGAAAGGGTAGGGTAAGGAATCATGACATAGATGAATCTATATCAAAACAAGTTCTACCAAAGATGGAATACTGTAGTTCATGTGAGCTAACAACCATGGATGCACATAAAGATGGTGCTGACAAAGTCGAGAGAATCTTGAGGTAATTCAGTGAAGAAAACTCTTAGTTCATGGTGATTTTGTGATTCAGCTTTAAGTAATAATTTTATTTTTTTCTGGGCTTTATTGAATGTTCAAAAAAATAACCCAGCTATTAATTAAAACAAGATGTTTTAAATGACAAGAAATGTTAAAGATGGCAATCAATCAAATGGAACTACTATTGATAATAAAACCAGAAAAAAAAATGGATTTGAGACTGGTAATCGTACCTGAATCAGCACTTTGTAAATACACCTTTTCGCGATCACCTGAAACTCTTAATGGGTTTAGGTGAAGAGAAGAATAGATAATTGGGCTACACAAAGAGAACAAGATATGAATCATGTTAGAGGGAGTCAAAAGATTCAGAATTTTACTTTCATGGACCTGCAAAATGAATGGAAAAGGATAATGAGTAGCATCACTGCATAAAAGTTGACATATTTATGTGTATCAATTTAAACATTATACTCAAGCAAAACAACCCCTTTATTTTTTTGAAAACATTTATACTTGTAAATGATATAACCCTGAAAAAAAGTGTGCTGTGGCTGAGATCCAAGAGAAGATCAACCTGAAACAGGTTGCATCCTGTGTTACAAAAAAAGGGGAATACAAACAGCAGTTATAGCATAGATTTAGGTGAAGAAACAGCTTGATTGATAAGCTCCCTCCTCAAAATTTTTCCTGCAGGCGACTTTGGTATTGAGCTGACAAATGCAATGCGCCTAATCCTTTTATATGGTGCAACCTACAGAAAAGCAAAACAAGAGAAAAAAAGTCAAACCCTTATTTTCAAATTATCTTTCAGGTTTATATGGTAAAAAAAATGCCAAAGACAGATGAAAATTATTTTATAATTGAGGTTGCACAGTGATTTGATAATGATTATTTGCAGACTTTTATAAAGGAAAGCCTTGAACTGGCATTTTCAGATCAAACAAAAAGCTTAGACAGATTTGCAACTCCTCTCTGAGTATAGTCTCTTTTTGTGTTGACCATACAACTTAATTAATATAGTCCCTTTTCCCAAAAAAAAAATCTCCTCTCCGAGTATAGAAGGTCATGGGCAATCATTCCACCACAATGACTAACGAGTTACTGCATATTGGCTGTAATTTCACTAATTTGACGATACATGTGAGACTTCATGAGCTTAGGATTAGGCCTGTGGATAACCATAGAGCCTAATCTTCAATGTAAAGTCAATCTTTACCAAATGAAAAATGATATATCTGCATCATGATCATCATGAAATCGATTTTCATATAAAAAAACTACAACCTCTATTTTTTAAAATCAAGAACTAAAGAGCGCCAAAGAAAAAAGTGTTGGCTATGCAGCTTTGGCAATATTTCTCTGACCCCAAAAGAATTCAGGCCCAAGGAAATTGCATCACATCAAAATGAAGTCATTCTCGATAACGAATTTAAAGAGTCAAAACTAAAACAATAAGTACCTGTTTCCCAACAAAATCCATGACTTCTTCATCACTAAGCATGCTTCCAGGTTGTCTGACCACAAATGCCATGGGTATCTGTCCAGCTTCTTCATCTGGATACCTGCCATGGGAAAGTTAACTATTAATTTTGAGGAACAAAATTATATCATAACTACAGAAATTACTCAAGAACACGTCACAAATAGATTGCTAAAATGGCAAAGAGTTTACTCCATTCAATTGAACCTTACATTTGCATTTTTTTCTCCAAAAAAATTATTAGAAATAATAAAAAGAAAACAGATGGCTCTTAACATGACTAATAATATTCCCCTCAACAGAAAACGATAGGAAAAGATTCATACAGCCAACTCCAAATAACTAAGATCTTAATGCTTGATATCATATCTAAAACACACATGGTTATAGTGTTAGCATGTCATCAAAGAACTTTTTCTTAATAGAAATGGTAACGAATTAGGCATACACATTCAAAAACCTACATAGCATCTTACCATTGTTAAGCCAGAATTCATTTTCAAATATCATCAAGGCTTTAGAATTTTTTTTTATTCCAAATTAGAATGATATTGTCTTCTTGAATCCATCTACAGGTCACAAAGAACTAGGACTGGGGCCAATCAACAATGATATGATTAGCATGGTGATATAAACGGGTATTGACTTCAGAAAAGCCGCAATATTTTCATTGAAGCACCAGTATCCCCCTTAGCTAGCAATCACTTACAAGTTCTCAAAATAGGACAGTATTAAGCAACATAAGACAAATGTGAACTAAATATACAAAACAGAAGAAAACAGTCCTCCATTATAATTTTCACGAAATGCAAAGCTATGTAGAGACATTTTTCTCAGGTGAATTGTCATTCTACTAGACATAAATGAGACTTAAACAAGCTCAATCACTGTAGTTGTAAATGAACAGAAAAAAAATTATAATGGAGTACGGTAATAGTAATACCATGAAGGATATTGTAATACACAAGCTCCCACTAATGTGAAACTTGGGGATGTATGCTGCCTGACCCCTACAAGTAGGGAGGATGGTTCTGTGTTTCATGGTAATAGCCAACAATGCATAAACAGAAAGGTTTGTGGACATTGTGTTATCATGTATTTGAGTAATAAATCATTATGGAATGACATATACATTTGAATGAAGTTTATAAAGAGTCAGGATGTACATACGGAATTACAGCAGCATCAGCAATTCCCGGATGAGAAACTAGAATATGCTCTAATTCAGCTGGAGGAACCTAAGCAAATTGGAGATAGTAAATTAGATTAATTATACAAGAATACAATATTACAGATAAATAAATAAATAAATACAATGTCGAAAACCTGATATGCTTTATATTTTATTAACTCCTTTAGCCTATCCACGATGAAGAGGAAACCATCATCGTCAAAGTAGCAAAGGTCACCAGTCTTTAACCAACCTTCGGAGTCCAAGGTCGCCGCAGTTGCCTCAGCATCACCAACGTAACCTTTACCAGATCATTTTTTGTTAAAAAAATGCAGCAGATTTAGCTCCTTCAATGTTTAAATATGTATTCTTTATGATAATTCAGAAAGTTTGCCTTGTTAAAGTTGAAACATGTAAATACTATATTTCTTTCATTGAGCATATGGATTATGTCATCCCATTATTGTTATAAAAAATAAATAATCAGCCAACATCAAGATTAGGTAGACAACAATCAAGCCCATCACAATCCATAGATACAAACCCATAGTCTGTTTTCGGTTATTTTGGATAGAATAGATCTTTCCAACAAATTTGTTCTATTAACTGTGAAAATAGATATTACAAAATCCACTTAGCAAAGCACCACATACATATTTTGTCCCGACAATTCTTTTTAGTGACTTTTAACTGTCCTATATAAAACAATCTAAAAGGTTCTAAAAATCTTGATCTGATATCAATTTTGACTTGTCGTCAAACCAGTGTGGCAGTATATCAGGTGGTATACCAACTTATATGGCTTGATATCAGTAAAACAAATAATTTCCAACCAGTGTAAAGCCATATGGTCATATATAAAACAAATATGAAGGTTTTAAAATCTCCGTCTGCTTCCAGTTTCGTTGCCAGACTAGTATGATATCGATATATCAAGCAGTACGCCAACCTCTACGGCTCGATATAACAGTACAAAAATGATTACCAATCAGTGTAGAATCATATGGTCCAGTGTCGATCATTGGTTGAACCAGTAAACACTGGTCTAGATATAACAGCCCGACCATTATTTGAAATCTTAGATTGATCTAAGTGTCCACATGCTTCGCATGTAGCTTTGGAATAAACAAAGCATATACGACCAGGAAAAAAAGGCCAACATCTTACTCTTTAACAAATATTGATGGTCAAATCTAACTAAAAGATATCCTTGTATGTGGCACATTATGTGATTAGGTCATATTATAGTTCATGGAATAAGTCAGTCTCAATACATTATGCCTGATTAACAGTGGCATCATCCAAACCCGACCTAAGTTTGATCAATTTCTTGATCTTATTGCTAGAAGTTGTCAAAAACTGCCAATGTTATTTGCACACTCCCATAGCCAAGCGTGAGTAGTTATAATTGATTTGACAACCTCAAAGATACAAAAAAAAAAAAAAAAGGTGAGGAGAGGAAGAAGGACAATGACTTCCCTAAGTGGCTATTATAGGTGGGAAGACAAAAGAAGAGGGAAGTATAGGAGGAATAACAATAGACATGCAATTATGACCAGTAAGTAGAAGCGGAGATGCCTCTATTATAGCATTTGTCGCAACTTTCAATTTGCCATCCAAGGTCTATCATACCGAATTGTACCGCCCGGTATGGGCGGTACGTATCGGTCCGATAGGCCAGCGGTACGTGGACCGCCCGGTACCGGTCCGCACTGTAGCAGTGCACTGTAGGCACTGTAGCAGTGTACTGTTATAGTGCACTGTAGCAATGCATTGTAGCAGTGTTACAATGCTCAGTGCACCTGGGTGTACCGCTCGGTACACCGTACCATACCGATACCGAGCCTAGGTCGAAATACCGATACGGTACGGTATTGCGAACCTTGTTGCCATCTACCACTAATATTTCAATGTTTGACATTTATTGTCATAAAGACAAATAAAAAAATATAATGAGGAGAAAGGGGAGTATGGATAGCAACTAGGGGTGTTCAAATTGGTTTGAACCAAACCGGGAAGGGTCAAAATGAACCGAACGGTTCGGTTAAAGTAAGGTAGGTTCGAACCGTAACTGATTTCAACCTATCTAACTCAATTGGTTCAAAACCGGTTAACTGGTTTATAATTTCAAGTAATTTAAAAATATATATATATTTCAAATGAACTAGTTCAGTTTGATGAATTCAATTGAAGTGAACTGGAATCTTGGTCCAATTCGGCTGACATGTAAAATTTGTGAATTGGCCCATATCATCTGTGAAATTGAAACATTAAGATTGGGCCAACATTGCTATTAGGGCCTTTGAGCCGGTTTGATTAATTGATTTTAACTGGATAAGGGCTTAAGGCAGTGAATTCGGTCAGACTAGCATTTTTAAAATTAAAATCAATTCAGTTCGGTTCGAACCGATTAACCGAACAAAAGAAGAGTACTTATCGAACTAAAACCATTTATAGCCTTCAAAACCAAACTACTGATGAATTAGTTTGGACCGAATCGGTTTTGGATCGATTCGGTTCTGGTTCGATTCGGTTTTCGTTTGAACACCCCTAATAGCAGCCCTAACCTCCTTTATGTAGAGAAGGAAGACATCAAGGTATTGAAAACTGATAGGTGCTTTCTTCATATAAAGTCCTTTCGCATGTGTTTAATAAGTATTGAAGATTTATACAACAAAAGGCAAGGTTTTAAATCAAGATCTAAATCAGGATTAACCATTCATTACAAAAATGATAATCAAATGTGATGGGCAGGATCAAATAATAGGATTGGACAAATCTAGGCCGAAGAACTCAAAAGAGGAAAAAATTATTAAAAATCATGGAAAAACAAAAAACAGAATTTTCTTTGAATCACAAAAATCAAAAAGAGCCTTCCTCCTTGTCAATATGGGTCAAAAGGTCATAAGATAAAAAATGAAAAATATGGAACCTAATAAATTACCATTTCAGGTTAATACCTTCTTTCTATCCACAATCGAAAACATTCATGAGCAAAACAAGTAACGAGTTTAGATAGATAAGACTTCTCTACACTACTATATAGAGTAATAAACTTCATGCTCAAGATCCATGTGCAATAGATAACAAATGAATCCTGTTCCTCAATAACTCATGATTTGAGTGATCACTCAATCAAGTTGTTTGATGCCTAAATCCAATTCAATTTGCTAACCTAAATTGAGATAAGTTAGGTCCAATCTTGAAACCCTCAAGTCGGACAATGACTCAAATGGAACTTGGCCAATTAGAATTGATGCCAATTGATGTGTAGCAAGTCTGTCAAGTTCCTCAATCCTGGTTGGCCTATAAGTTCGAATTCGTCACCAAATAGTCAGGCAATTCCAGTTAACTTCATGGGGTTCATTCCATAAAAACCTTGCTACTTATAATCCTTTCCAGTAGGGCCAATTTCCATCCCATCCCAAATGATTCCTAACCCATCTCAGTATATGATTCCTAACCCATGTATATATACATACATATATATATATATACATACAAATATACATACATATATATATATATATATATACATACAAATATATATACATACTATATATATATATATATATATATACAAATATATATATATATATATATACAAATATATATATATATATATATATATATTCCGCGTATAATTTCATTTATTTGAGTCAAGGATCTAGATCATGTAGATCAAATTAAGATTCAATTTGATGCTCAACCAGCATATTCAAGAATAGGAATCATGATGCTGGAACAACGCTTTAAATGTACTGACGAAACCTGTTCAGCATTTACTTCAAATGAATCATAGAGCAGACCTTTCATGATGGTGGGGCCACGAATCCAGAGCTCCCCTCTTTGCCCGGGGCCCAGCGCTTCCCCGGTTGTGGGGTCCACGATTTTGGCCTCCGTGTTCGACCCGAGCCGCCCCGTCGAGCCGAACACCTTGCTCTCCTCCGGCGTCCTCGTCCCCGCCACCCCGCCCGTCGACTCCGTCAACCCGTACCCCTGCCACGGTCACAAAAATGCACGCGTGCGCCGTTAAGAATCTTGGAAGTTAAGGCTGACGACACTATATATATCGAACCGGACCTGGACGATCTCGACGTGGGGGAAGCGCGCGGCGAAGCGCTCCGCCACATCCCGGCCAAGCGGGGCCCCGCCGCAGCCCAGGACCCTCAGCGAAGATAGGTCGCGGCGGGCGGCCTCGTCGGACTTGGCCATCGCCACCACCAGCGGCGGCGACACTGGCATGAAGGTCACCCGGTAGCGTTCCACAGCCCGAAGCATCGCCCCGAAATCGAACCGCTCCATCAGCACGATCGTCTCCCCCAGAACCACCGCGCGGAGCGCCATCATGAACCCGAACACGTGGAAGAGAGGGACCGTGAACAGAACCACCGGCGGTAACTCGTCCTCCACCTCCCGCGTCAAGGCGTGGTACGCGGCGGTGAGGGCCACGAAGTTCCGGTGGGTCAGCGCTACGCCCTTCACCCGCCCCGTGGTCCCCGACGAGTAGAGGATCGCCGCCGTGTCCGACTGCCGCACCTCCACCGGCTGCTGCTGCGCCGCCGCCCCCGCCGCCACGTCGGCGGAGATAAAGGACCGAAAGCGAGGGGAGTCGAGGAGGATGGTGGGAAGGTAGGCCGGGAGCTTGGAGGCTGTGGCGGTGGTAGCGAAGGCTACGGAGGGGTTGGAGAGGCGAATCTGATGGGCGATCTCAGAGGGTGCGCTGAGCGGGTTGGCCGGGGAGACGACAGCGCCGATGGACAGGAGGGCGAGGTAGAGGACGGGGACGTCGAGGCCAGCCGGGGAGAGGACGAAGGCGACATCGCCGCGGGAGACGCCGGCGCCGGTGCGAAGGGCGGCGGCGAGGTTCCGGATCCGTGCGAGGAAGTCCGGGTAGGAGACGGCGGCGCCGGTGGCGGCATCGACGAGGGCGGGCTGGGCGGGGAGCGGGGATGGGATGAGGGACAAGGCGAAGGAAACGGCAGATAGGGGGAGGGATTCGGGAGGGAGGGGGAGGGGGTCCCGGAGGTTGTGGAAAACCTTGGTCTCGCGGCAAAAGCCGCTCCTCGGGTCGACGGTGGGTGGCAGCTGAGGGGTTCCCGCCGCCATCGGGAGCGGTCCAGTAGGGAGAAGATTAGAGTGAGGATTTCGAGCGGGGCTGCGAGAAAAAGGAAGATGATGAGCAGAGGAGAAGGGTTCAACGTGGCCGAAATTGAACCTGGTAATGGATGGAGGACGGCGCTGCCGGGGGAAGCAGAGGCGCTAATTATTGGTCTGCTATAGACTCTACCGACGACAAACACAACGGATTGTCAACAAACTTATGGGCAAAAAGATAATTTCAACGCCCTGTCGTTTCTTTTTGTTTTTGCCGCAACGGAAAAAAGATGCGTAGAAGAGAAATGGCGGCGACGTCGTCGAAGGGAAGGCGGGTTATGTACATCGCTGTGCCTTCGGAGATCATCCGCTGGTTCTCCTCCACCTCACTCCACAGCCTCCTCCTCCTCTCCCCGACCAAGAAGGCCTCTCGGCCCGGCTACCGCCTCCTTGCCCTTGGTCGTAGCCCAAACTTCCTCCTTTGGGTGCTCTTCTTCTTCGAGCTTGTGGGGATATTGAGGTCATGGCACCACCTCGACCCCCTTCTCCCGTGTCCCCACCTCGACCGCCGCCCCCTCTTCTCCCCGGAACCATCAGATTCGACGGTGGCGATGTCCGGAGGAGGGGTGGAGGCGCTTGGGGAGTTCTGGCAGCGACCGGACAGGACGGGATACGTTCCATGTCTCAACTTCAGCGAGTAGTACGTTGCGGAGGGCGTGGCCGCTGCGCGGACCGGTCGCCGGAAGTATTATCTCCTGGTGGTCGTCTCCGGCGGGCTCAACTAGCAGAGGAACCAGATCATCGATGCGGTGGTAATCGCTCGCGTTCTCGGCGCGCCGCTCGTCGTGCCCGTCCTCTTAAGTCACCTCGTTTACTTCTGTGCGTAGCATCTCGACTGGTTCCTTGCTTGAGCAGTGAGTTCTCTGATGTGTTCGACCTGGAGCACTTCAAGTGCGTTCTTGCCGACGACATTATAAGGTGGTGTCCTCGTTGCCGTCGACTCATATCATGACAAGGCCGGTGTAGGAGAAGCAAACGCCTCTTCATGTCTACCCTGCTTGGATTCGATCAAGACACATGAAGCGAGTGAGTCCTCGTCTTCTCCTACGACAAACGTCGTCAGCGCGCAAAACAATTCTTCTTTCGATCCGTTCTTCATCAAATGACGGAATGGAATCCTTATATTTACTCTTGATTCATTGTTTCTCCTTGTTGATTGCTGGTGCAGCTTAACAGAGAAGGTGTTCTGCTCCTGAGTGGCCTGGATTCCAGGCTTTCCAAGAACTTCCCACCCGTTCTCCCAAAGATCCGGTGCAAGGTAACCACTGCACCCTCTCGTGTGTGTCCCCAAACTTACCCGGTTGCGTTCCATGCACTGAGGTTCTCAGCTCCAATCGGAGAACTGGGCAACAAGCTCGCATGAGGATGAGAAGCAAAGGTCCGTACCTCGCACTCCACCTGGGTTTGGAGAAGGATGTGTGGGTGCGAGCCGGTTGCCTTCCTGGTCTCACCCCCGAGCACGACGAGATCGTTCGAGCGGAGAGGAAGCTCACGCCGGAGCTCCTCACTGGGAGGTCCAACATGGCTTGCCGCCGAAGAAGTCACCAGGTACGCTCACAACCGCTGCCCGTTCTCTATTTCAGCTTGTAATGGTGATCGGCGGGCGAGACAGAGTTCCCTAACCTGTACAAACAAAGAGAACCTGACATTAACGCCGGGCAGAAGAAGTTCATCACACGTCATGAACGCCTCCCAGCCGAGAGACGGAACTCAACGGTTATCCTTTTACCCATCATCAAAATTAGTCATTAGAAAATTTTAATTTGTAAAATAAAAATAAAAAAAAATATTTTTATTACGATCGATGAAAAAAAGTTAATTATTTTATTTTTATAATTATAAGAATATTAATATAAATTTATAAAATATAAGAATTATAATATTAAGAGGATATGCATGGGATAATATACAATTAGCTTATAGAAGGATGACAATATGAGTTATTACAATGACGACAATGACCAAAGTGGGTCGAAGGAGACATGGCAACCAATATGCGACGTGGATAATGGATCGTGTCGTGTCCAAACTGTCGTAGACCATCGGTCATTCCAAATGTACGACAGATCATATATATATATATATATATATATATATATATATATATATATATATATATATATATAGTGTTCGTTGGAAAGATTCATTGAGCATCGCTAATTTTGAACCAGAATCGAATCAGACATGAAACAGTTTAATGATTCATTAGTCTCAAATTGAATCAGACATCACATCAGTGTTGGGGAACTGATGTGATGTGGCCGATGAGTGAGTTCCATGGGCCGATGTAGGGTGACTTTGGTCGGCCGTACGAGTCGTCGAGGTTGGTCGGCTATAGGTCGGGACGTTGGCATTGGGATGTTGATTGGCGTTCCTCGGTCAGGACGATCATGCTTTCGGGGGAGGAGGGGTGGTCGCTCTCCTGCACATAAGGCCCTCATCGGGTGGTTCCCGACTTTGGCCCCTCAACGAGCAAATTAGTGCTTAGTTTTATCTCTTTTTTTTGTGCCTTCTCCTTGGTGGCCTGGGGTTTTTATACTATTGTACGAGGGTCGATCATATGCGGGTTTGGTGTGACGATCGATCCTCGAGGGGCGAAGAGGTACCTTCGTGCGGTCATCATCATCTCGAGCATTTTGGGAGGGAATGTACCGAGAAATGCCTTGGTACGGATCCTGACTTGACACGTGAGAGTATTCTTGCTGACCTGACGATGGCGTGGCACGACGTTGGTCGTGACTGGCCAGAGCCCAAAGTTTAATTTTAATTTTTTATTTTGAAAAAATGAAACCGATGATTCTGATTTTGATTTTAAATTCGGCAATTAACCCAAATTTAAATATGGTTAGTAATTTAGTTTGATTATAATTTTTTAAAATATATTTTTTATATCATTACATTCATTCTAGTTATACGTCTATTTTTTAAAATTTTAGAAATAAAATTATTATTTTATATTTTAAAAATTTTAATTAAAATATTTAACGATCGGAAGAACTAAAACCACTCAAACTAGAACCAGAACTTACGGTTTTAATTCCAGAACTGGACTTGGATGGTTCGATTCCGGTTTTAATTTGAAAATAAATCTTGGATAATTTGACTTCGATTCCTAATTTTTGAAAATTAAAATTATAATACCTCGATTAATTTGATATTTGAAGTAGATAAAATTAAGATTAATTTATAAGTATTTGATGATTATATTATTATTAATATGGACTTAAATATTTTGACCAGTAATATACGTCAAATACAGTTCAGTATATTCAACCTTTCTAGATGGACAACAAGAAAGGATGCTTCGTCCAAATAGACAGCCTACATGTCCAATTTCTCTCTATCTTTATCAATGGAACAGCAAGTCAACCAAAACATAGACTTTAATGAGCCAATTAACTGATATATATACAAACGCTGATAGTAACTTATTATTTGGAACCTTACAGTTCCTTTGGAATCTGCTCACTCTGCTGACACCCCAGAAAAATGAGACTCGTGCTGTCGATCAACTCAAATAAGACAAATAAACAACAGTTAATTGAGAAATTGACAAGGCCACAGTGGATTACCTGGAAATTTTTAGTACCAAGACATGAGGGCAAGTCATCAAGCACCCACCAGACATGGGAGGCCAAGCTGAAAGAATCCATCGTCTCGTAGCTGATCACAAATTATAACGTGTAATTACATATCTTTAACGACTTCTAGATTTAAAAAAATATTAAAATTTTTATAATGATAAAAATAAAACATCTAGTTTCATTTTTCCTGATGTTATCGGTTTCATTTATCCTGATGTTATCGGAAGTATAAAACTGATAAATAAAAAAAATAATTTTAACATCTTAATTATGTTTTCGATGATGACAAACGGTGACATCATTAGGTTATATGTGACTATTATGAATGAGAATAAAGAGTGACGATAAGAGGACTAATGTAGTTACGAAGCGATATCGATATAAATGTTGAGCGACATCGCCCTTTCCCTGCATCATTATTGATATTGACGCAAATATAAAGCAACATCACTCTATATTTACGTCAACATCGATGCATATATCGAACGGCTCTTTCATCGTTCTGCATGTTATCATTTTCTTTTCTCATTTTATCTCATCTCTTATTATCGTTCTCATTCTTATCAATAATAATCACTCACGGCTCTAGCAACATCATTATCGGTTACTATCAAAAATATAATTAGAATATTAAAATTATTATTATTATTTATTAATTTCATAAAAATTATTTTATTTATAATTAGATATTAGGATAAATAAAATTAGATATTTTAATTTTATAATTATAAAAAAAATAAATATAAAAAAATAATATAAAAAAGAATGAAAAATGGAGGTCTAGCTACTAGAAAACATGAAAGTAGCCTCCGTCTCGAATCCAACCTCAATTAAAGTCATCTGACCGGCCAATCACTGAGACCAAAACGGCACCATGTTCTAAGCCACACTGTTTCTACCTTTCTCTCCTGTTTTCTTCTTCTTCTTCTTCCTCGTCAAAACCAACACCGACAATTCCTCTTCCATTCTGCAGATGCCCAGAAACGCTGATAACTCCGCCCCTCTGCTGCTGCGACGGCCATGGCGCGATTGGGAGTGAGGAGCTTAAGACGGGCGACTCTCGTGTCGGGAGCTCTGGACCTGGCCGTGGCTTCCCTGGGGGCGGTGCTGGTGGCGCTCGCCCTCCGCCGCTGCGGCTGGCGGGAGAAGGCGCCCGCGACCGCAGCCGCCGCGATGGCCGCGGTCAAGATCGCCTCCATGGTCTGGGCCGGCATCGCGCAGCGGGCAGCCGCGGCGGCCATAGCTAGGCGCTTCAGTGCCGATCCCCTCCTCTCGGAGGACGACGCCTTCCGGCGGATGAGAAAGGTAATCCTAATTCTCGTTTTTTCCTCCTCTATTGTTCTTGGAATGTTTCTTCTCCGGTCTCGATTCGATGCTCTCCAAATGTTGCCGTCGCATCACGCATTGGTTTCTACGATAATGCCATCATCCCATGATAAAGAAATTAATAACATAACCATACTTCTCGAACCTTCGTAGTTACCTCAATAATATATCTCTATAAATTAAAAGGATTATTTGAATGTTTCGAACTCTCTTTATGCAAATCAAGAAGACATAATCTTAATATCAAAATCCATTCTTCACATACTCTCAAGTTCCAGAATTGATATGATAATGAAATTGAATCATAAAATACAAAAGGTAATTGAATCATATATGTTTAAGTACCACACATGGCTGGAATTGGATAGTTAACTAAGTTTGGATTTAGAATTTGGGAAAGATTAATAGTACTGTATATTATCATTCTTAACAGGAAAGCCATTATTCGCGCACTTAAAATAGGCAATACATAAATAGCGTATTATGATAAAATGATAAAATCACAAAAATTGTTTCGTTATATTATCAATCAAAGCCAAAAATAAATAATTAATATGTCAATCATTATTGAGTGCAAAACTGCATAAGTATAGGGACACATATGGTATTTTGAAGACGTGTAAGGGTACATATGTAAAAGTATCCTATTTTATACTCGCTTAATGACCTTAGCTGGACTAACGTCTCGCTGTTTCAACGAATTCCACCCAACACTAAATTATGACCGTCTGATCCTCTACTCCTCCGCATCGCGCGTCTCCGGACGCCAATCTCAACCAGCTTTGCTTTCGATGTACCCGCCTCACACCATTAATGGGGGCTCGACATTGCCCCTATTTGGAGCTCCTCCTCCCTCGCTCGCTTCCTCTACCTCTCCCTGTCGTCCAATTCCTTCCGTCCTTCCTCCGAATGAGGGGGGAATTCCACCTCTTTACGCTGGCTTCCGGCCCGAAATCTTCGCCGCACTGCCTCTGATCCGGTCTCCGGTGCTCCTCCGCTCGATGGGGGATCTCGGGGCCGGGCGGGGCACGGTCCTCTCCAAGCTGACGACGCTCCGATGGACCTCCATGTTTCTCGGGTTCTGCAACGTGGTGCTGTTTCTTTCGGGCGCCGTTCTGTTGGTCTCCCTCCCTTCCGGCTGCTCCGGCGTGGACCGGCTTGCGCTTGTTGTGTTGGCGCTCGTCGCCGCCGTCCGGATCGCCTACATGGTCGCGGCTGGGAGGGCTCAGCGGGCCACGGCAGAGACCATCGTCAGCAATGTGCTTGAGACTTCGGTCGATGCCGATGCGTTGATCCGCCACGAGAGACGGGTACGCATGAGATTCCCATCCTTATTATCTCGATCAAGAAACAAAAAATTAAATAAAGAATCGGTAGTGTCAACTGACCTCGCCAAGTGTGGTGCAATCTTGTTATCAGGTCCATTATATATGCAATTAGGTATACTGTATGCTTGGAGGAATTAAATTAGAAAGGCGATCTTTTTGAGAAAGAAAGTAACTTTTAGCAATTCTTTGTGCGTAGATGAGATACAAGAAATGGCTTTGGTGGACAAGGTTTGGGATGATGGTCACTGCATTGCAATTTGTGGTAGCACTTTATCTTATTTCTGTCTTCGCTAAAGATTTTTCCTCGGGTGCTGATGGCAACACGTGTTTAAATGGTAAACTAAGTTACTTGGTTATTTTATCTAGTTTGCAATCATCTGGTAAATTTTCACTAGAAATTCTGTAGAAATAACACAAGCTGCTTCAAGAACAGTTCATTGGAACAAAACACTGGGTACCTTGGGTTATAATATTTTATTAGTTTACCTATGATGACACTACCCTTTTGCTCATACAAAATGTTTAACTATAACCAACAAAGCCTCTTAAAATGATATTATTTGGTTTTCGGACCATCAATATTTTCACTGCAGAAAGCTGGTTGAGCTTCTATTCATGGTTTCTTCTAGTTGAAGTTACTTTTGAGCTGATAAAATTGTGATCTGGATGCAAGAAAATAAACATTTGGGTATTTTATTGATTTTACTAGCTATTACTTTCTGTAACGATATCTGAAATTCAAAACTTATATCCATTTAAGGGTCATGTAATGTAACTGAGAGAAGAAATAGCAAAATAGGAGCAATCACATTGTTTGAACTTCAAATTTTCAAAAAGTCATGTCCGGTAGCAGAGTTTGTATAAGTAGAATTTTAGTAAAAGAGAGGTCTTCCAGAATTCAGTATAAAATGGATAATATGCTCTACAGAAGAGGGTTATTAACAATAGGTTAAGATAATACCTTGACATTTTACATGAATAATTCCTGTGACTGAAAATAATAGCTGATAAAAATAATCACTTCAAAAAAATGTAATAACATTCTCCGCACAAGGAACCATGGTCTTGTCAATTGATTCCTTTATTTTGTGGTATGGTAAAAGTGTTGCATTGCTCTGTTTTGAAATTTCAAAACACTTAAACCATGTTGTGCATCTCTTCAATATCTAAGACGTCTTCATGTGAACTACTAAAAAAGTTATATGTAGTTGTTATAAACATTTTGTGTTACAATGTCCCCACTTAAGGACTTGACGTTCTCGCAAAGTATCAACATATCCCAGATCAACCCTATCATGATGCATATGAAGGTTAGTCTAATGGTGGCTCCACGTTGTGATGTGCCTTTTAACCTCATCCGCGAGTAGTACTTTCCTGCTCGAGATCCTCTCTATGCCCAAAATTAGATCGGCTCTTATACCATTTGTCACGATCTGGTCTAATGCAATAACTATTCTTTTGACTTCGTTGAGCCCAAATCATTGGCTTAAAGTGTTTAAGAGTAGGTTAATAATACTACACTCATAAGACTATTATAAAATGTCCAAATCCTTATTCACTTCCAATTTGAGATTAAACCGAGGTGGGTATGATGATTGCAATAGTTTCTAATAGAGGTGTGGAAATTGATCACTGAGTAGTTGTAAATACAACTGCAGCAAATTGATACCCAACAAAACTATAAAAATACCCCATCTAAACAGAGGGGAGCCCACAATGGTTGCATACAAGTGCTTAAAAAAATTTGGAAGGATAATGTTGCTACAGAGGTGTACTAAAAAGAATTACTTGAGGGGCAGTATTGTTGTAGGAAAATACCCAAAAAAATTTCCAGGCTGATCAGTCCCTCTTTGGAAATCTGAAACCTCTATATATTGTAGGAAAAACTGCATGGTACTGGTGAAGTACAAACTGTCATTGTTGGTTGGGTGTATAAGAGACTTTGTCATAGTATGTCGCTTGGCTGTAGCTATATCTGATCACAGGAACATGGTGTGATGCTTATGATTGTGGTAATGGTAGCTCTGACAGTGTAGCAGTGCCTGTTCATGTTGTTAGCTGTCAATCATATGCATAAAAAAATGTGTGTTATCGATGTCATTGAGTCATAAAAACAAAAGGAAGATGGTGGTGCGTGGTTTGTCTATGAAATTTGGTTGTTGAAGAACATCAAGGAAGTTGTGATAGATCATCTCACTATGATAAAAAATTATCACTGTCCATAAATAAAAAGTAAGGATAGCATCCAATAATGAACCCATTATATTCCCTTCAATATATAGCTAGCAAAGAGGACTTAGGAGAGAACTTACTGCTATATATAGCTAGCAAAGAGGTCTTAAGGCCCTCTAGAACTCTTCAAATACTATTCATGATAGTTAAACAACCTATGTAACTAACTTTTTAACCATATTAGGACTCTTATAGACTGATAAAATTGGACCACAGAGACTCCCTAAAACAATAATTGAAGACAATGATGAAAATACATATGAAAATAACAGAAATACAAAAATCTAAGCTTGTCACTACTAGGAGTTAGTGAGAGAGCTTGATTAGTCCTCCCATTTCCAAGCTTGTCTAGGATCGTGTTGAGAAGGCTCTGATTTCTCCCTAATGAGTACATGTGTTGTTTAACTTTTTAATCTGAAGGGTATTCTGGGATTCCTCCTAAAAATTGGCTGAGGTATTAGATTCTTCTCTTGGTGGATAATTTGTTAAAGAACTACTACAACTTTTTCCATGAAAAGATTCTCTATATTAATCTATATGATTAGTAGATTAGATGCTTTTGGAAGAAATTACCTATTTGATTGCCGTAAGAACCTTTTCTCCCAGCATATATCATGTCTCCGGATGGGCCATAATATTAATGAAATCAAATTTTCTTTTCTGTTTGGTCAATAGACCTTTGTGTGTCTAGAGTTCTTTTGCTTTTTGTATGTAGTGCAATAGTGTTTACTCATGTTTTTCTGTGGAACTACTTTTTTGTTTAATCACCAAATGTCGATTTGGGGCAGGACTCAATGATGAACGGTGGAAGAAAATCTTGACAATTTCTTTTCTTGTCCTTGTTTGGCTTGTGGTCATCATTCAGTGTTCTACTGGTTCTGATGTACTGCGGTGGAGGTCTTTTTATGCAACCCATGATACTGCATGGAAAGCTCATTACCGTGAAGTATTTGATCATGGTATTCGAGAAGTCTTATGCTGTCTGGGACGTGTGAAATACTTGTATGCTTCTTTCTGCAATATGTATATTATGATGATCATTCACATTCTAGAAATTGTGACTGTACTATTTCTCTTCAGGAGTGTATTGGAAGAAGATGAAGTTTATTCTGTGGCAAGATTATTGGGTGATCTGGTGGCATACCGTGCATCAGGAACAGGACATTTTGAGTTGTTAGCAGGTTCATATGCATTAATAAGCTAATAACTAATGCAATTCTAGAACTTTTAGTTGTCCTAATTCTTTCATTGTCTTTAGTGCAGTTTCCTTATGAGTCATGGCTACAAAGGTCTCCTTTGGCATCTTGTTTCAGAAATGAGATGATACCACTTGCTTATATCGCCAGTAGTTTGCTTCAAACATACCTGTTTCCTTTAAAGCTGCAAGAAACATACTAGTTTTCCAGATGTTAAATGAAGAAATAGAGACTTGATGTTGTCACTCAATAAATAAAGTCTTTAAAGATTCATAAGTTTCGGATTGTTGAGACTGGAAATACTTGAGAAAACAATTTCAAAATACAAAAATTCTAGAAAACAGTGACATATTAGAAAAATGTACGAAGAATTTGGCAAATGAGAACTATATCTGATACAATAATCTTGTACTTTCATATTCCATAAAATATTTTACATTTCAAAAAAAGAGTAACTCAAATATGAAACAGAGAATTGTATAAAAAGATAATATTGAAAAGTAGTGGGAATGGTTTATTTAAAAATTAATATGATTTGTCTATGTGGCAATTGTGTCTGTGCAAATATATAGTACTTTAATATCCTAGGCCTTCGGAAAATTTGAAATATCTGGGATGCACTTGCAAACTTAAGAAACCCTTGTAAAATCCTATGATGTAACAGTTAGTAAGTGTTGATAAATGCTGATCACATGAAAGGCCTGAGCACCACCAAGGGAGGTAAGAATATGGGAGAGGGTTAAAGCTAGAGTGGGAGGCAGTGTGTTGGGGTACTGTGTAGGAATTGCTTGGATATACAAGGGGATAACACCTATCTCTTTGTAGGTAGATAGAATATTACAGCAGTGTGCAAGGTAAGTGAGACTTTCTTTCTATATTTATTATAAATATAAATGTTAATTGTATTATACAAAGATATTACTTTCAATATTGTGAATGCATTATATAAAATACCCCATTATAGTTAGCTTCATTAGTACCCTAGTGCCTCTCTAATCACCATATAGGTAAATGTTATCTAGTGATTTAAAAAGCGCTAGACGCCAAGGTCCAAAAATGCCTGAGGTGCTAGGCGCTCGCCCGAGCGAAGCGAGGCGCTAAAATATAAAAATATAATATAATTAAGAAATATAATTATTTAAAAGTTTAAATTAAAATATGCTATTAAATTAAGAAAATATATTAATAGTATTAAAAATTAATAATTTCAAATAAACCTAACAATATTAATAGTATACTGTATACTGTTAACAGAAGGAGAAGAAGAAAGTGTAAGGGGGTGCTGAGCCTGCTGATTGAGAAAAGAGGAAGCGGCAGCGGCAGCGGAGTGTAAGGAGGCAGCAGCGAGCGGCGGCAGCGGTAGCGGCGACAGCGGCAGTGGCAAGCAGCGAGAGCAGGAGTGGCGAGCAGCGGGATCGGGATCGGGAGCGGCAGCGACAACTAGGGTTAGGGTTGGGTTATCACTGATATCGGTTTTAGTTGGTTCGATTGAACCAACTAACCACCGGAGACCGAACCAGGACCGAACCAGACCTAAAATCTTGGTTCGGTTGCCTTGGTTAACCCAGGCGCTCGCCCGAAGCGCCCAGCGCCTGGGCTTGGGCGAGCGCCCAGGCGGCGCCTCTTTGAAGCGCACAGCCTGGAAGATTAGTGAGGCGCTCTGGCCTCGCCTCGCCTCGCCTCGCCCGAGCGCCTAGGCGAGCACTCGAGCGGCTTTTTAAATCGCTGACGTTATCTAATGCAAAGACGCAAATAGAGAACATCCTGAAGAGCATGCCTGATGCTTTTTGAGATTAATCACAAATCTCATGACTTCTCGATTTTCAATTATGTCATATCTATTCCTTTAAAATATTACGTTACTCTCTTTCCTCCTATTTCCACTTCCTCTATGCTCCTCTCTATATTGCATCGTGGAAGATGACAAACTTTGTGATCATAGTGGCATTTAGTATATGAAAGATGGTAGAGGTAGATTGTCAAATACAGAGATGGTTTGCCCCAACAAAAGACTGTATCATGAGAAATTTTGTGCCAAAAGCACCCACAATGGATTTTTGTGCCATCTGCACCACCTCTCCCTTCTCCTCCTTCGGTTCCTCTTCCTCATCCTCCACCATCCCTCTTTTTCCCTTTTTCTCACTGGACTGGATGGTACTGATCCATATCATGCCAATACGGTGCTTTGTAATGAAAATGAATCAACCTGACTGCCAACCAGCATCATCAATGGACCGAGTTTTTAAAACTTAGTCTAAACTACTATGATGAAACCATATTCATCCCAGAGATGGAAAGCCAAGGTCTCATAAAGAGCTAAAGGTCATTCTTCTCCCATAGTCATCTTTTAGTTCCATCCTCAAGGGTAAAAACATGATGGTCCATTCTAAAGTGGATAATTCCTTATGGATCAGACTTCAGAGTGCCCGCACCTATGGTGGTTGGTGATGGACCTCACAATACTGCATGTTTAGAACCCACTTCAATCTGAATTTTGTGACCAAAGGCAGATTCTTCATCTCTTGTCAAGCTGAAAATATTCTTTGGTTTTCTTTGGAAGTTGTTATTTTATATATTTTTGTGATCTACTTGATTCTTTTTTTTTCTTTGCCTTGTCACAATTATTTGCAAAAATTTGTGCTCCCAACTGTAACTTCTGTCTCTTTTTTTCTGGATTAACAAAGCAATAAAAAGATTTTATCCTTTTTGTCCAAAAGACATCTTCTGTTATGGGCTGTTGCTACTGTAATTTTAGTCTCATACATTTACTTTCTTTATTTTTCTAATGCATGTAACTTCTTTGTTCAGGGCTTGCATTATTGCAGAAGCATAAGCAGTCTCCTCTGGTACACACTGACTTTGTTGAGGCACCTGAAGTTCATCTTCAAGAGGCTGCTGTGTTCCATCAATTTGCTGAAGCTGCCTATACAGTTACATCAACCAACATTGTGCATTTCGTTTCAATCATTTAGACCATTATTTTGACAGAGTCTTTTTGCAGGGTCCACTTCTTGATTTCGGAAGAAATCCTATTCTTTTTCCATGTGCCTGGCTTTATAGACAAGGGGTTTTAAGCCCATGGACCCGTAACAGGTTATTTATTTCACTTTCTATCATTCTAGCTACACAATACTTGCTGACAAAAAATAATATAGAGCTATAGCTATCAAATTAATGCTTGCAGGATGCTATGTGTTTCTGAAGATGCACCTAAATTGTTCTTTCATAGACATTTTCTACAGTGAGATAACAACAAAATAGCATGAAAAAAATTTGTGTTTGTAGATCCATCATTCTTAAAAGAAATTCAAACGATGTGTTTCTACCTTTAATCATTTATAAACCAATTTTTAACATTAGGTGCATATTTGCTTATCCATTTTAAGATACTTCTGAAATATTCTTTAATAAGATATCGATAACCTGGATTGAAGAGGCTTTTAGTCTTTGTTCAAGTACAATATCCTCTCCCATTTTCTCTCGTACTGTATATGTTCTGTGCATTAGTAGCTTATCTGCATCATTTAATACTTTTTTAGTTGCTTATATTTTTTAGGCGCCCTATGCTTGAAGGTGATAACTGGTGGCGGGGTCATGCAGCAGCTTTTCTAAAGTATGTTAACATGCCTCCGGAAGCTCTTCGACGTGGGCGTGTTAGTCAGGTAAGATTTACTGTCATGCAATTCTGCTATATGAGATTTGGCAACCAATAACCTAAAGTTTGTTTTTAGTTTATCAGCTTGAGATTCTACAACCAAAACTACCTGATGATGTGAGTCGATTTGTTTAAAGTGGGTTTGTATATTAAACATGCCATGTTTGGGTTGAACTGACCTGTGAGCAGCATTATCTTCGGGTTTATGAATGGCAAGTCATGTCATGGTTAACATTTACTTTTGTTTGGTTCTCATGAAGTATGGGCATATAAACAGTTATATCTATGTCAAAAAGGTTGACCCAAATTGACCTGATTGACCAGATCTTCTTTTAAAACCAATTAAGGGCTGGGAATTATTTGGAGTTTGACACTTCAGAATTTCAGATAAACATGTTAAATTCAGTTTTTTCTTAATGCTTGTATCTCATGATATGACCTATTCTTACCTGTAACTGTGATTTCCTAGCAACTTTTAAGCATATATTATAGTTTATTATTTCATGTTTCTTTGCCCTGGCAATTTGTCGTTGGACTAACTCAGTCTTTATATCTGAATTAGATAAATATAGACATCTTGATTGTAATTTTTCACTTGCATACATTCGTTTTTCATCTGCAGACAAAGCGTGAGGCAGCTTACTTTGTTCTTGTTATACATGATCTTAAATCTGTAGTCATAGCAGTACGTGGCACTGAGACTCCTGAAGACCTTATAACAGATGGTTTATGCAGAAACTGCACTCTTTCTATGGATGACTTGGATGGAATAATCAAGTAAGTCTGTCTTAATGTTCATTGATGTGTATGTGTATCGATAGTTGTACATAGGGCACCTTTTGACATTATGAATATTCTTATTCCTTGTTTGTAACTTTCCCTTAATTATAAATGACTTTCTTTTACATACAGGCTTTTTAGTTGTGTACATTTCCTTCCTCCTCCATTCCTTTCCTCCCCTCTGCCATTCCTCCCTCTTTTCCTTGTCAGCCTGAACCTTAATTTCTGCCTTTTTCATCTTCTCATCCTCCTTGGCCCATGTTTGCTCTCAAGCACATAACTTGCTCCTTTATTTGTGGTGAGAGGCACTTTATTGTTGGTTATCCGTGGTTGTTAGGGACTCATACTTATGATACTCTAAGAGGATCTTTTTGTAGTAATGATCCACTTGCTCCAAAGACCATAAAAATGAAACCCCCAACCTTTTTCATTCTTGCAACTGGCAACATTTATATTTCACCTTTGAGTACAATGTGGGTTGGAGGCTTCTAACATTTTGTTACAGTTTTAAGTTTTAACGACTGGTGAGGCTTCAACATATCATCTCCAATAACCATGTATGTTTTGCAGTGTCTTCATTTAGATTTTAGCAAAGACTGAGAAATCAGAACCAGGAATAGTTGCAGCATTTTTAGTGATAAAAAGGTCTCTGTCCAATTGCTTGCATTATTTCTGATACAACAACAGCAAAAGGGCCGTAAATACCAACATGCATTATTTCCAATGTCATCAAATAATTTATACGCTGTGCTAGTGGTATTTTTCTTCTTTGTTTAGTATCGGGGTGCCTTTTTGCTTAACTGCTGGTTCAAGAATTACTACAAATTTCTGGAATCCTGAATGGTTCTTTTCTAATTTTTCAGTAGTGATCAACTTCCCCAAACTGTCAAGGATAGTGTTCTCTCATCTTTCCCACATTATGGTCATTCAGGAATTGTTGAGTATGCTCAAGAACTTGCCATGCAAATAGATGGGCAACCTGTAGATAAAGGTATTATCAAATTTGTTAACATGTTTTGTATGCAGTGTGTCACTTATGCATAAACTGCTTTTTTTCTCTCTATAGCCGTCTTTGGTTTTTTGTTTTATGATGATTGTTTCTCTAATAATGTCCTCTTCTTCCTGAAATTGTAGTTTCTGCTTCTTATATATAATCTGCTTCAACCTACCCTAGTCTATAATGTTCTTTGCCTGACAAATGACCTTGGGCCCTCCATCCCTGTTATTTGCTTGTTCATTACCAGAAGTTGAACGGGGAACTTACATGTAACATTTAACTTTGCAGCCAGTAAGCAATTTGGTTCTTTGAGCATTATGTTTGCTTTACATTGCCCATCTTAATTTAGGATGCATGTCTGGCACATAAAAGGTTCCAAAATGATGTTACAATATCGCTTCACATCAGCTGTTTGTGTGTGAATTGGCCCTGTGCCCACTACTATGAATAGCTGCTGTTCTCAAGTTAGAGAAGTTAAAGAGCATACTAAGGTGGATGCCTCTGACAATGGCTAGTAAAAAATAATGGCAAAGTAAATTTCAGTTAGATGATAAAGAATTGGCAATAAAATTGCAAGATTTGTTTACCATCATTTATAGTAACGTCATAAAGTATATAAATGAACACCGCACACTTTCCATGCTAAATTTCTCTTTCAATGCTGAAATTGATATGATCCCCTAAATGTCTTTGGAAGAAGAAATGTCTCTGAAAAATCTATTATTGGTTTCCCATTTCTGAATAATTTTTACAGTCTCTTGCATTTCAATTCCCTGTGTTGTTTTACTGTTCTTCACTTTTCTGATTTAATTTTTTTGCAACTGTAGATGGGTTGCAACCCAACAAATCTGGATTCCTTTCTTCTTTGATGGGGAT
This sequence comes from Musa acuminata AAA Group, assembly GCF_036884655.1. Lineage (NCBI taxonomy): Eukaryota > Viridiplantae > Streptophyta > Magnoliopsida > Zingiberales > Musaceae > Musa > Musa acuminata. The sequence continues at coordinate 45,545,303 of NC_088342.1, forward strand.
AGGATGTGAATGCTATGGATATAAACTTCGGATTGTAGGACATTCATTAGGAGGTGCTGTTGCAACAATGCTAGGGCTGAGGGTAAGAGCCCATTACTTGAGTGGGACTCCTGGATTCATCCACATATAAGCCAGACCCGAATTTAGTAATTTGCTTCAGATCTTGGTCATCTTTCCCTTTATGAGAACTGAAGCTTCAACCCTATAAAGAACTTGTTTCTTTCTAAGTCAATACATTCATCTAAAAGAGGTTTTTTGTTTGTGCAGTTTTATGCTCGATATCCAAACTTACATGTGTATACATATGGAACCCTTCCTTGTGTTGACTCGGTTGTAGCTGAGGCATGTTCAGACTTTGTTACTTGGTATGCTTGAGAGAAAACACCAACTTGATGTAATTTTGTTTTGCTTTATGTTCTGAATTAACCCTGATAATCCTGCACAGCATTATATACAATGATGAATTTTCTGCGCGGCTCTCTGTTAACTCCATCCTTAGACTTCGTGCTGCTGCCATTGGTGCTATTTCAAATGATTCTATTAGTGACTCAGCAATGGTTGCCAAAATTGTCCGAAAAGTTCTTCATGCAAAGAAGTCCCATCAGAAAACGAAACACCATGATGCTTCTGCCCCATCTCTTGAGCAGGGCAATGAGACAATTAAAGATGGTAACCATGTTTGTAAAAGGAACCATTTGAAGTATACTATCAAAGGTGGGGTTTTTCTTTGTGGCCATGCAGTTTCTTGTATGGTGAGTATGCCTAATCATAATCCTGGCTCACATATTATAAATGAGACCAAGACACCAGCTGGAGGAACATCAGAAATTAATGGTGCATCTGTTGAAGTACTACCACATACATTTGCTGCAAAAAGCAGGCAACCTGACCGACAGATATATCAGGATGAAACTTATTTCTTTGATGAACCAAGTAGTGGTTTTCCACATGAAGGTTTTGATGCTTTTGACCAATCTGACCTGAGTGAAGCAACAGTGTTTGAGAATTCTGATAACCTGTTTCAGTTTGATGATCGACTCTCTCCAATTGTGGATGACCCCTTATCCCATGTCCAAGATTCAGAGGGAAGATCTGTTGAGATGTACATACCAGGCCTCCTCATTCATATAGTACGAGTTCAAAAGAGCAATTCACCTATGTGGAAAAGCTGGATAATTAACGACAGTGAGTATGACTATAAGGCTTTTGTTGCAAACAAGGAGAGTTTCAAGGACATTGTTGTGTCATCTTATATGTTCCTCGATCATCTACCATGGAGGTACTGCCCCAATATGCTCTTTTGTGATATGCACTTCAGTAGACAAGATAATTTCTTAGGAGCTTTCATGTTATACATTTATCAATTGGTAAGGGGTTCAATAATTTGTATGCATGGATTAGTTTTGGTCCTTCTAAATTCTAAATTGTGGAGTTTCTGAGCCAGAGATGGGTAAGAACGAAACATTAATTTTAACAATGGTTTTGTAGTAAACTAATTTATTATATTTTGAAGAAATGTCAAAATCATCTGTATGCTCTAGATTATGCATTTGGAAGTAAAACAAACTTGAGGATGACACACAATGTTGATCTGATAAAAATTGCTTTTCATAATAAAATGTGAATGCATCTGATATTTATCCATGACATTTGGTGAAACATGGATGCCTCTTTATGTTGGATATGTAGCTTATCTACTTGCAAGATAAGGATGCACATGTTTGCCCTCCCTAGACCATGCATTGTGGGAAACCTCATGCATTGGTCAGCTCTTTTAGATAATTGCATATTCAATATTAGCAGATCTATATAACCGTGGTTTTTCAAGGCAGTTTTAAAGTTTACCATGTCAAATGTTTGTATCGCTTAATGTCATAATTTTTCTCTTATCAATTGCAGCTTCACAACTAAGAAACTTATATGAGTCGCCTTTTCAGAAAATATATATCTGTGTACACCCTTTCTAGATCATGTTGCAGACATCTTTTTTCCTGTATGTAGCTGGCTTTGCTTTCCTGGCTAGTTGCAGAGCTCATGGGCTTGTTCTTAATAAGAGCATTGAGTTTTGCATCAAGTTTGTCTTTGTAGTTTACAGCTTATTATTTCTTCCAAACCTGGCTCATTTCTTGGAATGAAACATGTGGTATCTGATACTTTCTGTTTTGATTATCATGAACATGGAGTATCTTTACTTGCTATTGGTGATTGCCATGCACAACTTGGGCTATTGAACAAACATATTATACCATAGAGGTAGCATGGGGCATAGGTGAAAACAGAATTTCAAAGTGTTGGTTTCTTCTTCCTAAGGATTTATGTCTCATCTGGTCTTGGACATATTATTCATATGTTCCAAGCTGATGTACCGATCTGAGGGGGTGTTGCAAAATTTGGAATTAGAGGCAGGTTGGTTTCAGATAAATATCAAGGACTATTGTATGTGTTTCAGTAGTCATGAAATTTAATTCTAGATCTCAAGCAATCTAGTTTTGCCGGTACATCTATGTCAGCAAAATGCCTAGACAAGAATTTCATGCTTAACACCTTGGTGCTACTCATATCGAAGATGCAAGTTCATGTGGCAACATAAACCATTAATTTATATTGACTTCTCATATAGTTTTGTCCTTCCACTCTCTCTTTACGTATGTCTTCCTTTTTGTCGTCAGTCATATCCTTCTTTTCAATTATCTAGTAATGCCAATTCATTTATTTCTCTCAGAAAAGAAGATATTAGAAAGTCAAGAGTCCCCATGTTTGACGCTATATCAAGCTTGAGTTATGTGTCTCTTGACTATTATTTAAGATAAAATTTCATTTTCATAGTACAATAATTGTTCTATTAGTATAATCTCTATATTTACTCTAAATACATTAATGACAAGCTATCCTAATATTATAACATTGACTGGGATTGATCAGGTTGATGTGAAATTTTGTTGTCAAATAAAGATTATTAGTTCTTCATCCAAATTTGTTTTTGTAATAAAAAATTTGAAAGAAATGAAAATTATGTTCACTTAATAGATTTCAGAAATATAGCCCAATAAGACCCCTTCAAAATCTACTCAATAGCTTCTGTTCTCAAATGGTGTTTATTTTATATCAAAATTCATGTTGGCCATATGAAGTACTAGAAAAGAAAATATAGGTAGGCAATTGAAAGTGAAACTATGTTTTCCCTCAGCTTGGTGGCCATGGACCCACTTGCATGTGAATATAGGACAGGTTCAGCATATTGGTCGATTCCATTTAGAAACTGCTAGGGTCAATTCAATTTCTTCTCCTTATCGGGGGGAATCAATCAGAATTGGCTGAAAATCGGTTTGAATATGTCGAAATCAACCAATTTTAGAGTAAGCTAATCTGTCTTGGATTCTACTGATCTCAATCATCAAATAAAAACATCCAGAAGAGTCAAAAAATTGGAAAGAGAGAAGGAGAAGAGGGATCGTGGTTACCAAGTTGGTTGGACTAGGCTAGATCTAGTTGGATCTGATGAAGAATAGCAGAGGGAAGTGGGAAGGATAATCTTAAATGGTTTCTTTTGTCAATTGTGTTCGAAAGATAAGAGGAGGGAGAAAAAGAATTTGTGCCTCTCATGCATCTTGTTGGATTCATCCGAATGCCTGCTGGTTGGTCTGACGTGTAGTTTTGACCAATCAGGAGGAGCCTCACCAGTCATTGTCAAGGCCTGCCTGCTGACATTGCAACATAATTTGGTAGCCACTAGCGATACCTTATGGCATGATCAAATATTAAACACCATTACTAATTAGCAGGCTTGTTAAGAATCTTTATTTGTATTAAACTATCGATAACAAAATTTAACAACCGGTCTGATACCAGTTTCAGTAACCTATCAGATAAATGTGGTACTGACATGCCAGACAATATGCCAACCTGTATGGTTCGGTAGCATTTAATTAAATAAAAAATGGGAATTACAAAAAGAATGATACATGACCTGCAACGAGCTATATCTTCCATTTCCCATACTTGATTAGACCAGTACATGTCAGTCGGTATGTATCAGTCAGGCTGGTATTTAATCCTTGATTGATACTTGATGCTCAAGTCTCTAATATAGGAAGTGTACATCAAGGATTGGTGCGCATAATATGCAACAACCGAGCAATATAACTTTCTGCAATGACCAAAGTGTACATCAAGGATTGATGCACATAATATGCAACAACCAAGCAGTATAACTTTCTGCAACTCAGATCTGACATTGGCTAAATGTCTCAGTTTGTATTTAAGGAATCCTGGGGTAATGCATGCTATATACATGGTGTATATAACCGAGCTTACTAGCATAATGTTTAGTATGTAATTCTGTTCATATGCAGCCCAGGTCAAAATTCTCTTCTCCATGTTTTTCTAAAGGTTACATTTCTACATATGATGCATTCTGCTGCCTAACATGCAATAATAATGTTTAATTGTACACAGCTGACCTAACTCCAATTCCGCTTGACTGATGTTATTTCTTGCTGGCCAATCCATATTCAGGTGTCACTATGCAATTCAAAAAGCTTTAGAAACCCGGAAACATAAAGGCCAACTCACTGATGATTTATTTAACGAGGAGAGCATGGTATAAGTGTCATATGTCTATGAGATTATTTTCCTGCAAAGAGTTCTTTCTATTATGCTGCTCTACAAGATCATATGAGCAGTGATTTTTGTCGGGCCGTCTCCAAAAATACTTGCAAGAATCAGACTGAAGAAACAATGGAAAGGTTGTTTTCTGTCTCCGACTACAGAGAATATCTAATGGCTTTGGCTGGAGATAATTTCTTTCCTGCTTTTCAAGACAGAGTTTACCGATCTAAAGCTACCAGAATTTAGATCAGGGGCCTCAGAATCTTATCGTATGCCAAGGTAATGCACCAAAGGGTCCTGGCTGTACATAGCAAACTTTACAATGGACCGCCTTTTTTTTCCGAGAAAAAAGGTATTTATGTTTATCTCAAACGTATAATGTAAATTCCCATTTAATTCTTGATTCAGATTTCTGTTTCTAAAACGGAAACATAGTAGTGCTTTTGACCTGGCATCTTGTCCATTGGTTTTAGTATATTCTTCATTCTTGAGATTTGACATATCTGATATTTGTTACTACAAGAAAGAAATATTCAAGAGTACAATGCTTTGCTGCTCGTCGTAAAGTTTCCACCATCTTGTGGCCATGAAATCTTTGATCGGCACACGCCGTAATGCCGTCATAAGGTTCATGCCGAATCAAACGTGGAGATGATTGTGATAGTCTAACAGCCGGATTCATGGATTTATTGCAGTTGTTCAAATGTTTCACTGAGCAACCGAGAACCTTGGTAGCAGGCAGGCTTCAAAAGGGCAGCTTGAATCAGTTGTTGCAGTTGTTCATATTGTTCTTGAAGTTATTATGATAGGAAGCCATTGTTGTGTTATCTAAATTTGACATGTACTTCAAACGCAAAGCATTGATGTCATTTAATATCATTGTCATTTAATATCTTTATTAGAAAGATATCTTCATTTCGTCCGATCAGAATATTGGCTGATGGCATTAAAAACAACGAATTCTTTTCACTTTAATCAAATTGCTTTTTGTGTTTATAGTTACAAATTCAGCAAGAAAGAAATTGATGGGAAAGAAAAATTAGGAGTTTCGAATAAAATTCGTGTATCCATTAATTAAAAAAAATATGTTATAAAAATTTTGTAAAGCCATTCTTGCTAATGATCAATGACTTGAAAACGATTTGCATAAACAAAACTTAAAAAACATGAAAATATTCATTTATTGTGTATAGATCAAATATGAAATACTCTAATAAAGGATGAAAATGAAGAAAAAAAATCATTTAAGCTGATATTAACATATTTTAGACAAAAAAAACCTAAAGATACAGATTGTGAGGATAAATAGAAATAAATATATATTTAATTCAACTATAACAGCACTACAGCTGTGATAGGTTGGAGCTACTTGATCGGACGGTCTGAGACGGTCAGATCTGATCCATCCACTCCGTATACAGCAACAGTGGACAGTACCGTCTCCTGCAAGCTATTTTCCTGGTGATCACAACCGTCAGAGCTTCATCAAACGGTTAGGATAGCAGGAGCATCGTCACATGTGTTTCATTCAATGAATTGTGAGGACGTACATGAAAAATAATCCTTCTATATTTTACCAAGCAAAATTACGGAAAATACATTTATTTAGGCTATTTGGTAAATTAAAGGCATAAAAAAGAGAGGAAGAAAAGGTAGGAGGAAGAGTGCCGAAGCAGAGTTCTCTTTAATTGTGAGTGCAGTAGATTTATACTGGATGGCTTCCTGAGTCATCACCACCTGCGCACGCAGCTCCCCTCCCCCCCCCCCCCCCCCCCCCCATCGAATCCCGACGGCTTCGGCCTCGATCTTTAGATCGAGCTCGATCCATTTCGAGGAGATTCCCGTCGTCGCCTCGCTCCCCAGACCTTAATTCCATCTGAAAGTTCCCAATCGGTGAGCTTGATTCCAGGGTTTCCGTTGTCTTCTTTAAGATTTCGTTCATCCTATCTCGATTCGATCTCTGATCTTGGTAAAGGTACCACCCTCTCGTTCTCTGGCTATGATCGTCTGCCAGTTCTAATATTTGCCCAAATCCGTGGAGAAAAGTGTCAGCTTTATCGAATGTTTGTTCTCACCATCCACGCCGCTCGTCTCTGATTCCTTAAGGACGGTGCCTTTCTTGTTTTCCCTTGAGATTTAAGCCTTTTTCACTTGGATTTGTCACTTGCGGCGATCTCTTTTTCTCTCGATTTATTCCCTTTTATTAGCATTTCTGGCTATTGCTTTTGTATTCTTCTTGAATTTGGATAGATGGCAGGGGAAAGCTGCAACCTTGACAAAGATGAAGCTGAGATCCTCAAACCCTCGTCCTCCTCGTCTTCTTCTTCTTCTTCTTCCTCTTCTCCGTCTCCCTCTCCTCCGCCCGCACCACCGTCCCCACCTTCTCTTTGCCTGAAGCCTCCCCAGGAGCTCCCAGTTCCCGAGATGCCTGAGAATTCAGGAAATCCAGCGGCGGCCGATTCCGGCGCCGCTCTCTCTTTCGAGATGAAGATTAGCAAGCAGGCCCCTCCCCTTCGCTACATCAACCGGTGCTCGACTTGCCGGAAAAGGGTGGGGCTCACCGGCTTCCGGTGCCGGTGCGGGGATCTCTTCTGCGCTAGCCACCGGTACTCCGACACCCACGACTGCTCCTTTGATTACAAAGCTGCTGGAAGAGAGCAGATTGCGAAGGCCAACCCCCTCATAAGAGCTGCTAAGATCATTAAGATTTGAGGTTCTGTCATTCTCCATGGTTTCTGTTGCTTGATAGTCGATTGAAGCAGCCTTCTTCTTTACCAAGTCTATTGGATTAGAATAGTATGCTGTTGCTATCCTTCAACCACAATATGGCTACAATTATGAATTGCTTTTGGTATAAGTTGCTTCAGTAATTGGCTTACAAGTTAGCTGTTGGGCTTAATTTTGTTGTTGCTTCTTTCTTTTCTTGCCATCTTTTTGTGCTTTTGTTCTCTCTGTTTGGTGTGATGAGAAAGGGGCTGCTAGGCAGGTCTCTGTAGCAGGACTGCCTTTTTTTGGTTGGGAAATGGAGGACCCTTTTTTTTTTTTCTTTGGATGGAAGCATGAACAATTCTCTTCCTATTCTGAATAGTTATTCCTGATAATTACTTATTGTTTGAAGCTAAAGATTGAAGATCAAACTATTACTGGCTTCTCAGAGTAATAACAATGAGGAAGAATTCCATGTTACTAGAAAATGTAGATGGAAATTTTAGCTGCTTGCATCTACTTTTAGCTATGAGAAGCTAAGTAGCAATCATTCTCACAAGAAATTGATTTCGTTTAGTTCTCATCTGCTGAGGGTTCTTGAAGTTCTGCCATAATCCTGATAATGCAGCAGCAATCGGACTTCATACCAAGTCTTTCTTGATGCAAGCTTATAATGAAGTAATAGATGATTAATGCTGCGATTCATTTTGCTTGTTCTTCTTCTTTAATCTCATGAATAATTATTGAACTGGATAACTTTTCATTCCCCTCATTTTCAACCACATTTTGTATTCATGTAAAGAACTTGAGTTTGTGTGACTGACTTTTGGTACTAGTTCCTTCCTGTTTTGGCTTCTTTATACAAGACTTTGTGATGACAAATTATGGAAGACCATAGAAACAGATAGATGATTTCCAAATGATGCAATCAATTTTATTTGACAGTTTAATCCTCTTATTTGGAGCTTCTTCATGGTTGCCATATCTATGTTGTCAAGGCACTACACAAGAAAACAAGATCCATGTGAACTATTTGTCTCTATATGTGTTTCTGCAGAACCAATTCTTTTTTAAAGCAAGCCTATAATTAGATAATGGATGATAAGAGCTGCTAGTTCTTATTGCTTATTGTTCTTCTCTAATTTCATGAATATTTAAACTCATTAACTTTTCGTTCCCCCCCATTTTCGACCACGTATTATATTCAGATACAGAAAAAGCTTCTATTTCACAGTTCACCCCACCTTTTGCTTCTTTACATTGGACTTTGTGATGATAAATTTTGGAAGATCATAAGACTTTTGCTATATTGGCTAACAGGTAGATGATTTCCAAATTAAACTATGACTTTTATCTTACAGTTTAATCCTCTTATTTGGATCTTCTTCATGGTTGCATTATCTCTGTTATCATGGGCTACTCCACAAGAGAACAAGATCCATGTGAACTATTTGTCATTACATATGTTTCAGCAGAAGCAATCAGCAGAACCAATTCTTTTTCGAATGCAAGCTTATCAAAGCATATTTGACGGTTGAATCCTCTTATTGGGATTCTCTTCATGTTAGCCATATCTATGTTGCCATGGGCTACTCTACAAGAGAACAAGATCCATGTGAACCATTTGTCATTACATGTGTTTCAGCAGAACCAATTCTTTTTCAAAAGCAAGCTTATGAAAGCATATTGGACAGTTTGATCCCCTTCATGTTAGCCATATCTATGTTGCCATGGGCTACTCTACAAGAGAACAAGATCCATGTGAACTACTTGTCATCACATGTGCTTCAGAACTTCTCCCTAGTAATGCATAAGATGCTAAACTTTGTTTGCAGTGACTTTTCCCTTGTAAAGGCTGTTGAGGCAGCTTACTTTTGGATGATGTTAGGTGCTCACTTTTACCTTTGTTGGATGCTTTGCAGTTACCCAATCATACAACATTCTCTTTTCTAAAGGAAAAGATGGAAGTGTATTCATTTTTTGTGTTGGCATGCACATTTCTTGCATTTCCTTGTTCTGTACTTTGACCTGGCTGCTGATGATGGCAACAAGGAGGGTGGAGAGTTAAGCCTGGTGTGCTTCCATGATGCTTCATTCTCTTTTCTTTTCTGGTGCCATAAGCAAAGCTGCATGGTTTGTAGGTATGCTTCAGAGTTCAAATCAGCATCTCTTGTCAATGGGTACTGTGACTCTCAGCCACCACAACACACCTCTAGTTTGAAGGGTAGAACATGTTTGTCTTGCTGAACCCTTATAAAAGTCAAACCTTATTTTCTGCTCATGTCTTGTGATTTCAAATCCTTACAGCACACACTCTCATCTGAAGGTCTCCCCATGGGTGGCAAAATGAATCCATTCAACTAGTTTACAATTATTTGGGTGGCCTTATAGTTATCTAAATGACTTTATATATTTTAATATAATAAAAGTTAAATTTGTTTTTCTACAATAACCTAGAAAAATGACCAGATTCTTTACATGTGAGTTGGTGTCCATAGCCTTGGCTAGATTGACTCAGACTCATTCTAATTTGCTGCATCATATATATATATATATATACTCTTGACTGATAAAAGTTGAGTCAAGCAAATATATGTACTCTTCACATGCATTGCAATATAGTAAGCCTAATTATGTTTACATGCGAATTGATTATAGATTATCTCATGTAATTAATTTTATGAAATTATTTTTTTAACTCTTATATAAAGATATCAATATTTTATTTTTATAAATGCAGGGATTTTAATATAATTTTTAAAAGTTTAGAAATTGAGTTGCAATCATAATATCTATCTTGTGTTGGATTGTGCTCAGCCTACTGCAGCCTTATCTCATGACAAATGGAGCCACAGACAAGAAGAAGAAGAAGAAGAAGTGGAGTTTGGATGCACATGTGTGTGTGTGTGCATGCACTTGTCTACATACAGGAGGATCAACGTAGGCAATGTAATGGGGTTTGAGTATGATGCATTGGAGGTTGCATTAATCTTAAGTTCTTACTTAGCCTGTTGATACCATGACAGAGTCTTCCAAGTCAAAAAAGGTTTGAGTCCCACACTATCATAGATGTGCAAGAACTGAAGTCTCCTCACCCTTGGCAAACTGATGGCATAAACTATGGTGATATGAGCATTGCAAGAGCAGACAAGCCAAGGCAGGCATGCAGTAAACAAATCCACCTCTCTCTCTCTCTCTCTCTCTCTCTCAACCCACAATCCCACAAACACGTATCAGAAAACAGGCCAAAACAAGAATATAATTAGGTGAATGATCTTTATGGAGGCTATGTCCCAGAGTAGCCTAGCTATTATCTATCAACTCTCTGCTCTTGTATCCTTCTTTCCCTCCCCAACAGCGACCATTAATTCTCGTTTAACTCCTTGTTTTACTCTTGCTCTGGCTTTTCTCCCCCCCCCCCCTCTCTCTCTCTCTCTCTCTCTCTCTTCACGTTGGTCATCGTGCGCGGAAATGATCGAGTAGTTATTCTTACCGAGAAGGCACGGGCGTCCGCTGATTTCTCCTAGGCCAAATCCCGCTTCCACTCACCCCTTGATTACTGTGTTCTCTCTCTCTCTCTCTCTACACTTCTTGGTAAACTGTGCTAGCTAGACTTGAACATGGGCATAACTATTGATGTAAACATGTGCTCAGTGTGGACCATTGATATGATCCACTCTGCTTTTTTGGAGTTAAAGATGGGTTAGATATCAGTATTAGATGTTCCCCATGAGGTCGTCGTTCTCTCCCAGACGCCACTGGTTGCCCACTTACCGTAAGAAACGCTCTCTCTCTCTCTCTCTCAAGTAATAGAACGAGCTTATCTTACGACTTCCCACACAACAAAACGACTTCTGATCTCAAGAAGAGTAATGAACACACTGCATCGAATCAAACCCTAGAGGGAGGGCTGCTTATATAGTTAACTACCTTTCTTCTTCTACTTAGTTCCACTTCATAGGTCATGCATGCACATGGACGTGGCACCAAAGCATGCATGCATGCACGTAAAACCCAGGATACAAGAAGACATGCAGATCGCGCCTGTGAATGTTCATAAAACACAGTCCATCTATGCATATGTGTGTGGCTGCTGCTAATGGATCTTCGCACATGAAGATAAAGCAGCTAATTTGCCTTGCTGAAAACCCTAGAGGTGAGTGACTTCTTGCTTGTGTTTGTCTTTTGGTACAAACAAGCATTTTATTCATAGTTTATCATATTCGTTCTATCTATGCCATGTGTTTTTACCTTTCTTCCTTCTTTGACGGTCAAAGGTTCGGCAAGCTTTGCATTAACCGAGATAAGAACCACTCATATCTTACCCTCTCTCTCATCTCTCTCACCACCACTAGTAATATTGTTTAGGGCCTTTGGCAAGGGTTTTGGAGAATGAAATGAATAGGTCCAATGACCCGGAAGACGAGGGTTTGTGTCCTCATTCGGGACACATATAGCACGCTCTGTGATCCTTTAACTATTCTCTCTCTCTCTCTCTCTCTCTCTCTCTCTCTCTCGTTCTTTACCTTCATTTCTTTGGTATTAGGTAATGCTGGGTCTATCTATAGAGACAGCCCAAGAGGAGAGTCCGGGTTGTGCAGAGAGACAAGGTCAACATGGGGGTGGGGGGGATAACAAGATGAGAGAGGGAGAATGGTTGACTTCAAAGAACTTACTAACAAAAATTATCTCATGTTGCTAAGAGAATCAAATGTCTTCATTTCACTCAACACTCATTTGGTGTAGTATGAGATCTAATCAGTCACAATTAGATCATGAAGAACTACAAATGTCAGGTGGTCAAGCACTTCAGCCTCCTATCCTAATTTAGATTAGTGTCCATATAACAGTACATTAACATATAAAAAGGCATTAGGATCAATAAAGTATTATCAGCACTCTTAGGTCTTTGAAGGACATATAAATCTATTGGTTGAAACACACAAATCCTATATATGCTGTGATCATTCTACCCTCACAACATGAAATCACATTTTAATGGTGAAGTAAAATGCACAATACCTAAGCCTTTGATTTTTTGCTAATTACTATAGTTTGGAATTGACTTTAATCTTTAGGTTCAGATCATAAACTTACTCATATCTGCTTTCATGATTCTCTCTGTGATTACCACTATTTGTCTCTAATCTTTTTCTCCCAATCCTCCATTATTAAGCATGCTTCTAGCTTATGTTACATGTGCCTAAACTACATCTTAGGGAAAAAGTAGGCTTCATGTTTGTATAGAGAGAGAGAGAGAGAGAGAGAGAGAGAGAGAGAGGTTGGCAACTGTATATAAATTTACTGTTGGATCCTGTTTGGAACTGTTCTTGTTTCAGTTTGCCTTGACCTTTTCCCCTCTCTTCCAAACCTTCTTGGTGCTTGGTTTGTTGTTGCACTCCGGTCTCTGCCTTCACATTCTTGGATTCTAGCTTTTCCTTGCTGTGTGAGGCAGATCCACAGTCTCTCCCTCCTGCTCTCCAACACATTCCTGAGTCCTACAATGGCTTCCATGAATCACCACTGGTTAGCCTTCTCACTCTCCCCGCAGGAGCTCCCTTCCTCACAGTCTCATCAGCACCACCCGGGCGATGATGTCTCCACTGACTGCTTTGGCCTCTATGCCTCGTTTGGATTAGTGGATGCCCTCAATAGACCCCATCATCAAACCCAAGGTCAATGGCTCCCCGATGCTCAAGGCATCATCAGCACATACTCTTCTAGCTTTCTTGGTTTCATCTTTCCTTCTCTCATTGTTGCTCGCAGATTGGAACTCGAAGAGTTTGGACTTCGATGGAGGCGCCTCAGAGCTGTCCATGCTGGTTGGATCGAACGGTAGCAGAAACAATGCGGTGGAAGAAGAGCCCAAGCTCGAAGACTTCCTTGGCGATGCATGTGGGAGCCGCGGCATGTACATGTTCTCCGACACTTCATCTGTGACATCGAGCGCTCGCGATGGAGCCCTGATGGGCAACCCTATCGGAGTGTCGACGATGAAGACATGGTTAAGGAGCCAACCCACCCCGCACCAGCAGGCCAATAACAGCAGCAGTGACACGGCCGGGGCAACTACTGGCCAAGCCAGTGTTGTTCTGTCGATGAGCATGAGCACAGGCTCACAGTCGGGCTCCGCGTTGCCTCTACTGGTGACTGAGGTGAGCTGCGGAGGTGAGAGTTCCTCCTCAGACAACAAGCAGAAAGCCATCGGAGGCAGCCTCGACTCCCAAACTGGTGCAATAACAGCAGCTCCTCGGAGATCTGTCGACACATTTGGGCAGAGATCTTCCATCTACCGCGGTGTGACGAGGTCTGGCATGTCTTCTTCAGATGAAATCTAGCATTTTCTACTGCAAACTTAACATTTACTCTTTGATTAGTAGCAATAACTCCAAAAGTCTATGATGTGCTTTCAGGCATAGATGGACAGGTCGATATGAGGCTCATCTATGGGATAATAGCTGCCGAAGAGAAGGACAGGCACGCAAGGGTAGACAAGGTACATCAACTTGCATCATTATCATTCGATTAGTATTAAGCATCTTCTTCTATCTTGTTTCTCACCATCTTTGATGCAATATGTGCTGCAAATGGCTCCTCCTCATCCAAATCCATGCAGTCTATTTAGGTGAGCATTGAACCCCTTCATGATGACTCCTTTCTCCCCTTTCCAGTTTGTAGGCAATAACACATGTTGGTGGTTTTGTAGGGGGCTATGACAGAGAAGAAAAGGCTGCAAGGGCTTATGATTTGGCTGCTCTCAAGTATTGGGGTCCAACCACTACAACAAATTTCCCTGTATGTTTATGTCCCTTCTCTCCCTCTCTCTCTCTCTCTCTCTCTCTCTCTCTCTCTCTCTCTCTCTCTCTTTATGATCTCCTGTATGTTCTCTCATTTCAAGTGATTGATTTATGTTTTGCTTGATCATACTTAGATAAACAACTATGAGAAAGAGTTGGAGGAGATGCAACACATGACAAGGCAGGAATTTATTGCATCTATTAGGAGGTAAGTCTTCTCATTGATGTATGTATGTATGTAAGTATGTATATGATTCTTAGATCTTATGTTAACATAAATGGCATACTTTGCATGCAGAAAGAGCAGTGGATTCTCTAGAGGAGCCTCTATCTATCGTGGAGTAACCAGGCAAGCAGATTTAGATTTCATTTAGAACATCAACCTCTTTGTCTTCACTTTTGTTGATATTTCACTTCAGATCAGTCTTTCCAATGGAATACTTTCCTAATTATAGATATATATGTCCCCATGTTTCAGACATCATCAGCATGGGAGATGGCAAGCAAGGATAGGAAGAGTAGCAGGGAACAAAGACCTCTATTTGGGAACCTTCAGTAAGTTTTGTTTGTGCATGCATGTGGAATGTTGGAAGAAGTTGTATTTCTTCCATTTAAAGTAATTTGATAGAAATAAAAAGATTAATTTGAAAGGAAAACTTAGGTTAGATCATAAAAAAAAAAAAGAAGATTTAGTCAAGACAAGAGTTGAACTCTTTTTTCTTAAAACGAATTTGTTCTACGGTATGGTTTCACGATATTTGTCTCTTAAGAAATAAACGATTATTTTTTATGATAGTATGCCTTTATACTTTAAAGATCTATGAAAATAAAATTTAATTTTTTTTATAGAATGAATGCAATAACCGACAGACTCGTTAGGATAAAAGATTATATTTATTTTAGATTGGATGAAAAATCATGTTTATTAGGCTGAAAGGTTATGTCTATTCGAATGAAATACCTCATTATCAGAAAATAATTTTAACGTACTATGTTGGTTCCAACATAGAAGAGGTTGATCTAATGGAGCTTAATGCACTCCTTAGGCTTAGTGTTCTAAGCTTCGAAGTGTAATCTTCAGGCACCCAAGAAGAGGCAGCGGAGGCGTACGACGTCGCTGCCATAAGATTCCGGGGACTGAACGCGGTCACGAACTTCGACATGAGCCGCTACGACGTGAAGAGCATCCTCGAGAGCAACACCGTATGCGGCACAGGCAAGCGGCTGAGGGATGTGGCGTCCGAGCATGCCGAGCATGCCGGGCGGCGGACTATCGCCTTCCATCGACCGCAACCTCTGGAGCTGAGCGGCCTCCCGTGCAAGCAGGAGGAAGACGCCGTCGTGGCCGCCGCTCATGGCCTTGGTGGCCTCCACCAACTCCATCTGGGGACCGACACCCACAGCTTCTTCCAGCCAAACTCGGCGCTTCACCACCTTGCGAGCGTCGACTCTTCGTGGCTCGAACACAGCACTGGGTCGAACTCGGTCACGTACAATGGCGTCATGGCTGGAAGCGGTGGGAGCTATCAGGGTAGTGAGAAGACTTTCTATGTCTCTCAGCAGTCGCCTTCCGGTAGCGCCACTTGGACGCCAGCAGCAGCTCAAGCTATGGCATGGAGGTCCAACTGCATGGCTGCGGCTGCTGGCCATGGAACTCCTCTGTTTACAGTATGGGATGATGCTTAGATGATTCTTCATTCTGTGTTTTGCTTAGCTTTTTGGCACGATAACTATTGTGATCGTTGGTAGCAATGGCTTGTGAGACTTTGGAGACTTCCCACAGCTCTCACTAGCTATTAATTTTGGTGCAGCTCGGAAGTATCCACCATTCGAGAGAGGCTCTGTAAAGTTGCTGAAATGAATGATCTTTTTGAAAGAGCAAATGATTTGATTCGCATTTCCTTTTCTTTCTATCAGATCAAATCATATAACTGATACAACATGCAGATCTACAAGCAATATATATAAAGATACTATCAAATGAGAGATGGAAAATTACTTGGTGTCCTAAATAATATCAAGAAAACATATTGTCCTAAAGTTTCTCTTCATTGACACAGAGTGAGATAATAGTGAACTGAGAATGGCAGAGAAGAGGAGAAAGTGATCTCAGGACTGAGTAGCTAATGCTGTCATGATCATGCTAATGTTTGACTTAATTATTGTCAAATGATGATTTGTGTGATCCACAGGGTGATATAAAGTCAAAACTTCAAGTCTTTTACCTAAAAGAATATATTTTTATTTCTCCAAAGAAGAACACACGACTACTTTGTGTGTGTGTGTGTGTGCATGAAAAGGGACATGCAGTTACTGTGAATGATGAACACACCAAATAATAGGAACATTTAAAGCAACAGTAAGCAATCAGTGTTGTTTAGATCAGTGAATTTAAAGCCCAGTAAAGTGATTAGCAAAATACATATCTATATAGAAGAATATAGAGATGAGATGTTCGAGAAAATTGCGCTTGCGCTCGAAAAATCACAATAAAAACTCACCTTATATTCATACCATTATCATAAATGTTTGTGAAAACAGGATAAGTTTTCCTAATCAAATCTAGGAGAATTACCATGACTATATATAGACAATCAGATGACAACTTGACACAGCAGACAATCCTGCAAAATTGCTCGACGGGCACTAAAGTGTTCCATGGAGGCTACTTGAACAATCATGATGGCTGCTGCAGCTGCTGCTTCTATCTGTTCTTGTGGGTGAAAAAGTGCGACAGTAAATGTTCTTCGCGGTTGTCTCAATTTCCATGATGGCTTGTCGCCACATACGAATCTTGCTTGGGCAAAATTGTAACAGAAGAAGGCTGCTGATTGACGATGCCGGAACTTTGGTTCTCGACTACAGCAGTGGATCCTCGAGTCAAATTTCCCATTGCAGCCTCTTCATCCTCTGGCTGGTCCTGTTTGTCGGTAGCCACTGCAACCTGGGCAGTTTCCTCATCTTTCTTACTTCTGCTTGATTGATGCAAAAGACAGGTTTAGTCATCTAGAAAAGTGTCATAAAAAGGAGCAACAAGGAACATGAACTTGGACAACATGTACATTGAGTAAATCACAAGTCCAACTGCAACACCTGCGAAAGCTATGAAGTACAACCAGTCGACCTGCAGGGCGATAGAATTGATTTGTCTCATGATTCATAGCTTTACAGTTATAATAATAACCGCACAAGAATATTAACCTTTTGGTGATATGCAAAAATGCGGATTAGAACAGCCCACATGTCTGAGGTCAGCAGTGAAAGGTTTAGCAAGGTGGCTCCACATATCTGCATGATGATAAACAACAAAAAGAATGAGTGAGCGAGAAAAATGAAGTGAAGCAGCAAAATAGATTGTTGATTCCTCGTTTCACCAGCTCTACTTAATTCTTAGACTAAAAACCACCATATTGTAATTTTGTCAGCAAAGAAACAAAACATAGATAATTTGGTTAATAATATAATTCAACTATAGCTTTCCCAGTGAGAGATTTTTGAAGCAGGAATACAGCTAGAAGAAAACACATTGCTATTAGCAGTCTAGTTCAGCTCACTTCCCATTTTGTCAGAAAGTTAATCCAACAGAGAGCAATTGTTATCAGTTCTTAGCAGCAAGCTTCTCTTGTCAGTAGGAACAATATATTATCACCATTATCAATTTTCCTTTTCATGTTTGTGTCAATTAATCGACTTTTAAGACATTGGCGAGTATAATAGCATTTAGCACCATAGGTCCAACAATTGAAAGAAGTAAATTTTCATCCTAGATGGTATGTGCCTGAACAGCATAACTCTTGCCTATCATATGGAACTACCTTAAAACCATTTGTCACATCAACAGGTAGTGCAAAATGGAATTGATAAACACATTCAGAGCTTACCTTAAGAATGATAGGGACAGTCGAGTAAAACAAGAACATGGCCAAGACATATCCAAGAAATGGTAGCACCTGAAATCACATGTTCAGATAAAACAAATTAGCATATATGATTGGAAAACAACGTATCTAGGGAGAGAGAGAGAGAGACAGAGAGAGAGTTACCACACCAGCTGTCCAGTTGAGATCTTTAAGCTCGTTGCGCTCGAGAATGCTTCTAGGAAATATTAAGGAGAACAAATGAAAACATAAACTGTCAAAATCCAAATTTGAAGAGTTTGTGTTCTTGAATTGCCCATTTTTTTTTCTGTTTTGATAATAATAAAGCCATTAAACAAAAACTATCTACGATTAAACAGGATGATGCATAGTTTCAGCTTGATCTGATCCAAACACTAGCTGAAGATTTTGACCCACATTACACAGTATAGACAAACTAAAGACGGATATTTCCTAGTAAAGTGAAGTTGAGTAAGAGTGTAAAAAATTGGTTCATTCAAAAAGTAGTGTCCATATGCCTGAAGAATTATTTCAACATCTTTCATGAACATATTGAGGTCCATCAACAGAAAAGAGAGAACCCAGAGAAATTAAAGCACATATTTACCGTCAATTTGCTTAATATGACTTCAGTTACAAGAAGATACATTTACAAAGTTCTGCAATCTTTGTTGAATAATATCTTAATTAGAGCTACTCACTGCATGCTAAATAATATCAATAAGTGATTAAGCATAATGTCAAGAAATGTGTTACAAACATTTATGAAGATTTCCTAAATCACTATCGAATCCGTAGATTCCCTTCCATACAACTTTAAAAATAATTCCCAGCTCCTCTGTTCATCCACTTTGGATTTGTTTATCATTATCCTGATTCTCTGCAGCTTTGTGCTCATTTGTTGCAACTCTTAAACTTCTAATTATTGATTACTCGATTAAGTGTTCTCTTATTTTTATCCATGATTATCTTTCTTGATCCACTCTATAATTTCTCATCATGATGGTCTCCTGTGCATATTTTCTCATCATTATGGTCCTTGGTTCCTTGTGTAATCTCCATAGTTTTCCTTATGTTCCCATGCATGCATTGATTAAGTTCACCTTATAGCACCTCTCTATATCTTCAAACAGGATTTAAATCTCAGACTGCAACCAGTTTTGTCAACCAATCGAGGTATATGGGCAGTATGCAGACCTGTTCCCATGCAATATCTTCAGAATAAAATAATGACCTATGTGATCTGCTATCGGTCCTTCATTGAATTGATAAATATTGGTTGGTGCCTACAAGATCCGATCGGTATTTGAAATCCGACTTCAAAGTTCTAAATTCTAATTATCTTGATAAGTCCTTAGTTGGACCAACAAATATGACTATCTGCACATAAATGATCAAGATGCACACCATTGCTCTGTATGGCAGTATGCCTGTGTTGCAAAGTAGCCATTGGCTACAAGTGATACAATTTGCAGCAATGATTTGCCTGATGTTCTCTACATCTTGCTATATCAAGGGGTAAAAGATCATAAACCTGGAGATCATGTGGATAGTAAGAAACCTAAACAGTGCTTCTAATTCAGTACAGTAAATATACATAATATATTGAACCTTTGATAGAGGTTAGAACTAATTAAACTTCCTGAAATGTGGATGGATGATTGCCATTGACATTCTGCTATATATCATGCATTCAAAAAAAGGCCAAGGATACATTTGAATAGCACTAATAACTGCTCCGAATATTCCAAGCATTGCCATCAACTCAACTCTATCTCCCTTCTTGACAATGAATTCCTGATGAATGATAAACATAACATAAAAATTTCCTTAGTTGATAAGAGATTGCTCTGTCCAAATTAAATTGAAAAAAGTAAAGTTTTAAGGAGAAATACATCACAAAATGATCAAACAAAAAATTGACAAAAAATAATAAGGGAAAGAAGAAAGATTTACTTAAACTCCAGTGAACCATATATGTTCAATCAACTTGTTACTTTTCATATTTATAAACTACCTCCAGAAGTGGTAGAAGGTTCCTATGAGTACAAACTCCAGTGATGGGGTCACATATGGAGTGATACTTAAAACAGAGAAGGGTCTATCAAAGAGGCAACCCTTTTTGTGTTTTTCTTGACTGACCATCAACCTAATGTAAAGTAGATAGAATTGGTGCTAAATCCTAGTCAAGGCAATCTTAGCCAACAGAAAGCCATTTCAAGAAAAAATTATTGGAGGATAAAATAGAATACTTGTGCAACCATGAAGCAACCCTACTAAGTTCCACTAGACCTAGAAAAAAGAGAAAACGAAAGCCACACATTGGAACAAATGTTTAAAAACATGAATATGTTAATGGGAAAAACCTTTTCCATTATATATATATATATATATATATATATATATATATATATATATATATATATATATATATATATATATATATATATATATATATATATAACATGACTAATTTGCTTCCACTAGAATTACTGAAAGAAATATTGAGCACTAGTGCAGTAAACATGCAAGGTCCTTACAGCCTATCTTTCTTTTCCAAAGACCACATGGTGACATCAAGAAGGAAGAAACCAATTTCTTAGACAAAAAAGGAAACCAAGAACCTTACATGTTGGCTATTCTTTCCCACCTTTTCCTATATATAATGCTTCTCCTCTCTCTCACTCACACCTGTCCCACTTTATTGACAAATGGACCATCATAGTACATGAACTCCCTTCAATAAAAGAATCATGATTCAATGTAAAAACAATGATCAATTGCATTATTGGAAGACTGGTGTTCACCTTCGACAAACCATGTTCAAGAAAAAAATCATTGACATGTAATATCCCCTCAAAAGGAAAATTTCATATCTTTTGAAGGCATCAAAAGTAAGATAATTCAAACTAAGAGAATTTAGCAACACCAGAGAAGAAAAAAAGAGCATCTTAACAAAGAAGGGAAAGTAAAATGAATACCTCACCAACATTACTAACAGCATATAAAGTAGACCCAGCAATGATAAACAAATCACCTTTCAAAGGGTTGGGACCTCCTGTAAAACACAGAATAAGACCAAAAATGAGGGGAGATGTTATCTATGTATCTACAACGGAACAAGAACTTTTATATAGTTTGTATATGTCAATAAAAATTAGGATGAACAATTATACTCCTTTTGCACCAACAAGAGGCTTTTTTGAGAAAGTTGTCATTTTCTTATAGAATTTTGCTGGATTAGTTGTCACTTAATAAGAAAAAAAGATGTGGTTCATTTCACTATCTTCTGTAATGTGATATATGGACTATTTCAAGCTTGCATAAAGGGGAAGTTAGATTGCAACACAGTAATGAGCTAATTAATAGAGAAGAAAACATGGGAACTGCAATATTGTTTATTACATCGGTTTCAGCTTCTTCAAGAGACTTCCAAATTGGAATAATAAATTGAAAGAATGCTGAAAGTAGATTCACAACAATTTGCCTTTAGTTTTAAGAGCCAAATTTAGTAATTATGGAGCAATCAAGGAACAAAGGCATTTTAAGAAATATATTCAAATGGGGTGATGCATGATGCAAAAGTGACTAAGAGATGGACTGACAGGGTATGACTACTGGTTTACTGATATATATTTGGGATATAACAACCAAAGGTCGAGTTGATAAAGCACAAGGCAGCAAGAAGATCATGAGAATGACATGAAAAGGGCAGCTGATAGTTCAAACTTAAAAAAATAAGAACCAAAACAAATATGTAAATCATAAGATCATGATTCAGAATGTGAGTCAAAGTGAAATCACACTTCCTAGACTTTGCATTTGTAGAGACCATGTGCAAAAGGCTAATTTGCATTTGTGCTGACCATGTTTACAAAGCCAAACCTTATATCCAGCTAAATGACAAAAAAGAAAAGACAAGTACAACAAATCCATCACTTATAACCTTCTAGTAAAATTCTAAGCCAAATTAAAAGACAAAAACCTCTAATCATAATTAAATTTTAGTGAATGCAATCATACATGTTGAAATTGGATTATAACAAACAGGATAATAGAATATGCAACTCCTATTACTATCACAATCTGAAAAGGAATACAGAAAGTTGCACAAGTATCAAGTTACCTTGTGCACGGTCTTTGGCATGAACATCAGAGAACACAACCATTACAAGGCCAGCAACACAAATAGCAACACCAACAAACTTCCTTAATCCGTATTTTGTCTTCAAGAACAACCACGTGAAAAGTATAACACATGGAATTGCCCAACAGTCCAGAAGCATGACGCTTGTCAAAGATGTGTACTGGTAGGATTTGACAACTATAAAAAATAGTATAATTTAGGTATATTAATACGAAAATCAACAATTTTTAACAGGTAAAGAGAAATTTTTTTATCCAAAGTCTAAAAACCAAATGGCTAAAATAATTTTTATTTAGCTAATATATCTGATTAACCCAATAACAGAAGTAAATTGTTTCAAGTTTTATTGCAAGGGAACAACATGAAAAACATTAAAGGTAGGTTGGTCATTGCTGCAGGCTACAGAAATCTACTCACCTTGGACCCACCTCATTCACAATCAAGGCAAATCTTAACCTAACCTATCCTCTCAGGTTCACTCAGGTTCAGGTTTATCCACATAAAATTTTCATATGATTGCATTTTGGAAAAAAAATGCAATATATACAAGAGCAGCAGTGTGTTACATGGCAACAGGAGTATGGAGCCAGTGTGATGATAGTAGCATGGCCTCAGTAGCTAAACTATACGAAAGAGAGAGATAAAGAGAGAGAGAGAGAGAGAGAGAGAGAGAGAGAGAGAGATCACCTACCAAGAGAACATCATGGATTTTGGTTGAGAATCCAACTTTTTTCATCAGAAAGGCAAATCATCCATGCAATAGATAAAATGTTATCATGTAGTAATCACAAAGTACTACTCACCAATAAAATTGGCTTCCACATCAACAGCAGCAAGCATCAGATAGTAGTACCAATTTATCTGTAAAAAAATTCAAGTGAGATGTGAATTATTATTCCAATTCATCAATCAATAAAACTTATGTTAAGTGCCAAAGACCTTATGAGCTAGTAAATTATACACATGGAAAAATATGCTAAAGGAATTATTCTTTCGCTAATATTACAGGATAAAGTCATTATTCATAGCTCTCAGATGACTGGATAAAATATGCCTAGCATTCAGTCCAAAGGAATCCTGTGCACGTGAAAAGAGAATAATTCTCAGCATGTATACAGTCAAATGCGATTGAAAAAGCTACATACATATATAAAGTCCTTCACAGGGAAGAAGTATGTTAGTGAAGACCAATTATCTGTCATTCCTCATCTTCTATCACAATCAAGTTCTAATTATTCATTCAATTGTGATAAAGTATTCACTCCAAAGAATGACAACTAACAACTAATGTTCAAACACGCAAGGCCACCTAAGATAATCCCCTGAGCAATCTGTGAAGGCTAAAGAACAAATCTTTCGGACATTTCAAAACAACCAGTAAAGAAGCGATTCCAGGGAGCGATCGCAGCACCTGTAGCGGCCGCTGCCGGTGGACGACAAAAACACCGTAAAACATTGCCAGCAGAAGGTAATTCAAGAACGACTGCGACGTCGGAGCATTGACACCTGCAACCCACCACGGCCCACTTCAAGAAACCATGTAAAACCCAGATTACATCCAAAAACCTCCCCCAAAAAATTTCCACCTTGCTATCTTTGCCAAAACCAATCAGGCGAGAAGAAGACAATAACATCGAAAACGCAGAAAAAGGAGGGAAAGGATCCCCAAAAACCTCACCTTTGTGTTATCTTTCTGCAGACCGATCACCCAGAGAAAGACAATAACACCGTAAACAGAGAAAAGAAATTACCTCTTCTGGCGAGTTCGGAGGAGGAGAAGCCGGTGGAGGTGATGAGGAGAGACACGAACTGCCCCAGAAGCAATCCCATCAGAGACCTCTTCGTCCATATCTTCCTCCACTTCTCGCGAATCGAGCGTCTCAAGGGTTCGGAAGCAACGACCGACGGCATTTCACAAGGGACGGGCACCGCAGCCTCGATAAAGATTGGACTTTTGTCACTCTGTAGCTGACTGCAAATACATATATACGTGTTGTGTTGGCCTTCAAACCGAAGTCAGGCAAAAGGACAGCAATGGCGACAAGATGAGCTGTGATGATCGCTTGGGAAACATCGGACGGCTGTGAAGCGTTGACAGGCCGCTTGATGACGCCTGCCGTTGGGAGTTGAAACCTCTCCTAATAGAAAACCATTCAATTATTATTATTATTATTATTATTATTATTATTATTATTATTATTATTATTACGATAAAAGAAAGTCCAATTTGTTAATGAAACATTAGGAAACTATATTATTTTGAGCATTTTGTCGAAAATTTTTTTCTTTGATTTCAAGATAATTAGATTAATTATTTGGAGCATTATTCTATATTTGTTTTTACTTAATGATATCTATTTTTGGTAGGACAAAAATAATTTGATCATATATACTATTCAAAAAAATTAATTATTAAAAAAATTCTAAAAAAATAAAAAATACTAATAATCTTAGAATCACTAAGACATGATTCTAAGATGATTTACTATTTTCATTTTTTTAAAATCTATGATAATTAATTATTAAAATTAATTATTTTTCAATAACATTGATGATCAGATATTTTCATCCAAGTAAAAAAAAAAAGCCTCTGAAGGTATAAAGAATATGAGAGGCAAAGTCTTAAGTAATAAAATTTTTTGGATAAAATATATAATTATTTTTACTAAAAAAATAAAAAAAAGTAAGTATAAATAAGGATGACAAAGTCTTAGTTGTTAGTAGATTATTATTCTAGCAACATAAAATTTATAAATATTTTTATTTTTTGATACAAATAAATAATAAAGATGAAATTTTTACCGTCTAATCGACTTGATATAATATTTTTATTAAAAATAGATGATGGACCAAATGATAATATTTTGGTCAAATTTGATTTGATTTGGATAATAAATATTTAATCTGATTTCATTTGTTTGTAATTTCTCGTAACCCAAAATTCAGGTGGGGCTCACAATGGACAACCAACCAATGGGAGGTATTCTTCTGGTGTCTCCTAGTTAGGGTACCAAAATTCAACTGTAGTTGACGTCAACGAGAGGGCAGCATGACATCATCGTATATGTATTCATATATGTTGAATTAAAATTTATAAGGGTAAATATAAAATTAATTATATGGGTGTGAAAAATTGTGATTGTTGGTATC
Organism: Musa acuminata AAA Group; assembly: GCF_036884655.1. Taxonomy (NCBI): domain Eukaryota; kingdom Viridiplantae; phylum Streptophyta; class Magnoliopsida; order Zingiberales; family Musaceae; genus Musa; species Musa acuminata. The sequence continues at coordinate 45,570,589 of NC_088342.1, forward strand.
TCAAAAGAAGGAAGATATTTGTATGATTAAAGGGTGTACATGATGTGACTTTGATGTTTGACATGTTAATATTCGTTCAACATTGGCTATATTCTCTTGCATGAGAATAAGCATATATGCGGTCAAAGAAGGAGAAGGTTTGGAGATGGATAGACATGCTGACCACATCTCTCCTATCGACTCTATTAATTAATATATACCCCTTTTTTACTTGAATAATATTTTATAATATCAATTTATTATTGTATGACATATATAATATTTGCCTCTAATCACAAGTCAACGTGTGATCATATGTGGCAGCACATTATTACGCGGGCCGACTCGGACATGTTGCAGGCTTGCAGGGCCCACTGACGGCCCACGAACGAGTACTGCGACACTCTTCGTGACGATTTTGGTTACGACCGCACACGGCGAGCGCAGGATCAACGGTTGGGATCTTTCGCGACCGCTTTATCCGGATCCAATCACGGGCGAGAGAGAGAGAGAGAAGTAAGTGTGCGATACCGCCCGGTGATTCGAGGTGGATGAGTTCCACGCTTCGACTTTGACTTCGGCTGCGACTCGTTCTTGCGAATTCAACAACCTACCTACTCGGGAACAGAATGATCGATTGAGAGAGTGTAGGAGAAGAGCGGGAAGTAATACTGAGGAGGAGGAAAGGGGATGTCGAGGTCGAACGCCTTCGTTGCGGCCTCTTCCTTTCTCCTTCCCAGCCCCAATCGCAGGACGCTCGCCTTCGTTTTCGTCGGCGCCTTCCTCTGCGTCCTCTCCTACCTCCTCGGCATCTACACTAACTACCGCCCCTCTCTCCCGCCCCAACTTGCCCCTGTCGCCCGCAACCCGGAGGACTGCCACCCGCTCTTGCTCCCATCCCCTTCGTCATCGGATGGCCCTCTCCGCTTCCTCCCCCGCCACGCCGCCGCCAACTTGATCCCTCTGGCCTCCGTCGATCAGCCATCGCCGCCGGTCCCCTTCTGCGCTGCCAACTTCACCCACTACTGCCCCTGCCAGGACCCCGATCGCGAGCGCCGGTTCATCACGGTCGACCTCGTGCACCGCGAGCGCCACTGCCCCGGCCCCGACGACCGCCCGCCCCGCTGCCGCGTTCCGCGGCCGCCAGGGTACCGCGCGCCTCTCCCCTGGCCGGCCAGCCGCGACCGAGCGTGGTTCGCGAACGTGCCTTCCACCAAGCTGAGCGAGGCCAAGAAGGACCAAAACTGGGTCAGGGTGGAGGGGAACTGGCTGGTCTTCCCTGGGGGCGGCACATCCTTCATCAAAGGGGTCAAGTGGTACGTCGCCGAGATGGCCAAGCAGGTTCCGCTGCGGAGCGGGGAGATCCGAACTGTTCTGGATATCGGCTGCGGGGTGGGTAGTAAATCCAATTTTGTTTTGTTTCTCTTTAATTGGATATGGATGTTGCTACGCTAATTGCTTATTGTAGGATATGGTGTTGATAATTTTAGCTAGATCTGGTATCATTACTAGTTTCGGAACCCTTTTTCTTGATAAATTTGCTTATTTTAAAGGGTGGATAAAATGAAAAGGTGGCTGACCTTATATTCTGGGAGGAATGCCAACTTTAAGTAGGAACCGGGAACAAAAAGATATTTTTGTTGTCATCTGTTTACATAACTAGCCCCTTTGTGCTTTTTGCTTTGTTTGTATAGGCAGTAATTCTTTGTTTTGTTCTCTGTATTAATCATTTGATTCATTGTTCATGGTGGCTGGACCATGTGGCTTTTTGATGCTTTTGGGGTTTATCTGTTTGGTTTTCATTTTATGAGCTTGTTATTGATTAAAATTCACAATGACTGTTTCCTTTGATCTGCTTTGGGTATCATGAGGCCTACATTGATTGCATTGTTGGAAACTTCACACTTTTAGGATGTGATTGATCATCCGGATGCATAGAACAGAAAACTTTTAGCTATGGTGGCACTCCGAGGTGGCCGAGGGATTTTTTTACAAGCTCATTGGCTCTTGCAGGTTGCCAGCTTTGGTGGCCATCTTCTTGACTATGACATTTTGACAATGTCTGTTGCACCTAGAGATATACATGAAGCTCAAGTACAATTTGCCCTTGAACGTGGACTTCCAGCAATGCTTGGTGTGTTAAGTATTCACCGGTTACCTTATCCATCAAGGTCTTTCGATATGGCTCACTGTGCAAGGTGTCTTGTTCCCTGGAGTGGTCATGGTAAAAAGTAGTTTCTGAGATTCCATAATATAATCTTCAGAGATTTTTCAGTTTGTTTTTTTTTTTTATATTGAGCTTAAACATCATACAATTATTCAATTATTCAGACATAATATAATTCTGTCTGTTTATTTAGTTGCAGATAAGTATCTTTTGTTTATATCAAACACAAAGGGACTCCATAACTTGTGAGATTGGTAGGCGATAAGTGAATCTAAGAAGTCCTCTAGACTATACAGAATATTGAATGAAAAATAAAATCCTTTTATTCATTCACCATTATTTCTAACATGGTTTAAAATACCATTGATTGATATATAGTGGTTTGACCGATAATTGGTGGTGGACCATGCAACTTAGCATCTCTTGGTATACTGCTATCATTATACTGCATGATATCTCGGTATTGTATCTGCGTGCTAGGTTGTTGAAACCAGCATCAGATCGAAAACAATTCTATAGAAGGAAGAAAATTATGTATATGCGGGTGTATAATGAAATATGTGGGAGAAAATTTGCAAATCTAGATTTTTATACCAAAGATGTGAGAGTAGAGAAGAGAAAAGAAGACCGAGTTCCATTACAGATAAGAGGTCACAAGGGATGGTGCCCATCCCAGGGGTGCTTACAAGATCCTAGCTTATGTCCTAGAAAATTTCTAATTTAATCTTCTTGAATATCAAAGGATAGAATTAGCCTTAGGTCTCTTTGACCCTGCACTATCGAATATGATGAGATGAAATTGAGCTGGACAGAAAGCACCAACATGGGCCTTTATCTGTCGAGGTTGACAATGTGTAGGACCTAAGCCTTGCAGAGGTAGACTGAGTTGAGGAACCTGCCGAAACAAAGAAGGTTATGCGACTATGTTCCAAAACAGTAGTTTGAATTAACTCTGAGGTGAAGAATTACCCAAGGTGGAAATTTTGGGAGAACAAAGCCTTGGAACATAGGAGATTGATCATTCTAACTCTGTTAGCCTTGAGGAGGTTCCTTTTTATCTTTTTATAGTGTGAAACCCTCATAATGACTCCTATGTAGATCAGTTTTTAAAGCCTCAATTACTAGTTTCTTATCTTTATACACCACCTAATATTGATTCTTTATAATGAATTTTCATGTTTTTCATCCATTTTACTGTTTGTGAATGTTCTGTAAACAATTGTTGTTATTTCTCATGTAGTTACTCCTGATATCATTGTTGCTTTGAAGAAAACATAAATGATGCTAGTAAGGAAATTTGTAAGGAGATTGATGATTTGACATTAAAAATCTTTTTCAGATGGGCTATACTTGTTGGAAATTGACCGCGTTCTTCGACCTGGTGGCTATTGGGTTTTGTCTGGGCCACCCATTAACTGGAAGAACATGTATAAGGGCTGGGCACGGAAACGCAAGGATCTAGAAGCAGAGCAGAAGGCTATAGAAGATTTAGCCAAACAACTATGTTGGAAGAAGGTTTCAGAAAAAGGTGGCATTGCTGTATGGAGAAAGCCCACTAATCATTTGCACTGTATTAAAAAGTCAAAGATTCTGAATTCTCCACCATTCTGCTCAGGAACTGACCCAGATTCTGCTTGGTAAGTTTTTTCTTGTCCCTTCTTAAAGTGCTACTAAGAGTATCCAAGCTTGAAGTTACATATACTATATGCATTTCTGGGTTTCCATACTGATAACCAGTTCTCATCTCCGGGTGACCTAAGTAGCATTTAACCGGTCAATTCTTGGTGCTCCAAATAGGTCTTTCACTTATACAACTTGTTGACATCGCATTTAAACAACTCTAGACATTTTGGGACATGCTGCTCTGTATGATTTAAACATACTGAATTAGGAACTATTTCCTCTGAACTGGAATTTGATTGGAGTAATTCTGATCATAGTTTTTGTTTATCAGATATGCCAGTGGGGTGTCCACATAGTTGAACAGTATTCATAGTTACATACTGCAAGATACTGTTGGTACAAAAACAAAAGAGATTTTTACTAATTATTAGGTAGATAACCTGTTTAATTTCTGGGTTCTAGAGGATATTAGGCAGCCAGAAAAAGTTGATAATTTAGGGAGGAGGGATAGATTCTTCACTACTAATCCGAAGTGACCTACAATTTGTCATGGCTTTGATGCGGGATAAATGTGAAAAGGTTTAAGTTAAGGGTTTTAGTTAATTATAGTGGCTGTATTAAGAGTTTTGAAAGCATGATTTAAGTTACCACGGTAAGGCCAACACATATTAACCGGTACTTATTGGACTGACCAAACATCACTATTGGTACATATAGCTCTGTACTGTTTTATCATGGTGATGACTAGTCCAGAGTCAGATATTTATAAGCTTATCTATCTAATCATTGGCAGCCTTTTTACCTTGAGATTTGAACCTATTTCTATTAAAAACCTCACGACAAACATTTGCCCTTGTGCTTATATGAGAAGGATGATTTCGTGAATTGGTGATCAGTGAAGCCTAATGCGTACAGTTCTACCTTTTGATTGTGCTTTGTACTGTCAGTTACAGTAACTTAGTGGCAGCACACAACTAACAAAGGAAGAGATTGATGCGGAAGATCAAATAGAGGAACCTGAAATAAACATGCAAGTATCTACTAAAGGTGAAGATTGAGAATGTGAATCGTAAGAATGAATTAGTGGTAGATATTAATCAAGGATAAGCTTTGCTAATAGCAAAGCATCTTCAATACACCTACTTTTGGCATATCCAAGGATCTATCAATAATGATCAATTTCATAAAAATGTGACAGATCAGGATATAAACTACATCAAACAGCAAGATGAACAAAACAAACAAGATGCAGAGGTAGGCACAATTATTAAACAGTTTGTATGATAAGTAGACATGGGAACTCATTAGTTCAGGATACTTGAAGCATTAATCCTGGACTTGAATGCACTAGGTTACCTTGCAGGATCCATTCTTGTCCTTGGTGTGCTTGAGTTAATTTGATTCTGAATCTGAATTTTTTTATTTTGATTTTTGACTATTTTTTTTGTTTTAATTGGTAATTTATGGACTATATAGAGTCTTTTTTGGAGTTATATAATGCTGATGAGTCTTTTTGGGTATAGATTGGGTTGTGAGAACTATCAAATAACTAGGAATCAATTGCTTTTGGGTTTTAGCTTGATCAGGATTTGAGTCTTGAAAGTCCATATAATAGAGAGTCATTAGGATGAGAAAACAATGATATACTATGGCTACTTTCATATGGTTTCTCTCTTACAGAGCAGATAGTCAAACCTCTTGACAAAGAAAAAAAAACTCTTTTTTTCCCCCTTCAATGGTAGATTAATTGCGGGCTTCAATCAGCAGCTCCTATGTCATTTTGAAAATAAATATGAAATATATGCTGTCTTCTGGAGCCTATCATTCACCATATCTGGGGTTTCATCTTAGGTGCATGACCAACAACTATGTACTGAGGATTAAGTCCTTCTCAGTTGCAGCTTGGGTCCAAATAAAGAGGTAGAACTTCTAAGTCCTGTTACGTGGATTAATAAGAAACTACCTCAGCACACTTTTTTTTTCAGCCTTTTCTTTGTTGTCATTCTGGCGTCGGTACTAAGGAGATATATAAATCCAAGATGCATATGTTGGATAGCTTGCTTTCCTTTGTTTTGATATTACTGATTCCTGAGAATTGAAATAGTTCCATTTAGCATCATGATGGACATGATACTGTCATTTTAACCTTTAACTTTCAGATCTCTGATATGATTTTTCTGAAGTACTTTTATTAAAGTTTCTTGTTGTATAATGACTTAAATGTTTGTAGCAGCCATCCAACATATACAAAGTAGAATCCAGTTGTTAAATTACTCAAGAAGAAGAAACAAGAGATGCTGCCACGTTTGATCTTCCATATAATGTCTTTCAATATTGAGTATATGGTTATCAGTATAATACTTAGATATTGATTTTGAGCAGGCCCATTATGCTGTTTTCTAACATGTAAAAGTTTCCTAGAATGAGACAAGTATTATTTTCAAGTCCCTTCCATATCCAGTGCTAAAATATGTTAGTCTTGATTACTTAGTTTCTTTTGCTCCATGTTCCTTTTTTGTTTTCCTACAAAAAAAAAAAAAAAAAGACAATGCAAGTGTAATGAGAAATAATGGATTATTTCATCGCAGGTACATGAAGATGGAGTTATGCATTTCTCCTCTTCCCAGTGTGGAAGAAATTGAGCAGACAGCTGGTGGAAATATTCTAACATGGCCTGAGAGACTCAATGCTGCACCACCCAGGATAATCTCTAAAAACATTGATGGTGTAATTATTGAGGCCTTCAGTCATGAGAATAAACTATGGAATGAAAGAATCTCATACTATGAGGAATATCTCAGTAATCTGCCTAGAGGTAAATATAGGAATATCATGGACATGAATGCTGGTTTTGGAGGTTTTGCTGCTGCATTGTCCAAATATCCTGTTTGGGTAATGAATGTCATTCCTGTTGATGGTAAAAATAACACACTTGGCATTGTGTATGAGCGTGGACTTATTGGGACATACATGGACTGGTATGTGACTTCTTCTTAACTATGACTTTTTTATTCATTCCAATGAAAACTTTGTGGTTTCCATGTTTGGATATGTTTCTGTTCAAAATAAAGGTAAATGCAATTCCTGTATGCTCGATGTTTTGCTGCCACAAAAAGTGTTAAGAATTAATATTGGAAAGATGCCTTATTATCAGGTGTGAAGCTTTCTCCACATATCCTCGGACATATGATCTTCTACATGCTAATGGGATCTTTGGAATGTACATGGACAAGTAAGTTTTCTTCATTCCTTGAGTCACTCTGTGAAATCAGGTTTTAGTTTATGCAACTATGGAAATGAAACTGTACTAGTCACAGTGTATTAGTGGCTGCCTATAACGAAATTAAGCAATCAGCACATGTTTAAATCATTGAAGTTTGCCATTCTGTTTATCAATAATGAGTAATAAAAGATGATTGTTAATGGAAGAATTTCCAGAAATTGTATCTCTACTTTCTGCTTACTGCTTGAGATTTAATTTTACTTGAGGCATTTGCTTCATTCTCAAAGCCATTCAAGAAAATCTTAGTTGAAATCGACATTGACTTGTTCTATGAAACAAATTTAACATTGGATATTTCTTCTGTTGGCTTCTTATCATGTTTTTGATGTTTCTTGAGAATTGTTTCGTTATCTTTCAACGAGTAACCAACTAAATATCATATAGCCTTATTATCTTGTCCCAAATTAGTAATATCATGATGCCTAAAATACTCATTAAGTGATAGGCTACGAATTTTATAAATACAAGAACATCTTCTATCGGGATATCAGAATCTCCTGTATCAAAATCTATGTAAGCTTCGGAGCAGTATTTTGGGTTTCTATTGGAGACTAAACGAAATATCTTATTCTGATGCATGCCCAGCTCAGCATGCATTATCCACATGGAAAGTAACTGCAAAAGTCCTTTTTATACCAGAGCAAAAAGCTCTGATCCATGTGGCAGTTCATCTTCAGACCAACAAATATTGCCCGGTACATACCTGTCCCGATGGAATTTCAATCCATAATCTGAAACTTCGTGTAATGCGAACATATAAACAGCATCATGTTTAATCTTAGACGTCTATCAATAATGGTTTTAGGACCTCAAACAACTCTAGTAAACAACTAGGATTCCCATAAAACCTTAGGATCTCCATAACCTTTTATTCTTCTTAGATAAGACATGAGAGTCAACATGCTGGTCTAAACCTAGAGATAGCCAATGAAAGCCAAATAAATTGGCCTCGAAAGAATACAGCTGGAAACCTGGAATAAGCAACTGTGAGAATAACAGTGGTATTACTATCTTTTTGTCCTCAGAACTTTTTCAATCCAAGAAAAAAGACAGTCACACTAATCATAGACTAACAAAGCTATCACCAGGAGTTAATATTCTCTTTGCTTCTCCTCTCTTTGAAGTTTCCTTATATTCAACAAGTTTATTCTCATGTAAAGCCAAGGATGGTTACATTAATCATCTTTCAGACAAGTGCTTTGTTTACCATGAAGCTCTCAAGAGTCTGACCATCCTCGGATATATGTTGTGGAAATTTCTTTCCTATAGAAAAATCAAGAATCTTTAGATTATTTCCTTGTCCTGCAGATAGCTGATAAAATCTACATATTTCTTTTCCAGAAATAAAATTTGTGTACAAGGTAATTAACCTTATATGTTAGCAATATTTTGAGTAATTATTAGAGCCAGTGTAGGACAACAAACTTGGTATTCAGCTTTTAGGTAGCTTGTTCGTGAACATGGAACGCTTGATTGAATTATTTTGAATCCTTTCTTCAATGTTTATGAGAATGATATTTTCAACATAATCATTATTTCTTTGTCTGCAGATGTGAAATTATTGACATCTTGCTTGAAATGGATCGCATCCTTCGCCCTGAAGGTGCTGTGATAATCCGTGATCATGTTGATGTTATTGTGAAAGCAAAGCAGGCAGCTGATCGCTTACGATGGCAAAGCAAGATTGTTCACAGTGAAAATGGACCTTTCCATCCGGAGAAACTTCTCATAGTTGACAACTCGGTTGCAGTAGACAGAAATCAGGCATCAAGGCGTTGATATTAGACTTATAATTCATTAGCCGATACTGCAGTGATCATTGACGAGAGGAATTTCCTTTCTATCTCTTAATCACATCCCCAGGGAAGTTATGTTACTGAAGAATAAATTGGTGAAGCATTAGGTGAGATATTACTAGATGTCAACTTTTCACAAGTCTCAAGATCGGTCCTGGACTTTCTCCAGCCCGGAGTTTGAGTGGGTTTTTGAACATCAAAGAAGCACATGAACTAGGAGTCCTGGCATATCCTTCTTACTTCTGCCAATGAAATCAGTGGACTAATAGGCAACCGAACACACCATGAGATCTTGGTTTGCAGATCAATCAACCGCAATCATTCTATGTAATTTAGAACCTACAGAACACTACACTATGATCCGGTGGTGTGAAATCACAGACTTTGTGGCTGAGCTATCCCTGTTCTCAAATGTCCAAAGTCATTCATTTTATTGCTTTCAGGAATTCATAGCATATGGATTCTGACAAAGGGATCTTTAGCCATTTGTTCTCAGTTGATGTGGACCACTAGCCATTTTTGTCATTTTGGATGTTCTGCAGTTCCTGATTAATTAGTTGAGAATGGCTGAACTAATTTGCAAGTTCTTTTCAAAGTGACTACAACATGGTTAGGATAATTTTCTGGGTCTTCTCTCTGACTACAACTCTTATGTTCATTGGGAACTCAAAATTGTTGGTATAAAAATCATTTTTCTTCTAAAACTCTATTGCAATCCATTAGGTTTGTTTCATTATATGATTCAGTCTGATGGGACAAACTGATTTAAATCACTGACTTAAAATGCTTATTACCAATTGACTCACTCTTGCCATATATATAAACCCCAAGGAATTCTCTCTAAACTTTTGTATATGTATTTTTTATTCAAGTCCAATAAAATAGAGATAGGCATTGGATGGTTGAGAATTTGATAGTATTTTACTTGTGTAGGAACCTCTAATTCCATTTATTATATCAGTGATATATGTATGTATATTATCTTGATGATGAAGATCATGATGGACTTCAAAATGAAATAAAGATGTTGATAATAATCAATTTACCAATTGCATTGTGCTTCACTTATTGAAAGATTAAATCTAATACATCTATCATGAATCATATCATGCAATAAGCTTGGTTCAGTAACACTGGCATATTGCACACACTAATGTAGTCTCCAACCCAACTATGTTTTTTTGAGCCACTTGGGTGGCACTAAGATGCAACCACTGCAGAATGAAAGTGAACACCAATTGCCCACAAGAAGAACCTGATGATGATCAACTTCTTTGGACAGTGAGAATCCTTTTGGTGATACTGTTGAGCAAGCTGAGAAGCCATAGCTGCCAAACTGTGTCCTTTTTCTTGGCTTTAAAGAGCCAGAAGCAGATTCCTGCATCCTTCTCTCTCCTGCTACATCAAATCAGCCCATAAAGCAGATGCTTAGATTACTGGAGTTCTCTAGCTAAATGCCAGTAGTGTTGCAGAAGGGAGTTCACTGCGTGCAACTTTCAAGTGCATCTCCATGGACAGAGGAGCTGTTCAAAGAGCTACAAAGCAGGAATCAACGGAAACAGCTTCTGCTATTTGCCATTGACTTTGTAGGCACGCAAAGAATCAGATGCAAAAGATAAAAAAGTAACACATAATCAAAACAAGTTATTGGCACTCCAAAAGATGCCATGCAAGAATAAAGCTCTAAGAACAGTATAAGCTCTCAGGGATTCTTCTTTTGCCAGCCTCTCTGTGTGCTCAAAGTGATTTCGTGACGTAAGTCGTGTGCTTGAGCCAATGGCCGTTATTCGTACAACCACCGAAGAGGCAAGTTCACCGGCCGGTTCGGTTCGGCGCGGTCCGGTTGGGACAGGAATGGATTTGGGAAAGCCGGAAGGTGGCAAAAAGGAGCAGCTCGCTTTCCTCGCGGTATAAGTTGGTCCTTCCACCTCTCTTCCATCTCCAAGAAACCCTGACCCTTATGGGCCGAGCAGGGAACCCCTCCTCCTGCTTCCCGATTCGGGTTCTAGGTGATCTCTCGTTCTTTCAATTCGTTGAATCAGGGCGCGGTGAACATGCCATGCACGGATTGGCCCTTTTTGTTTTCCGGATTTGTGCTCGATCTTTGTTGGTGCTGCTGATACAATCTTGGCAATGTGGGTTTTGTGCGGATTTAAGGACGCTTCGTTTCCGTCCTCCTTGTCAAGGCCTATTTATTGGTTACCAAAGCTCAAGTCCCGTTCTTGTGGCCTCTTCATTGGTTTGATTCAACCTTTGGGTTGGGAAGTTGATATCTTTTTCTGCTTTCTTGCTTTTTCTTTGGTTTTTGTTTTTTGTTTGGTTGGATCATTATGAATTCTTCAGTTGAAGAATCTAACGCGCATTAGCTAGAAGAGTTTTGAAAGCTATTATATATATATATATTATAGAGAGAGAGAGGCTTCCCTTCTTTTGGTTTCTGTTTGGGTGACATCAGTTGCTGTGATTCTGTTGTTGGATGGCGGTGTGTCAAGATTGATAGTGAAAAATGTGGTATACTATTTTTCTTATAAAAAATGCATCTGTTGTAGCTTTTGGCTTTCTGTGAGAATAATTAGGGCTGTTTTTTGGCATAATGGTTTAGTTTTTCACCCTATTGCATTTGACTGTGGCCTAATTCTGGCCTTCGATCTTCAAAGATGATATCTCTTATTATCACAATCAACTCAAATAATGTGCTTTTCTGACGAGGTCTTCAGGTGTTTATCTAGTTTACAGATTCATTTTTTTCCTGCATTTCTCAGAAAGCTTTCTCTATTTTCTCTTTTTCTTTGTGTATCAAGATAGATTTTTTTGCTTACTATATGCATCTTGATGGTCTTTTTCTAAAATAAAGTTACATCCTCTACATAGAGAGAAGAAAGGTGTAATGCAGTACTGGCTATGCTGTTCTTGTCATCCCAATAAGAAAGAACATATGATGAGACCAACTGGTGGTATGTTGTTAGCTTGGCTATTCACAGAATAGAATTACTTTCTCACTATGTTGTGTATCTCATGATAATTGCACTTACCATTGCATAGTATGTGTTCATTTGATTTAGTAATAAACTGTATAAATTTGGAGGTCATGTTCCTGTAAGGCTTCAATCTTTGTTCTTGTTGTTTGATGTTTTGATGTGAGGATGCAGTAAAGAATTTAGGTCATATTTTGACAGCATCCATTTGATTTTGTTGGATGAAACAGAGGAGTTAATCCAGGCTGATCAGATTAGTTTTTGATTAATGAGCAATATAAGACTTACCATTGTGACAAAATGATTGATTGGAGTAATGAGAAGTAACAGGTTGGCTATTCATCCTTTCTTTCCCTAAAAGAAATCATGCACAAGGATTTTTTTTTTCCAAACTTACTCCCCGATCTTATAACCTTCAGCAAGCAGTCTCTTTTTAACTAACCAAAATTCTCCAACCTGAACAAAGGAAAGAGATTTCAGTGGATAAAATAATTCACTATGTAATGTGGCCAGTTGCTCAAACTGACAGAATATGAATTTTTATAGAACTCTTGCTAGGGGAAAGAAAATCATGTAATTATATGCCTAAAAGTTTTATGGCTGACTGGTACAAAAATGGCAGCCTACTGACACTGACTGGAGACTTCTAGGGCTGGATAATCTTAGAACCATATTTGCTTAGCTATAAGGATTGTTATTTCTTTAATTAGATATAGATTAGTGTTTGAATCGAGACATTAGTTGGCAGAACTCAGATGCATCTATTTGTTTCTGATGCATAATAATTCATTCACAAAGTGGATTACTTGGAGATGTCATCTTGTAATCTGGATTCTGGATATTCTTGAATCCTTGATCTAGTTGTTGCCATTTTATGTTCATTATCATCACAATCAAGGAAGAATCAAGGTAGCTTGGTTGCCGCTGCATCATTAGTTTCACAAATTCTTGATCTAGTGGTCATTTGAAGAACTATGTGTTATCTATGTCCTTTTGTTTCATTGGTTCAGAGGCAAACATATCATTATTGGGTTCATCAAGTGCAAAAAAATGGTTTGGGTATTCTATCTTTTAAACCATGTTAACTCCTTCCGCCAAATTGATCTTTTATTTGTTTCTTTTGCAGTATGTCTGTTAAATATGAGCTTCTCCTGTCATCTTTAATCTTGTATGTTATATTTTTCTTCCCTTTTATCAAGTCGAACAAGTAGAGAAACTGTTCACAGTTTGATAATCGATTCTTGGCTTCCTTCCTGCTGTTAATCAGGGCCTTTAATTTTACTCTCGGTTGAGCAACTAAAGGAACATTGAAAATATTAACCCATTCTATAGCCTCCCACCTTATATGCCATTAACTTGTTTCTTTGTTCATTTTTTACCTTTTCTTTTAATACTAAGATACTTAGATGCTGTATCACCATGTTTATTTAAATGCCGCATGGGTATACACTGTTCTAATCTTGGAATAAAATTTTCTCTTCTGCGCAATTTTTTTATCTTGTCATATTTGCCATGCTGCTGCTGCTATTATTTTTTTCTAAAATTTTCTTTCTTTTATAATTCCAGGACAGCACAGAGGTTCAAAGTACTCCACTTCTAGAAAAAAACCCCGAAAGCCACCTCCTATTAAGGTGCCTAAATTTTCTTCAGAGGAATTGAAACCAAAGACTGACAAATTTGATTCAAAGTCTATGGTTGGTGAAGGATCACATGGAAAGGAATACTCCACAGTTCTTAACAATGGGAAGAAGGTTGCTATAAGAGAACTCGATGTTTCGTCGGAAGACGAAAGAAATGAAATTTTGACTCAGGTTTTTACTCACTGATGAATGCTTCTTTTGTCTCTGTCGTTTAGAAAATCTGGACTTGTAAATGTTGACACAGGCATCTGTTCAATATCAATGTCACATTGAATAATTAACTTCTTCTTTTTGGCACTAGGTTTCGGTGGCATCAAATTTGAAGCATGAAAACTTTGTTGAAATGCTAGGATATTGTGTGGAACAAAATATGCTTCTGTTGGCCTATGAAGATGCAACTCTCGGCTCTTTACAAGATATTTTGCATGGTACAAGATGTGTTTTCCACTTTGCCCACATTTCTTACTTTTTTTTAGTAGATATTTACATTATATTCGCAGTTCTTATAATGCAGTACAAGAATTTGATTTATTTTTAAAACCACAGGTGAAAAAGGTGCAGAATCTGGTCTACTATTGGACTGGACACAGCGACTGAAAATAGCTCTTGATGCAGCTAAGGGGCTACAATATCTTCACAAGGAGGTTCAGCCTCCTATAATACATTGTGAAATCAGATCAAGTAATGTCCTTTTATTTGAGGGCTTTAAAGCCAAGATTGCAAACTACAACCTCTTAAATCAAGCTTCTGACGTAGTCACTCGTATTCGTTCTGTTCGAGCCTCGGGAACTTCTGTTTATCATGCACCAGAGTAATTACTCGACTTGAATTCTCTGCAATTGCTTTTGAACTTAGTACATGAATAATTCGTGTGGAAGTCCCTTTCTCACTGGCAACTATGAAATCACTCTATGAAATTACATGAATCATTTCTTGTGGCACTCATTTCTCACTGACCACAATGAAATCCTTAATTATCATTACTGCATATGAAATGTTTTTCTTTTATAAACTTCTCGGATACTTTGTCAAATGCAATAAACTGTATCTTTATTGAATTTGATTGAGATAAAGTGAGTTCTTAAACCTTGCTACCCTCCACCACTTTTCCTTTTTCCTTAGTCATTATATTGATCTGTGCAATATTATGCAGGTATGCTATGGCAGGCCAGCTGACAGAGAAAAGTGATGTATATAGCTTTGGTGTTGTTCTTTTGGAGCTGCTGACTGGCAGGAAAACCACAGAAACTGAGTTGCCTAAAGAGCAGCAGAACGTGGTTACCTGGGTAAGCCTTTTCTTCTTTGTTATCGACAAGCAAATAACCCATGCTATACATGGGAAGTAATGAAAAGTAAAAGAAAAATATTCAATATGAATATTGCTAACTGAAATCTATTGAAAATTTTGTCATTCGGCACTAACCCAGGGTTGCTCGACTCCAATTGACTAACGATAACCAATACAGCTTGATAAGGCTGTCTGTTTTCTATTTTACAAATTCCAAATGCATTGGTTTTATCATGCTTCTCAATCTTCGTGCTATATTCTACATGATAAAAGTATGTTCATCTGAAAATGTGAAGAAAACTGGTCTGTTTTCATACCACTAGTTATGAAGTCGAATTAAGCATGTTTTAGTCTTCTTCGTCTTTGCTTTCTATGCATTCAGTCATTGTTTCTGTGATCTTAAATAATGTTTGTGGACATGAAAATGTAACAGCCAAAAGTCAGATGACACAGCATCACCATCATTAATTTTTGTCCCATGAAGAAACTAGTTTTATGTTCATTTCTTTGGAATTTTGCCTGTGGAAACATTAACAATTGGGGAAAATCTTTCATTCTGTTCAATTTAAAAGACAATTAATCTTGCTGTATCATGAAGTAACAGAATTAAATTAAAAAAAATAAAATCCTGTCCTAGCTTGGTATCATATTACACATGATAAAATTTGGACCCATACGTAATTGTGAAGAGTAGGGCAAAGCTTGTCTGAAAATAACTCATGATAAGAGTTAAATCCATATTGAATTGTTAGGATTTCTTGATGAATTTCATATCCACTTTGTATAGAGAAGAGCCAAAAGTCTTGATCATCAGTATCTTTTTCTTTTTATGCACCACAACTATTATTTTGTTAACCCCGAAGACTGCAAATATGGACATTAAAAATCTGATGATCAGAAAACAAATGAATTGTCATCATCACCATTTTGATCCCATGAAGGCACTTGACATAAGCCAAATGAGAATTTGTAATAGAGATTTTGATTTTGGAATTTAAAAAGGGAAAGAAAAAGAATGTTTACAAATTGAAAACATTATAATAAGATACAGCAAAATATACAGGATACTGTATATTATGACCGGTCTAATTTAATCATGCTATTGCAAAAAAAAGTAGAAGAATGAAGATGTTAGATCCAAGGTATACAATATCGTACCGTACTAGTGTTTCGAGGTTGGTTCGGTACGGTACAGTACGGTATCGTGTACCAAGCAGTACACCAGGGTGTATCGAGCGGTACACCAGGACGTACCAAGCTGTTTTATATATTTCTTCCTTTTATGATAGCATTGTAGCATGGCACTGTAGCACGTTCCGTCTGGTAGCGAACAGTCTGCGTACCGCCCGTACCAGACGGTACCATTCGAAATTACATATCATGGTTAGATCACTCAATTTATTTAAGAATCCTTGAGGAAAGATCAAAAATTACAGTGGACACAAATTAGAGCCCCATATTTACAAAAGATCATAAGTTCAATGACATGGATTTCACAACTTGACATCTATATTCAAGCACCAGCTGGAAAATGAAAGGATGATGATAATGGGCATATGAGATGAAGCATCAATAATCATTAGGAATGGTATTGTTCTGGATGCATGGAACTGTTCCGAAACAGAAAATTGTGAGTATGAAGCATCAATCATCACTAGAGATCGTATGGCACTCCATGCATGGCATTGTCAAGAAAGGAAAAAGTGAGATGCAGATGTTGTATAAAAAGTGAGAGATATTGATGGTTTAGAAGTTGACAGAAATGATAACTGATAAGAGAAATGGTGGTGGAAACTGGAAAGATGATTGATCTGGAAATTGAGAAATGAGGTTATGACATGGTGACATGGCAAATTTTATTTCATGAAAGGAAGTCCAAAGTATGGCATTTACTGTACTAATAATAAAAGAGATAAATGGAGAGAAGAAACAACGTAAAGAAGTACATAATGATTTTGAGGCCCTCATTTTGTTCCCATCAGGTGGTGAAAGGGTTGCTAATTCCCTTAAACTTGGAGTATGAATCACAAGATAAGGATACAGACTAAAAGAGTTGAGAATATCTCATTTTGTTCCCATCAAATGGTGAAAGGGGGTGCTAATACCTTGCATCATTTCTTTTGATGGTCATGCATCTAATATGTATCCTAGGTCACTGGATGAACAAGTTTGTTTTGTTTTCTCATACGAGTTCTATGTCAATTTGGATTAATACCACCTATTTTTATTTTCACATTCTCACCTATGACACAAACTTCTGGTGTTTTATTATGTCAGTGGCCATCTTAAAGCAAATAATTCAACAAGCAATAACCATGAACTGTCTAAAAGTTTGAGCAAGCTGTTGTCCTGGATTGGATAACTTCAAGTTCAGTAGCAGGAAAGAATCTATTCAGTTAATCCTAAGTAGTTTAGGAATACAAATAGTTGTCTTGATCATGGTTGTCTATTGACAATAAGTGGCTTGCTGTATCAGTTGACACAAGTGACTGCAATTACCTCCTCTTTACAGGCAACTCCAAGATTGAGGAAGGATCAATTCCGTGAATGTGTGGATCCAAAGTTAAAAGGAAAATACTCAATAAGAGGGGCTGCAAAGGTCTTTCTCCTGTCTATGGACACATTATTTTTCTCACTCGTTGCTTTGACTTAACAGCTTGAGGTTGTGAATTTTGATTCACTGGGCATAGAGCACTTCTACACTGAATACCACTGCCGTAGGATGTTTGGGGAATAATGACTAAACCTAGGCTCGATTTGTTCCCGCAGCTGGCAGCATTGGCAGCTCTATGCGTGCAGCACGATGTGGAGTTCAGACCCTATATGAGCAATGTGGTGAAAATACTCTCTTCTATTCTCGAAGACTGTCCCCCTCCCCCACCTGATGCTCCTCCTCCCCCACCTCCAAATGCTTGAAACATGGAATGATTGCCATTCACAGTGTCAGCTTGTCTCAATTGGTACGTTTATATGCTTCAAGTATACATGTTCTGTGTAATTTTCTTAGTCAGGGAGCATTATGATGATGATCTAATTCTTTTGCAGGCCTTCAGAGTGTGTGATTTGTGCTGAGTGTTTTAGTTGCTGGCCTTTCTCCAGATGGTTGTGTAGCAGTAAGGGATAGTAAAATGTAATAAAAGCTGTAATATTCAGTTTTCTTTTTGTGTGGAAAATACTCATCAACATAATGATTTCTTCGCTCGAGATCGTTTCGACTGGATCGACCTATTTGATTGAATTATTATTTTTATTTATATGTTGTTATTGATTGGTGTGCTTCTGATTAAGTTACATGGTTGTCCCCTTCATTTGGGACCATTCATAAAGGAAAGACATGATTGAAAACATGTTGATGGTTAAACTAGCTGAGACCAGCTGCCTCACATCATGCATAGGGTTGAACTTGTCCAGATGCTATTAATCAGTATTACAGGTACATATTCTCCATTGTCTTCTTGAATTGCTTTCTTATCTTCCAAAACAGTAAGAATCAACTTTGCTGGTTGCAGATGGGAGAAATCATGACATATTGGAGAACAAACACAGTCACAGACAACAGAATGCCTCTTCTGTCCATGGATGCAACTTAAATATGCTTGGTTTTGAATGCTGGTTGCCTACAAGAAACAGGTACAATTGCTTTCATCTTGGCTCAAGACTTGTGTGCATCTCTTAGTTCTTCAACCATGAAATTAGAGAAAATGCTCTTTCATTGCTGATGCAGCAAATTCATTCACCAACATCATTCCTTAGCTTTGTGCATCACAAATTATTCCTTAGCTTTAGGTAATCCAAACCATTTCTACCTGTTCATGTACATGGCCAGGCATCCAGGCATAATCTGTATTCCCCAAGTACAAAAGGATGGCTACAGGAAAAAGATTCAGATGCTACTGCAGCACTCCCTTCAATAGTCTTCTTGCAATGGTTGCTTCAATCATTATTACTTCCACAAAGTAGCTTATCAAGAGCTGATGCTAAACAAGGTTGCTTGCCTGCATTTAGCATCACCTCCTGGGAATACTTTGCAAAAGAAATAATGTCTGAAGCAACCACTTCAAGACCATCTCAGTGCTAGTTGAATTTACCCTCAGTTACTCTTAGAAAACATATTTCAAGTATTTCTACACTCATCAAAAAGGATAAAGAAAAAGAAAAGCAAGCAAACCTAATTGTGACAGATGAAAATTTCTAGGTTACATCCTATGAAGATGTGAGTTGCAGTCCAGAATACCCCATTGGTTTTCCTTCCATCTCTCAATCACTGCTTAAATGGGAGCTGACAAGCTTCAGGTACCTACTACACTTGATTATAACAGAAATAAACTGGTCAATGTATGATTGCTGAGACAGGTGAAAGGAAGAGCTGAGGTATTCTGACTTATTTATCTTCATTGTAACTGAACTGATTGCCTGAACAATTTGAGATACCCACATTTCATACTGTTCATATCAATAACCATCTTATTCATTTTATATCATACAGAAAGAGTAGATGTCATTCTTCTCTACAGTGTCTGTAGGTCAGACTTGTTATAGTGGACCTCTCTTGTCATTCTCCTCTTTCTCCCTGTTCTTTTGCTGATGTGTCCCTTCATTTCCACCTTCAATGTGGACCATGGCAAGAAAAAAAGTGCTCCCAGTGGCACCAAGTAGAGTCACTGCAATAGAATTCCATGGATATTGCTTCTTCCAGCATCAGGTTGAACTCACAGACTTGACCCTTTTTAAGCTGCATAATCTGACAGTACAAGCCACTGCTTGTGCCCAATACTTGAGCCTTGCTTTGACTTCATTTGGATCATCTCCTGGTAGATAAACCGAAAATTTGATTCAGATCATTATAATAAACCCACAAGAATCTCAACTTCTTTGGCACATAAGAAGAATTGGGGGTTTTTACCCAATTCTCAAGTTAATCTTTCGATCCAGAAAATGAGATGGGGAATGAAGAAGAAACGAACATTGAAAAGAAATTGATGGTTCTCTGTCATTCGTCCCTGTCGACGAACAAGATTTAGAGGAGAAAGATCAAAGCTTTTGCCTTAATCAAGGACGAACATGGGAGGAATGCTTCTCACCAGGGCTGGAGAACCTCCAATTGGCGACGGGAGATGAAGAAGGCGACGGGTACCGATCCGGATGATCGTCCAGGCGGACGCTCTGGCACAGGGAATAGCAGAGCTCCAGCGCCGGGAGCGTGTTGCAGAGCCCCGGGATCTCCTCGTAGCTGAATCCGAACCCCAGGTCGAGGCACCCCTTGAGCTCCTCCAGGTCCTCGTCGGTCAGGCTCCTCGTCCTCGCGAACCAGCCCGGCCGCGGGACGTAACCCTCCAGCGCCACTCCCCCTCCGCCGCCCCCCTTCAGCCGCCACGGCTCCTCCCCGTTGCGCGGCCTCCGCGCGGATCCCTTCTCCTCCTCCACGGCTTCAGCCATGGGATCGCCCTCCTCCTCCCTTCCTCTCCGCCGTCTTTAAATCCCGCGACGGCTCTCCGCATTTAAATGGCTTCAGCCATGTAATGTATGGTATGTGCGCCATGGCGTGGCGGGTGATGATATCATCACGGCATAAGTATTCCACATCTACACATTACCACGACACCCGTCTTCGTACTCGTTACAGCCACAGCGGGTCCCAGGCTGGGACCCACATCTGCCGCTCTGAGCAGCTGATGCGGGTACGCAAACGTGTACATCGGAATGAAGGGAGTAACTCGAGAACGATCGTGAAATGGTATCATAATGTCGTTCTTGTAGAATATGACCAATTTAATCCATTCAACCACATAAAAAGATGTACCTCTCTTTTCTTCTTCTTCTCTCTTCTCTCTCTTCACATTTTTATGTTTGGTTTAATTCTAAGCATTAAGCTCCAATGAATTTAATATTGGATAGTTGATAGATCCTAAGTTTGAATTCATCTAAGAACATCTCGTACATAATTTAATGTAATAAAAAATATTATTTTTAATATAATATAGCATCTTTAGAAGCAATATGGTGAGTTGAAAGGAAGGCTGAAACATTTTGAGGAGAACACAATCTTGATTGTGGGAAACAATTTTCCCCTTGTTCTTGTTAAAGCAGATTGGCCAACCAACTTTCCACTAGGATTTAGAGAGAAGTAAGTTGCCATCATGAGTTTACCATGAGACTTGGAGGTATTTGGGGGACATTATTCAGTCCTATTATTAGAAAATGCTAAAAATATCCTCTTTCTACTCTACTCACCTATTTGAAAAAATAGGAAAAAAACATTTTTATAATTTTATTGTTTTAGGCAAAATTATTCCTCATTGAAGGTGTCATATTTTTTTTTACAAAGGATAAATGATGAAGATAGAATTCGAGCCAAGAGAATCCGTAAGACAGAACCAAGATACAAAATAACAAGGATTACGAACTAGATCGAATCATTCTGCCAAGTATTTGAATTAAATGATGCCTATTTGAGCATTATGTATTGAGAAGTGAACCCTAATGGAGATGGTCGAAACAAGCATGATGAAGCTTTTGTTCCCCTGAATTAATGATACAAAGGCCAAATGATTATTATAGTCAATGGCCCTTTGATCATAGGCAATAAATGCATGAAATCTTTTTGACTTGATTGTTAGGCAACAAGCAATCATTACTCTCCAAATTAATCATGCTGCCGAAAGATGTTATTTTTCTTGGTAGTGAAGGAACTTTGTGCCTCACTTCTTTGACTTTCTCCTCGGCACGCTGAGATTAATATAAAGCAGGTTCTCATCCCTGCAAAGGAATGGCATTCATAAGATTGATGAGCTTGTGGTGTGGTGGCCAACAAAAGTAATGGTACATGGAATTTGAAATGGTGTGGTTGATTACACCACACTGCCAATAATTATTCTTTAAGGAAATATTCACCAACATGATTGCAAGTAGATCATACAACTAAGAAGGCATAATGGAAATGCATTTTAACGATTTCAAGATTTTTATTTTTTTATTATAAAAGGAATTTTGATATTAACTTGATATGCTTCAAACCATATATATATGAATTCAATATGCCTCAGACCATGCCAGTCAAAATATTATAAATCATGTGGTTTGAGTCTATCAAATCGATGGACCAAATCTTCATCAGAATTTACAATAGGTATCAGAGTGATTCTATCACTAGTCATTGGTGAGAAGCACAAGTAAAAAAAGGATTAGTATGAATTTTGATTTACATTCCTTGGATTGAAAAGTGTTTCTCTCTTTTTGTTTAGTTTCCTTTTACATTTCCTACTGTCTAATCCAACAATAAGTTTGTTGATGTACATATTGCAACAAAAAATTTCTTTTTGTATTTCCTACTGTCTAATCTACCAAAAAGTCTGTTGATGCATATATAGCAACATAAAATAACATCACTATGATATGGTTCAGGAATCAATTGTAAACTTTGTCACTAACTTTTTCTACTATTGAGATCTAGTGAGATGCCACTTAATATTTCCATGACATGAGTTTCATGAAGTGTTTCATCTACCATGTCTAGGAAGAAGACGATAATACATGGATTCACACCCTAACAAAATCAGCCAAACACAGACTCATCTTCTTACAACTTGTTGCAATGAGTTGTAAGAACATTGATCTCGATTTGGTGAAACAGTACCCTTGTGTTGGATTGAGTGAAAAGGGTCTGGCACAAGACAACCAACTAGATAACCATTAACATGTAAAACACAAGATATCATTTTCGTCATCATACATTGTTAACACCAATCAAGTGCTTATTATTAATCATGAGATTGGTATTAAATAAAAAACTAAGAACATTCAACTGAATACATGGTTAGAACTGAGTGATCACAGAACATTTCTAGGCAGACTTTCATTAGAAAAATAGTGGCAAACAAGAGGAACACAAAACAAAGGATTGAATGTGCTACTTGGAATACAACATTGTTGACCGAAAATGAAATCATCCCATGTGAATTGGAAGTACAGAGAATAAAAGTTTACCTAAAAGCTGGATATATCACTGCCGTAGTCCTCTTGTAACTTGAGTTCAAACGTGCGATCAAGAAATGGGAAATCCTGATTGGTGAGTAGATCGTCAAATTCTTCTTCACCTAGAAAGAAATAACAAGATAGAAGAAAAGTAAAGAAAGGCACGTTAAGACTGGAGTAAATGAACATTAGATACATGGAGAATATAACAAAAAATAATGCTGTATAAGAGAAACTACGATGCATGGCGACACACCATACCTAAATTGGTGAACCTGGTGATGCTTCGGGGAAGTTCCTCAGGCACCAGTTCCATCTTTATAATATCTTCAGAGTCACTAGCGACTTCCTATATCAAAACCCTTTACTGATTAGTTCATAATCGATATTGGTTTCATCTGTCAAAAACTGTCTTCTAACTCTTAACTAGTTTGTAGTTTGTCACAAATAGAATCAAAACATAAAAGCACAAAAATATTCATTTTTTTGCCAGGATGAAAGGTCTTTCGAGAATATAAGATATGTTATAGGCTGATACCCTGCAAAAAGGGCTAAAATAGGTGCCTTTAAGTATATGTCAAATAGAGAAACAAAAAATAATATAAAATAAAATAAAAATATCTCCAAAACCAAGAGTTTAAAAATACTAAATTGATACATAATTCATATTCGAAACAATCATAGACACATTTCACAGGATTCACTCAGAAAAGAGAAACTGATGATGAAACAACAATTTTGGATGAAACAATCATTATTCAGCAGTAACAGCATTTTTAGATGGAACAACCTACAAGCCATTTGACTTTTACCCTTAATGAATCTTCCAGTTATTTGATGTGCTCCAGATAATATATGTGATGCCAGTGATGATGCAGACTAGTCTGTATAAACTTGAATAGATTGAGTATATCCTCAACTTACAGATTGAGGGAGTGCTAGCGAGCGAGTTGAGAGTCATGATTTTGAGATGGACAAATAGACTGGTGGCTATCTGAAAGGATTACACATTTACATCATCACATAAAGAACTTTTAGAGCAGCGTACTTGAGATTGCTAAGCACATGCTTTCACTTATGCGAAAGCACCCACAAAAAGGTTGAGGCTCATGAGCAAGGTCTAAACATCTTGCATTGCATTAGCTAGAAAATGCACTTCGGTCCAATGTTCATCTTGTATGGGACGGAGAAGCAAGGTTCATGTTTTATATTTTAAATAAAAGATTAACTTTTGTTGACTGAAATGTCAGAGCTGCAACTAATAGCTATATTCTAGACCAACCTTCTGAATGTTATATATGAATGTGCATTTTGGATCTTGCTTCAATCTATGATGTCACCTTTTCTTACACTATGGATGTTCGTAGACCTTGATCATGAATGAGGAACAAAATCCACGAATCTCCATATTTATGCCACTAGGCAGCCTTAAATGCATCACCTTGTGAATTTACATGGCAAACATACTTGGCAAACTACACATCAATAGTGATGAGGCATCAATAAACCCTATATCCATGGAAACTTGAACTAAAAGATTATTGTAAAAAGAGTATTTGCAAATATGTTCTATAAAAAAATGATAGGAATGCAGACCCAGGCATACACATCATAGTAGTTGAATGGAGGACATACAACTGCAACAGTCAGATGGCACTACGCCTATCGTGCTGGAAAGATTACAATCTTGGGAATGCACAACGGGAATAAAAACCTGCTAATTAGACAAATGGTATAAACTTTTTCTCATCCACATCGTGTTATTGAATGGTAAAGTTAGTATTCACATCTAAATGACAAGAAGGAAATGAGGACATATGGGACAAGGAAACTTTACGATACTACAAATGAAGTTGTCAGTTTTTCCATCTTCTATAGAGTTCTATTTCCTATTATCATTGAAACAACAATATTTTACAATACAGAAGTTACTATAATGGAATACTATTTCCATCCCGGAACCATACAACTAAGCAAGATCCAGAAAATTAACAAGAACTCCCCATATCAGACAATTTTAGCAGCAACTAAACAGAAAAGAGTTGAAGTAAAATGAAAACATTAAAATAGAAAGCAATTGTTAAATTAAAAGTAAAATGTTAAAAGGAACTTTTCATCATCAAGGAGTAAGAGTTATCAGATGACAAGTATATACTTTGTAGCCTAGAATTAACACACAAAGATGAAAATGTGACATAGCCATAAACCATCTCCAGCTAAAAGTGCCATACATTTAATTGCATGAAAAGTGGGATACACAGCAACTAGACATTTAGAATTGTCAAAACATAAATGTAAGACAAACTGGATTACTAGATGATGTACTTTGGATGGGATTGCAAAACTGTAAGACATGTCCGTCCAATCGCGTAGTGCAGCCAATACTTTCTTGACTTTCTTATTTACACCTATGGAGAATGAAGATTACACAACAAATGAATTACAAGAAGCTAGAAGCAAAATACGTAAAACTAAGAGCAGTCTCATACATACGTTCTTCATCCTTCTCCTGTTGAAGTTTCTGTGAGTCATTTCCTGAGAAATGGATCTGCTCAATTCCCTCTTTGGCCCATTCTTGACATCTCTTTAGCTCCTCTTCTGTCAGATAAATGTTCTTTGAACCAACCTTGGTAGGTTCAGGAGCACGTAATCCAGATTTATCTTTCAATGTTGGAGCCTTTGATGCACAAGATAATGCAGGCTTTCCAGTTTTTGAAAGATCCCTTAGAGCCTTTCGATCTTGACGCCCCACCCTCGCAGGCTTGGAAATATCAGCTTTTACACCGTTAACACCTTTGCCTAGATATAATAAAACCAGTCTTTAGAGGGTTAAAGCACAAATCTTTGCTACATCAGTCATACGTAATACCTCCATGGAAGGGCAAATTTTCATTTTGAATAACAGCAGGAGTTTGAGAAGCCATGTCTACCTGCCTTTGTCTGTCTTCTAAGCCCTAAAATAAGTTTCAACAAGATATGTGTCAAGTATGTGTATATCTGACATAAAATTAAGTATGTCAACATCCCTACGAATCAGCGATAGAAAGGAAAACCCAATAAGCCATTCAAGCAGATGAGCATCGGTCAAGACGAGTGCTCAACAACTTGAAACTTCTGTTAGGCTCAGAAAACAAAAGGCAAAGGGAGATTGGACGACATAAGGTTGTTAAAGTTCGAATACAGGAGAAAAAGAATGTAAATTCTCAGTGTTGCAAGAAATTCCACAAAGATGTGTGCTCAGCAGCTTGAAACTTCTGTTAGGCTCAGAAAACAAAATGAAAAGGGAGGTTAGACGACATAGGATTGCTGAAGTTAAAGTTCGAATATAGGAGAAAAAAAAAGTAAATTTCTGAGTGCTGCAAGAAATGCCGCAAAGATCAACAAAAGAGAAGTGATCAAAATCTAGAGATCCAAAACAAGGATGAGAGGAGTCGTTACCCCAGATCGGCTCGGGCGAAGCCCTAGCGAGCACGAGAACGAGAGGTGGGGAACGCTGCTCTGCAACTGGCGGCGGGAACCTCAAAAAGCGTCGCTCTATTATTTGGACGGTCCAGATCCACCGGACGCCAAAGCTTTGATCGCCGGACGCTGCTTCCCGTCGCGATGCGAGTCCCGACTCGAGTGAAGACCAGAGCGCCAGTATCTGACTTACAACTTAAGTTACGACTTACGTAACCACATGAAGCAGCGCGGTTTCCCGTTTGTCGTAAAAATTAGAAGGGGCTTTTCTCCCACGTATGTCTTCGTCCCTCTACAGATACCAGCCTGATGATTGAATATAAACAGGTCGGTCCCATGTGGAGCCTTCGTGTAATGAAGCGGGTACGATATGAGTAGTCAGTTTCTCCCCTCAAGAAAAATCCTTATGCAGCGACGGAGCTTGTGGGGGCCCTCCCTATCCCCAATAACAGGGCTGGTAGCCCGAAGGGTACCGTTAAGAACGAGCTCTCATTGAGTTAGCTCCGTGCCTACTTCGCGCCTTCCCCTTTCTTCCTCACAAGAAGCGCGCTCCCTGCCAACCGCCATTGTGATCGGAATACCTCGGTCGAGTAACACCAACCTTAAACGTCTTGCTGTTGTACGCCTTCATCCATCAATCAATCTAATGTCGGAAGGAGTTGGCGGCGGGATCTCGGGATCAGTGGAGCAACCGGCGGCGTTGATTCCTATGGAGGAAACCGTCGAGGCCCTGATCGTTTACCTCGTCGCGCCTCTCCTCCCCGCGAGGGCTTCCTTTCATCCGCCTCCTACCATCGATCAACAGAAGGCCGTGGCTAAGCAGGCACCATCTCTCTTCAAAACTATGTATTTGATTGCACTAACGCTTTGTCGTCTTCTTCGTTTTTTCCTCTTTCTAGGGCGAAAATTAAGGGCTTAGTCGGAAACGAAGAGTAAAAAATGGATCTGATGGGGTTGTGAGTTGTGATTTTGCATGCATAAGCTGCTCTTAGTGAAGGTAGATTGATCGTTCACTAATGGATGTAGGAATTTAATTGATTGTAGCTTGTTCGGAAAAAAAGGAAAATAATGACAGATTGTGTTGCATGTCTAGTTGTTGAGAGTTGTTTTATACCTCATAAGTCAAAATTTTGAATTGAATAAATCAGAGTGTAGAAGGAAATTTTTTGTTGGAATCGCCACTTTGGGCTACCTTACTCACAATTAGGTCTTGAAATTTTGGTTTAGGCAAAAAGTTATAGAAGTGGTAAAGTCAGAACTCTGCCTACAGAATAGAGAAGACTCTTATTTTCAATAATGTAAATCTCAAAAACGTCTATAGTACTTCCACCTTGGTGGCTCTCTTATAAAAAAAAGTAGTATAAAAAACAAATCATCACAATAAAATCAAAGGAATAACAGGAGCAATATATATGGACCTCATAGCTAACACAGTTAGCTTTCAGGATATCGATTTGTTAATGAAGATTTAATAATGTAAGATCATATACGGGTGATGTGTTTGCTTTCTCAGAACTCTATAGAAGCTTTGTTTGCAGGACCTTGAAGCAAAAGAGATGTGAAAAATACTTGGATACTGTACTGACATATGCAAATCACATTGCATTTGTGTTGAAGATCAAAAGCTTTTATATTCTACATGATTGTGTATTGTACCGTTCCTGCTATCTTTAGAAGTAAGTTGAGCTTACAAATTCCTGTTTGATCTGCATTAATTGAAGATATGTTGGAAATATGCTAGTTGATCCAGTTGATACTTCTTGGAGTATATCAAGTCTGAATGGAACAAGGTTGTTCAATCTGATTTATACAATTATCACATGGACTGCTCTAGTAGAAAACAATATGCTACATTTTCTGTTAATTTTGTATTATATGAATGAAATTTAAGTTTGCAAGCTTTTTCTTTATCTGTAGCAATGTAGGTGTATAATTGTTTTCTGGCTGACCGGTGGATACTTGTAAAAATATTATATCCAATCTTCACTGAAGGAGGATTGTTTAGTCTCACCTATGTGTTTGGATGGCTTGCTTTACGCCTTTAACACAAAACATTATGCTTTCATGGTCCAAAAACAGCAGGTTGAATGGTAGGACTTTCATGAGATTGATGAGATAAGGGAAAAACAGCAGACTAAATGGTAAAAATAGCAGGCTAGAATATTGTCTTCTTATGTATGAGGACTTCATAACTTACTGTACATAGCATTTTTACTTTTATCTCCCTAATCTTTCTACTTCCTGTGCACCTCAAGACTTCTCTTGGTTATTACCTTTCTGATCTTCTAATGATTTCTTGATCTGCAACTTCTGTGTCATGCTGCAGATGCATTCAGTTGTGCTGCTGTATAATTATTACCACAGAAAGCAGTTTCCACAACTTAAGTTTCTTGCTTTCGAACCTTTCTGCAAAATGGCTTCCATTGCAAATCCCAGCCTTTTGATGTATATGAAATTTATGCTCAAATAAGAAGAAGGGCCAGGAAATCTTGACAAGCATCTCTCAGTCATGGAGAAGATGGTCATGGATGCCTGTAATATTTCATCAGCACTAGATGCATCTAAAAATGCTCCTAGCATGGATGGATGGCCAATTTCTCAGGTTGCTATCTTTCTTGTAGATACTAAGAAGGAAAAGTGTTTGCTTGAGTTCTGCTCTATGACACAGAGGGTGTGGTCACTGGTGGAGAAAGAAGTTGATAGACAAGTCGAAAATTTGATAGGGACAACACAGATGAAAATGCACTTATCTGAAAAAGGATCTTTAATTTCAGATGAATCTCTGGAAAATGAAGATGTATTTCAGCAGCTTGCATTTTCTGCTGTGGAGCAGAAAACAGGTGCTGTCAATCAATATTTATGTTTTTATTTCCTGAGTTTTAATGAATATGTGTTAATTCTTTTCTGAAGGAGTAACTGATTTTCTTATGTAAATTTGTAACATGTATCCAGGCCATTAATTGTTTCTGACAGTATCTTTGTTGATTTTTAGCTTAGCTTATGACTAATTGATGAGAATGAGTAACACTACTATATAACTAGTCTAATTCGATAGATAATTATTATGTTTTACCATATAGCGGACTGGATACATCATTAAAAACTTATGGTTACACTGGAAACTTGCTGCAATGTGCTGCTGATGAAACTTCACCATCTTTTTATTTATTGTGGCCTTATGGACTTACCACTGCAAGGAAACATCTATAGACTTATTATGCATGTTTTCCTTCTTCTTCTTTTCTTTTTATTTCTGTCTGTTGTAGGTCATATGCTCAGTGTCATTTTAAAGCTTTTCCGGTGTTGAGTTCGACTATTGCGTATATTGCGAAATGGTATGAGGTTTCTATTTGTGATAACTTTAACTAGGACCTAGGTCTGACCAATGTGATATATGAGTCAATGTCTCAGTGCTCTAATAGTTTGATACAGTTATTCACATTTCAGTTGTACTAGATGGTACAAGTGGATATTTACTGCTCCAGTGGCCAACTTATGCATGGTTTGGGCAATTTCATCTAGTCCAATGGCCAACTGGTACATGGTTTGGGCAATTTTGGCTTGCCCGATCCAAAAACCAAGCTTACTCAACAAACTGGGCTTACTTGATGCTAATATGACTAATACTGAATTGTACTAGTAATCTTTTTTTTCTTAAATTCCCCCTATCTTGTTAATATTTACTACTTGGAACATACATTGTCCACCTAATTTTTGAATGGCTCTCTACAGTCAATTCATGCCAACAACATAGAAATATTCTTTAATTTTTTATTTTACTTTAGAGACTTGTTTAAAGTGCACTAGTGACTGCCCTCTTTATTCTTTTAATTCACTGTCTTTTATTCCTTACTGTCCACTTCCACCAACATCAATTGCTCCTCCACTATACTACCATGACCAGCTCCACTACCTCTACTATCATGATCACCTTGTCCACCACCACAATCAATGTCTTCACTTTCACCACTTCTTAACCATCCTACTTTTCATCCTCATTGACCATGGATTCATCCCAACCTCTCCACTGCTCATTGTTTTCACCACTTGCACATCTCCTCCACAACCTACTTCCTTGGCAGCAGATGTAGTGGTTTAAGAAAAGAGGATGATGATAGCTTCTCAACATATTTTCAATTTTTAGATTGGGCATTTATATATTTCTAGCCCTACCTTATTTCTTTTTACAAATCATCATTATCATTTCTCTGGAGTAACAAAGCACCAGTATAATCTGAATATTGGAGGATCGTAGTACTTTTTTGACATTTTTTGTCCATTGAAATATATGGATGAAACAGGAAACTATCTCTTATTTCACATCTAAAAATTCTAGAAGTATTTCTAATAAACTAACATTGATCTAAAGACCTTTTTGATGATTATCAAGACCTTTTTGTCCTTTTTCCCCTTTGTTTCTAAGGTTTCAAATATATTGATGTTGTGATATTCTAGTGTTAGTTATGTGGAGAAAGTTGCACTTTCTAGTATCATCATGTGTAATTTCTGTTGTATGCACATGTTCTATTATAGCATCTCTGCTTGTGTAGTAAAAGATGCTTCTTCTTGTTGTACAGCACTTTACATGTATCATTTAACTAGGAATCTTACTAATCCATCTATTTCATTAATGGAGATTTACTTTTGAAATTGTCATGCATTATCTGCCTTGTGTACTTTTTCTCAATCAGCAGCTCACTGCTCATCGGGCAGAAGATGTTTCTTCTTATCCATTGCCACAGAATGGTTTCTGATGTTTGGTACTTATGGCTAGATTTGTTCATACAGCATCTACATAAAATTCGGAAGGGTGAAGAGTCAAAGTGGTTTCTAGCTCTGTTCTGTTGTTTCTTGATTCTTCTCAGTCTAAAGGAAGATTAATCTTCTATTAAACAGGTAGCAACTGTTCAAAGTTGAGTATCTTGGAGCATCATATGACATATTCATTAAGTCAAGAGAAGACCACTGTCAGGGTATATATAATGAACTACACAGAAGCAATGAATGAAGGGCTTGTGGAAATTCCTATCAAAGACGTAATAAGCAGGTATGCTAGCAGAAAATGTGTCTATGTGCATGTATCTATATATATCTCCTGGGTATATAAACAAAATATTATGCATCCACTAAAATATATTATTTACCTATTTTCTGTTTTTTATTATTTTATTTGTTCATTAATTTTTTCCCCAATGATATCAATGTTAGATATGTCAAAATAACAAATAACCTCCTTTTAACTTCAGGTATCTTTATTACTGATAAGAACTTTATAATTTTGCAGCTTGCAAGGGCCTCTAATCAGGACTGACCAACCTTCTGAAGTGACTTCAGTAGTTAAGTACTATCATTTACTACCATACTATGATATATTGTCTGATTGGATTTCCAGGTAACCTGCTATTCCTTATATGACAACACTGAAACCTAGGCCATTAAGGAACATGGTTCTTATATGCAATACTTTGCAAAATGATAATTGCATTGAACAGGGAAACACATTATCATGGCTTTTTGCCATCATTGAGGCATCCAGCAGTTGTAGATAAGGACTACCAACCGGAATTGGACAAACCGCTGACTGAAAAAGGTCATGTATTCAGCAATTCTGATCAGAAGGATCAAGTTTTATGCATGCCAAGTAACAATACGACCAAAGGTGAAAATAAAGATACAAACTACAAAAAGAAAAATAATCCATTATCCAGGGAAAAGTCATCAGTAGCAAGGTTTGAAATTTCCTACCGTATCGGAGTTTCGACGATCTCTCGGTACGGTACGGAACGATATACCGCTCGGTATACCGAGTGATATATGTATATATACATATTATATTTATTTTTTTTATTTTTTTATTGGCCGACGTCACATCGCCTCGGCGACGTCGCCTTTTCCTTCCCCACACGGGGCGACGTCGCCGAGGCGATGTTTATTTAAATTATATATATATATATATATATATATATATATATATATAGCGACGTCGTGTCGCCTCGGCGACGTCGCCGAGAAAGGCGCTGCGTCGCCTCGGCGACGTCGCCGAGAAAGGAGACGATATCCCATCGGACCGGTATGTACCGCTCGTACCGGGCGATACGGGTCGGTATGGCAATCCTTGATCAGTAGTTGATTGTACAAGAAAAACTAGAGCTAATGATTCCCTTTTGAAGCTAGACAGGCAGCTTGACATAAATGATCAAATATTTACTGATAAATCTACATTGAATGAGTACAGAAACAGGACAAATCATGCAGTTATAAATATTAAAAGCCCAGTAGAATCATGTAGAAATGCTTCATCACCAGGTACCTACATACCTATCAACATAGAGGACAATGCATCCTTGAACCAACATCAGCAATCATCAGCAAGTGAAGGTATGATAACTAGGGAAACAATCATTTCAGATATTTGTATTAGCAAGAGGGAAAATAACAATCTTCAGGATGCTAAATCCAGTCCTAATAATGTCCGCCCTGAGAAGGTGTGACATTTACATGACTCCTTGATTTTGTTTCATTGCATTGATAAACAATCTTTGGTAGAACTTTTATCCTTATACTTCTCTATCTCTTCTATAGTTTTAAAGTACAAAAAAATTTGTTTGGTCTTCATTCGTTTGATTTTGACCTAGACAGTACACTTTTCTATATGGCTGTAAAGCCTGTAATGTCTGATCCGTAATGTCACAGTGGGCTTTAATTTTTCCCCCCTTTTTGGCCTTTCATTTAGTGCTGCATATACAGGCTATGTGGTCTCATATAGTGACAATTGATGATGGTTTGCAAAAGGTTTCAGCACTAATTTGTCTTTATAACCATCATGCTGAAGCTGCATCCCTGTATGTCATCTAGTTTCTATAATACACAAAGATCGTGTATGAGAGCATGAAGGGATAATAGAACAAAGCAAACTAGTTCACTTATGAGGAAAATCATCAATACGAGAGTTTATGTATACATCCTTTCTTGGACAAGCAGTATACCTCAATCTATGATATAGAATATCAGCAAAAAGAATACAACAACAATAACAAAGCCGTAAGTCCTAACTATTTAGGATCGGCTATATGGATCTTTTGTCATCATTGAGATATATAAAAAGTCATGTTTAGTTAAGTTTAGAATATTTATGATTTCCATTAAAGTCTTTTTAAGTCTTCATCTACCTCTCTCCATACCACTAATATTAATTATTTCACTATTTCTAACTACTGCATCCATAGGTCTCCAAAGCACATGTCAAAACAATTGTCTCTTATCTTATTCTCTATTGAATCGATACCTAGTTGTTCACGAATAAAAATATTTCTTTTACTATCTTTCCTAGTAACTCCGTACAACAAATCAGCAAAAGGAATATCAATCTCAAATTCATATTAGCATTATTAGTTGTCTGACAAGTTGTAGATAGCTTTAGCTATATTCATGGTTGTGTGAAACTAGAGATGTGTTGAGGAATTTTTGTTGGATCTGCAGAAATTACAGGGTGAGCTGAGTAATTGTATAATATTATTATTGAGTGCACAGGAAGTTCACTTGAAGTAGAAATTGGCAATACTAGTTGATGATATTCCTGGGAAATCTTTTGGTCATTTTGATCAAATTCACAATTCCAGATGCACAATGTCATGTAACAATCTGCACTGAGGAATGCGCTGGTGAGCAATGGTAAAGAATAAATCTACTCCAGGAATATACTGGTAAAGTATGGTAAATCAACCTAATTGAACTATGATGTAATGACTAGGACATCCCTTTACCTCTAATGATTCATATGGTGGCCAACACATGGTCTTGGTGAATCAGCTTCATTTTGAGACTGATACAATGATAATTGTGGTATGCTGGAGAAGCCAGCAAACACTAGGAGTTGATATTGCAAGGAATTTTAGTAATTTGCTTAAAATATGAATAAGATTCTTGTTGAATTTTTCTACTAGCTAACTATTGGTTTATGAACTACTCAAGTAGCTTTCTGGAGATGTCAACAGTTGCTACTGGTCAATTTCTGGGCCCATTTAGTTTAAAAACATTCAAGAAATGGCAGAATTTCTCATTTGTACTGGGAGATAAATAGAGTTGCACACTGATGCATGAATTTTATGTTTTTGGATCAGATCCTTTGATATATGATTTTTTTTTAGTTTATATAACTTGCACCATGATACATTATGCTACATATGAGCAAGCTGAAAAATGTGCTATAAATGTGAACAAGTTGGGCATATGCTATAAACAGTACAAGTTTCTATGTAGTACCAAATATGTGGTATGTGTCAAAGAAAAAGAATTGTCTATGTAGTATAACATCACGCAATCAGCGTCGTGCTCAATTAATGGAGCATAAAGTCAAAATATATTGCCTTGATTATTTAACTAATGACATTGGCGATAGCTTGTTACAATTTTTGTTTCATGCAGGAACTGGATGATCTTTGTACATTACCACAATTCTGGATATTACCACAATATAGAGTTCTTCCTTCAATTCTGGATGGTAGGGTGAAAGATGTTAACTTCTACTCAGGTGCATATTTTAATTTTGGCCACCTTCTGTGAAACTCTATTTTCTCTCTAAGTATATTCAATTGACGGAAATTGTCATATGTAGAGCACGAAATGGAATAGCATGATCATTTGTCTAAACTGGGGTCCAATAAACTTATCATATCATTGTCAGCTATTTTTCATCCAAGAAACTAATGATATCTCATAACATGTTGAAAAATCTCTTACCTTCTTGTGTCAAAATTGTCATTTTTAAGTGCAGCTATGTCTATTTTGTTTGCCACTTTTGTCATTCATCAAGAATCGCAGAAATTGTCTCATGTCGAGCATGCAATGGAATAGCATGATCATTTTCTCTTCCAAGAAACAAATAATTTCTCGAAACATGTTGAAAATCCTCTACCTTAGCTTGTCAAAATTGTCATTTTTAAGATCAGCTTTGTCTATTTTGTTCGCCACTTTGCCATTGATCAAGAATGCTCCTTTGCAGGAATGCTCCAAGCAACTGTGACCCTTAAAAGGGTTGAACTTTGAATGCACGGTAAATGGTGATATGAAGAGCAGTCGCCGTGCAGCACAATCGTCCGCAGCTACTCATATGTTCAGCAAACTCCTCTCCATGGCAAGAAACCAAGCTCAAGCACAGTTTGAGATCTCCATGCCCACCAGTTTATGCTTCTATTAATGGCGCAACTCTCTCATCCCTTTGATGCTGGAAATCAGAATGAGACATAGAACTCTGGATCCTTCAATTGCTCTTTTGACAATAATCCAATATCTAAACTCATTGATCTTTTTGAAGCCCCAACTCTTTTTCATTTACTTTTCCAATGTGATAACATGTATCTTTCAAAAGTTACACCGAAAGTAGAATATTTAATCCATTGCTTTAATAATTTTTTTATTTTTAATTTTATAAAATTATTTTTTTAATTTTATATTAAAAATATTAATATTTTATTTTTGTATAGGGATCCCAATATAATTTTTG
The DNA here is from genome assembly GCF_036884655.1 of Musa acuminata AAA Group. Classification (NCBI taxonomy): domain Eukaryota; kingdom Viridiplantae; phylum Streptophyta; class Magnoliopsida; order Zingiberales; family Musaceae; genus Musa; species Musa acuminata. Next base: position 45,606,272 of record NC_088342.1, read on the forward strand.
AATGTGTAAAGATTAAGATGTTAAAAGTAATTAGTTAGATTGTTAAGATTGTTAGATTGATAAGATAAATCATGTTAATTAGTCTTTTTTTTTTCTTGTGACAATATAAATCATGTTAAGGTTGTTAGATTGTGATATGGAGTCACTAAATGTTAAAGATTAGACTCGGACTAACTATAAAACGATTGACACAAACATAAATTAAGAATAATCAAACTAATGAAAAGTTAATTTTAGACTATATAGATCGGATCGGGTTCGGATTTGTAGATCCGAAATTGTAGTTGATCCTACGACATGTTATCAAGGTAACAATTGGATTTCGGATCGTTCTGAACCCCGCACGAATTTGACCCGCTAAGGGAACAATTTTCTACAAAATTCGGTTCGAGATCGACTCGGCACTCTCTCCCCCTCCTCAAAGGCTCCATTTCCCGATCTCGAAGAGTTGGGAAACCCTAGAGATGGCGATCGCGGCTTTCCGTCGGATCCCTCTCCACCTCGCGCGATCTCATCCCCCACTCTCCCTCCGGCCCCTCGCCCGCTCCTGCTCATCGTCCTCCCCGGCCCCCTCATCTGGCTCCAGGAAGGTCGCCGACCGGATCGTGAAGCTGTTCGCTGTCGATCCCGAGGGGAGCAAGCACGAGGTCATCGGCCTCGCCGGGCAGACCCTCCTCCGCGCCCTGATCAACGCCGGCCTCATCGACCCGGCGTCGCACCGCTTGGAGGACATAGAGGCCTGCTCAGCCGAATGCGAGGTCCACATCTCCCAGGAGTGGCTCGACAAGCTCCCGCCCACGTCCTACGACGAGAGTTACATCCTCACCAGGGCCTCCAGGAACCGCATCCTCAACAAGCACGCCAGGCTCGGGTGCCAGGTCGTCCTCCAGCCCGAGCTGCAAGGTATGGTCGTCGCCGTCCCCGAGCCCAAGCCTTGGGATACACCCTAGGCTGAAAAAGACTCAGTTTGGTTGTCTGTGTCGCCATAGAGCTTGACTGAGGATGAAAGTTGGGATTTTAACCAGTGTGATTCGATAATAATGGTGACTTATACTACCTTGCATATCTTTATAATGGTTCTGTCATCGGGGAATGATGTAATCTGCTTGATTTTGACTTTATTTATTGAAATTGGAATTCCTCTTGTTTGTTTATATAATTTCTGATGATTAATTTTGTTAAAATGGCTGAGGTGAATAGGGTGGAAGTGAAACCATATCACACGGTTACCCTAGTAGATTCATTGTTTATATTTTTAGTTTCATGAACAGGGTTGACGACATCTTACTTTCAATTAAATTTGCTTATGGCTAATTTCTTATGCATTTTCTTCCTGGATTCTGCTACAGCATCCATTTTTATTTAATCTGTTATATTTTGATTCATTAGAAGTTGTAATTGTTGGAGAGTTATATTCTTAGATTCTTGATCTGCTTGTTATGTGTTCTTACTTAAATGCTGCTTAAGAAAAAGATGGTTCAAGGCTCCTGCCACTGCAGTGAACATCTGTAAAAATGTGTGTTTTTCTTGTTTTGTGCACACAGCATTAGGCCTTAAAACATCATTAATAGATTGCTGCAGATGCTTACCTCACAGGTGTTTTATGAAATGAAATAAAAAAAACCACCGGTTCCTTTTCCTGCTATCATCTTTTTCATTCATTATCATCATCATTATCAGGGATTTAGTCCTCGTCATGAACAAGCCTGATATTGATGACTACTTTATAAGTACCTCGCTTGATAGATGAGTGATGCTTCTTGCTTAACTTGAGTCTTAGCTGATTATCCTATTAAATGTCTTATGCAGTAGCTTTTTGCTTTGTTGACACACCTGCAGAGGATGAACTTATGGTGCAGTATGGGATCCCAGATTTTTGCATGTCTTCTATTTTCTTGATATTCTGGCAACTTTTCTTATTAATGTGAAACCATTAGAGTTCATAAGATTGAAGCCATTGGTGCATCATGTCTGTCATAGAAACACAACAGTACTAACTATAGTATGCCTAGTAGAACCAGGTTAGAGGATAATCCACAGGTGCACTTCATTTATACATCAGCCAAAAACAAATATTCTCTAGAAGTATTAGCTAACAGCAGAAAACATATAATGGTGCTGGATGGTAGAAGGGGCTTGTCAACTAGACGAAGCATAACAGGAGTTTAATAAATTGAAGGAAAATGGTTACAGTTTATCTTTTTTCTTGAAAACACGATTAAGTCCTAAGGTCAGAATTCACATAAATTCTAGGAGGTGGATGTTATTTGGGCATCAACATAGTAAGTTTAAATGTATCTTCGAGTTAGTTTGTCCTTTTGAATTGGAAAAGCATAACAGCTGATTGTACAAGAACACAAACTTGTGATGATGAGGCTTTACGATGAAACTTTGCTTTGCACAAGACTGGAATCTCCCATATGTTTTGTTGTCAGATTCTTCTTTTCCTAATGCTGGCGGCTTCTTTTCCTTTATCTAATTTATGATACTTTCAGCTGGATTTCTCGGTATATGGTTGCCAGATTGTCTGACTTTAGTATTGTTTCTCCCGTATGCTTTTGCTTTTCATAGTGCTGGAGTCGGTTGTCTATCATTTATTGAGGTTTCTTATCCGTTTTCTGGTCTATGATACTTTCAGCTGGATTTCTCAGTACACAATTGTCTAGATCATTTAACAACTAATATTGGTTTCTCCCATATGTTCTGTTGTTCAGATTGATTTTTCTTTTCTTAATTCTGGAGTTGCTTGTGTGTCAGTTATTGAGGCTTCTGTTCCTTTTCCTAATCTATGATACAATCAGCTGGATTATAGCTGTGGTCTATAATCTGAGTGATGATACATATATCATCTTTAGGTTAGTGAGCAAACACATTTGCTGCACGGTAGTAGGCAATGGGTTTGTGCTTGTCTTCGTAGTCCTTTATGTGCCACCGCTCAACTCGTTAATGACAGCCTTTTGCCCTAATAAAATCTAGTGTTTCTTGTTTTCCTCGTCGGTCATGGCCTTCCCAGGGCTTGTGTGGTTGATGCTAATGCCGGCCTTTTGTACCTAATAAAATCTAGTGTTCTTGTTTTCCTCGTCGATCATGACTTCTTAACGCTTGTGTGGGTGACAATGACAATTTGTACTTGCCCAAAAGAAAAAGATAATGACAGTTCTCTCATACATTATTGTTCATATTTCTATGCAGGTCTTATGAGACTTTTGTTTCAAGACAAAAGTGCATAAAGCTATACCTTAGAAATTGATATGTTGTATCTGTCACAGTTATCACCTCTTCTTCTCCTTCTGCTATCTATCTAGACTACTCTAAGAAGGTGATCGACAGGGAACAAGTCCTCACTTGAGACAAAAGTAACTCCCCCTTGGATAGATCATACTGGTTGGAAGTATTTTGAGTGGTTGTAATTAATGTATACAGTTTTGAATAATATCATTCGTATCAGATGGTATGTATTAGTCCAACAATTAATTGATATACGGATCGTTTGTTATCGAATGATATATATATATATATATATATATATATATATATATATATATATATATATATATATATATATATATATATATATATATATATATATATATATATATATATCGTTTGGTATATAGTATTGTACCGTATCGAATGAATGTCAAAATATTGGTGCGATAGTAGACATATTAGAGCCTTACAAGGATAATAATTGTGGTATCTCTCCAAAATAAACAAAAACAAATGCGTCTGCTAATTAAATATTTCTTCCACCGGAGAAAATAGACCCAAAAGACATGGCAAAAAGATTTAAAGAATTCTTTTCTGCAAGTAATAACTATCTTTACATGTATGCATACGTATCAAGATCTGTATCGTCATGTAATGATCAAGAAGCTGCCTCCTGTCGAGGAGAGTCTCTTTGGAGAACCTCTCTCTCTCCAAGGCTAGTGGCCTGGCCCCTTGGGACTGGGGCCGTGCGACAACCTCCCCATCCACTTCGCGGTGGTGCTTCTTCCCTTCTCTTCTGTGCTTATCTTCGCCATGCCGGCGCAGTCAGCTGGCGCCGGCCTCGCCGCATCAACTCCCTGCATGCTCGACGCAACGACGACGACGGAGACGATGACGATGAGCAACAGTGCTCGAGCAGTCCGAGGCCTCATCATCGCTAGATGCAACTGCCTTGAAAGAGAGAGAGAGAGAGAGAGAGAGAGAGAGAGAGAGGAGCTGAAGCTTTGAAGAGGTAGGTGGTGGGATACGGACGAAGCTGGTTGCATGGATTTAGATTTATATGTGTAGCGAGGGAGGGAGGGAGGGAGGGTTTGGTGGATACATGTCTTCCTTACCTCAGACCAAATCAAAGAGTTGAAGAACATGTCTAGGTTTTGAAGCTGTCAACCATGTCCTCAGCACTGTTTTGTACCATTTATTGGACTTTGAATCGATTGCGGCTAGTGGACTGCCATCTGAAACCTGTAACTTGCAATTTCTAACTTCTGACTTTGAAAAGGTTGGCCATTGAAGCGGAGAAAACAAATGGTGGAAAAGGTCAAGCTCTCTGACTTGTGATCCCACTTCCTTCGTTGAAGCTGCAACCTTTTCAAGCGTTCAACCATGCCAATGCACAACTGTTGAACTGATAAGGTTTGGTGGTGAGGAATGAGCAAGAAAACACTTTGGACTATGAACAAGCCTGTAGTCATCATCACATGTTCAACTGCGTAGTAGCACTGGCACAGTTAGCTGATTGATTACTGCTGCCACTCAGAGAGTTAATTTGGAATAGATGAGGAATTGATGTGCCAAGATTACTTTGATCTGGTCCATTCCTTGAACAAAGACTTGTCACCATTGTTGAGTGGAACTTTGACTTGTTACATTTCTGTCTTACATTATGTATGCTGATGTATTCACCATTGCATGGGTCATCATTTCATGTCACACTGGTTCACATAGCACAACATATGTCCCTTCATATTGGTAGGTGGCAAGAATAGAAACCTTCAAACATGAGGCTGAGGTTCCAATAAAATAATAATAATAATTTTGTATTTGATATTTTGAAATCTCTATAAAGAATTTAGAAATTTAGTTTTAGGATTTTAAATTTTGTGTCAATTTGCAGTTTGATTCAGAAACTCCACTCTATGATTTCAGGTATTTATGTTTGATAATTGATGTGTCAACCACTCATAAGAAGTATCATTATAGCTAATGGTTATAATTCTTTTAGAACATGGAAATAAATCTGAACATTTGTTATTCATTTGATTCTTTCACTATCATAATTTATGCATTTCTAAAATAAAGTCAAGTCTCCGTTCTTTAATAAAATCATGTATAAAATAATACCAAAAATTAAAAATAAAAGTAATAAATAAATAAACAAACATCAAAAACTCAAAATATAAGAAAATAAAATAGAATGGAAAATTTATAATATCTATGTGTTTTTTGTGATTATTTATTCAATCTCGCTCTCAGATATTTTTGAAATGATCAAAATACTTTGATGAAAAAAAGAGTAAAATTATCACAAGATGAAAACAAAGATTAGAGTTTTGTAGGGCTACAAAGGAACATATTGGTCTCCAAAGTGGAGGCATGTGGATTTGCCAACGTTGTTTTCATGAGTCAAAATGTGAGAAAGAAGATATTATGGTCAACAATTGCCAATCTAAAAAGTATTTGCTTCCACATTGGCTTGTAATTTATTTTACGTACATAGTGTTAGGAAAAGAGTCAGGCATTAAGAGGGGGGTGAATTAGTACAGCGATAAAATAACGTCGGTTTAAATCTAATCGAAGCATCCTGCGTCACTCAAAACGTAGATCAAATCATAAATACTATCAATTGGTTTCATCATCAAAATACGAGATTCAACACGTAAAAGATATGAAAAATCTTTAATAATTATCATATATATATTTTTAATATAAATATGATTAAAATTACTTTGACATATCGTATGGGTAGATTGACACATTGTGGGCTACTGATCTATTTAGCAACATATGATCAATATCTATCGCGATTCAATGTATTTAGCAACATTGCGAACTATAATTTTCGGATTCAACGTACCTACCGCGAAACCAAATAACTCACAAATCGATAGTGACATCTATGATTGTGACCACAATTTAATTTCCTATAACTCTCAGCCACACTATAAAAAACCCTAACGAATGTTGTTAAGAAAAACATAGCAAATCACATCTCACCTAATCCAAGCTAATTTATCCGAGTAGACTAGGTTTGTCGAGTACATCACTAACATAATTTTATCGAGATGAGTGGATTTAGAGTTCCACCCAATTCTATAAGCAACGTTCTTAGTAAAAAAGAGTCGCGATTCAATCTAAGTCACCTTATGGACGATCAGAATATATCGTAACAACATAAATAAATTTCTTTTATAAAAAAAAAATGATTCACGATAAAACTTAAAAACAACACATTGACATACTTATAAATAGGATTTTTCTCTATAAATGGTTACCCTAACATTTTGAATTATATCCAACATCCTTTTCTATTGTATTTAAGAATATTTCTTTAAGAAAAAAAATGAGAAAACTAATAACATACGCGATGGAAATTCAGCTTTTTCTATCATTTTATGTATCTCTGTCAAAAAAAAAAAATACAGGTTTTAGATTTTTTTTTAGTCATTTGATTATTAGAAAATTTGTTCCCACAAAGGGAGAGGTTAGTAGCTATTAGTGTCAAAATTGATCATTGCATCAAGTCACAGAGTAAATTTATTTTGGATCAATTATTATATATTTGTTACAGTAGAGAATCATATTTTTTGGATAAATTTCAAGATGAATAATTCTCCAACACAATATATTAGTGTCAAAATTGATCATCTATTTAAGCCATAGAATCAAGTTGTTAGCTCATTACTAAGATTTGTTGCACTTGAGAATTGTATTTCGAGGATAAGTTCCAAGATGAGCAATCTTCGTATCGACTCTTCAAAATGTTTGAGGATTATATGCTCATGACCAAAGTGTCGCATGCAATACTAACATTGAAGGTATACTCGACAAGGCCCCTCCAACATATGATTCTAATTCCCTAATCTTATTAGTGCTTATCTTTCATCCTCACTCATCTCAAACGTGATTAATGAAAAACTTAAACGCATCAAATAGATGTGTGTATTCAGAAAAAAAAAAAAAAGAAAAAAAAAAAGAAGAGATTGTTATCATATAAGAATTATAATATACGAAGTATTCGTATATTATAATTATGAGATACAGATCATGTGTATTGAGCACATATATATTTATTCTTTGACGTGATATGTATGTATGTATGTACATATATGTATGTTGAGATGTATCAACAAATGATCCTCGCTACAGTACGTAGTCTTGTCATCAGTGGCCTGGACCTCTCGGACTGGGGCCATGCGACAACTTCGCCATCCACCTCGCCAGCGAGGGTGGCTCTTCCCTTCCCTTCTCGTCCGTGCTCGCGCACGCCATGTAGCTCCACCCGCCGGTGCAGTTAGGCGCCGGCCTCGCTGCATCAGCTCTCTTCATGATCGACACGACGGTGATCGAGACGACGACGAAGACGACGATGAGCGAGACCGCAGGAGCCGTCTGTGGCCTCATATGTCGCTGGCTTCTACGAAGAGAGGAGGAAAGTGAAGGTGGCTTGCACTGCTACGAGTGTCCTGGGGATATGTATATATATATAGGTTGACGACGATGGTTGTAGCTGAAGAGTACTGCCAAGTGTTTGATCTGCGACGGCGTTTAGGAGGAGAGCAAGTCCGCAGACTGGCCGAGTCACTGCTCTTAATTCCAAGTCCTCTCTGCGACTCTTACCGTCGACATGGTATACACGGCTATGGAGTAGAGTACACAAGTAGTGCAGTGGTCACCATCAGCGGCACTCAGTTGCGTAGTGGCATGAAGAAGGTAGCTGAACAAAATGACAGTGCCATAGATTTGATCGAGTCTAACTTGGAAAAGGACCAACACCGACTGGAACATAGACTTCGGTAGCTTTACGGTAAAAATTCGTTTTGAATTAAAGCTGAGTACAACAAGAAATGCATTAGAGCTTTAAACCATGGTCTGCAACGAAGAAGACTAAGCAATAAAAAATAAAAAGTTATCCTATTTAATTAGATAAGATATATTATAGATATGATTGAATTATAGATCAATAGAAAGAAGACTCAATAATGATATGATTTCTTTGGAGATTATGGAAGGACCTTCTAAAGATAATACTTTTATTTTATGTCCATATTTCACCAATTACAATGATTCTGAAAATAAGAAAGAGAAAGTGAGTCTAATTTCTTTTCTGTGTAAGTTCATGATATATGATATTCGATGTAGTTTATTGATTATCGTGTTCAAAAAGTATATACCTTCTATTATAGACTTATGATACTTGATTTTAATCATGATATTATTTTTTATATAATAGTTTTATTTTGTACAATTGATATCAGAGCTATATCATTGAAATCTAATATATTGTAGATCGTTCAAGAAACTAGATTTATTTATACACTAGATCTATTTTGTATGAGATATGTTATTATTATTGTTATCGTCTTTCGTTTGTGAAATGATATTTTTATTCTAATTATGTGACACTTACCTTATACGATTTGTTTATTTTCATATGACTTACTCGATGATGTCACATCATGCATTTTTTTTTATATCTTTCCATACATTTAGAGCCAATTAGATAAACATCACTTTATTCATCATTTATAAATATTTATTATAATTTATTTATTTATCAAATCATAAGTAGAAAAGTAAACATAGTGATGTTAACTTCAAGAATCATCCAAGTGACTTTATTATACGGATATCAAATACCCGAAGGAGCACTCCCCTAAACAGCGGATGGAGAGGCTTTATTATACGGGATGAGTTTGCGTTCACCCAATAGTGAATGGAGGCAAACTCATATCGCACTCCCAACAACGGATGGAGTGGTGTATCTCACCCACCAAAGTGGGGACACGTTCCTCCCAAAGCATATTGAAATATATATTGAAAAATTATATATATCCAATATATATTCACTAATAATTATATAAATAAAAACATAATAACACATTAAAAGATATATTGAAAGATAAGCTTTACTACAAGAAATAACCTTCTAAATTTAAATGAAAATCATATTTTCAACGCAAGTATAATTTCAACATATTCTAGTCAAATAAATTTTAAATCATTTAGAATAACATATTTTAAATTTTAAATAAAAAAATATAAAAAATTTTAGATAACATATTTTAATCTAACAAAAATTTTAATTCATATAAGATTAAAGATAAGTTATAATGTCAAGAAATATCATATATATAAAATATATAAATTTTTAATATATTTAAATCTAAAAATAAAAAATCTTAAACAGGGGTCAAAGAACATTATAAAAACTTTAGTTGAAAGATTTTAATTCAATAATAAAAATTTTGACATTTAAAGAATTGATAAATATTTTTAAACTATAAAACTTTTAATATTTAAAGAATCAAAATAAAAATTAAAACTTTTATTTTCAAGAAAGGTAGGGAAACCTACCTTTCATCAGTAGGGTGTAACTCATCGTTCCTCCTATTGTTAGGCTCGACTAAGTGAGGAACGAAGGAGACAAATCCCTCCCCTTAAATAGGAAGATATGAGTCTCCATTAAAAGAAATTTATTTTTATTTTTATATTTATTTAATATAAATTATTTCTATTTAATATACTAACAAATATGATATCACCCTATTTGGAATGCTTAATAGTTATTTCCTAATTCATATTAATAAATAAGGAAATATGTTAATATTTCCTAAATTATAATGGCAAGTAAGGAAACAAATTTAATTCCTAACTTAATTATTTGATTTGATTACATTTCTCCCCTTCTATAGGAAATTTGGTCCCCAAATTTAGCTCATCTTAATAGAATAGATAAGGATACTGCTTTCACATATCTTCTTCTCTTTCCAACATTGTCTCTTGGTCTGAATGGTGTTGCCAACAAATCTTTACCAAATGTATAATTTTATTCCTTAGAACATATTCTTTCCTTTCCAAAATCTAGGTTGGTTGTTCTCTAAAATTAGCATATCTCTTAGTTGTAGAGGTTGGTAACATATGATATGTGATAGATCCCTGATATATCTTCGAAGCATAGACACATGAAATACATCATGGATGTTAGTCAAAGCCGAGGGCAATGTCAATCTGTACGCCACAGGCCTAACCTTTTGTAAGATCTCAAATAGGCCAATAAATCTTGATGCTAACTTCTCCCTTTGACCAAACCTTATAAGTCCCTTGGTTGGTGACACTTTTAAGAAGACGTGCTCACCAACTTCGAACTTTAGATCTCTTCGCTTTCGATCTGTATAACTTTTCTGATAACCTTGAGCTGTTAATAATCTTTGATGTATAATTCAAACATTATCAGTATCTTTTTGAATTAATTGAGGTCCTAAAAGCTTCTGTTCTCCTATCTCATCCCAATATATAGGTAATCTGTATTTTCTTCCATAAAGAGTTTCAAATGGAGTCATTTGTATCCTAGAGTGATAACTATTATTATAAGAAAATTTAATTATGTGTAAGTGCATATCCCAACTCCCACCAAAGTCCAAAGCACTTGCTCTTAAGAGATCTTCAAGAGTTTGTATTATCCTTGCAGATTGGCCATCAGTTTGGGGATGAAAAGTTGTACTAAACTTTAACTGCATACCTAAAGATTTTTGTAGACTTTCCCAAAACTCAGAGGTGAACCTTAGATCTCTATCTAAGATAATGCTAATTGGCACACCATAATATCGAATAATTTTCTTAATATATAAGCTTATTAGTTTATCCAATGAATATTTCTTGTTAATAGGGAGGAAGTGAGCAGATTTAGTAAGTTTATCCATTGCTACCCAAATTCCATCTTGGGTAATCCTGTCACAAAATCTATAGTGACTTGCTCCCACTTTTATTCAGGAATCGAAATCCATTGTAATTTTTCCATAGGTACTCGATATTCTATCTTCACCTGTTAGCATATCAGACATTTAGAAACAAACTCTGTTATATCTTTCTTCATATCATGCCACTAGTAGTTTTGGCATAAATCTTGATACAACTTAGTAGTCTCGGGATGGATATTAAATTTTGATCTATGTGCCTCCTCCAATAATTGCATCTTTACTGGATGGCTTTCGGGAACACAAAGTCAATTGTGGAATGTAATAGAACCATCTTCGGCTTGGAGGAATTTAGGTCTAAATCCTTGAGCTATCTCTTTAACTATCATTTGAAGATATGTATCTGCTATCAGACACACAAGATAACCTTTATTTGTCTCCAATAAAAGTTTAAGTTTTAAGTCTGCCAACCCTGTCATTATTGAATTTTTTTGAATATTCATATAGGCTACAAGACTATAGGTATTTCTGCTTAAGACATCGGCAACTACATTAGCTTTCCCAGGATTATAATTGATATTAAAATCATAATCCTTTAGAAAGTCCAATCATCTTCTTTGTCTCATATTTAAATCTTTCCGTGTGAAAATATATTTGAGACTCTTATGATCTGTAAAGATTTCAAAAATTTCTCCATAGAATAATGCCTCCAAATTTTCAGTGCAAAAATGATAGCTACTAGCTCTAAGTCATGAGTAGAATAGTTCTTCTCGTGAAGCTTTAATTGTATAGATGCATAAGTAACTACCCTCTCATTTTACATTAGAATGCAACTAAGCATTTGTAGTGAGGCATTGTTATATACTACAAAACCTTCTCCCCTTGAAAGAATCACCAAGATAGGAGCACTAGTTAATTTCTTCTTCAATTCTTGAAAACTTTTTTGACATTTATCATCCCATATAAACTTTATATTCTTTTGTGTCAACCCGGTCAATGGTGCTGTTATTTTTGAAAAGCCTTCTACGAATCTTCTATAGTATCCAGTAAAACTCAATAAGCTTCTAATCTCCAAAACATTAGAAAGCTACTTCTATTTTAACACAACTTCAATCTTGTGAGGGTTAACATATATACTAGTACTCAAAATTACATAATCGAGAAACATAATTTCATTAAGCAAGAAATTATACTTGCCTAGGACTTCCAGAACTGTCTTAAGATAGTGTTCATGCTTTGCTCTACTTTTGGAGTAGATCAAGATATCATCAATGAACACAATTATAAATTTATCAAGATAAGAGTGGAACACTCTATTCATGAGATCCATGAAGGCAGTCGATGCATTTGTGAATCCAAAAGGCATTACTAAGAATTCATAATGATCATATCTTGTTCTAAAAGCAGTTTTATATATGTCTCTTTCCCTTATCTTTAGTTGATGATACTTGGATCTCAAATCAATCTTCGAGTATGCCTAAGCACATTGAAGTTGATTAAATAGGTCATTTATTCGGAGAAGGGGATATTTATTTTTTATGATCACTTGGTTAAATTATCTATAATTGATGCATAGTCGTATAGATCCATTTTTTTTCTTCACAAATAGGATAATGGCACCCCAAGGTGATACACTAGGTCGAATAAAACCCTTATCCAAAAGCTCTTTGATCTGTTTCTTTAACTCCTCCAACTCAATTGGTGTCATTCTATACGGGGGTTTAGAAATAAGTACAATACCAAGTAGAAGATCAATTGTAAATTCAATCTGTTTATTTGGTGACAGTACAAGTAGATCTTAAGGAAAAAACATTTGAAAAATCTTGGAGATGTCCTTAAATACTAGCTTCTTAGATTCTTCTCCAGAAATGAAGGTCAAGTATCCCTGACATCCTTTCAGTAATAGTTAGATAGCACTTAAGACTGAAATAATAGGAGGGAGGTTTTCTTGAATCCCAATTAACTTGAAAGATGGTTGATCTAAGGATGAGAAAGTAACAGTTTTCCAGAGACAATCGACACTTGCATGGTATACTGAAAGCTAGTCCATACCCAAGATAGCATCGAAATCTTATAATTTTAGTAGAATAAGATCTACTAGTAATAACGTAGTTTCTATATATCTGATCAACTATCAAATAATTTTCAACTGGTGTTACTACCATTAATGCATTACTTATTGTCTCACAATTCCTATACAATTTCATAGCAAAATATGGTGATATAAAAGAATACGTAGAACCAGAATCTACAAGCACAGATGCTGACATACCATAGAGTGTGATGATATCTTTAATAATAGATTCCGAGGCTTTAGCATCTTGATGAGTCAGTGCATAGACTCTTGCCTGTCCTCCCTTTCTGGGTCTTAGTTGTTGTTGTCCAACTATTTGGGGTGGAGCTCGGCGTTGATGTTGCTTCCGAGGATAATCCTTCGACATATGCCTCGGTTGTTGATAATAAAAACATACACATCCCATAAGACATGAAGTGGAAACATGATATGTCTTCCCATAGAAATAGTATCTTATGATGGCTTGATTACTAGGAGCTCTTGCTTGTTAATTCCCAAACTGTTTGTCTTTGCCTTTCTTTGAGGGTCCAGAATATGATCTCCCATACGCAATTAGTGTAACACTAAAGGGTCGCTTTCGATCCTTTGCTTGTTATAGTTCATTATCCAATTTCTCTACCACCAGAGCTCGATTTAACACTTCAGTATATATTGGTAAAATTAGTACTGCAACAGACTTTCTAATTGATGATCGAAGTCTCCTCTTAAAATGACGAGCTCTTTAACTTTCATTGAAAGTAATATGTGAAGAGAACTGAGCCAACTCAGTGAAATAATAATTATATTTCATTATAGTTCTACTTCCTTGGCGGATGCTAAGGAACTCTTGTTGCTTCTCAAAACAAACTGAATCAGGAAAGAACTGCTAAAAAATGCATCCTTAAACTGCTTCCAAGTTACCACTTTACCTCCGGCCTCTAACATCCTCCTTTTTGAGGTTCTTGTTTGCCTTCCATTCCAAAATGAAAGAAGCGAAAGACATTTTCTGATTTTCCCTACATTCGATAGTTTTGAATGTCTTCTCCACTTTAACAAATCGAACGTTTAGCAAAGATTCGATAGCTTCGATAATCTCTCAGTGGCAATAGTCGATAATGCTTAGCAAGGTGGTTTGGTCACTCCTTAATACAATGCCGATGTTGCTCATTGGCGAGAGCACCACCGCGCCACGATAAGAAGGTTAAGGACAAGGCTACGTGATTTGGGTAGCCACTTGATTTTGACCCAATTTGGTCAAAATCAATTTTGACCCAAAACAGTAAAGCCCTATTTTTTAATCAAAATCCCTCATTTTGACTCTATTTTGGGTTGCCCTTTTAATTTATTTTTCCAATTCTACCCTTTTGACAACTATTTAATTTTGACTTTGGTTAAAATATAATTTTGATCAAATTTTGATTGGTTTAGTTTTGATAGGATTTATATTAGGGAATTAGTCTTGATAGAATTTATAAAATTATATTAAGAAATTAATTTTAAATAATATTCACAAAGGCATATATAATTAAAATATTTAAGTAATTTCAAAAAAGAATCCACTTTGAATGATTATGAGGTTAAGTAGCATGATACTATTTTGAATATTTTTGTAATTTAAGATTGTATACTCAAATATAACAATACTATTTTATGAGTATGATATCAATCCTCCATAATAGTAAAATCTTATATGAACACTAGATATATCAATATTTCATCCAAATATAAAATATGGATGATATCAATGGTTCAATATTTATTAAGAAACTCAAAGTATTAATATTATGTTATTTTATTACAATGGTACTTTTTCCATTTTATTCTTATAAATATTTTTATATTTTTTAGATTAAATTATTATAAATAGCTTGAGAACGTATAATTTAGCATTATTTATTGAAAGGATTATAGACTTAACCATTAAAAGTTATATAAGATAAATAGTTAAATGATTAAAAAATCTAAAAGGTTCACTTTTAATAATTATTAATAATATTTAGACTTCAATACAGAATATAACTAGTATATTAGAATATTAAAAGATTGATTTAAAATTATTAATAAGTCATTAACTAGTACCTTTATGAAACAACTGACTATAATTTAGTATTATGATACTTAAATAATTCTATGATATATCCTAGTTATGACTTACAAAACTATAAAACTTAAAGATATTGAGTATGAAGGTAGATGAGTCCTTCATGTATAATTTATTTTTAATTTATTTTTTCTTAGTTTGACTAATTTAAAATTTGTTACAATAAATAAATGATATGTGAAATTTAAATTAGTTGATTAGTATATATATTTAAAAAGAATTAAAATTAAAATAAGAAAGACTCATAATATTTTGAGTACTTATGAAGGAGTTAGGAATAATAAAATATTGAAGTATAATTTATTAAATAAATTGACTGAGTTTATAAATATAATATAAACTAATAAAATGAAAATATTTATATTAAAATGCTACTTCTATTACAAGAAAGATAATGTGAAAATGACTATAAGATTTAAGCTACCGATGTCCCTTTCTAACATTTGTATGTTTCAAATTAAATGTTACGGAGGTCCCTTTCTAATACTTGATGAAATGATTATGACACATCAACTTATCAACTTATATAACCAACAATGTGTAAGGAACCATTTTAAAGTGAAAGTGATAGTAGTGGATGCTTATCACCTATGTCTAAACATGATTCATCTAATGGATCTTATGGATACATGATATATTACTATAATTCTAGAATTATTAGATTATTATTTTCTTTTAATAATGATAAACTCAATATATTTATAATTCAGTTGGTTATAAAATTTTGTATGATTGTTTATATAAAATTAATATGAATCTTGAGTTTACAACTACTGTGTAATCAAATATTAGAATGAAACATAATTTTATAAACTTTTTGAGATTATATATACTTACATCTTCGGGTCACTTTATGTTCCATGTTTTAGTAGAGAAAAATATCTTATCATCTTTATAGATAACTTTTTAAGATATAACTATGTATATCTAATTCATATTAGGTTCCAAGCTTTTGATATCTTTATGTGTATATAAATGAAATCAAAAGACAATTAGATATAAATATTAAAATTAACAAATCTAGGAGGGGTGGTAAATTATATAGTAGATATGGTGAACTTGATCATAATTCTAGTTCTTTTAAGGATAGTTAAATTTGGTAAAATATTTTTTTAAAAAAATAATGAATTACTAGAAGTGAAGATCTTAAATTTTAATCTTGATATTGAGAAGATATACTTTGATACTTCTTTATCATTTTATATTCAAGAAGTTGTTCCTTAAATCACTAAACAATTTGTTGAAGGTAAATAATAAAATAACATTAATAAACTCATATAATATCAATATCATTGTTGATGACTTGTAGAACAATCACAATGGATAGTTTTGAGAACATCTCAAAAGGAAAGGAGACACAATTTTTTATGTTTATATGGTATATCTATAAGAATCAAAAGATCTTTTATTATTTTCATAATTTATATAAAGTAATGATTCTAAAAATTAATAAATATAAAAGAAAAGTTAAATCAATAGACCAGAATGATATTTAAAAACTCATCGAATTACATAATAATTGTAAGAGTCTATGATATATGAGCTTTTAAGATTAAATATGACTCAAAGGTAGTATCAAACAATATAAAGTTATTTTACTCATAAAGAAAATATTGACCCTATCTTCTTTAGTTTATCTAATAGACTCGTTAAGGATCATTATAATATTAGTAGCTTATTATGATTTTAAGTTACATTAAATAAATGTGAAAACTTTTTTGAATAGAAATCTAGATAAAGAAATTTATGTGAATTACCTTAAATATTTCCCAGAGAAAAGAAAAAAAACATAAAATTAGACTTACAGATTTTGAAAATAAAAAAGTAAATATTTTTGAATTAATTATTGTATGTAAATCATGATGTATTGGTTCACAACATTCAAAGCATCTTATTAATTATCATATTTAAAAAGTAAGTACTTTCTGTATTAGATTTTACTTGATTTTAATTCTGATCTTAAATTCTTACAAAATAATTTATTTCTTAACAGAAATGCTAATCTAACAGGAACTTCTTAATTAGTAGATTGGCAGAAGATAAAAGTAGAAGAGGCATAGAAAAATCATGAGAAGAGCAACACAAAGAAGGAATGCAGATACTGTTGTGCTACAACAACTTCAAAGAAGAAAAAGAACATTATTAAAACCTACAAAGATTTCTCAAGAATGTTTAGCATTGCTTCAAAGGTGATGGAGATGGAACTGTTCGCAGCAAGGAGGAGGAGGAGCAGCAGCAGCAGCAGCAACATCTCAGCAAAAGCCACTCCAACCTGAAAGTTCATATGCTCCAATTAGGTCACATTCTGCAAGTCTCATGTGGTGGGTATCATTCAACTTACCAGCTGACAAAGTATTGCCACCATTTTCTTGGAGTGGAAGACGAGCAATCTAAAGAGAAAGTAGAAAGCTCTTCAAGTGGCTGCGACCGTCGCCGGCGCAAGAGCGGCAATGCGGTCTCTGGCGGGGACTGGCCTGGCGGAGAGACCGGTGGCGACGGTGACGGTGACGGCGATGGCCAGAATGGATACTTACGGTCGCCCGGTCCTACGCTGACCGGAAGCGGAGATGGTGGTGTTGGAGGAGAAGATGAAGGTGAGGCCAAGTTAGACCTTGTCGGAGAAGACAGTTTCTCCACCGTCAGAGATAGCAGTGAATCTAATGATCTCGAATGCATTCTTCTTCTTCTTCTTCTTCTTCTTCTTCTTCTTTAGATCAAAAGTGCTGCAAAATAGATTATAGCTCGATCAACTGCCGGTCCAAACGTTGAGTAGAGATTCATGTGCCTCCAACCAACCCTTCTCTTGGAGTAGGTAACCATTTAGGAGTACTTAAAGAGTCTCTTTGGAGTTGGTAATCATTTAGAAGTACTTAAGAGAATTTAGATTATAAATTTAAGTATAAAAAAGAGTTCTTCGTGATTTAAGATTTATTTAGTCGATAAATAGAAGCGAGACATAAGAAAAGTGATAGAAAAGATTAAAAAAAATTCTTCGAGATTTATACGAGAAGATTAAAAAAAATTCTTCAAGGTTTATAGTCGATAAATAGATCCGCAAATCTTATGTCGGCTTTTTTCTTAATTATTCTTTGATTGTTGATATGAAGTAAAACTTCTCTCCCCCAACACATTTAAATACTTCAAATCTCATAAACACTTCCCTCCACCTTTTCATTTCATGGAGAAAGGTTGAGTTTTTACTTGTGGCTTTCATGAAGTCCATCTAAAACGCTGAAGATTGAACAGCTGAGTGTGGGATTAGTTGAACACATTCTCTATCATTAATTCCATGAGATCCATCTCTAACAGTCAATTTGCTTACCAACCAGTCTTTTGTTCTATGCAACTATATAGCCAAACAAAACATATGGAGGAGAAATTAAATGGGGAAATTTTTTTTTCCTTATGGCAAATATTGCTGAGTTAATCAGATTTTTCTTTTTTTTTTTCTTTTAACAACACAACTCAAAGGTAACCATAATTCAAAAAATATCTATCTAGAACAATTATTGACTAATTCAATTTATTCAAGAATTGAAATTTCACATATCTTATTGTAATTATCTGAAAGATTTAATAACTCAAAATTAATGATATTTAACGAAACACTTAGATATGTGTTGAAAATGATAAATCATACTTTGTATATGGCACGAGAGATCTCGTTCGATGGTGGCTCCGTACCGTGATGAGCTTGTAGCTCATTTCACGATATGCTAATCTAATTGGGATCTCTCGTACATATCGAGATATATATCATATATATGATAAAAATTATATTATAAATTTTAAATTTAAATTTATTTATTATAAAATTTCCCTTGCCTTCTCTTTTTTTTTCCCTCAAATTTTGAGACACAATTCCCAAGCGTATTTTTTTAGTAAATTTATAATAAATTATAGTAATATTCTATTGCATAAAGATAATTTTAATAAAATACCCATATTATTTCTGAGAGCAATAGATACTAAATCCATATATCTACACAAAAATTATAAATCGTATGATGAAAATAAAATAACAATTCGAGCATAAAATATTAAAGTTCAAGTGTCCATTTATGAAGCTAAATTCATAAAACAAATTTTGCATGTAGTTATAATTTTACCAAAAATTAATTTGTGGTTAACCTAAACCTTCAAATATTTCATAAAAACACCAAATTTCTTATAAAACTTAAAAATAAAATATAGCGAAAACCCTACCATTTTTTAGAGAGAGAGAGAGAGAGAGAGAGAGAGAGAGCGAGAGAGAGAGAGACTTTCACCAATTTTTGCTTCCCTTCAAACTCCTTTCCCACCAAGATAGATAAAATGAGAGGTTTATAAAGGGGATGGGGGGAGGATTTCAAATAAGCTATGATTTAATTTAATTTCGATTTTATTTTTAATTTATAATTATTAAATTGTTCCTTATTAGGTTTTCAAGATTGGAAATATGTATTAATTACCAAAATATATTCCTTATTAATGCATGCATGGTTAGGAAGTAGATAATGATATTTTAATATGGGAAACAATATTTTAAGATTACATGAGAGGAGTTGAATAATAGTAAGAAATGGTTTACATCTCTTACTTCTACTTTGGTAGATTCACTTCAGATGACAAGAATTGAGATGACCTGATCTCAACATTTCTGGTTTAATCTCTCATTAGAAGTGTAAGAATATTTCAAAAAATATAAAACTATTTTTTGTATCAGTGATTCAGACTCAACAAGTTAATGTCGACACATATGGTTCTTTATTTAACCATAAATATGCAGAAATGTTGCATATTTATCATCAAGGCCATGCAAGAGAGCAAACTGCAAGTCAGTGATCTCATTCAACAAGGAGCTGCACATCCATGCAATGTAGCACAGTAAAATAGACCAAAGCACCACTCTTCATTCAGATTCTGAAGAACAATTGGTGAGAGCCACACTACATAGCTTGCATTCCAATCCAGACAACTGACTACAATAGGTAACTATGTTCATTGTAGCTCAAGATTTCGGTAGCCCAAGATTTCAACTCTATAAGTAACAAGATCAAGATTTCGGTATCTCTAATTGACTGGAAAATGGACTGTCCATTCATTCTCAGGTTTGCAGATGGTTGCTGCTGCTATCGCTGCCAGGGAGATGAGGCAGCAGCAGCTGCTGCTGCTGCTGCTGTAGCAGCTGAGCTGGATGTTGGTGCAGCAGCTGAGCTGGATGTTGCTGCAGCTGCCGTTGCTGTTGATTCTGATGTGACGGTAGCTGTTGCGGATGTTGAGCTTGGAGGTGGAGCCGCTGAAGTTGGTGTGCCGCCAGGAGGGACTGCATCGCTTGATTGTGGTGGTAAAATTGATGGTTTGCTCCGAGTGGAGATGAAACAAGATTCATCATCGGTCCACCATTCGGCAACATCTGACCTGTGGCCAACTTCAGGTGCTGAACCTCTTCTCTCAGTGCCTCATTCAGTGCTACACCAATTAAAAAGAGTTTTCAAAGTGCATATTTTTAATTGTTGAACAGTACAAGGGGAAATCAATGGTTGAAGCAGTTTGATTGGGATGATTTACGGAAAATGAAAGCTACCACCACGAAGGGTTTCATTTTAGGGTTTTTACTGTAGAGTATCCCTATCTCTTGAAATCCTTAAAATGTCCCCCAATTTGATGGTACATAAACAAATCTAATAGATACCTTTAAAAATTCTCGACTCAAATTTTTAGTATTCTTTTATTTATCACTTGTGTCTATTATTTAGGCAGAATGTCAATGCCTATTGTCACTAAGAAACTAAAGGTAACCTAAAAGACATAAGAATTGGGAGAAAGTGAGGAAAAAAACAATCAAGGCAGAATGTGAATGCCTATTGTCACTAAGAAAATAAAAAAAACCTAAGAAAACGTAAGACTAGAGAGAAAGTACGGAAGAAAACAATGTAGAAACAACTTCAGAAAAGGAGACTAAATATGAACAATAGGAATCTACCGAAGAAGTGTATCAGCTATCGTAACAGAGCCATCGTTGGAATTTCATAGTCTTGAGGAAAACTCGGTGCTAAAATTCTCAAAATAGTGTACTTTGCAGTAAAAGTATAAAAAGAGGATTTTTTTTTTCTTTTTGATAACTTTGCCCTTTCGATTGGAACACTATTACTTGGATGCAAAAAAGGAGATATCAATCTACATGCTAATATGGATAGAACAATGATATTCAAAGAAACCACCACCAATCTAGGAGATTCAATGTAATAGCATCAAATCGCATTGCCAGATTTGTGAAAAATGATAAATGTCAGTCAGTCTTGTCAAAAATACAGTTACAATTGGTGCCTTGAATTCTAGAAAATGCAAGTAAATGAAAACAAATACTATCAGGCCATAGGCATGTTAAATTCATTCTTGGATGATGAAATAGGTGAATGACTATTAGATGAATGATAATACCTTAACTTCCCTTCTTAAAAAATGGATGCAAGTATGATAAAATCAAAATTAAATTGAAGAATTTAAATTACAATAGTAACAGAAAAGGCCTCATATGAGATGAGAACCTTACCATCTTGCAAGTGAACCTGCTGCTCCATCGTCTGCAATCGCAGTTTCAGCTCACTATTTTCAGCAGTCAGGCCATTGTTATCTCGCTGTCAGTGGCAAAGACATGTTTGCTGAATGTTTTGCATGTTTCACAGAACTTATGAGGTTCAAATGTCAACTAGCAAAGAATATTGAAACCTGGAAGATTATATACTAAGCCACACTTGGTCAAAGACACAAATTTCATATTCATTTGAAGTATAACTTCATTATTAAATTCAGCTATTTTTCTTGTTATCCATGTGGAAATTAACTTGGTAATCAAATCAAGCTACCTTTTCTAGGCAATCATAAAAAAGGATTGGACAATAAGATCTATATCAACGGGACAAATGTGTTCTACTAATGGTGATATATCCCCTAGATTACAGGAATTATTCATTCTCCAACCTCTCAGAAAATCCACAAATACTCAATAGATGGAGATGAGGCTGCCTAACACTAACTTGTTAAAATGCATAAATGCAAGTACAACCATATAGCTATGTACCAAAATTCTGGCCTAGGTGCCATAATTTTGGCCTCCATAGGTAGGACCACTATTGGGATGAAATTGGAGAAAATCTGCACATCCAAATCCACTAAGTGCTTAGAGGATCTAGAAATGAATCCAATCTGATAAGAGGTTACAAGATCTATAATCTATTCCATATCCAACAATTTAGTTGGATGTACAGTTGGACATCAAATTTTAAGCTTGAAATGATTGACCCCCATCAAGTTGACATGTCTTAGTTTCTCATATTAGTCCTCAAATCTACAGTGGAAACAATTGAAATCAGTCTGAATTTATCAAAAGGAATTGGGAATTCACTGAAATCAGCCAAAACTTAGGCCTCAAATCTGGCCAGATTCGACAATCTCTATGTCCAGCCAGATCTGATTATCTCCAGCACAGATTTAAGTAGCTTGAGAGAAAAAGGAAGCCAACAGAGGAGGAACATCAGGCCACAAGAATAGCTACACTGAGGACTACTTGTGCCTCATTATTCACCTGATCCATGCTACCAGAAAACTAAGGAAAGCAAGAAAGTAGAGAGGGAAGAGATCGATGTTCATGCTAGATGTTTTATTCACTCCTAATGCAGAATATTAAGTATATATTATTTGGTACCAATTTATGACTTATCTGTTATGCTCCCTTGGTTGGTGGTAGGTACAAGGCCCAAGTTAGGCCACCCATGCTTTAATCAGGTAAGTCTGTATCAAGCCATAAATGAGCATGACCTTTTCCTTTTTACAAAAACTGGTTGGCTCAGCATGAGGATTTTGTCAATGTTGAATGTAGGGATGGTCAATGTATGCATCCTAAACTCTGCATGCAGATAGACCATTTATACCTCAAACCCTAGTAAGGAAAGGAGCAATCTTATTGCCAAACTTTGTCATTTAACACAATTCTATTTGTAGCTCATCAAATATATGAGGAATCCCATTGACCCACTATGGCCAATCTCCAGTGTACTATAAGTGGATGACCTAACTGTTATGGCTAAATATCTTCTGCCAGTGTTAGTCGTAAACATCTGTCGAATAATGAAATTTGCAAATGAATACCTGCAGCATTGTCAGTTGAGCAGACAATGTTGTTGCTTCAGTTTGGAAAGTATGCACCTGTCGCTCGAGCTCTGCGATATATCGCATCTTCCTCTCTTTTGATCTTGCAGCCGATTGCCTGTTTGCCAAAATCCTATAAAAGAAAGCCAAGATTAATCAAGGAAGAAAGCCCTGCTTGAGGTGTCTAAGGGTGAATGCTTCAGCAATTAGTGGCTTTCTTTTTGCAGGAAAAGTCAGTTTATAAATATAAAAGTCAACTATGTTGCATAGAAAGCATGTTTGTGCGTGGACACCTAATCTGAATAAGATACAACACTGTCCATTGGAATGGTTATCATGTTGGTTCTAACACATGAGACATTGTGATTAGATGATGTATGTTTCTTCGCTCAGATTGTAGGTTGTTACTAGGCATAGAATAACAACGATATCAAGAACATAGAAAAGGGCAGGTTGTGCACTAAGTTCCCATTAATACTGACTTCAGGAAGGGTAATAACCTAGATTCCCATGAATACTGACTTCAAGAAACGTAATAACCAAGTGCACTAGTTTGTGCACTAGGTTCCCATGAAGAACATAGATCCAATGGCTGGAAGGCAAGTAAATAAGCATGATAAGGACAAAAGGAAAGTTCCAATTTGAAGATAATAAGAAAAGAATATTTGAATATTTCCTTTGATAATTTAAGTAATGAAGTCAAAAGGGGGGATTAGCATTATCATTGACAAAAAAAAGCACTTCAATTGAAAGAAGTGAGTGGGATTGCGAGCCCTTTAAGAAATCTGAAATGTGGAGTTCCACACCAATCCATTTGACTAACTTTAGTGTAGCATCTATCACCATGAAGCATAGCACTGCATGCAAGTAAGGAACTCATTGCACAAAATTAAGTCCAAGAGCTGGTGCAGTTAACCTGAGTGGAAATGTTCAGTAACTGAGCATACAACTTCATCAAACATGACAAATATTTCAACACCATGTACCTAATCCATGCTTTATTGCAAACTACTTGAACAAAGTCAAAAGGTACTGCAATTATTATGGAACTAGTTAAACAAGTTCTGCAGAAACTACAACAGCTATCTAGAAGAAGGAACAAGCCACTACTACATTAAGGATTTCACAGCCAGGGTGAATTTGGCCACTGAAGTTCTATCATTTGCAAATCAAAATATCCACAAAAGATATCAAACAGAGAATAATTGCAAAAATCATAACTGTAGAACAATACAAGCATTGTATGATGGATAATAATTCATCAAAATGAAACAGATGACAGAGATCCAAAGTTTTTGGTGTGTGTTATCTACGTGCTTCATAAATCAGAAGGAATCAGATTTAGCATATGGTGACTGATCTTTGTATCAATAAGTAACACTGAACAATTTAACCATTACGACCAATGGAAAGATACCAAGAGAAGTTGTTGATGAGCTCATCAGGAGTAGATGCAACTTGAAGACGTTGATATGGGGTTCATGCACTAAAGATGAACAACACTTGGCTCTTTCGCATTGTTATCTAAAATTTAAGTTGGACATAACTAGATATAATAAGCATGAAAGAGATAATATATGTCCTTTTGCTACATAACTTGACAATATGTCACAACCAACAAGATGTTCATAGTAGATGATGATCAAACAACACCAAAAGTCCATCCAAAACTATCGCAAGTGATTTAAGTTGGTGTCAGAATCAGATTCAAGCTGATAGCAATAATTTTCAAGTCATGTGCATTGTCTGAGGGTCATCACAAACTACTAGTTATGTAGATTTAAGAATTCTGTTTTTGTGGGTACTAAATATGGTAAGCAAGGCTATATTATGCAAGTGCAATTTGAAGTTATAATCCTGCATATGAAAGTTATATTGGCTACACATACATGAAAGAAGAGAATGCAAACTAGCTAAAACTAAAGCTCACAGGGACTTGGATGGTTCTTGATTCAAGCACATATATTAATCAAATTGAAAGGTATCTTTTTCTAGCACCATAAATTCATTTATGTTCCCTTATATACTTAGGGATAAGCGGTAGCCAAATAGCAAGAAATAGATAAGTGTCCGGATGTAAGATAGCAAATCTCTGGCATCAAAAGAGGTAAAAGTGCATAGCTTAGTAAAATGTTCTACGTGCATTTGGTTTCAATCTCAACCTAAACCTCCAAACTAACAAGTAACATGGGACATAGTCTCATAAATGATATGAAGGAAAACTTGACTTCATTTGGCAAGCAA
The DNA here is from genome assembly GCF_036884655.1 of Musa acuminata AAA Group. Taxonomy (NCBI): domain Eukaryota; kingdom Viridiplantae; phylum Streptophyta; class Magnoliopsida; order Zingiberales; family Musaceae; genus Musa; species Musa acuminata. The sequence goes on from NC_088342.1 coordinate 45,631,704, forward strand.
ACCTCTTTGCGCGCTTTGGATCAACAAGAGCCAGTTCGGCGAGTTTTGCAGCTGACATAGCCTTCTTCGCCTCCGCAGTTGATGGCCCTTCGCCACCAGACATCAGTAGCTCTGATTTGATTGCAGTAGAGCCATCCAGAGATTGGCTATGCTGATGCCTTATCCTGAGCTTTTCACTAGAACCCGAGGCCACAATCTCACCCTGAGGAGGAGCCTGAACAGGAGACAATGCAGACCGTGAAGACTCACCGTTGGACAGACCAGCAGTGGCAGCAACAGACCCGAACTTTTCACCATCCATGTACATGGAGACGAGGTCCTCCTCGGCCTCATCGGACAATGACGGCCCATCGTGGGACCCCACGACACCGAGGTCGCTGTCGAAGCTAATATCGTCCGGAAGGCTAAGGATCTCCGAGTGGGCTCGACGATGGCCGGGATTTCTTGGAGGGAAATCAGGCATCCGGCTGACATCGTGGCTGAACAGCCTGCCCTCAGACGGTGCCGGGTGACCGAAATGATCAGAATCCGAAGGTGGCTGAGAAGAAGAAGAGGCCGTGGGCGAGCCAGAGGCGGGGTATCTGGATGAATGGGGCGGTAAACCGACACCATTGCCTCCGTCTCCGCCTCCATCAGGAACTGGCGACTTGTCCATAGCAAAGGTACCGCCTTTCTTCAAGAAACCAATGCAAATCTCGAGAACCAACTTAGAAACACAACCCCGGCGATCAAAGATCTGTGGCTCTTCGAAATCAAAGAAATGTCCTTCCTAATTTGCGGACTCGTCCAAAAATCTGATCTATACAAAGAAAACAAGAAGGCCAAAGCCAATAAAAGAAATCAAAGATTAGCATAAAAACAAATAAAAAATTTGCAATTTTCAGCGAAAGAAGAAGACTTATTGTGATCTAGAAACCCACCAATAATCTACGAGGAAAAAAAGAAGAAGAGATCGAATCAAAAGTGCGATCTTTTCCGCGAAGACGAGCCGTGGGGATGGGTCGCAGATCTGGGGAGTCTAGATGGCACAAAAGGTGGCGGCTTTCAAGCTGATACCAAAAGAACGATCCAATGCAACAAGAACAGGCACAAATCTCCAACGCAACCGCGAATCTGGATCGGTGATGGAAGGCGCGGGAACAATTTATGGATTGGGAGAAGAGAGGAGATAGGAAGGAATGAACGAACGGACGCAAAGATCACTTATTTTTCTCATGGAACAGATCAAAACCTTCGCCGTGGTTTCCTCTTCGCAAGGAATTGATGAACAGATCGGGAGAAGCTTCGCTTACGGTTCCTCCGATGAGGGGAATAGATATATAGAATGAAGGCTCGATGGAAAGAAGAACTCCGCGAGCGAGCAAAGCATCCTCCAAATTGTCGAGCGCTTCTCATGGCCACAGGGGTGTTCGACGAATGAGCATGTTTATAGGATATCTGCTATGAGATTCGTGGTGAACATCCGAATGAAGGATCCGATGGATCTCGTGAGATCATGAGCGATGACGTGTGAGGCCAAATCCAATAAACTATATTTTCTTTGTGCTTTTACATATCCCTCCTTGCAAATTTTCCAAATAACGTTTTGCCATTATAAATATTAATATACCTCAACTTCTTTTTTATAGAATTCATGTTTAAATATAAATATATTTATATATATATGACCCTATAATATTTTATTTTTCTAATATTTTAAAATATTTTATTAATATAAAAATAATATTAAACATAACTCAACTCACAACCAAACAAAGATTAATCATCAAATTCAAGATATATATACACATATATGTTGAACTAACATTAATCAATTGCAAATACCAAAGTGTATGAGTGCAATGGTAATAAACCTCCTCCAAATTCTCATCACCAATAAGTACAATTAATAAGTATAAATTAGTTCATCAAAAACAAGGAAAAAAAAGAGTTACAAACCATTTAATTCTGCTTCCCATGAGAAATTAAATTAAATAGTGATGGCATGGCTATCACTCAAAGACCAAAGAATGACTCTATATACACCCTTAGTATGATCCACTCCAATAACTTGGATCACAGAACAGCATTTCCATACGATAGGATCCCGACACGTGATCCAATGAGTTGAATTCCACAGAAACAATAGGTTCTGGTCCTCGCCGGCTTCGTGATTCGTGCAGTCCAAGATCTGTCATCACTTCCGACCCGGCCGGCCTCCGGGCGCCGCCGGCGGATGCGGCGCCGCGGCGTGGACGCCGCCGCCGAGGGCGACGGCGGCAGACTCGACGTGGGTGAGGAGGTACTCGTAGATCTTCTTCCGCAGCCGCTGGATGGTCTCCACCGGCACGCCGCTGCTGGGACCCTCGCCACCCTCTGTTTCCCCCGCTTCCGCCTCCGGCTCGGTCTCCCCTTCCCTCCGCTGGCTGCCGATCGCCTCTAGCCAATCGTTCACCTTCTTTAGCTGCGACAGCATTGCGGCCACCTGCTCCCGGTCAGACGGCACCGGCGCGGCCGCGTCGGCATCTAGGAACCGCTCCACGAACTCCAGGAACCATGCCCGCGCATCCTCCCTCAGCGCCCGTGCCAGCTCCGCCCCCTCCTCCAGCCCTGCCCCGCGATCCCACTCCAGCGGCGGCGGCGACGGTGGCGCAGTCCCCCGCGCCTTCCCCTTGGTCGCCGACGCCAACGCCGGGGACGGCCTGGGTTTAGACTGAGGGGAGGCCTTCGCGGGAGACGCTGCTGCAGCTGCGGTCTTAGATGGACCCTCGAGCACCACCACCGCCGGAGAGGCCGAGGAGGCGGTGGAGGACTTATGGTTGTAGAGGGAGAAGTGAGAGAGGTCGGTGGCGATGGCAGCGCTGACCCAGGAGGCGGCACGGCGGCGGTTGCCGGCGGAGACTTTGAGGGCATCTTCCGGGATGGCGTCAACGCCTGGGGGTGCGTCCGGTGAGGCTACTGCCGGAGTTTGGGACATAGTCTTGGAGAGGGAGTCGGTGACCATGGCAGCACGGGAGAGGGAGGAGTGGAAGGCAAGGAACTGCTCGACGGCCGGCTGCGGGTTGTCTTCCTTAGCAGTGGCACTCAGCTCCGCATACATACTGTGAGTGGAACAAAGAAACAAGCAATCAATGGAGTATGTTGATGGCAGCACACCACAAAGATCATCTCTTGCACTCCGAGGGGAGGAGAGAGAGAAGAAACAGCAGTTGGAAGATGACAAGCACATCAATCTATGGCAAATCTTACGATCAGCAACTACTTGTCTGACACAGAAGAAGAAACTACAAATCCACAATGCATAGATTTACATTACAAGAACAAGAAGTCAGTTGTTTCTATGGAGCTTTTGGGATGAAGTATATCTATCTACACTTGTCATTCTAATCTAATCTTACTTGCTTTCTCTATCTTCTGAACCATCTCGCTTGCCTTACTGATGATGCATTTAGTTCTTCAGCTAGTACATATAGTTTACATGCAGAAGGTCAAAACTGAAACCAAAGATATGAGTTGTCTAAAAATCCAGTCCCAAGTTTCTGATAGAATGGATTCCTAAAACTCAAACAGGACTAGAAAGACCTCCAAGTCACCATGCAACAGCTGGTTTCTCCAAGATCAGTAAATGAGATCACCTACACAGCTGGGGCTCAACTTAGAGCAGATCTAGATTGCCAAAAGGCCATTTGGTATGCCTGAGGAGGCATCCTTGGCCAAGGTCTAGGGAATCTTGATAACTTTGAGAAATGATGCTTAGTATACTCCTCCATCGAATTGTTTGCTGCATATATATTTATGTATAATGCACAATCTTCCAAACCAGTAGGTATATGATTATCTACCGATTTACTGTAGGAGAGTAAACTAACTGCTAATATGAAACTCTATGAACAATAGTTCCTTAGTGACAAGTTTAGAATGTTGGACACTATCTTTGCACTCAAAGCTTCTTCTTTTTTTTCTTTTATTTAAAATCCTAAGAAGAATGATTTGCTCTCTCATAATGGTTATGACAAATTGTTTGTGAAATCATCTCAAGGTCCCCTTCTCAAATTCATGGAAGTGCACAAACTTTTAGGTTGTACTAATTCTTCAGTATCTAAGAATGAGAGTAATCAAGATTGGGATTCTGCCAGAGCCTAGCAGGTTTAACTCGGGCGTCAACATGATTTCATTGTCAAAGCATACCTCCATTGACATCGCTATATCTGTTCTCATAACATGTTCAAGGGAAATCTTACTATAAAACCTGTCACTCTTTCCCACGATGTATATAAAGCTAAACCCACAGAAACCAACGGCACGATGCCTAGGAAGTTTCCCTACCGATGATAATATAAATGATAAAAAAGGGAAAACTTCAGCCTACTAAGTGTTCAATATCCTTTCACGCTAACACAATTTAGCAATCTTGCACATTTATTTGCATTTAGACACAAATCATAGCTTTTCAGTCCTAACGATGTCAGACTTGAATCAGTGTTAAGCATAGCACTGATAACAGGAGAGAGAAAAAAACAGAGAATTTTACAGAGTAGCTTCTAAATCTTCACGTGAAGATTATACATACAGATCTAACAAAAATGATCACCAATAAGCTAATGTCAATCTGAAACTAAGAAAACCCAAAGAACCTCACAATTGACCGTAAATGTAATGAGTGAAATTACCATTTCAAGATGGTTGATCAGCAAACCTGATAGTAAATGAAACTAAAAGAAACCGTACACTGTTAATAAAAATCAGTTAATGACTTGTTACTGTAACATTTGCTTGAGTAGTTTTCATGGAAAAGCTTATGAAGCAGTTAATATTTTAATCTCCCGATGATCAAGAAACTTCTCATGGTACAGTTCATCAAAACAATATTATCATGTGAGAAATTCATCAATAATTATTCTAAAATACAATGGGAAGCATTCCGTCACAAATTCATGTTAAATGCACATATGCCACAATTTAAGATAAAAATATAAAGCATATTTTCTAAATACAAAACTATATCATAATGAAAAAAAGAATATACAAGCAGCAACTCTACATAACATATAACAAAATATCTTTATGATAAACAGAGATCTTGATGGCCAAAATATAGTCTGTATAATAAAAATCACAACAACATTTGAGGGTAATTACCTCAGGCACCGAATCAAGCTCTCTGCAGCACCGGCTTCTTGAATAGCCTCAATAGCAGCCAGTTGTGCTGCGTCCCTATACTTCAAAAGCTCCTAAAAATTACAAATTATTTGTAAGCCCTAACTGAGATTCTTTTATTCCTAAAATTATCTGGACATGGTTGTCCAGAGGGGATGGTTGATAAGTTGGCCTCCTGGCACATAAGTAGCGCCTAAGTGACACTCGGGTGGGTAACATATGTGAAAGCCTGGTCATAACTTCACAAAAGATGGACAATTTTTGTTTATGGTTAGAATAGCCCTTTCCAAAATATAAAGTAATAAGTTCAGTTTGAAACAGCCAACAATATAGCTGATAACTTGTTTTATACATCAATAAAGACAGAAAAGGGATTTTAAAGAAGACATACAAATTAGGGAACATGTAACAACCACTAATATAAGGAATCTAATTTTGTCAGATCGAGTAATAATAGAAGCAACTAAGTTTGTCATATCAAATAATATTAGCACGAAACATACCTTTCCTAGTTTTGCCAAAGATGATGGAAGAGTTTGCCAAGAAACACTACCATCTGTCCATTTTCTGTTAGAAGGAACAACTTTGACTAAGTTAACAAGATTTAGACCATTAGTGGTCTCTGAAGATTTCCTTAAGACAGGAGGCCGATGTTTAACTGTTTTATCAGAATCTTCTGCAGCAGCACTAACAATGCCTTTCTTCACAGGAGTTTGAATCTTGCTGTCATCCTTAGGTAACAGTTTCTCATTTGTTGATGACTTTTGTCGAGGAGCCTGCAAGTTAGAAAACAATAAACAAATGCAAGGGACCCAAGGAAAATACTATCCACTACAAATATCCAGAAAATAAGTATAACTAACTTCCATCGGCTCTTATGTTTTGGGTGATGTAATGGTACACAGATTGGTGATCATATCTTGGAACTCTATAAACATCGATTGCCATTCTTATCTAAAATAATATCTGCAAGATTGCCTTCATCATTTTACTGTGCAACCCAAAAGTTACACACGAGAAATCCACTTATGTTCTATGGAGATGCAGATGATACCAGTTAATTAATAGACAAAGTTTCCACCGGTGGGACTTCAACGTAAGCAGAGAGATTATGACAATAAAAACATCAGAATCTTTTCCTCATAAAACTAGCTTCTTACATGTTTATTTCTACTATAAAAGATGCAAGAAAACAGATATGGCAACAGGCTTTAGTAAACCCACAATATACTGGAGATCAATAACAACTGACAAAAATATATAGAGATATGAATTATGATCAAATCAGAAAATAAACTCACAGAAGTGCTCCTAGATTCAGATCTTCTCTCAAGTTTGGCTGCTTTTAAGGTAGAACTATCTCTGCCCTTGGATTCCATATGCCCCTCCCAGCTCTTTCTCAAAGCTTTGGGTCCTAACTCAATGCTCGGCACCAAATTTCCCAAGAAGTTCCCCGTAGAAGACTTCCTACCAGCAGTGGTCACTTTCAAGACAGAAGCTGCCTTCTCCAACAGACCCATTCTTGAAGTTGCTGGCTTCTCTAGACCTTTGGCTCGTGCATGCTTCTTGACTTCATTGGAGAACTTCTCAAATGATCCAGGCAAAGAATAGACACTTGTTGGAGATGAAGGTATTGTTCTTGAGATCATTGATTTTGACCTTGCAGTGACTGCAAATTTCTTCTCCGATTTGCCTTTGACCAGTTGGTTTGAGAGTACAGAGCTTGACTTGGTAAGTGAAGACTTTTTCTTTTCCACCTCTGGGGCTTTAATGTTTGACTTGGAAATCCCCAATTTGCTCTTTTCGCTTTCAGAAGATGTGCTACTGTTATACTTTGAGTCATTGGATGGCTTCGGTTTCTCAGCATTAAGGAAATTAAGAGAACTGGTGGCGACGAGATCCTCGGGATTCCCAACACATTGATGACGACCAGGAAGTGGCCTCACACCCTTAAGAATCGGCACAGGAGAGCCTGCCTCGAGGCGATCGACATGAATGAATTGGCCTAGCTGTATCTTATCACTCAAGATAAGGTCATTGTGCTCATCGGACAGGTAAACATATGTTGCATGGGAAGAATCAGAGACCTTAAGATAAAAGCCTTTGTTGGTGAAGAGATCACTTCCAGCAAGGGCAGGAACAATACTCGCAACCTGGAGGAGGGATGACCGATGCTCTCCCGCAACCTTAACATCAGTATTCATGTGCTGGAGGAGCTTGATGAGCACACCTGGGACCAGTGAAGCCATTTGCCGCAATCCAAAAGCACATTACTCTGCAAGAAAGTAGAGAAATTTCAATTTTTGCTTATAGAAACAATGCACATTGTATTAACTAGTCTTTTGGCCTTAACGTGGGATGCTATTCTGAATATTCTGGATCTGAGTTATGAAAGTGATGGAACTCATGACTTGTTACCAATCTTTATCAGTATGTAGGGATTTCTGACCTGTTTGGGTGGAGAGAAATGAAACTTGCAAGAGAGAAATGGAGAGAAGCAGAAGACATTGGGGAGAACTCATTAGTCACAACAAGCACTGATGTACAAGAAAGACTCAATGAACCTAATTTGGAATGCAGATCACCAAAGATTGAAATGTTGAAAGTGGCATTTCACACTATGGAAAGAACACATCTTGCAGTTACATAATAAGGTTATCAGTAAGTATTACTGTTTCTATGGAAAAGAGAGTGAGCAAACACCCTTTGTTTTGCAGACACAAAACTCAGAGATCACAACTTTCTTCATGCCATTAATCAGAAAGTAAATCGAGACATTCCAATCCATGAACTGAATAATGCAGGCTTCCAGTGAAAGCAGATAGCTACAGTCTAAAGAGAGCAATATGCGGGGAGTTGAGGCATTGAACACCAGAGACTTCAGTAGCAAGGTGAAGAGAAGCGCCCGCAAAGCATACTCGTTCACGCACTGGAAAGAGCCAATACAACGAAGGGAAAGAAGACATCAAACAGAGGCGATGGTGAAAGAAAAAGAAGAAATCAATTTAGATGAAACAGCACAAGCTGGCTCTTGAGATCCAAAAAGAAAACACCCAATCTGGAATCAGAAACCATTTCCATTGGATCAACAACTCAGTTGTAAGTTCTTGCTCAAGGAAAAGATGCAATCTTTCAACAAGTTCGACATCTTTTATCCCAAATCCAACAACAAAGGAGAAAGAAAGAAACGGACTTTGCAGATCTCAAGGACGAAAACTCATGCAATCAATCAACAAAGAAAAAGAAACTCTTTTCTTTCATTTCACCAATCCGAGGAGAAAAAAGGCCGCCGCCCCCCAACAAAAACCAACCTTTGTACGAACTCGGGAGGAAAGCTCGCACGACGGGAGCCGAGGAGCCGGAGACGGACCAAAGAAGGCGATTCCTTTCCGCAATCTTCTCGTGGAGGAACCGATCAACCTGCTGTCCCGGAGCTTGATGGGTGGAAAAGAACCTAAAGATTCACAACACGAATCCCGTGGGACACAGTGGCTCAAAGGGGGAAGATGAGCATAAATCGATCTTATTCCCCGTGGCGTGATACGACCAAAGGAAGGATCTTTTGGGGTGGATCACTGCGCTCTCGTACTGCGATGAAGCTAATCTGCAATCGATCACATGCCCGAATGAGGAAGCGAGAACAACAGGGGTCAAGCAGTGCCTCGGACACACAACCCAACCTGCCTTGAAGGGAGTTAATTGGCCCCTCTCTCTCTCTTTCTCTCTGTGTCTCTGTCTCTGTATATGGGGAGCAGTGATTGATGGGCAGAGCAGTAACAGAAGGCTGACACAACTCAAAGGTTTTCTGGAACTGATTCCTTGTGCTCTCCCATTCCAAGGAAAAGCTGCTTGCACATTAATTACAAGTTAAAAGATGACAGAGAGAGAGAGAGAAGAAGAAGAAGAAGAAGAAGAAGAAATATTGGATTTTTTTTCTGAATTTTATTTAAGATAATTATTTGTGGAATGGAGAGGTGGATGAAGTGTCACTCCATCACATTGGTTGAGATATCAGCTTGGGAGGCTTCTCTTCTCACTCATGCCAATGACATAACAGAGACAAAACAAGAAGGTGGTGAGGAAGGAAGAGAAAAAGGAAAACAAAAGGATTTTTTGAATTTGTTTTAGGATTAATTATTTGTGGAATAAGTTGCAGAGAAAGGATCAGTGTAGCTCTCTGATGTGCCAAGTCACCAAAATCACAAAATGGATTTTGTTATTTTACCTGAGATTTTTATCCTAAAATCCAATATGCTTTTTCCTTTAATAAAAAATTTGATTGGATTATAATGAATCTCAAAAGTTTAAATTATTAAGAAATGATACAACATATTTATGTATTCTAACATCTCCCATGTTTTTACATGATTTATGTTTGACATAAAAAATTTTACCCGAAGAAAAATATTCTATAAATATGATGAAATATCAAATAAAATAGCATGAGATAGATGCATGCTTCGAACTCATGATCGACTCTAATATCATTGATAAAGATTTTGATGAGGTTTTTTTATAATATTACATGACAAACAATTTGTTAACGAATGTTGCGTGACGAACCTAATCCATGATCTTCTTGATCACGATGATAAAACTGGAGGGATATTGCATTCTGATGATCAACTAAGGATGCAATTAATTCAAAAAAAAACAATTTGTATTTAGAGTTTTTGCCAAAAAAAAATTTCGGATGGATGATTTGGGACCCTTTATGAATGTAATATATAATTATTTCATCGTGGATAGTTACATTGAATCATCAGATATTATTCGAACATGAAGACCTACCTGAATAGTTCAGTGATATCATAAACATTATGTGCTAAGAAAGTATTGTATTGAATGTGATTAAGTGTCGACACGTAATGTTTACTAGACATCCATATCAGATAATTTTTCATTATTATTATTATTATTTATAAGCTTAAAGGGAGAAGAGAGAGAAAAGACACATTTTCTTGTGAGTTCCTTTTTTTTAATTTGATAATGATTGGTGTGGCATTATTTAATGATGCAATGCAATGCGATGCAATGGTAGCTCAGTGTGTGAGGGAGGGGTTGCATGGCATGTCGGCAGCAGCCGATGCCGGCAAGAAATGACCGCCAGCTTGGTGGCGGTGAGGATACCTTGCGACGGGAACCTCATGCGGCTGAACCTGTGCGGGGCGAGACGGGAGAGGTCAGTGTACCAGAGAGTGACGGGATCTCCTCTATGATCAGAAGTATACTGCTGTGAGTTGGAATGTGCATGCATTGGACTTTCCCATTGGACACAACTGGCATGCATCTTATTCTCACTGGATTCTCTTGCATGTGTTTTTGCTTTTTTGTTTTTGTTAGGGTAAACATTGTTTTTATTATTTTCTTTTTTCATAGATCTGGTACAAGAGATACACTGCACCATATGCCATGAAGATTATTGTTTATTGAGGTATTTTATTTTATTTAATACCTTTCTTGTACAAGTGATATAAAAATTCAACCCTAAACCCTAATAATGAGATTCAGATGTTTAGATAAGGTATGATGTATTATTGTCTGAGAACAAAGAAATGAGAGTTTTGTCAGACAACATTCCCTACTAAATGTAGATGACACAAAAGGTTAATCACAAGCTGCACAAAGCACTAAAAAGCCATACACCAAAAGGGTGATTCCTAATAATGTGTTCCAATAGACAACAAGCAAGAGAGAGAGAGGGGAAAAAAGCCTTTGGAAGGCAGTAGTGTAAAAGGCTGCTGAACAAAGCTCACTACTTCTCTCTCTCTCTCTATCTTTCTATCCAAATTTGTGTGACTGGGGCAGATGTTGCAGCATTCTATGTATGTAAACTTCATATCTAGATCTGACCAAATTTTGACTTTGCACAACTTGGATTCTACCTTTGGCCATTCCCTGTCTGCTAAATGGACATGCTCTAATAGGAGTGACAACTGCCTCATCTAAAGGAATGGACCCACCTCACATGTGAGTGAAACCTCACTTGGTCAGAACTTTCTTCTAATGTGTGCTCTTACTCATCCTAAGCACTCTTCATATGTACTTCATCCTATTCTTGACCAAACAGAAAAGAAAATTCCCCAAATAAAGAATTGATTATATTGGTGAAGATTAGACTCCAGACAGTAGCCCAATCATTTTGAGTGAAGAGATGAAAATGCTTGGAAAAATATATTTTTAATCCTTCCATAATTACCAACCATATATATTCCACAATAATGTGGGATATTATTGATCTCCATTAAACCTCATATTGACTGACATCTGATGCACTGAAACTATTAATCTCAAAAATTATGTTACTCACAAGATCATATCTTTCTCCTTTTCTTTCTACTTCTATTATAAACATGGTATTAGATATCATTAAGCAGTGAGCTGCTTCACTGTCATACCACTTCACATGATTGAATACAACTCAAAGCATCAAGGAAATGTCTACCTAATTAAAAGCTTATGATGAGATAGGAGCTAGTCATATAAATTTGTAATAAGATGCCAAAAATATGGATCAAAGAGGTGGGGGTGGAATATGTGGAGTCCCCAAATCTTCGATAAACCAATAAAGATCACCAAAATGCAATCATCTTAAAAAGATGAGAGAGGAAGAGAGAAAAATGTAAGACAGGGATTGTTTACTTGTTCAAGCGAAATTTACTCTAATTTATCTAAAGACCAAGCCCCAGTGACATATGACTGCACCCGACCCAATTGACTGATGGACTCAATACTACAAACTGATTAACCAACCCAAAACAAGACAAATAAATCAATGGATGGACTAAAGCCAAATATATTAAAATAATGCCAGACTTTCCAGATTGGAATTACATTTTGTCCAGTATGACATAAGATTCATCAAACCAACTTCTCGTAATGATTATAACATGCAGCATGCAAATACTGAAATATAGGCAATAAATTGGAGCAAATGATATAATTAGGATCTCACACCAATATCAAAACTCGTTTACTACCAGCATTCCTCAAACATTCAGAGTAGATAATAGTTGATATATAGAACTGAAGTCATAATTGGGAAAACAAGAGGAATGAATTCAGCCACTGTTCAGAAACCTCACTAACAAGCTGAAGCTTCAATCTCAAACTTCTTGGATGCTCAGACCTGCAACATTACACATGACAAATCAATATATGCACTCAACTTATTACTTCTCAAGAGGATTTCTTACTTGAACAAATATTTGAACAATTATCACATCCATAACATTTTTCAAAGAGCTGTGAGATATGGACCCTACAGTTTTCTGATACATTAGGTAATAAAATAAACTAGAAACAAAATCAACCATCTCTCTCTCTCTCTCTCTCTCTCTCTCTCTCTCTCTCTCTCTCTCTCTCTCTATATATATATATATATATATATATATATATATATATATATATGTTTCATTTTCTTTCCACATTTTTTACACCCTACAGCTTCTTGGACAAAACCATAAAGCAATATGAGGCAATCATAACTTGTATATATTTTTAAAAATTTGATGCCAGAAGGCAACACTTGTAAGCTTTTTTTTTTTTGCGATACAGCTGGTTGATAATAATATTTGCCTAAAGTCCACAACCAAAGACTCTCAATCCTTATATCAAAGGGTGCATTTATACAACTCTTTGGTCACAAACCTTAGGTAGACATTTTCAGATCTTTCTAGCTTCTGGACATCCACCCCATCCATAAAGATTACTGTTCTACAAACAGCTAACTATTTACAGTGCTTGCTAATAGCATTTTTTAAATATCACTAGGAGGTGAAAGCATCCATGCCCCTAGTCATACCAACAGTTAGCTGGTTGTTCCAGCAATAAAGATCCATTGCTTCATAAAATCTGAACAAGCATAGCAAGACAGTGTCGATCACAGATTTTAATTTTGATCATAACAGTCAACAGGGCCGGGTATTTTTTTGGTCCAACCATGGACCAGTACATGAAGTAAACAATTTCACCTGGTCCAATAAAAACACCGAGCTTGCTGCGGGAAGCGAAACAATAACAAGAGATGGGTGATGATATGATGATTGGCATGGGTACCATACCCATCCAGCTCTCGATGGATATTGTAACCATACTGAGATTTTAATACTTCAGGTAGATATCTTAATGAAGCTCCAGATATGGTTAGACATAAGGTGCCAACCAGTATCAAACTTCAATTAAGCCTATCAATTAGGCCAATTACAGAAAATGCCCTTTCAAAGACATAAATAACATATTTTCACCTATCCATGATAATTCTTCATATCAACTAAAACGAAGCATATATTGTTCAATTGCATAAAAAATTCAATTCAATAGTAGATGGATTTTTCATGTTGCTAGAAATATGATTATGTTGTATTAGTGGTAGTAACATTGAGGACAAATATGTATAATCTAGTAAAATAATTTGCACATGAACAGGAAGATGTATAAATGTGTGTATAAATGTGATTACATGTTTCCGGAGGAATGATGATGACTCACTCAGTTGGGACCAATAAGGATTTAATGACAGATTTTTTAATAGTATTTTCCTCAACAGTGATCAATGGCAAGAATGAACTCATTTAGTCCAACCTCAATAGACCAAAATAATGGCTTGTTCTAGTGTCTGTGTCAATAGCTAACAAAAGATGCAGCTTATGCTTATTGCAGTTTAATATTATATAGAAACAACCTTCACAAAACAAAATTGTGCCCACACATGCTACTAGGAAAGATAATTTTGAAATTTGACACCTGATTCATGTAAATTATTTGCATGGCAAATAGACTTTGTACTAGATGAAATTTGATCCACATATAAATGATACTAAAAAGACATAAAGATATAATATTCTGATTCATATACATGCATCATTCGGCAAATAGATATTTCATATGCTCTTTGAGCATTTGTCTGCTTCTGCCGTGCTGAACTGTGTACTTAGATGTAAATGACAATTCCACAATCTCATAAAAGAATGACACAAACAAAGACTTAATATGAACAATGAATACGCTACCACATACCCGGAGGAAGCGATTGCTTCAACTTGTTTGCCTTCTCGGAGTCAAACACACACAACGTATAGAGGTACTTGGCGCAGCGGACCTTGAATTTGACAACATCCTTGCTCCTCTTTATTTTCACGGAACGCGCATCTTTCCTCCGCGCTGTGAGGAGGAAATCCTTAATCTCATGAATCTGCTTCGGCTGTGAACACCCGAAAACAAAAATTACGGTTTGAGCTTAAAATTAATTAACAATTAGCACAACTTAAAGCGATCGGGAAGAAGGACCAAACCACAACCAAACAGAAGAAGGATGACTTCAGATGAACTCAAAACGACCAAACTTAGATCTTTATAACAAATGAGACTTCAAAGCCAAATGCACAGAGAACAATCGAACGGGAAGGAATACAGTCTCTCAGAAGAATCGCACGAGACATCAAATTTACGGGATGAATCAACAAAACAACTACAATGATTCATTAATCCGACAGATCGTGACTATCAGTACTCTAAAACTGGAACTAAAGGTATTAGAAGAAGTACCATCTCGATATAATGATCAGAGGGAAAAACGGTCGTCTCTCCACCTCTCACCCGTTCACTGAAAACCCTAGAACGTTGGGGGAACCAGCGTCGGCTAATATATGGCGACGAACAACCCTAATTTTCTCAGTGGAGTTATTTACATGGATGCCCTTCAAACTTTGGTCCGCTACAACGGACCGAAACCGAATCCATCGGTTTAAGTTCCTAAGGATCGGGAGCGACAATACGGTTCGGTCGGGTCCGACTCAGGTTTGATCTTGGTCCTAATTGAATCATTGAAAAGGTTGAACCGGAGCCAATGCACTCGGGATTGATCGGGTTAGGTTTATATCGACAATGATTAATGCATGCCTACATTATATATATATATATATATATATATATATATATATATATATATATATATATATATATATATATATATATATATATATATATATCAGTTGGTTTAAGTTGTTTCTTTTAGGGAAAAAAGACATAGTTAACCACCTTAAGAGGGTAAACACTGATTGGTAAAATTTCATTCAAGGAGCTCATTTCCTCAGTCAAAACAAGATCATGCTACAAGAATTTATATTATTTCCTTTTTCTCTTTGTGGATAATATACCAAAGGGAATATTAAGTAAGCTGTTCGACATGATAACCGGCATAAACGGACGAATGTATCTTATGGACTTTATTCACAGCCGCCAGTATGAATAAAAAGAGGCACCCAATAATTCAAACGTATAAATCAGAGAAGAAATTTCATGCAAACCATGTTAAAACAACCAGACAGCAACCAGGAGATAAATCTAAACACTTGATGATAGCATAAGGATGAACAAACCATATAAACCATCATGGTAACAAGCTGTTTCTTTCTGTCAACAAAGAAAAACAATTGATGGCAGCATCTAACCGCTCAAGAACTGTGCGGCTTTACAATCAAATTCCTAAATTTGCTCTATCAATTACTGTAATTTAAAACCTATTAAGAAGTGTGTCATCTACGGCAAACAATGCCTACAGTGACACGCTAAAGTAATTGGACACATTTTTGCAAAAACTGCTGGTGGTGGAGATCACACACTTGGGAAGGAGGAATCAAAAAAAGAAAAAAGTGATCTACGTTTATGATAAATTGGCATTATACAGAAGAAAGTTCGTGCAGGTATAAGCATACACCACTTTTTCACTTGCATGAAGGGTCGCATGAAAAACGAGCTTATACTTCCGTGCATGATACAGTTACAACGACTTCGAGAGACTGGCAACTTCATCGAGTATAGGGTCACTAAGAGTAGGCAAACCTGCCATCTGATGTATTGATCTCAACTGACGGCGGATGTTGGGGTTTCTGATGCCTCACGCTTATCTTGGCTGGAACCTTTGACCTTGACAAGATATGAGCGTGCTATTTCTAGCATTTGCGCCACTTCTTTCTTGTACTGTATGAAGAAAGATTACGTCAAAATAAAAGGAAAACACTGATTTCAATATGTGGTCTTGCTTTATATAGTTGCACTAAGTTGTCCAGCAAAGATAAGCTATGGAATAAACCTAAGAAATAAAACAATCCACTCTTTCATGTAGCAAAACAGAACACATCACAACTATAAAAGAAACTTTGTATTATTTTCTGATCAATGTGGTACCACTCGAAAAATTTTGAAATTGTTTCTAACAACCCTACTCGAAGAACTTGTGCCAAAAATATATGTCGACAATAAGCAGGTAGCCTAGACATCTAAAAGAAGTGATTGGAGAACTGATATAATTGATCCAAAATAAAAGGACATTGGAGATTAAAAATTGCAAGACTGGACAGAAAGGTACCTGTTCCCAGAGTGGCCCATAGCGTAGGCTATACATGATAGCCATTTATGTGAAAGTTAAAGTAGTTTCAAATTAATGGCAGACTATGTGAATAGAACTGCAGACTACTGACAGATTAGCATGCATATACCGCACATTACATCAGGCAATCTAATATTCAAGTATTGTTAAGTTCGATCAGGTAAATCTGAGCTAATTTATAAGATTTGGGTCCAAATGACCCTTCAGGGGACTATTCTAGCTAACTTTAATAAGACTTTGAGATGGTAATTTAATTAGGTTGATTCGGAGTCATTAGGATGTCATAACTTTATGAGTTGATTTGATGTTTAATTTAATTTTATTTTGCATTTTTTATCTAGAAATTCTGTAAATCAGAACTCGATACCTAAAGATAAGGGTCTTGATTTATGATTTGAGGTGTATCATGACATTACAGATGAGGTTATGATTTGAATCATGACCAGTAAGTTTTGATCTATGCTCTCTTTCACTTTGTCTTGTTCTCTGTGTTTACCATCGCACATGCTTGCAACTTTGAACCAGGACACAGTGTTGGGCACAAGCAGTTAGTTTTAGTTCAAAATATCAAATCTAAGATAATTCTAGAACACAATGAAGAATAGCGGAACTAGAAATCGTAATGAGAAAACATGCCTCATCAACTGCTCCAGTTTTTATCTTAGACTGCATGATGCACCACTTCTTGAAATGTGCACCTGTAGAAAATATCTATAATTACTTTTTCCTCATAATTTGTGGCCTCACATGAAGCAAAATAGCAATAAAAGAAGGCGAAAAGAAATCAGAAAAATGATAGACACCAGCTAATACTTACCAACTCGTATATCAAGCATGCTCGAAGAGTCAGAGATCGTATTCAATGACCACCGACAGTGTACCTGAAATAGAAACAATTATATGACTTACATTTTCAAAAAATATAGCTCTTTCAATTAAAGTTAATGAGATTTAGCAATCAGATGTAATTGTATTAGACAAGCCAAGTTCAAAGATTGCACACATCGACCAAACCAATAAAGTAAGTAAATTCAGTTAATAAGAGAATCCTCTTCGATACATTTTGCTCAGAAAATGAACCTTCCAATCCAAACCTCATCAAGAATTAGATGCCAGTTTTAGCTCAATCAAGATTATCATTAATTTTGGTACAAAGCTAAGAAATATAAATTTTGCTACAACCAGTATTTTAATGTATCCATGAAAGCTACATAGTTGACTCTTTTTAACTTCCAACTAAATTATCCTGTACAAGAACAAACGTATATATAGATCTTCCATGACAAACCTGACCATTCTAAACCATAATATTAACTATTTTTTGTTACACCTTGTGACTAGAGGCCATATTTAACATAATAATTTATACCTTAGGGAAAAAAAGTTGTTTTATAAGATATGGGTATGCTAAATGAAGCCTTAACTTCCTGCCCTAGAGATACCAACAGAATACTTCTGCATGTTTAGTTAACTGAACAAAATTATTTCTAATTTAACTGTTGTCTCCACAGATTGCATAAAATTAAATAAGAATTAACTTTCAGAAGTCACATATCACAAACATTTGCATGTTGCGCATACAGGTTTCCTCATTAGCGATCACAAAAACTATAATTATCAGTTCACTAAAGAAAGACTATCTTTGTCCTCTAAGCACATATTATGTTGCATGGGAAGTAGCTGAGTTTCAGTACGCACCTCGAAGGTAGAACCAAATGGAACATCATGTGCCTGTTGCACAGTCTCGAAGACCTAAACAAAGAAAACACTGAAATTAAAAAGAGTTCACATTGGTAAGAAAAGGTTCACATGAAAAAATGATAATGAGGGACAATAAAACATATGAAGTAAATGCCAAAAGAAAAATTAATATTCTACCACATTTACTTTGGAGTGAAACACACACCAGAGTTTTCTTATCAGGGGAAAGAACAGCATGCTGCCACTCTGTCATGGCCGTGTCTGGAGGACACATGGGACTATGGCATAATGACCTGAAGGTTATTTCTCTGACCTGACCATCATACTCATCAGCAACATGCCACTGGCCCAACTGTAAAAAGCATAGAAGTAAAATGTCCGAATTATGTCAGGAAAAAAACATTGTCAAGACATCTAGATCTGCTCTGTAGAAACAGGCACCTGAAATTACTGTGTATATCAGTCTTAACATTCAGTTAAAGTGTATATATAACGACAAAATCATCATATCTAGCAACTCCAAGTAGTAATATCCCTCATGGATCAACAATGCTTCATGGTTGCAAATGCTCATCCAAGGCAGGAGACAGAATTATAAGTATAATTTTCAGAAGATATCATTAACATGGAACTCAACCAAATACTGTCAAGGCATCCAAAAAGTGGGGACTTAAGACACTGCCATAGTAACAACTAACAACAGAAGTAATGAACAGAAAAAAAAAAAGAAAAAAAGTGACACAATGGACACCTTCAGTTTTCTTGGTTATCCAACCACATAGCATTACATGAAAATTATTATTACCAAGAAAACATTGTAAATAGATCCTTCCCAGATCACTTCTTGATGGGAGCCTTGTGCACTAAGCTTTGCCTTTTTATACATCCAGTATAAATGTACATTGACAACTAATAGCTAACAAGTACCACAGTGCAAGAGATGATCATAAATGAATGACAGTTTCCTTACATTCAGATTGGTATCTTTTCGTGCTGAACGATATTCTGCAATAAACATGGAGTCATCATTCAATAAGACAGAAAAGAACTCCTCTGCAGTGCATGGGAAATTTTCCTGTATTAAAGCAGTTAATAGATTAGAAACTATTATATCTTTAAAATAAAAGAACATAAAATAGAGAATAAGTACAATGGATACATTGACTATGCCAACTAGAACTTCCTCCTTTATGAAATCTTGAAACTTTGCAGTTTCAACTACACTCTCGTTTGGAAGTTTTATCTGTCTCCTGCTACCTCTCACAGAGCTGCTGTGTGCACGCAATGCAGATTGTGCCCATTCCTGTGTATCCAAGTAAAAGAAATCAAATGTTACAAGTTCTGGCTTCCAACTATCCAAATAATAAATGCAGAACTAAATGATAGAGAATTCCAAGAAAGTAATGCACAGAGCCCTTAGAGCAAACTGCAGCTTGAACAGACAAACATAAGAAGAAATCATCTGCCCGAAAAGATGAAAGAAATTTCCTGCTACAGAATTGACAAATAGGCATGTCTTTCATAAGAAAGTAGTACATAAACCACCATTATGATGTCTGGATAAAACCAATTAGTTTGAACCAGGAAGTTCAATCTCAAGAGTATTTAGTTGTAATCAGATGGCATGCGTTCCATGATAACGGGTGGGCAGAATAGAGGGTGCTACAGGCGCTCACCGATAATACAACAAGACAAACAGCAAAAAGGGAAAAATAAAGAACAGTATGCTTAAGCAATGTACTTCTGCACCATGCCTCTCCTCCTCCAGGAACCCCTGGCAGGAAAAAGCCATGGGGAATGGACATCAGCCTCAAATGGTGAAAGAAATACCAGATATTGTGGGGATACTGAAATGGTCCATATCAATTGCAACCCTACTGATTTAAATAAGTGATGCAGGACTGGAGATTCCATTTATAATAGTATTAAGATGGTTCAGTCCTAAGCCAGTGCCAAATAAACCAGTTCAATTCTATTAGTTGTTTCAAACAATGGCCCAGTTTCAGTTCTTGTGAACTTGCCAAAAAAAGACCTTTCATCCAACAAGTTTAAAACACTGCCAAAATCTATTGGGTCTTAATTTGCAAGGACATGTTAGCCTGATTTAATTAATGTGAAAAGAAGAATTTTTTGCTACAGTTTGATGAGCAACAAAAAATGCTAGGTCTAAGACAGGTCTATAAGTTTGGGTGAAAGATGAGTGGGCCATGTTGAAAGGTAAGTACCTTCTTCTCGGCTTCTATAGCTGCATGAAAGTTCTTAGCTGCACGTTGCAAAGCTCTTAAAGTATGATTTCTGTTCCAAAATGATGCAAACATGTATTTGACTCTCCCTGCATAGTGAATAATGGCAGAATAGTTTAGAGTTTAGACTGGATCTTAAAAAGCTATAAAAATTTGTCACATACAAGTTGCAACTGGATGTTCCAGAAGCTACCTACAACAAAAGCAAATATCTAATAGCATATAAGAGATGGCAAACAAAGAAGGTATTTTAATATGTTCTATCATGGCATGATATCCTTTCTTACATCAGATAAATAATTAGTGAACTAATAGAAAAACACATTTGAAATAGATTTGTTTTTCATTTCTATCTGTAGTTATATTCATGTAGATCAATACTGCATAATTATGATTCTGTAATTAAATTGCTAATACATAGAAATAACAACTTTCTAAAATGGCTCTTAGAACTCATGTAATTCATACATGAGACTGAAAAGAGATTTAAGACGAGAGGAAGTAAGAGAGAGCATGAGGAGCAGAAGAGGGACGAATGGTGAGAGCAGCGATAGTGGTTCCAGATAGTGAGTAAGAAGAGGAGGGCAGAGAGAGGAGGGAGGACAGACCTAATATCCTGATGGCATGCAGTCATGCGGTAGCTGGTTCTTGGATATAGAGGCAAGAGTTGAGCATTGGTTGGAGATTAGACAAAGGCAGAAGCCAGGAGGCTGTGGAGGCTCAGACATATGAAGACAACCAAGCCACGAGAAAGAGTTGACCAAGTATAGTTGCATGTGACAGGCAAGTAAAGTTCAGGCCGTTTAGGCCTTTAGGGCTTAAAAACAATATAGCTGACTTAGGTGACTCGGTTTGACATGAGTTGACCAAGCTTACCAAGTCAACTTGCAAGTCAAGATTCAATTCAGCCAAAATCCATTTCTTAATGCGAGTCAACTAGTCCAAATGGATTTGAACCATAGCATCAGATTTGAAACCTAGGATCATCTAATCCTATGGCTCAACTCACGATTCTGATGACACTAATTACAAAGTAGAGGGGCTTTTACCAACATTATGCACACCAATAACAAAAATAAAACTACCATTAATAATTCAAGAAAACAGAGAGCACGGGGATGAATATGAGACAGAATGAACATAGAGAATGGCATTTTTCCCGGATTCTTTGTGTCATGCATATACATACATTGCACCCAGTAGATACTCCACTGACCCACTTTCTAAAATTGTTGATATATATATATATATATATATATATATATATGCTAAACTAACTGATACCTTCAAAATATATCAAATGAGGCTTTGGACCCTCAACAAGTTAGCCTGGAATATATATGTATCTTCATATAGAACAACACAAAGTATAGAGTAGAAAAATAATTTTTATTCATTCAAAAAGTAGAAAAGTACAAGGTGATGGTTCTTCAAGTATTTCTAATATGCTACATATATCAAAAGCTAGAGAAACGAAACCTTCATGGCAAAAAAAAAAGTAATGAAGACAATATTGAGTACCACTAACCGTCTGGACTTCCTAGAGGAGGAACACCATGTCCTCCAGCCCCCATTCGAAGAATTATTGTGATAGCAGGGTTAATAACTGCATGTTGGCTTCGTCGTATCTGCATTACTAATAGCAAAGGCAATTGGATGTGTACATACAAAATAATATAGTACAAACTACATAGGAAATAACCAACATACCTCAGCAATGTCGCCAAAAGAAATAACCACCTAAAAATTTTGAAAAAACTACTTTTAGTTAATTAGGATTTAAAAAAAATTGAAACAAAATATATATTCATATGAGCCTTCAAATATCCTCAGTGATACTACTGTTAGAAGAGTTCAGTGAAAATTTTTATTTTTATCTAGTAATTAGTACAACAATATGCATAGTGAAACATTATTGCTAAACGAAAATATAAACATGGGTCCAAGAACAAAATTAACTTGACTAACAGTGAACATCAAGATGCTACTAGATATAAAAGAAATGACTATGGTTTGACGTATTGCTCAAAACGATATGGTACAAGCAGCACATACCGATCCTACAATTGACCGAAATGCAAACCATCCTGTACCGGGTGGTATAGGAGTTGGGGGGGCATATCAAGCGATAAACTCTTCATACCAGGTGAAATGGGGAAATTTGATAGTTACCGACTCGGACTGATCGGAAATGGTCAGATTTCAACCGAAATCAATCAAGGGCCTAGATTAAATAGGTTCCAACGGTCAATTTAGTCATTGGACCCATTTGAATGCCTACTTAACCTCATTCCTCCCTCCTCTTTCGCCCTATTTCAATCTCACATCTTCTAACACTCTTGCTCACTCAATCACTCTTTCTTTCTCACAAATTCTTACTCTTGTTCAATATCACCAGAAGAACCATTCGGAACGTGCCACAAAGCTGCTCATCAAAGTTCGAAAAAGATAAATCCGCTATCACTTATTTGGATATTTTTTTATTAAAATAAAACTAAATTTCATAATAGCATTTAAAAATCCATTATTGCTCACTAGCAGCAGAGAAAAGCCAATGACAAAGAAATAACTGATTGATATACAAACGTAGCATGGTTCAAATTGAAGATATGTGACAAACACCACTTCACTGTAAACAACAACAAATTCAGCTTGAACAAACAAAAATACTCCACATGATTAAGAAATTTAGTGATATGAGCTTTAAATGATACAAAAATCCTTCATGGGCAAAATTATTGGTATAGATGAAGATAAATATTTCCTTAGCCAACTAATCAGAAATTCTATATAAGATCAGCCAGACATTCTTCCACGATAATGATAACTTTTCAAGATTATATACCAGCTAAGAAACCTAAAATAGATAGTATAGAATTCACTGCTTGGACAGAACAAAGAGTGAAAGAAATCTTTAAGGTGGATAAGCTAACCTTCATTTGCTTAGAAAATACATTTGAGTGGAAACAAATGTGCCATGCAGACACGTACATGCGTCCATGGTATAGAAAAGATCTTTCAAGCGCACATGAATAACTGTGATCAGCAACCTGAGCAAAAGAACAAATATTCATCAGGTGACTCATGTTAATAACCTTCAATGCTAAGAAATGAATTACATTAATATAATAGATAACCTCATCAGGTGGAAGATCAAATATGGTCTGCAGAGGCCCTGGCTTCTGGTGGACTAAGGTAGGACCTTGTTTATCCAAAGACAATCTTCTTCGAGCATCAGCTCCAGCATAGCCATTCAATGCTCTGAACCAATTATTTGACAGATAATACAGTATAATTTTCACATTAGTATAGTACAAAACTTCATCGGCTAAAAGGAATTTACCCTATTTCAAAACCTGAAAAAAAATAAACAAAGAATAGTACTAAGGCACTTGGATGTCCTTTCATGAACATACAGTTATAAATTTATGATTCATGAAGGAAAGCATGAAATTTCGAACTTTTGGATGCGCATAATTGTCTAGTAAAAAGCTATAAAACAATTGACTATGACCGGTAAGCTCATCGTGTAGGCCAAGATCAGTCATTTCAAGTTTTATCAGTGCACACTGCAGCATACATCATATTGGTACTCAAAACAGGGTTGTACTAACTAACCTTGTTTGCTATCTAACCTTTGATTCTGTTTGTTTTTTGTAGGATGAAATAATGACCTAGTTGATTCAAGCTTTAATAAGAGCAATTTTGCATATTCATATTTGTGTGTATACATACATACATATACATATATAGACACACACACACATGTGATCGGGTTAGCAATTCTTGAAGCTTTCAGCTTGAAAATCACATTCCTCCATGGTGATCTTTGCAAAGCATCCACAGACAGCCACTGAATGGTGTATCAGGGACCACCATTGACAACATAAACATTGACAGAAAGATTGAGGTAAGTTTTTCCATTTTTCTGTTCCCTTGCTTGCCCCTCCAGTCTCTGATACTCTCCTCCTCTTCTTCCTTTTCCTTGTGTGGAAGTACGAATGTGACAGAACGAATGAGCTTTGGTATGATTGTTAGTTTGTTCTTTTGCAACATCAGTGACCAACATTCAAAACATGTGAACAGAATATTTATTTGCAAAGATAAGACTGCATATAATAACCCTTTCCACCCTGCTTTGGTGAAAGCCTCATGCACTAGAAGTCTAGAACCAACCTTTTCTTCGGCATAGATGTGACAGCATTTCATCATGCCATGTAAGACACAATGAGGTACTTAGCATCCAAGAATTATTCGTACACTATCTCAGTTCCAACCAATTACTAAGATTCACCTAAGAGCTACGGTTATGAGATCAAATTGCAATGCAAGATTTGAAATCTCAATGGTATGCTAATACCGGTTGGCAGCTCAACCAGTGATACAAATCGACATATAGAAACTCGATATGGGGCAATAACTGCTCGGATGAGGGAGAAAGAAGGAGAGAAAATGGGGAGAGAGGAGTAAGAAGAAGAGGTCAAGGAGGAGAAAGAGAAGGCAAAGGAGGAGGATAAGGCATATGAGCAGAAGAGATGGCAACAACACAACGAGGTGAAGGAGACAGCGGCAACGATGTAATGGGTCGGATGAGGCTCAGCAGGAAAGAAAGAGAGAGCGGAGAGCACATGGCGTAGAGAGAGAGAGAGAGAGAGAGAGAGAGCAAAAAAGAAAAAGATGATGGCTATGAGTGAAAAATGTCAAAAAGCCAAAAAAACTTATATTAAAGCTGGATGGTAGGCTTACTGCCTAGTACGTCTATGTGAATCAGTCATATTTCAACTGGCCCATCCCAAATGCTAAATCTACTGGTCTTTAAAATTTAAATACTATGCCCAACTGGAGTGGACAAAATTGCTTGGTTTGCATACCAATCATTAATCCTACTTGTAAAAAGTAAAAACCAACCCATACTGACCGGTATGGTCAGTTTCTGAACCATGTTGCCACCATGAGAGTTCCACCTAGTTGTGACATGATGTTTGGACAGGTCAATGAGTAGGACCCTGATTCAAGAAAAAATGAACTGAAAAATATTGTCTACATCATCCATCAACCACATACACATGAACCATTCATAAGAATGAAGCAAGAACTAAAACTTAAGTAAAACGAAAATAATTTTATGTCAATCAGTTGTCGGTAAAACTTAAAAGAGCTTTTACTTTTACCCAATAGCATCACAATATCATGATGTCAGAATGTTAGTGCATGCAAACTAGAGTAAGCCAAAAGAGATACACCATCAAATGTCAACATATTAAACTTAGGTACTTTCATGTTCCAAAATTATTGTGATCTAAAAAGAAAATCAGAACCATGAGGCCAAGTAGCAGAAACAAGTAATAACCTGGAAGAACTTGCTGGTAGCCTTGTGGTTTTAATATGAAGACAGACCTAGGAAAAAAAATAATTAAGTTATTGATACCTCAACATATGATTGAGCATTTATAAAGTTATAATGTAATCACAAAGTTATAATGTTACCTGTCCTGATGTGCTATCTAGAGTGTGCCAGATTGCTCCAGTTTGGCCTTCCTTTTCGACAGTAACAGTTACAGATCCAAGAACAGTGCTTTTCCATATTATATCCCAGTCATATATTGTTACATTAATCTGCAGGAATGTTGAAGAATATATTCAAATAGGCAATTACTCTGAATACCAAGTCATATTTGCATTTGCAACAGGGAATCGAAGCTATTATGGGCAAGGCTTAAGGCTTTTATTTTAAGTTCATAATTCAAAACTTGTTTCTTTTTGTTTTTTAAATTGGCACAACCATGCAAGACCAGTCTGTTGGTAATTTATGTACTCTTCCATTTGAAAAGTGCATATTGTAAAATGATACAAATTTAACAACCTGAAATACCACACTAGCAGACCTCATGTCAGAAATGTCATAGAAAGAACATCAGTGAAATGGTCGTTTAACTATTTTAGGCATTTTCAGCTAGGATGAAGGACAACCTGACCCACCTTTGAGAAATACAGTTAAACACGACATTTACTTAACAGATATCTTGACTGCTGATTATATTAAAGAAAGAAACAGTACCCATTTATGTAAAGTTGTAAACCCTTAAAGATATTAACATTACAGAACAATGTGGAGTACAGTGAACATAAGAAGAGACTAAAAGCATAATGTTACAACCTAAGAACCTATTAATAAACAGACTATCATATACCAGATGTGCAAAAGTAAACTAACACAAAAAAGTCAAAATTCAATCTACATATCAATCTTAGATGAATAGAGGATATCCATAAAAGCAGAATGACCAGTGCATTCTGACTTCTCTATCAATTAGCTCAATTAATCAATTTATTTCAAGACAATTTGACATAGTACTTGTTCTGGGATTTGAAGCAGGACCAAGTTTCTCTAAGCTATTGTGAATAGCACGTAAACCAACATTTCAAAAATCGACCATGCCACTTGATATTTCAATATTTACCAGTCTGACAAGGAAGCGGCAGGCAGACCAGGTGATTTCGTGTTGCCTGATTCAAGTGAGTTGTGGTCATCACCCGGCAGCTGGTAGTTCTAATTGCAAAGCAAAGGCATGCAAGGACTTGCCATGCAGTCTCACAGTTTCTTGTGTACCAATCAAATATGACCATGACACACACACAAACTGTGTAGTACCTACCACCCAATTTTCGGACCCAATATCAAATTTGAAACCCCCCAACAGCCACTTTCTGCTCCCCTCTTTCACTACTTCGCGTCCATTCACCCTCAGTCTCTCAAATCCCAGTCTCCCCTGAATCTTAATAAAATCAAAGATCAAACTCAAGAGAAGAAAGACATTCATAAATCCAAAAACAATATTGGCTCATTTGGTTAATTTTTCTTGATTATGGCTTTGTGCTTAAGATAGCATCTTAAGTACAATCTTTTCACCTTATTCCAAACCAGATCTATGCAAATATAGTGTGACTCAATTGAAGATGCAGAAGAACAGATCCGACCAAGATTTCTTTGGATCTTGCCAATTTCCTTGCATATATGGCCTAGACTCATGCAGATCTAGGATATATACATATGGTTTCTGTTTAGTTCATATATATCTGGCTTTGATTTCCAATACAAACGTAAATTTCATAGTTATGCATCTAAATAAGAACGATCTAGTGTGACAGCTAGATCATTGTTTAGATAACCACCATCACTAGGCCATTCCTCCTTGTGAAATGTCATTTAAGTGTTAATTGTATATGTTTTAAAATTTTACTTTATTGTAAATTGCAACAAAATACAATCAGCATAAAGAGACAGAAGATACTTTTACAAAGTGCTTAGAGTTGCCAACCAAAAAAATGCATCAGGACAAAAAGGGAGAAGGCCTTTGTAAAAAGAACTAAGAAATACCAACTATTGTTCATTAATTTATTCTTCAGGTGCTTGCCCAGATAACAACTTCAAGAAAAATGGAACCAAAATAACCTGAACAGGAAGCATATCAGCAAAAAAATTAAATTCCTCTCCCCATATCGGATTTCTTGAGCCAGGAACCATGGAGCTGCATGACATGAATGGTTGATAACATATTATTCACTAATCAAAGCAATAATCCAAGTAGAAGACTAATATTCTCAACTAATCATTCACTTTTCACATTTCTTGTAATTCAAGTTAAAACTTCATAATCACAGCTAAAGCTGTATGAACAAACTAATAACGAAATTAGATATTGAGTTGTAAACATATATACATATATATACATACATATATACACACACACACAAACTGGTTAGAGATGATTCTGAACTAAATCAAACAGAAAAATGAAATATTGGAATTTAATAATCCAAAAATTAAACAATATTCTATACTATTCTTAAGCTTAAGATTTGGTCTTTGCAGCTAATAGAGTGTTAACTTAATTTATTAATTTTTTATTAAGAAAATGATAATATTAACCTCTTTCCAAAGTAGGCTTCACTAATCACAACCTATGATGCTGAAGGATGTAATCTCACCAGAATGTGAAGCCTAATTCACATAGGATCAGTTAGCAAAAGTTCAAATAAAGTGTCTAGTCAGTACTTGATTCCGATATAATATGCACTTGTTTATGTCACCTATTTATTTACTCATATGACACAACTATGCCATATAGGCAATTCCTAACTCATAAATATTTCCTTTTCACCACTTATTTCTTTATCCATATGACACAAAACTATGTCTCTCCTATACAACTATTAAATTAGATAACTGAAATTTATAATTCAACAAAGTAGGCACCAAAAGACATGCATGCGCAAGAGGGCGCATACACGTACACACACAGATACGTATTACAAACAAATCTCAATATAATATAGTTGTATACAATGTCAAGCATTATTGATAAAGAAGTCTAAAGTGCACACGTACCTGAATCGCTTTTGTTCCCCACATGTAATTATTGCATAAGGATCAGATGTACCATTCAAATTTGCACCAATTAGGTTCTTTGCAGCCAATAGCTCTAGCTGAATAACAGAAAAATCCATATTGTAATGACAAAACAAAAGAAAATAATGTTAAATATCATGGTACTAAATAATCAAGCATAACTTCAAGGTTTTTCACATGCCAAACAACTGATGTGCTGTACTACTGAAGAAATAGAATGATTTCATCTCCATATAGGAGGCAGTTAAATTCAACAAAACAATACCTTGACTACATATGCGGAAGCACCTTGGGGGTCGACTTTGATCTGGTTCATCTACAAAATAAAGTGGACAACTGTATGTCAAGGAAATGAAAATTTATTTTATGAAACCTCACAGGTAAAGCAACCCACATTTATAAGGTTAGAGAATAAGAGAATAAGAGTATACCAAATAAAATCCCCCTCGATCATCAGTTTATAGAATAAGAGTACCAAATAAAAAAAGCTATCAAATTTATAAGGTTAGAATTGCATATCTATGACTAAATGATCAGGCAAACTTGACTCAGACTTGTGTGATAACTCGCCTACTACCTTGTTAAGTCTAATCCACTCTTAAACCCAAGTTAATAGTAGTATATTCATCAAACCCTTAAAAGTCAACCTAAGTCTTTTCCCAATCTAGATGTGAGATTAGATCAGGGTGTTAAAATCTCCTCGTTTAAGAGCGTGACATCCTTGTCAAGACCCAAACATAGCTCAAAATCAAACCCTAACACGGTGTACAAGATGTCTAGCCCAATGATGGTTTCATGTCGTGATGTGCCTTCTAACCCTGTCGTGTATGGATAATCCTTACCGTACTCAATTGAGCCCCTCACTATACCCAATACTAGGTCAACTGAAGCACCAATTGTCATGACCCAATCTGATGAGATATCTAGCCTACTAACTTCGTGAGCCTAATCCACTTGCACAAAATGCTTAAATCCAAGTTAATAGTAATACATTCATCAGACCCTTATAAGTCAATCTAAATATTTGCTCACTTCCGTTGTGGGACTAAGTCGAGGTGTTATAGAACCAATATAAATCAGTAAGTTCAATCCATGATAATACACCATCCTTCAAACTTTTCTCTTTACCTAACTTTGCATCACCCCTAATCATTGGGAACACATTTATTTCCTCTTTCATCGCTGGCCAAAGCCAATAGTTACAAGCTGCCATTAAAACATAACAGCACATTTAACTCCATAATCTTCGATGATCATGGATGCTGGATGCTGAAGGAAGAGCTGTAAGACAAGAAAATCAAAACAACTAGCTCTTGATTCAGACACTTGAAGAGTATAAACTTGGCAATCACAAAGCAGAAGAGCAAACCAATTAAAAAGTGGTCTTTTCTTTGAAAAGATTTCAGTCATCAATTAACTTTAGTTAATATAAAGATCCTTGTATTTAGATGTAACTTTGATGGATAATAAAAAAGGAAAGAGAAGGATCAGCTGTAATGATTTAATTGATGGAATATAAAATGAGCTTAGTCTGTCTAACTTCTTCATTGTCTTTACTACTTTCTACTTCCTCAATTTTTTTATTATGCCCCTTTTCATTCTCTTCTATTATTAAATTTATAGATTTAACAACCTATTTATACTTACTGCATCTATTCTTGGTTCATAAAGGCCTCCATAAACTGGTGCAGCCTCTGATCAACAAGATTACATCAAACAAATTATGAAGCTGTAATCAAAATCAAACAAGATCAATCCTTGATAATGAAACGAAAGATTTTTCCAGCACAACAGGACAAATCTTGCAAAATATAATCACCATCAAGGTAGAAAAAAGAGAGACGAGCTTGAATTGTCCAACCTTCTCCTTAGCATCCGACTGCCGTGCAGGCAGCACTCTGGCGGCCAGCGGGGCCTCGTCCCCACCAAGCGGCCGATCGTCATCGCCTCCGGCATCGCCGAACGATATCCTCTCCAGCAGGGAGTAAACACCGACCACGAGGAGGGCCGTGGCGACGGTGACCTCGATCTCCCACCACGAGGGGAAGAGGAAGCCGATTGAGAGCCTGGCGGGGGTGGTCGCATCCATGGTCATCAGAGAGGACCCTCCTCGAGAATCAATTTCTCCAGAGCCGGGGCGTCTAGGGTTTCGATGTGGGAGGGAGGACCGCGAGGAAGGAGGGGAGACGAGGAAGGGGGCGCGGCGCGGCCATCCTCTCTTTTTCTTGGAAGAGGCGGAGGAGTTGGTTGGAGGGAGACGGCAAACGCGATGCTAATTAATTGATGTGGTGGGGTCAGACGAATAACAAAAGAAGTGGTGTGTTTGACGCCGGTTGGAGTTACCAAACTACCCCTATTCTTATGTTGGAACCTCGAGACTGCCTCCCGTTTCCGCTCGCCTTAACGGAGCCGAAGGTGCCTGAACCGACCCGGAAACTTTTCTGGGTGACCACGTTTACCCTTCGCCAACTCATGCGAGATCTCGTTCTCACTATAGTTCTAAGAAGTTGAGAATAGATAGAATGTTACATCGACACTTTGTTCCTACGTAAATGTGCCAAGTTGTCTTAAACTTCCAATGGTGATAACACGGGGGCCGACAAGAAAGACGATTCTTTGTGTCACATCACCCGATAAAGTTAACGGGGTGATTCGGTCCGCCACGCGCATCATTTTCCGTTGTGTGGCCCCTGCGTGATGCGCCCCGGGGTGCCACAACTGCATCCAGTCACGAAAGGTGTAGGTTACACGTCTGACCGGTAACGGGTTCCGTTTCCGCGTCATTTTCTGTTAGTCAGGTCGTTGGACCCTTTTTTTTGTCTTTTTTTATTTCTTTTTTTTATTTTTCGAAAGTAAACGTATCGGATACGACGGTGATTTCGGCGAGATGAAAGGAAAATATTTCATGACGGTCACAGGTTTGACAAAGACTTGAATGTCATCGACTTTGACCAAATTACGTGTACGTGGAAATAATTTTGGTACATATATTTTTTCCATGAGAATTATTAGCTTGCTTTGACCTGCCAAAGCATTTTCTCTAGAACAACGTCGCTGTCATAGTGGAGAAATTATTTCTTCGTTTATGGATATGATAGATATGTTAGAAACAATGGGCTTAATTTATCCCATACTTTTAAGATTATATGTTTAGGCACAGCATAAGAGTTGGATTGTTAAGTAGTTTTAGGAGTTTAAAGTTGATTGAATGAGTCCTAATTATTCTTAATGAATTAAGATTTATTCTTATAAATATATGTTGAGTCCTGAAAGTACTCTTTTGGGTAAGTAACCAAAGTTATTCAGTAGAGATAACTCAAGATCTTGTAATTAATATATACAAATTTTAGTTTTCTTCCTAAGTGAAATTTATCAAACTACGTTAAATCATATTCTTTTGATTGTTAATCTAATAGTGAATTTTTTTTTGGTTTTTGAAATTTTCTTTTTCCTCTCAAACAAAGTGATATTAGAGCCTAAATGATTTGGTGATCAAAGATTTAATAAGTATGTCGTCCATTGTTTATACCGATGGCATTGTGAAAAAAATCTGATGAAAAAAATAGTTTTACCTCATGACAGATGATATGACATATTTTTGGCACCGCCCACTTGGACCCAAGCAAGCAGACATAACGATGCAGACGTGGAACCTCAAGTACGATGTAGTGCACAGCACGCACGTGGTAGCCAATCACTTGCCGCTCCCTCCGTAAGAATGATATCATCACAGTATAGCCACCTTGGAAAACTCGGGACGGCGCCGCGCAGTGTCGATCCGTGCAGGTCAATTAGCACTCGTACAGAAACTTAAGTCGGCCGCAGTAAATTGACCCCGTACGACCAACTCATCCTCATAGGTATAAAAGCTAACCCTTCTTAATAAGGAAAGGAGGCACTTCGAATACTCAATTCTCTTTCATTTCACCAAAAACTAATTTAAGCTTCAAAGAGATCGAGTCGGGAAATCTCCCTCCCGACCCCGACCTATGTGCAGGAGCTCAGTGACGAAGAAGCAGGTCACTCGTCAAGAGAGAAGACCATGCTTATGGGACGAGGCTCGAACCTGACCCAACCCGATGCTCACCCTCACCACCCAAGCATCAGCATGGGCGACCTTGTGCATCCAAGACCAAACCTAACCGTGCGAACACCTCGGTCACGACGTAAATGTTCACCAACAATAAAGGTAGACGGAGGATCTTATTGTTTAATAAAACTAAGCAAGAACGCTGAAGGGTTAATAGGTAAACCCAAAAAGATTAGAGTGTCCTTAAGGCAAAGTGCACGAGTACTATTCATCTTTTCATCGATAATAATATTGTCATTCATCACAATTATTTGGGATACGTTAAACAAATTTTATTTAGATAAAAAACTCAGCTAACAAGTTGTATCGAGAGCGAAAGTTATATGTTGACGATAGAGGACAACGTAAACTTTGTAAATATTTGAATATATTCAAAGGAATATTACATCAATTAAAGAAAATTAATATAAATATGAATGAAAAAGATAAGATATTGTTGCTTCTTTCATTCCGACTCTGATAGTAGTTTTGTGGATATGATATTATATAGGAATAATATAGTAACACTTGAATAATTTGAAATCACTTTAATATCTCATGCTATTAGGAAAAAAAATTAAAACTATAGATAGTGATGCATTGGCTGCTTAATATAAAATTTTAAGAGGAGAATTTTCTAACCGGGGTATATCTCAATATAGCAAGTCGAGATTAAGTATTAAAGATGTAAAGAGTACAAATATATTAGACGAAATTATTTAAAAAAAAAATATGGAAAAGATACTAGTAAGTGCTTTATTGTGATGGATGGTGATAGAGATGTTTTCACCATCTTCAAAAATAATAATATATATATTTAAAATAATTAATTTTTAGATTCTATTTATATTACTTATGTTTATTCTCAGAAAGATTATTTTGATTTACTGAATGATAAGTTGAGTCTATATAATAATTTTATAGTGGAGATCAAAATGATTGATATAGTGGTACATACTTTAGAGATGATATGACTTATATTCCAAAGATGCCGAAGAATTAAATTTCTTTGGATCATTTAGTTTCTAAGGGTTTTGATTATAAGGTCGGAGGTGAAGTTTTGAAAGTTACATAAGGTTGTTTAATCATAATAAAAAGAATATTGCATCAAGGCTTGTACCATTTGGAAAAAAAAGTACAATAAAATCATCAAAAAAGCTGAAAACAAGTTGCATGTGCAGGGGATGATAGGTTTATATGACAACGAGCTTTATTTGCAGTTGTGAGGAGAAAAATGCTACTAGTGGTAAGATGATAAAATAAATGTCTCACTATAGAATTAAGCTATTAATTTCATTCTAATTATTAATTAATTGATTTGAATCGAATTGAACCGATTTTAATTTAAGGATATCAATCTAATTAAATTTATTATCCCAAATTATTTTATTGATTTAAACTAATTAATCAAATCGACACAAACGTCAAATTTTACAAAGCTTAATTTGTAAAAATATTTTTTTTAAAAAAAATATTTAAAATTATAAATCAATCAAATTAATTGATTTTAAATCGATTCGATTAGATGGATTTGAATTGATTTCGATTGGGACTATTTTATTTTAACTGAATCGAACAAAAACGCGACGAGGTTCGATTCGATCTAACGGCAGGAGACGCACCCAAAGAGTGAGGAATCCAGGTGACGTTGACCGGGTGCAACAGCAACAGCAACAGCAACCCCACCCCACCTTCCCTTCCCCGTCCCTCTCCTCTCTCGTTCTTGCCGCGACGAACCCGAAATCCCTTCGGATTCCATCTATCCTTGATCGAAGAACAACCAGGCGTTGACCCCACAGAGGTGTCTCTACGAGCTTTAATGCATGTCTGGTTTGTTGACGCAGTTATTATTTGATAGCGTTCTTCGAATTTTAGGGAAACATCAGTTCTTGAATATACCTTGTGACCAGTTACGGTTTAGGGTTAGCTCGATTCGAAATGCATTGTTTAGTCACACATTAAATCGGGAACATGAAATAGTTTGCTTTGCTTATATGAAAAATGTAGTCAATTTGTTGGATCTTGGATCGATTCTCTGCATTTGGTGTATATTATGTGAAGATTTCTTGTGCATTGCTTTCTTAGTTTGGTTCGTTCTTGTAACATCTGTTTGTTTGTGAACTATGCTGCATGAACGAAGCTAATTCTCGCTTCGTCTAGAATCTGGAGGTGAAGATACATCACCAAACCTACCATTAGGTTCTGAAAAGTTCTGTAATTTGTGAATTAGATTTTTCTCATTTTTTTCTTTTTGTTTTTCATTACTGAAGTATATTATTGCCATTATTTTTTAATGAGGATGATGATGAGCGGATTGCTCAAATCTGTCTTGCAAATACTTTCTTGACGCCTTGTAAAGCTTATTCTTGCTTCCTTTGCCCTCTTTAATTGTTGGTCCCTGGGTCATCATATTTGCTCTGTTTTTGAGTCAATGATACATATGAGATGCTCTTAACTGTTAACTGAAGTTCATTAGCTGACCTATGTTAAACAATACTTACATGCAGAGCAATTTCAAACAAACTCTTAGGAAACAATCAAGAATGCAGTGGATTTGTCAACAAATGCTGCTGGTTTGCCAAGATGAAAAAAAAAAAAAAAACTTTTGTTTTTTTGGTTTTACATTTTGAGAGTCATATTGAATTCTTGATACCTGATGATGAAGATCTCAAAAAAATAAAGCATTTTCATAACTTAATGCGGGAAGATCAAACACCAGATGGCTGGACAACTGGGTAAGAAGGTTATAACCTTTTGGAATTTAACCTTATGTGATCGCCCGCAATCTCATTTCTTCAGTTTACTTATCATAGTCTCATCAAGCTCATGTCGTTTAAGGTTTAGTTTTCTGTTCCGAAGAAGCAAATTTCAAATATGGCATGTTGGTAGACACATATCAGGATGATAGGATAAAAAGCCTGTCAAGTATGAAACTTCAAATAGAAACCAAGGAAATCAGGATTTTGATACCAGTATCTGTTGCATCTTCTTTCAGATGGATGCCCTGTCTCAGAGAAGGTATCAGGGTTCTGGTTCAGGAGCCAGTCATTGCTGATCTTACCCTTGATGTAGGATGTCTTGTACATGTCTTCCCCTCTCTTCCTTCTTACTTTCTTTCATCTGAAGCATGTGGTTTCAGGCCTTTTGCCCTGACTGTTGGTGTTATACAATTCAATTAGTGGATGTTGAACTCTAGTGAATTTCTTGTTGATTGGCATGTACGGTACTTGTAAATTCATTAGTTATTCATTAGGATGGTCTTTTGGTAAAAATCTTGAGGTATCATCCAAATCTGACTTGGCTTTAATTGGGAAGCTACTATTCTATAGTGGCTTCACCCAGATGAAATTTCTAGTGCAGGTTTAATGCAACTAGGTTTGCTGGCAGCATGAAGCTAAAGGTGCAGCCTTGTTGTTCAAGCCACTTAGACAAAAATGTTATTGAGGAAGAAGTGAAGTATTTTGTCCATGAGAAAGCTTAGGTGATATATGTTTAGTAGATATTATCAACTTGCATCATGAACACCTTGGCCTTGGTGTGTTAACAACGTGATGGCATTGGATCATAAACCACAGATTTTGCTTCAGATCTTCATTTTTAGGTATGTATGTGCTGTATTTGATGAATGCCCATTCTAGATAAGGTTCCTACGGAGTTATATTCTTTGATCGGCATGAAGTTTGAATTTTATCATAGTTATGCATGTCCATGGCATATAACTGAAGTTTGATTAATAAGCTGCTTGGTGATTCTTGGACAACTTTGAGTGGGCTGAAAGGATATACCGAAAAGTTTGGGCTGGCTTACATTTTGATAATGAAAATGGTCTTGCAGGTATCCAAAGATGTTGGCAAGCAGGTCAACCAAGACCGGTATGTCTGATATAGTCATGGTTTGTTCTTAATTAATGCCTTCTTGTCATGTCTTCATTTTTTATGCTTAAAGAAACATATCTACGAGATGCCCCTGTAAATAAAATATAACAGGAAAAAGGAATCATGGTTTGTGTTGTTCAGGCATATTACAGTCTTTGCTTTGCTGACCATCGATTGAAGCATGGTTGAATGCATTTTACTGTAACTTGCGGATGCTTCATGCTGCTCATTTTGGTGCAGTCATTTGTCATTCTAAAGTGCCCGGGAATCTTGTTCACTTTGTGAGCACAAGGGCAACCATGTAACGAGGAAAAAGATGCGAGAGGGGAGGACAAAAGATGCAGGAAAGTAAAGCCATGACCAATTATGCAACACTTCCTACTAGGCATAGGGACTGTTCTGAGTTGAGCAATGGTGCATGCATGCCAACATTGTGGGGTCTCAAATCTAAAAGAATTCTTAACCTTTTCTTTTTTCTCATGTGGCCATCATAGGGTCCAGGAATCGAGCATCTGGTCTGCTGCTACATGATCCTTTTATCTTTTTTGACCCCTAAGAAGTAGGAGTTGATTTTGATTAAGCTCTGTTTTAATTTATTTGGACAAGTTATGATGATGTTCTCCTTCATTTCCTTGATGACCAGAGATTTTAGCAGGGCAGTCAAACTGTTGTTTGGTTGACTTTGATCAACTGGACTGTTTCCAAACCTAATTCAGTAAAAACACAAATCTTACAGACTTACATGATGGTTTTTTTTTTGTAGGCTGAGATTTTAATTCTGTTGGACAATTTTGAATGAACACACATGTCAGGTGGTTAAAATTCCATGCTAAGTTACATAATTTAGATGTATATTCATAGGAATAAGATTGGCATTTCTTATAATATACTCTCTTATTATGGTTCTCTTTTGCTATAATATAAAAGAAATATAATATTTTTTTATTTTTTGAATTTGATTATTATGATAGTAAATATTTTAATGCAACTGCTGCATTTGCAGGTGATATCACAAGGGGAGGGTGGCATGGATGTGTCCATAAATGCCAAATGTACTTGGTACGGTACGTGTTCATTGTTCTTTACGTCCTATTTATGTTTGCAGTGAAAACTCAGTCGGCAGAGAGGTGTCCTTCTCGTCACGTAGTAACACGTTAAAATCGTTTAGGTGCAACCAGAGCAAATGACCCAAGTGCATATAATAATACAATTGAACATGAACATGAACATGAACATGAATATAATAATACGATTGGTCGTCATGTGAAATCTTACTGCACTGTGCTCAGTCTTCACCCGGTTTCCATGCATGGGGATCTGCGTAAAAATATGCCCCAACCATGGATATGATATCATATCATATCATATCATATCATCATCGAAAAAGAAGCTTCATCAAAACCCTAAGAATAATGCAACGGATGGATGTTAGTGTGTTGAGGAGTGTCCACTAAAGCTAATGCAACGGTTCTGTTCACCTTTCTTCCCCACGGCTACGTCGACCGTTGGAGGCTTTACTTAGGAAAACATGTGTGTGGCCTTTAGGTTCTGCCTATTCTGCTTCGGCAATAATGCCATTTTGTGTTGCCTTTGTTCTTTAGCTCCGAGAACACATGCAGCTCTTTAGGTAAGATTTATTGAGAGAAAAGCTTTATCTTTTTTATTTATTCTCACTTCTTTCGTTTAATAAATTATTAGTAACCAGTGGGGGGTAAGCCTTTGTCAAGATTATTCAAAATTATTTGCAACCCATATTCACAGTAAAAGAAAAAGAAACAAAAAAAAACCTATATTCATACATCTATATATTTAAGTTTAGCACATATATATAAAGTCTAAGAAAATATATTTATTCTCATAAGGTTAACCTCAGTCAGTTGACTATATTTTGATATGTATATAAATACATTTTAATATGAATTAATCATGTCAATCATAATCATGTTAACATGAACTAGGTTTAATATTAAACCATATTAGAAATATTTAAGCCAAAAATTTTTGCTGGATTTTAATGGAAATTTTTACATAATCATGGAAATTTTTATGTATATATATATATCATAATTTTGAGATTTTTTTTAAACCGTCCAAACTTCAAGAAATTCTTGTAGAGTGGCTTTGGTCGTGTAAAAAAGATCGTTTAACCCTTGTCTTCATTTGATCTATTGTCGTCTTTGCCTTTGCTCCCTCGTTAGACCACAATAGTTGTTTCTGCGTTATAGGATTCGTCACCCGTTGTCCTCGAGAGGGGGTGGGAGGGTTGTTGTTGCCTCTATTAATCTCGTCGATCTTGCTTTTACATGCCTCGCCTGCAGCACTCTTGTGAGGAAGGAGGTGACAGTGGCCCTTGCACACCCCCCCCCCCTCTTCCTATGCGAGAGATGTGAGCGAGATTTGTAGGGACGGGCTCGATAGAATTAATAGAGGTGGTAGCAGCTCTCTTATCCCTTCTTTTTCGTGTGAGAGCTTCTGGCAACGAATCCAACAAGGTAAAAGGGAGGGGAGGTGATTGCAAGGGGTTTGACGAGGTTTTGACCTCGTCAAAACCTTTTTTGCTAGTCATCTTTATATGCAATCACACTTGTGTCACGAATGTTTGTAGTAAAAGAGGATCATTGATGGGGGTAGAGCGAAGCAATTGACGAGATAAATGGCGATGATTACTACGGATAGAAGGATTATTTAAAAAATATATTTAGTAAAAAAAAATAAATTGAGATTTTATTAAAAAAATCAGTTATAATTTTTTTTTCTTCCGGAATTCACTTATATATAAATAAATAAATATAATTTTGCGGGGAGAGCTACTTCGCCGTTGCCGTGCTTATGATCAAGCGTGACTAGAGTTTGATCAGATGCGCACCGTCCATCTGTACTTTTGTTCCAATTCGTACGTGTCTCGGGGAACCGTTCAGTCTTCTGGCGGTGGTGTGACGTAGCTTCTTGTCGTTTGCCCCATCCCGTCTCCCCTCTCTCGTGCTTTGCGCCTCTTTTGCTGTCGGCAGACCAACAAAGCCTGGCACTTAATTTAATCCTTTTGTTCTAATTATTATGTGGTGAGATTTGTTTTCTATTTTCTCACCACATCATTTCAACGTTATGATTTATTATTATCATCATCATCATTTTATTCAAACAATTATACGTAGCACTGAAGGGTACTCAGAAT
This sequence comes from Musa acuminata AAA Group, assembly GCF_036884655.1. Classification (NCBI taxonomy): domain Eukaryota; kingdom Viridiplantae; phylum Streptophyta; class Magnoliopsida; order Zingiberales; family Musaceae; genus Musa; species Musa acuminata. The sequence goes on from NC_088342.1 coordinate 45,671,699, forward strand.
TTGTTTTCTACAACAACTCATGGTATTAATCTGTCTCGCAATTCACGTTATAATACATAGACATATTATTATCTTCAAATTTGATAGTGTGTGGTCTGACTCAAAGCGAAAGCAGGTTCATCTAAGAATCCCAAAATGTACCTGATAGATCTGACATAATTAATTTTGTCATTAGGTTTTTATTATCTCTGCAACTTAAGTCTTCTAATTATGTCCAATTTACTTGTCCCTAACTTAATTCAATATCATTAGGTTGTCAAGATCAGTGTAATTAATATACCTAAAATATTTTATTATACCAAACCTTTTCATAACAATTATTCTCATTAGATAACAAAAGGAAAAACCATGGTAATTAACCACTCAAGGAAGGAAGGAAGGAAGGACATCTCCCACATGAATGCTGGTACCTTCTCCCAATCATCTTAAGCTGTGAGGGCACATATCCTGTGGATGCTACTAACGAAGAATATGCTAATAATATATAATTGGGCACATCGGCCTCCCAATTATGTTCACGTGCACAGCCTCAATATTCTCTCGAGTTGTATCGCACGGCCTTTTTATTTCTATCTCCTTATCTTAGCCTTCTTTGCCTGTGGTCGTTGTGACATATGATTCTCTTCGGATTTGTGCTGCAAATCGAAGAAAATTTATTTGATTGATTGTGATCAAAGCTCATAATGAAGTTGATTTATTAACGTCTAATGACACAACTTAACGGTTGTAATTAAGCATAATGAGTGGGCATTAGGAGTGTGCCACCTCCCTCAGTTTTCTAAACTAGCTTCTGAATCGAGTACCCGCCTCGGTTACCCATGTGATCATTGGAGGTTCTGCAGGTGGGTCCCTTTCTCAACTATTCACGTGGACCACTCGTCTTTTCCTCCACAAAACAACAAGTTACAGGCTCACTCCGCTCAACACCATCAACATCGATCTTCTTCTTCTTCTTCTTCTTCTTCCTCCTCCTCCTTCCCTGCAACCTCCTCTGTGCATGCATGCGCTTCCTTCCGCCTTACCAACCCCAAGCTGACCTCATCACGTAACGTAAACGCATAGCAATTTGCATAGAGACGTACGTACTACACAGCATTGCTTGCTCGCGTCCACGATGCCATCTCTGTTTCACAACCGCAGAGCTCTCCACGTACCTTTCTTCCCTTTGCCTTCCGCCTCTCCTCCTGCGGCTTCTCCGTTCCCAAAGTACCCCTTTTCCTCCGCTTCCTCTTCTTCGTCTTCTTCTTCTTCTTCCTCGACCTCGCAGCAGCAGCAGGGTTTCTTTCCGTCGTACCCCGCCCCGCCAAATACGACGCAGCCCACCTTCCCCGCCAACCTCTCCTCCCTCATCTTCCCCAGCTCCAGCTCAGCCCCTCCCCGCCACGCCCCCGCCTCCCAGCTCCTCCCCGCCATCCTCCTCCCCCTGCTCGCCCTCGCCGCACTCGCCGCCGCCGCCGCCTTCTTCATCCACCGCCGCCTCCGCCCCTCTCGCGGCGATGACGCTCGATCCGACTCCCTCCGCCTCTTTCCCCCGTGCTCCGCCGCCTCAGACCGCAAGCCTCCCGCGGCCCCCGACTTCCTCTACCTCGGCACCCTCGTCGACTCCCGTGGACACTACCATCGCCCCTCCTCCTCCTCTGCGGCTTCCGAACCGGCGCCCCGGTCGCCCCCCCTCCAGAAGGCTGGCTCGCCGGAGCTCCGTCCCCTCGCGCTGCTCTCTCGCCAGGTCCAGCAAGGGTGCGAGAATGCCGACGGCGGTGGGTCGCCGGCGGAGGAGTTTTACTCGCCCGACGGGCCTTCGAGCCCGGGGAACGCGTCTCCGCCGGCCGAGGCGGGGAAACGCGCGTCCGGGAGCTCGACGCTGAGCACGGGGTCGTACCCGTTGTCTAACTCAGTATCATCTCCTTCTCCGTCGTCGCCGACGATTCCGTCACCGCCCATCGGGTACAGCCCTGCGCATTCGAGCGGCAGATCGCTCAAGAGCAAATCCGGGAGGGACTTCGTCGTAGGAGGTGTTGGATTTCAAGATCCGCTGCAGCCACCACCGCCACCACCACCACCGCCTCCGCTGACTCCTTCACCGCCAAAGCGAAGACCCGCTTCACCTTCTCCACCTTTTTCACCTACGAAGAAGGAATCCGGTGAAAAAGTGGCAAATTTGGATTTCTCGGGCCCGAAGACGCCACCGTTGAGATTCGGGGGTTTCTCTCGCAACCCATTCGCTGTTAGTCCTCCACCGCCACAAAGGCAAGCTCCGGCACCACCACCACCTCCTCCGCCACCGCCACCGCCACCGCCATATGGATACTGGGAGAGTCGCATCAAGAAACCAGTGGATTTGCAGCCGTCGGATCTCGTGCTGCCCAAGCTGGGATCAGTGAAGGATCCCTCATCTTTGGAAGAATCGTCAAAGAATGTGGTGGGGAAGAGCGAGGAGACCCCTCGGCCAAAGTTGAAGCCTTTGCTCTGGGACAAGGTCCGGGCGAGCTCAGACCGAGCAATGGTGTGGGATCAGTTGAAATCGAGCTCATTCCAGTAAGATCTTGATCTTGATTTTCCATATTCAACACTGGATTGCTTCAAGAAAGGTTATTTTTTTGCCCCTTTTCCCCTCATTGTTTGGAGAACTGATGGATTGGCAGAGTGAACGAGGAGATGATCGAGACTCTGTTCATCAGCAATGCAACAAACACCGCACCGAAGGAGATGAATAGGCGGCAAGTACTTCCATCTCTGACTCAAGAGAATAGAGTCCTCGATCCAAAGAAGTCTCAGAACATTGCCATTCTGCTGCGGGCCTTGAATGTGACTAAGGAGGAAGTATGTGAAGCTCTGTTGGAAGGTGTGATATACTTCTGTTTTATCAAGTCTCTTAAACCTTCTAGCTAGTCTGGTTAATTCAAATCCGATTTTGCAAATTTCTTCTTAAATTGAATTATCATAGCAACTTCTATGATTTTTTTTGTTCCTTCATTGGTAACTGAAGCAAACCATTTAGACGTATAGAATGAAGACAGAGAGTCAACTGTACTGTGAGTTGATTATGCCTGCAGCATTCTTGGTAACACTCTAAATTAAAGACAATAAGTTGCTGATGCTGATTACTTGGTTGTCATTTGAAGTAGTTGCAGTATGTGGTAGGTGCCCCTCGGTGGCTCCATCTTGATCTGCCAATCAAAGATCTAAGGTTTCATGAATTGCTGCCTCGCTACTTGACAGATGTATTATACCAGACATAACACATACTTGTACTTCTGCCAGCATTTTTTCTTAGTTTGATCATCATGGCTGGTATTGGGCATGGTAAATTTCAATTTGGCATTAGGAGGCATACTTGTATCTTCAGAATGTTGGACAGACCATCACAATTAAGAGAGAATATCTGCTTTTTGTCCATCCTGTTCTTGCATAAACTTCTGAATTTTTCTGATAATGTTGCTTAAACAGTTGGTTCTATTGAGATGGAAGACAGTGTAGTAGTTACTGTATCTGGGACTGTATAATGTACACAGTTACGTATGAAGCTCTGTATAAATATCTAGCAACTAGTTTATCTGAATTTGGATTTTTCATGCTAGCATATTTGTTTGTGGATTCAGTTACTTGTTAGCAATTACATACTGGACTGACTGAATTGTCATGTGCTTGTTACTACTGTAATAGAAGTGAGACTTGTATGCTAACTTTTGCATTGCCGGTGATACATGTTATGAAATACTTCCAAGACTTTTGCCCAATAAATGCCTGGTTCAGCCATGTGATGGAATAGAGCAAAGCACACCTACAAGTAATTGCCTGTATGGTGAATGTTGAAACTAATGTTTCCATTGCACCTAATTGTTCAAGAGTGGAAGGTGGATAATAGAAAATATCAATTGGTCCTAATATATTTGTGATCTGAGTCCTGGCATAATAGGGTTCTTGGCTTCATATGGTGAAGGACCTGGATCAGTGCCAAGTCACAGCAACTTATCTATGCTATGAAAATATTTCAATCCAAGCATCCTAACTAGTAGTCTTGATAATCTGCCAGATAGCATCCCTACATCCTAAAGATTGTTCATAATCTAAAGAGACTGGCATATGGAACCCTCATGCATGTAATATATCAGTAGCAATGGGTTGATAGGTCATCTCTTTGCTTGTCAGTGTAAAATTAGGCATTGGCATGCATAGGAGAGAAACAGATATTTCAGAAGTCGAACAAGTTAAATGTACCAGCACAATACTTGGAAGTGGATTTTCATATTATTACACATTGCTGTAGATATCAAATACACTCTTCTCTAATGATTTAGCATTTTCAGTAATTTATTAATTATTATGGTTATCTGTTTCCTTGAATCCTATAAACAAGGCTCTAGCTCTTGCTGATGGTTCAAACTTGAAAATTTTGGTGGTAAGGAACAGCTGAAATGAGAATTGATCAGAAGGAAACATAGGCAACCTAATTATGGCAATTAAAATATATGTGCCTGTGATCGAAGTCACTAATGTGAAAACATCAGTTTATCCCGTTCTTTATAGTTATTGATGCATGTAATGCTTGTAATTAGCTGTCGGCAACACTAGGTGAAAGCATATGAACTGTAATACTTCATTATTGATCTACTCTTTCTCGGTTATCCAAAGAATTTACATTTGGAAGGTTAACTGTTTGCAAGCCTCTCCTCTTACCTTTACCTGTTCTCCCAGTTGTTGACATATTAAACTTCATAAAATATCATATCTAAGTCTTTAGCAGATTCCTTTTTTGTGGTTACCTTTCATTATCCATTATCCGTTTGAGAAGTTTGAAGTTGGCCATTTTTGAATGCAGGTAATGCAGATAGCTTGGGAAATGAATTGCTGGAGACCTTACTAAAGATGGCTCCTAGCAAAGAAGAAGAGCTCAAATTGAGAGAATACAAAGATGACTCACCAGTCAAGCTTGGTCCAGCAGAAAAGTTTCTCAGAGCAGTGCTTGAAATACCATTCGCATTTAAGAGGGTGGATGCCATGCTTTACATTGCCAATTTTGATTTGGAGATCAATTATCTTAAGAAGTCCTTTGAAACTCTTGAGGTAAATCTACTAATGCTTCTCGTAGTTTTTAATTTATTATTTTAAGTTCTTGGTGAAGGATGATGCATATTGATATATAAAATTGACTTAATGGATATTAAAAAATTCACCCTGCAAATCTTGCCATTGTTCATATGTGTTTATCTTCTACTGTATTTGTATTCCAAGCAGTGATTTAAAAAGGTGCTCGGGCGCTCGCCTAGGCGCTCGGGCGAGGCGAGGCGAGGCCCGAGCGCCTCGCTTCACTTCCAGGCGGTGCGCTTCAAAGAGGTGCCGCCTGGGCGCTGGGCGCTTCGGGTGAGTGCCTGGGTTAAACCAGGCGACCGAACCAGGATTTTAGGTATGGTTCGATCTCCGGTGGTTAGTTGGTTCAATCGGAACTAATTAAAACCGATATCAGCTGTCGCTGCCCAACCCTAACCCTGCTCGTTGTAGCTACCACTCCCGTTGCTCGCCGTGTCGCTGCTTGCTACCGCTGTCGCTGTCGTTATCGCCGCTCCCGCTAATTGCCGCTCTTGCTGTCGTCGCTCGCCGCTGCCGCTGTCGCTGCTCTCGCTGCCTCCTTATACTCCCGCTGCTGTTGCCTCCTTACACTCCTGCTGTCGCTGCCGCTTCCTCTTTTCTCAATCAGCACCCTTTTATACTCCTCTTCCTTTTTCTCCTTCTGTATACTGTTAACAGTATACTAATAATAGTATTTGTATTTATTGGATTAATAATATATTATTTTGATTTTAATACTATTAATTTTTTTTAATTTAATAGCATATTTTTATTTAAAATTTTAAATAATTATATTTATTAATTATATTATATATTTTTATATTTTAACGCCTCGCTTCACTCGGGTGAGCGCCTAGCGTCTTTTGGTGCCTAGCGCTTTTTAATTCACTGATTCCAAGTACGTAGCCCGAACACTCTATGCTATATTATGCTGAATAATGGTTGTTATACGTGTAATAAAGACCATTGTAATTAATTTGAGGTTTTTTATTATATAAAAATAACCCCAAAAAGGGGTCAGTGTAACCCATATCTTCTCTTACAGTTGTATAATAAAAATAAATACCTCCATAGAGTCTCACTATTCACCAAATAAAATATTTTTAAAATTTTGAATTAATTTCACTTGAAACAATTTTTAATTAGTGTTTTATTATTTAAATAGTGAATTTGTACAATAGTATCCCTTATTTCCTTTTGTATTCCACAGCAGTTTCCGATATGTTGAATACCAGAAATTTTTTGGCTAATTTATTTATTTTGTTCTCAATAGATGCTTGTGATTTAAAATTTATTGCAGAACTATTTTTGTACAATGGATTTAAATCTCTCTATTTTAAATATCTTTTATCTTCTGATTTTGGAAGCCACAGCCTTACAAATGCTTCTGCAGCATCTGTTGATTTGCCCTATATCATTTATGAGTTTCTGTGCTTAGTTTTTAAATTTATAGTATACAAGAACATGCAAGGAAACATACTACTGGATGTGACATCGGTTTGCAACTTTTGGGAGGCATAACCATTGAAGCATCTGTCAGTAAAAATAAGTCAGCATTGTGGGGTCAAGCTTTTTTAAGCCATTTAACATTGCAGGGTATAGGTACTTTACACAGCCATTTACTATTTAAACTAAACTTGCTCAAAAAATTTCATTTATATAAAAACTAATTGTTGGAACTGCTGGAAAAATGATTCCGTCTTTGGAAATATAATATGAGTTAGAAGATGGAAAATGCATAATGAATGGATAACTAGTATCCAAAAGTGATTTCATTGTTTGAGCTTTATTTTTGCAGAGTTGCCACAGAGGAATATAAACAATCTCTTCACTTACCAGAATGTTTCCTGGATTTGCTTTCTTTGGGTAGAATAAAGTGATGGATGATTTGTTACATTATACTTTATTAGTTAGATCCATCATCAGGGCGCTAGATGTTCCCATATGCTTTGATCTTGTTTTTTATTTCTGTCTTATGCCCTTTCTTCCAATATTGATGGGGCTGAAACAGCTCATATGCCAAATGTCTTATTGTACTTCAACCCTAAACCCTGTACTAGTTTCTTTATTATTTTATTATGCTTTGAAATTTTGCATCACGGTTTTCTGAAAATTGTAAGTATAAACATGAATTGGAAGATGAAGTAGTTTCTTTAGATAATGCTGTTTATTTTTCAAGTTTTGTGACTCTTTTAGTAACCAATTTCCAATCCTCCAGGCAGCCTGTGAAGAGCTGAGGAGCAGTAGGTTGTTTCTCAAGCTTCTAGAAGCTGTCCTGAAAACTGGGAATCGCATGAATGTTGGCACTAATCGTGGTGATGCGCACGCCTTCAAGCTCGACACACTTCTCAAACTAGTAGACATCAAAGGCACTGATGGCAAGACTACACTTCTTCACTTTGTTGTCCAGGAGATCATAAGAGCAGAAGGCTCTCGCCTTTCTGGCACCAAACATCTGACAGCCGAAAACCTAAATACTCTGCAAGACGACCTCGAGTGCAAGAAGCTCGGCCTCCAAGTTGTTGCTGGCCTGGGAGGCGAGCTTAGCAATGTGAAGAAAGCAGCTGCAATGGACTCTGATGTCCTCTGCAGCTATGTCTCAAAACTTTCTGGAGGAATTGGTAAGATAACTGAGGTTATAAGATTGAACGAACCGTTGCAGTCAAACGAGAGCTTTCAGAGGTTCAACGATGCCATGAATGGGTTCCTAAAGAAGGCGGAGACTGAGATCGTAAAACTGCAGGCTCAAGAAAGCTTGGCACTCTCCCTGGTCAGGGAATTAACCGAGTACTTCCATGGGGACTCAGCCAAAGAAGAAGCTCATCCTTTCAGAATTTTCATGGTAGTAAGAGACTTCCTGGCCATTCTTGATCAGGTATGCAAGGAGGTAGGAAGGGTAAACGATCATAGCTTCATTACCTCAACTAAACAGCAACCAGCACCTGTAAACCGAACCCTGCCGCCACTGTTCCCAAGATTACATGCACTGCGATCTGAAAGTTCCGACGAAGAAAGCTGACCAACATTGTCATAGATGATCTTTGTCAGTGCGTCGCCTGGTTATCAGCTGGTAAATGCGGCACGACATAGATTAGAAGCCAGGTTATTTATATATATTTTTTGTACCAGCAGAATCTTAATGCAACAGAATTTTGTGAATAATTATGGCTATATATATATATATATACATAAATCTAGATCATAGAAAGTGGTGGTGGGGAAGATGGCATTGTGTAGAAGGATCTTGTTTGTCATTGCATGATTGTTATCCAGAAACATTCATCTAGTTAGCAGCTCCAGTATTCTGATACATATTTGCATCATGTTGATGTGTAGCACACACAATGCCATGAGTTTAGGCTGCAGACAGTGTATCACCCACCTGTATTTATATCTCCAAGATGCTTTATTGTTAAGCCTGCTTCTTTTCTTATTTCTGTCCCTTGATAGATTTATATTGAATGATCTTGTTTGTAGATATTATTGAATGCAGCAGGTTGGATGGATGTGCATCAGAGTTTATGACAGAGAAAGAAATAAATGGTTAAAAATGCCTACCAGAATTGTTCCTCTGCAAACCCTCACTGACTGAACTCTTGCTGTTGGTTGCTCACCTTGCGTTTGCCCTACCGGAGGCCTCAAAGCACACTGAGATCCGACGATGGAGGTCATATAAAGGCGGAAGTCAAAAGCAGAACTATGTCGATGCGACATGATCTAAATCTCTGAGCCTAAGTTTCGATCGGTCAACGAGATCAAGCTCCATCTAGAAGTTCACCCTCCGAACAAGGTGTGTGTTGTGTTGCTGCAAGCTAATCCAATTTCGATTCTGCAAGTGCAACCACGCTGTTGAGCTGAACTCGTCCTGCTTTGTGGAATGCATTTATGATCTTTACTTTGCCATTGTACGATAATAGGGCCATAGGAATCCTTCATGATGGATGGATGGATGTTTTTGGATGCCAAGATTTTGCCAGTTCTTGGGGATTATGGCCTGCAAACTATTCGTTTTCATCATCGTCTCTCTCTCTCTCTCTCTCTCGCTGTGCCTTCGGGGTCATCAGCTAGCCCAGGAGACAGGAAGCATATATTTAAGGAGCATGATTCGGGGGTGTGATGGACAGCTTCATCTTGTTCCTTCCTCTTCCCCAAACTCCAAGAAACAGGAATGGTCAAAACAAGTGCTCATGGTCTTGGCGCTGTCCCATTAATGCCTTCGATCCCCCATCATTCATTACTCGTCCCCTTTGAACTGCACACACTTTTACTGTGAAGAACGAGCACAAGCTTTGACTGCTTTTGTTTTGCCTGCTCATGTGACACATTATTCTCTTTGCAGCCATCAGAGCTCAATCCTCCTCTCATTCTTCCTCCCTCCCTCAGGCCTTTTTGCACACACCTCTCTCTCTCTCTCATTCTTCCTCTCTCCCTGATAGAAGAAGACAAGTAAATTGCAGAGCAGGCGAAGGACGTGCTCTCAGTGCTAATCTTTACGCGCAGTTGGTGCAGCTGCGGCCACCGTTCCCCATACACGTGGGTAGACAATTCGGTGCCCGTGCAACGCTGCTCTTTGATCGGACGCATCGTGCGGAGGACCTTTCTTTGACTTCCACTGCTCCATGGAAGCTCAAGTCAAAAGCCGATGGCCTTCTCATGTAGGATGGAGTCGTCATATGTCCATAGGTAGAAAGCTACTGATGGATGCTCACAGCCATGAACGAGCTTGGAGTTCCGGTCGTTCCATAAATACGTCTCTCATCGAGTTTCGGGGATCACTTCTCTTCTCAAGTGTACGACTCATACGATCATCATGATTCCAAGAGTTTGAACTGTTCACGAGTTATGCTAAGCTAAACTATTGAATCTGTGCAATTCATGTATGAGAAAAAGCTCGCAAACAAGAAGCATAAATGATGACATGATCTTGCATTTATGGAGAACTAATTTAACCGGTAAGATACACGATCTCTACAGAGTAATGCCGAAGCAGAAGCAGAAGCAGAAGCAGAGAGGAAAGAAGAAGAGAGAGAGAGAGAGAGAGAGAGAGAGAGGGAGGAGGAAGAGGAGACGTGAGCGGATGTGGATCGCATTTAAGGACCGGGCATCATTGCTGAGGCACGTCATCATTATCATGACCGCGCCTTCCAAAGCTTATAGAACTCCAAGAGATATTATATGCATATATGAAAAGTAGGGATCGGTGATGGGTACAAATGGTGTAACGCATTTAACACACAATCTCTCTCTCTCTCTCTCTCTCTCTGCAGAACGGCATTCTGGGGAGGGATTTATGACACCTTTCATTGATGACTCGACCCCTTTCTCGCACAGTGACTTCTGTCTTTACTGATACGTCCCCTGCTATCCTCTGCAAACTGCTGTCTGCCTCCCCCCAACCTTAGGACCAATCTCTCTCTCTCGAGAGAGAAAGCAGTGTGTAATAGGCTTTCCCTTTTTATTTCTTCATCTCGAGCTGACTCTTCATTTTAGCTCGACGGGATTCCAAGAACACAGGGTTTCAGATCGACAAGAACATGATGTTTGTGTTTGAAGGAACGATCTTATGGGGATTCAGTCCTCAAATTCAATAGCTTCTGTTTGACTATGTCACGAGTCAACTCTCAAAAGCTGGCTGGGAAAACGAAAGTAATTTATGATCATTTGCATGCACGAAAAGAAAGCAAGTATAAGTCACTACTACAAGGATCGGATCATGATAGAGAAAGTAGCATTGCCACATAGCAAGAACAAGTAAACACATATCGTCCGACTTTGGATAACATAAAGCCAGAGGTAGAAGATGAAGACATCCTTCCTTTGTTTGTAGTTTTGATTGTGTAACATGGCAGGACTGTCACAGGGACACACTTCTCAGTTCTTTTCCTGCAATCAATCACGCTCCAAATGTTCAACCTGCAACTCGAAATTGTAGGAATACGATTAGAGAATGCACAGAAGGAAGCATAGAGGCATCGATACAGACAACAGTCAGTCACTGAAGAGGTATTTATGTGCAAATGCAATTCTTAATGGAGCCTTCGAAGTGCATTAGTATCATACAATATTCTTTGGCAGTGGACATTAAGTTTGTATGATTCATTCAATACACTACCTAATAAATTCTATGTCAAAAAAGAGATAATTATCCATTGTAATATGTCTAGTAATATCTTGTTATCTATTTTTTCAAGTTCTCTAATCAGCAGTAGTGCGAATAGGGAAGAAGCAAAGAGAGAGAGAGAGAGAGAGGGGGGGGGGGGGGGGTGGAACCTGCCAATGTTTTCTAGAGAGGCCCAATGCCCGGCCGCTCGTCGCCGCCGGCAGCACTCGGCTTCGAGAAATGCCCACTAAACAGCCCAATTGCTGCCGCGGAGGTGGCGTTCACCGCCGCCGCCAGGCCTGCATCATAAGCACCGTTGGCACCCAACCTCGCGGCCAGATCTGCGTCATGATTCCTCAGCATCATCTGGAGGTTGTGGTTTGGATCCCTCGCGGCGGCTGGGAAGAACTGATCCCGTCCGAACCCGAGGCAGGTTATGCCGGTGTGGTTGAGGTTGATGAACCCGTGGCCGGTGGCGGAAGTCACCGGGATGGTCTCGCCAAAACTGGCGCTGGAAGTTCCTGCAGCGGCGGTGGCGGCGGCTGCGGCTGCGGCTGACCGGTACTTGGAGAGCTCGGACTTGGCGCAGGAAAGGTCCATCTGGAGCTGCCGCAGCTGGTGCTGGAGGATGGAGATGACGCCGACGCATCCGTAGACGGGGTCGCGGAGGCGCATGTCGGCCTCGTAGGCGAGGGAGTTGACGGCGTCCTCGCGCTGGTAGGGGTGCAGCTCGTTGAGGAGCTTCGTGACGTTGCTGGCGCCGAAGACGCGGTGCACGTGCACGAACTTCTGCGGCTGGTCCGGCGGGAAGTAAGGGGCGAAGACGCAGTCGGGTTGGCACTTGCGGCGGAGGAACTTGCAGGCGGCGCACGGTGAGCTCGTGGATGAAGGCGAAGCGGAAGACGCGGCCGATGAGACCGGCAGCTGGGCCGATGACGACGCCATTGACAGACTTCTCCTTGTCTATGAGAGAGAGAGAGAGAGATGAGATGAGATGGTTGCGATCATAAGTAGAAAGATTTTATGGAAAGAAGACATTCGAATACACATTATATATACAAAAAACAATTAGAGATTCCGATTTTGATTTGCTCAAACAAATCAAAAGATAGAGGAAACAGATCTTCCAATCAATCAACTCTACGACTAAAAGAACATCGCACGGAAATCTCAGAAAAGAAATGGAAATCTATGTCCGACCAAAAAGGCAGAACCTTTTTGCTGAATCCAATCACTCTTTTCTTTCCTTAGCCGAAAAGGACATATCTTTTCGATCGAGAGTAGTCGAGCCAACACTTTGTACCCTACTACACTCTCTTTCTGAGGCATTCTTCCAATTGAGTCTTTGGCTTCTGATGTGTTCTACAAGAAAGCCGTGTGCCAGAGGACAAGGAGAAGAAGAGAAGGGCGACGGCGCAGTTGAAAACATATACTATATATTATGTATGTATGTATGTATGTATGTATGTATGTATGTATCTACCTTTCAGTTCCTGCCAATCTGGTCCGGTCCTCAGCTCTAGGCTGCGCCTTCGTTTTGCCTCCTCTCGACGTAGGACGAACTCCAACGGCAGCGGAGGAGAAGGATGCGCAGAAACGAGTTGGATGAGCAGATCAAAATCTGAGAGAGCGAGAGAGAGGCAGCGAATTTATAGAGAGTTGGTGTGATTACAGTGGGATATGATAGAGAGAGAGAGAGGTGAGTGCTGTGTGATGTCTGGTATTAAGGAAAGAAGGGATTTGATGGGATTGAGAGATGGTAAGAAAGAATGAGCATGTCTTGATTTGACGTTTACGTTACTCGACTCCATAATCTCTCTCTCTCTCTCTCTCTCTCTCTCTCTCTCTCTCTTGGTTTCACTTAGCAGGCATGTAGAGAGAGCAACAGCGACACCTCGACGGGAATTACGTCGAGCAGGTTGTACGACGAGGCCGCCATTAATTCTGCCATCTGTTCGTCCATGGGCGCTCTTCATGTGAAACTGGAAATACTTGTGCTATGGCCTTACAATCCAATTGCTTGTGATGTAGGCCCGAGCGAGAGCATAAATCCTTCGGTTTAACGCTCCTTCCATGGATGAAATCCTTCTCATGTGTACTTTGGTGCAGTCATTGAAGATGGAGATCCATCTCTAATTGCTTGCACATCCAATCTTTTCCATTTTATGGAAAGCACAAGGAAGCAATTTATTCTTTTAAAATTGATTCTTAATTGGATGATTAGTAAAAGCATAGGCAATTCAGAATTGGTTAATATCAACTACAAAACTAGTGTCGTGGTGTATCCATCCAACGTCGTCGTTGCGAAGCTCAAGCCGACGATACAATTCGAGATCGAAAGCTAAACGAAGAGTTTTGAAAATAGAACTACTCAAGTCTTCGTTAGCTATCATGAATGATGTGGTAGTTCTAATGAATAGAATCTTACATGTTAAGTCCTTATTCACTTGAAATATTCGTTATATCAAGTTATATGACGTCAAAGTGTTTGATTCAAGTGTAAAAACATCCCTTTAATTCCTTCTTGCGGGTATTATTATGACAACTCAACGAACTTCAAGAGCCCATACATCAATCACCATCTCCATTAGGCATCGCGTCACCTCTAACGATCCTAATAATGATTCATCCTTGCTAATGTGATATGGTTCTTATATCCCTAATCTTCATTCATGTTGCGAATTAGGTCAACACAAAAGTTGTCTACCATGACTTATGATAGCATTCTACTAAAGCTAAAAATAATAAGATGTTGTTTCAATCGAAATTAGTTAATACCTAACTATTAAGTCGAAAATTGATGTTTCGAGTCAGAAATTTATTCAGAGCCAATTGAGCTCTTTTTTTCTGCATTGGTCACAAGTGGATTTTCAAACTTATTCAAATTTATCTCGACTTCGAAAATGTTAAACCTCATAAAATTACGTCGAGGGTTAACTTAAATTAGTTTTGGGATCGAAAGATTCAACTAATGCTTTGAGTAGGATTAGAAAAAGTGTTCGAGGAATGTAATGCCAATTCTGAAGAACGATTGTACGCCTCTCTCAAGTTTAATCATGACTATGTCGCATTTAATATATGATATAATAACACCTAATCGATTTGTTCTCGTGTTGAGATGTCAACCACGTACCAACCATGTATTGATCATATGGCTCTGAGGTGTTGACTATATATAAGCCATGAAGAATCGAGGTGTCGACCACCTCAGCATCTCAGGATCATGTGTCTTATATCACTACTAAATACAACTTGATCGTGTCATTAAAATAAAAAAGATTCCCATTAAAATTATTAGATAATGTACTCATCGAACATTATGAATGTGAGAATTTGGATGAAATTTTTGTGAAGAAAACCAATCAAACACTTGCCATTAATGAGCTCTTGTCCTGCACTGCCTGCCTTCCCCCACTTGTCCTTGTTCCATTTAAATTCCCAAACCAATCACCATCCCACCTTCGTTTCATCTCTCTTCTTTCACGGCGGTGGATGAGCAAAAAGAAGCGTAAATTAAAGTTGATCTCGTTGTCCTCTCGAGGTGACCGATCCTTGAGCTGACCGTCACGCCGAAGATGTTTTGACTTCCTCGGCCGAAGGGACGAGACATGTCAACCTCACACGCTTCAACTCTTGGGTAAGCATGCGAGCCTTCTTTAGCATCTCCTCCTCCCTCCTCCTCTCTTCTTGGGATCGACGAGACAACTTACGGATGGTTGTTCAATAGCAAATATAAGGAGTTTAATGATAGACAAACTCGATTAATAGATTAACATCATATCGAAGAATTTTGATGATTATTCGATGCAGTCAATGTTTAATGTCGTCCTCCGATAAAGAAATGCTATAGCAAATTGGTTGATTTTTTATGCTAAAATAATTAAATTTTGGTTTACTTCGATGCAAACGAATGTACTAATTACATCTTAGTTAGTACAAGATTGTATCCTCTATCATCCGTTGAGGATGAAGATGAAGTTTGACTACTATTATCAAGCCATGTGCATTGGTTGATGTAATCGACATTCGTTCACCGATCGATTGTACAACAAGATTGGTCAATGATAAGCAATATAGATTTGGGTTGATAGCTTGATCACGTTGGTAGATTGGACTTTGATTGATTGATTGAAATCGAACAAGACTTCGTTTCGAAGGAACATGAATATGACTTGTCGGCTCATTGTGGATTAGTAATATTAAAAATAAATTGAAGAAGATGAAGATATTTATATTTATTTACAAAGAGGTAGTTTAGAAATATTAAAAAATAAAAAACTTATAAATGATAGAAGAAACTTAAAAATAGTAATATCCTTTTTGATTAGTGGATTATGTTGCATCTACCAACAGTGGATTATGTTGCATCTAACAACATAGTTTTTGAATGAAATGAAGCTAAAAAGTATTTCTATATCCGCATTGATAAATTTGTTCTAATTTTAGTCAATTATTGTTTTGCTTATTTTATATCACTTATTTGTGTACCATTTAGTGGTCTTTATTTAATATATATATTCTTAATGATCGTCTCATTTTCTTTTTTTTCTTTTGATTTACTTTGTTATATTTATTTTAACATTTAGTAATAGAGATACGAGAATAATAACTTAAGAAAGATCGTCAACATCTCAACACTCAGTACTATGTGACTAACAACTCTTTGCTACATGACCGATACCTTGATATCAAATGGACAATGCATCATCACCCCTCGAGTGCACTCTGTGATTACTGACTCAACCTTATAAAAATTAGTATATGAGATCTGGCTTAACTAGTTATTACCTCATGTTCCTTAAATGCGACGCAATATGATCACATATGTAGTCGAAGGAAACATGTAATCATTTTAGACATTAACGACACCATTAATCCAAAAATCAAATACTCCACTATAAATACCCTCCAGATAAATTACACCTTTTATATTCGATATTAGATCGAATCTTTCGAACTTTTTATTAATTTAAATATCGAAGAGGTCTTATCGGATATGCTCTCTACGTAATTCTTTTTCATAAGATATCTTACTGAACCTATCCTTTTCTTGACGTCAAGTTTGTGATAGATTCAGACTCTAATCAAGATTGACTTTATACCGTCTACAAAAACTCAAATTCTATTCAATGAACTATTGTCATCGTAGTTATAAAATATAAAACCAAAATCATGAATCACATCCTCAAATTGTTAGATTTTACTAATTAGATTTTTTAATTCTCATAATTTTATTTACTATAAAAGTACTTAAACTTCTCCAACTACACGTAAATGGAAGAGAGAGAGTGAAATCTATTATATTATTTGCTCTATGAGCCTGTCATCAATCGGTCTATCCAGTACATATCATTCTTTTTATTATAATATTAATTTTTAATAAAATGATAGTAATAATAAATATAATTTTAGAATAAATATATTTCTTTTTTCACATCAAATTAAAAATATAAAAGTAGATGCTTAGGCTAAGTTTAGATTGGGAATATGGAAACATAAATTCTTATTTGTTATTTTTATAAAAATAAATGAATAATAGTTGTTTGACGTAGTTAAGATGTTAGTGATTCCGATCAAAACCCAAAAAAACTACATCCAAACTTGGAGTTCAAAGGATGTCGTTAACAAGAGAAATATATAGCTAGTCTCGTATCTTACCCTCATTGGATAGACTAGAATGCCCATTAGAAATCAATAAATGACAAAGCATGTTAGATGAGAAGAAGGCATCACCAATGTCAATAATGGAAGGAATCATATTGGGATTTGACTACTGATGAGGGTAAGAATGGCGATAAAACCCGGGCGACGTCAGCTGCCCCAGATGACGCCTCGCACCTCCGTTAACCTGACAACACATGATCAACACAAATAGGACAACGACCGGGGCATGCCACATCCTGCGTAAGCCCGGTCGTTCACGTCATGCCAACACCAATGTCAAACGTTACCAGGAATACGCGCCTGCCCCCTGCAAGCAAGCACATTAGGAAACAGTAAGTTTCCCTATAAATACCCTCGCATTCTGAACGAGAGAAAGAGGAAAAAAAGAGAGGTAAAAACCCCTTGCGATTATCCACTAACTTGATCGTCGGAGGAGTCGGGTCAAGCTCTCTCGACTCGACCTGTGTGCAGGGACGAAGATGGAGCTCCTTCCCCCGAACACCCAGGCGAGGAACCTCCATCCCCCGGAGAAGCCCGGCGAGCTCCGACGCGACCCGATCAGCACGATCAACCGCCTTGGCAACCCAGAGGGACGTCGCACGAGACCCTCGCTCATTCAGACCCGAACCAAGCCATGTCGGCCCCGAGGCCACGGCGTAAAGTTGTTACCCGCAACAACTACCGACTACAATATGAACTTGGCTCGATGGATTGATTTGTGCATTTACTTCATGGGGCCTTAAGCCATGTTAAAGATTGTGTAATAGACCGGGTCGGATTTGCTTGTTGTTCCATCAATCCTACCAGCACAATGTGATAGAAAGTAAGACATGTTATTATATGATATTAGCATGGGTTATCCAAATGTACTACAACTATTATGGATAAGGATTCTATTTTAAGCACTTTGTATGAAGGAGACATTATAGTCCTTTTTTTATTTTTTTAATTCTATTTTAGGGTGAATTCTTAGAAAATTCATATAGTCCTTTTTTTATTTTTGATTTTTTTCCACCCTAATTTTTCTTCCTTTATAGAAATGTCAAGAAAGATTTTTTTTTTTGAAGTTTGAGAGCATTTTGGTATATAAAAAAAAGTAGGATGTTATGTCAAAAAGTTAAAAATAAATAGATGGTTTACAAGAAAAATAATAAAAAGGGGACCCTTCTAGGGATTTTTTTCTACATGCATTATACTTAAAATATAATATATAAATATTACTTACATAAGCACGTTGTATGAAGGAGACATTATAATTATAATAATTTCAATTATATTATATAATTTATTATAAATAAAATGATAAACATGTTGAGAATAAATATTATGTATAATATAATAACAAATATAATAGTTTTAGTTAGAATATAATATTTATTAAAAGTAATGTGATAAATGTATTGAGAATAATAATATAATCGACACTTCCTTACAATCGCATGTCGATGTCAGGTGATAAATATGTTGAAAATAATGACATAAATTATGCTTGCAATCATAAATGTGTTGAGAATATATAATATAATATAATAATTTTATTATAAAATATAATATAATTAAAAATGTCGAAGCAATGGATAAACATGTCGAGAATAATGACAATATAGATACTCTCTTGCAATCAATATATGGACGTGTGTCAGAGCTAATGTTATAATATAATATAATAATGTTTAATTATAATATAATATTTATTAGAATAACGACATTGCCGACACTCGCTTGCAATGACATGTCGTGTGTGAGAGGTTACAGCGGCAACTCTACAAAAACCAGCTGCATTTGGCCGGTCGATGACGCAGAGAGGGCATCTGTGGTTCTCCATGGAACTGCTGCAGCTCCCTTCCATCCCAGTCTTGGTGTTCTCCTTCCTCTTCTTGCTCCTCTTGATCAAGAAGAGAGGATTCACCGGTTGCAGAAATGAGAGCTACCTGCCACGTCGTCCCCCCGGCCCATGGAATCTACCCTTCGTCGGATGCATGCACCACCTGGTCGGGCAGCAACCCTTTCGCGCATTCCGCGAGCTCGCCCGCAAGCATGGCCCCCTCATGCTCCTCCGGCTCGGCCAGGTCGACGTCGTCGTCGTCTCCTCGCGCGAAGCCGCCGAGGAGATCTTGAAGAACCAGAGCGTCACCTTCGCTTCCCGGCCTCAGTTACTCGTTACCAAGTTCATCATCTACAGCCCAAACGACATCTCGTGGGCCCCCTACGGCCCTTGCTGGAGGCAGCTGCGCAAGCTCTGCTTGGTGGAGTTGCTCTCCGCACGGCGCATCCGGTCTTTCTCCTCCATCAGGACGGAGGAGACCCTTGACCTGATGAGAGACATCGCGAGGTCGGGCGGAACCCCCGTCAACCTGACCGAGAAGCTCTTCGGGCTGTCGAACGCTGTCGTCTGCCGGGCGGCGTTCGGCAAGCGGCGCGAGCACTGGGAGAGATTCGTCCCGCTAATCAAGAATATTCTGGTGCTCACCGGTGGCTTCTGCGTGGCCGACATGTTCCCGTCGCTCAACTTCATCGACATCCTCTCGGGTTTCAAGTTCAGGTTGCGGCGGCTCCGGCGGCAGCTAGACGAGATCCTGGGCGACATAATCAAGGAGCATGAGGGCAAGGCTTCCGCGAGCAGCGGCGACAAAGCTGGAGAGGTAGACGACCTAGTGGACGTGCTGCTGAGGCTCAAAGACGACCCCCAGCTGGAAGTGCCCTTGACGATGGAAAACGTCAAGGGTGTGATCGTGGTGAGGAACGATCCATCGATCGATCGATTCATTCCCGTGATACTAATCTGTTGACTACCCACATCGCTCTTGTTCTTGTGATCTGCAGGACATGTTCGTGGCGGGCACCGAGACGTCTTCGACCGTCGTCGAATGGGCCATGTCGGAGCTGATGAGAAACCCCGAGATCATGGAGAGAGCGCAGAAGGAAGTGAGGGAATTAGCTGCGCAAAGGAGGAACAGAGTACAGGAGAGCGACATCTCCGAGCTAAACTACATGAAGCTTGATATGACAAAAAATGGCAGACCCCACTCCCGGCAACGTCCCCCGCACGTGGACAGGCGCGGCGCCCAGGGGGAGCAATGAGGGTGACGGTCTGCGTCCGGACGCCAGCTTCACTGAGCCCACAGCCCCCTCGGTGGACCCAGCACAGTCGGACGAGACAGAAGCAGGTAACGGTTGAAGCTCGCCCATACCCTGCGATCCCCCGGTCCCCCACGCAACATCCTCGGCGATGTCGGACGCCATCAGAGGTACGACCCTGACCGACGGGATGGCGCGCCCGATAATGTCGAGCCCCCCTATAAACCCCCCCGAGCCAAGAGGAGAAGGGGGACTCTTCCTCCACTAAAAAACCGCCCCCCACTTCATTCTCTAACGGGATCGTCGGAGGGGTCGGGTCGAGCACCCCGACCCGACCTTTGTGCAGGTACCAAGCCGAGGCTCCCCGTCTGGACGCACAGGCGAGAAGTCCCCGCCCGGGAGAAGTCGCAGCATCTCCCCGAGACCGAGGCCGCCCCCGACCGCCTTAGTAGAGACGAGCAACGCCCCGGGAGATCCCCGCCATTCGGACCCCCGAACGAGCCGAGACGACCCCCCGGGTCACGGCTAAGAAAAAGGTGTTTACACTAACATAATGGCGCTAGAGGAAGGGTCGGTCCGAATGTCAAGCGATCAACAGGCTCACTCCGACGAACCCCCAGCCGTCAGGTCGCACCCGACCGACGCGACAGAAGAACATCCCCAACAGGAGGGGGTTCGGGACGAGCGCCCCGCTGCAATTTCGGAGCGCTATTGGCGATTGTTCAACGACCCGGGTCTATCGCCACCCATCGCCAATCCCGGCGGCCCGTCACCCGTGCCACCCAAAGCCTTCTACGACCTCACACACCAGGTCCGGGCTCTTACGGGGGTGATTCAGACCATCATCCCACTGGTCTCCCATCCGACGTCTTCACACTCAACCCTACCTCCGCCACGGCAACGGTCCGCCGCTCAGACCCCCGCACCGCTTCCCGAGTCCCCCGCTTCACCTCCGGGCCAGTCGACCCGACCCGGGAGTCGAGGAGCGGAGGATCCAGAGGCGCACCCGACGCCCGTGGCCCCGCTTTCAGACTCGGCGGAAGGCTTGTGGGCCCAGCTGCGCCTCGTAGGCCACCGACTGGACGAGGTGCAGCGTGAGGTTCGCCGAACCAGGGGAGACCCGGGGGCCGAGCAACACCAGGGGTCCCCTTTCACCCCCGAGATTCAAGAGCAAGCGATCCCGCCGCATTTTCGGCTCCCTTCATTGGATGCCTACGACGGAGCCACCGACCCGGCGGACCACGTAGCTGCTTTCTGCGCCCAGATGGCGCTATACGGGATGTCCGACGCCCTGATGTGCAGGGCATTCCCAACGACCCTGCGAGGCCCAGCCCGAGTGTGGTACAACAATCTGAAGACCGCGA
Organism: Musa acuminata AAA Group; assembly: GCF_036884655.1. Lineage (NCBI taxonomy): Eukaryota > Viridiplantae > Streptophyta > Magnoliopsida > Zingiberales > Musaceae > Musa > Musa acuminata. Next base: position 45,692,972 of record NC_088342.1, read on the forward strand.
CCATCGCCTCTTTCGACCAGTTGGCCAAAGACTTCGAGCTTAACTTCCTGGCTCACGCCAAGCCGAAGTCGTCGGTGGCAATGCTCCTCGGGCTCAACCAGAGGGAAGACGAGCCCCTTTCTCACTTTGTGAACCGCTTCACCACACAAGTTCGCGGGCTGCCTGATGCTCACCCTTCTTTGATGATGCAGGCATTTATGATGGGCCTGCGGCCTACCCGATTCTTTTGGTCCCTGGTGGAGCGACCCCCCACTTCGGTACCCGAGATGTTCCAACGTGCGAACCAGTTCATCGCTGCTGAAGCATGGATGGTCGGGACGCGCGACGAGCGCAAGAGGGTCAAGCCAGAGCAGTCCCGGCAACAACAGCCCGCTGCCTCCCGGCGTAGGGCCGGAGGCCTCAATGATGCAGTGCCCCGGTCCCCCCCCCCCGGGCCTGAACTCCTCTCGGACCGAAATATTTCTCCACATCAAGGAGAAAGGCCTTCTCAAAGACCCCCACCCGATGAGGAGCCCGCGCGAACTCGCGGACCGCTCTAAATACTGCCGTTTCCACCGACAGCCCGGTCACGACACCGAGGAGTGTCGAGAATTAAAAAGGCAAATTGAGGAGCTCATCCGCCGAGGGCACCTCGGCCCATACCTCCGGCCAGATAAGGAGCTTTCACCACGCCCGGAGGGTCCCATCGAGCGGCACATAGATGTCATAACCGGCGGGCCCGCATCCGGAGGGAACTCCATGACGGGCGGAAAAGCCCACGCCAGGGCCTCCCGAGCCGAAGCTTCCAAACATGAAAAAGGACCCGAAGTCACCTTCCCGACCGGGGGACCTGGGCTAGCCGAACATGATGACGCGTTGGTGATATCAGCCAGAATCGCCAACGCGCAAATGAGAAGGATCATGGTCGACACCGGAAGCTCGGCCGATATACTTTACTGGGACGCCTTCCAAAAGCTCGCCCTGGTCAAGGAGAGCGTGAAGCCGGTATGCTCGACGCTCACGGGGTTCACCGGTGCCTCAATCTCGTCACTAGGGGTTATCACCCTGCCTCTAACTTTGAGAGTTTTTCCAAAGACAAAAACAGTTATGACCTCCTTTCTGGTGGTCGACCTCCCCACGGCATACAACGCCATCCTCGGACGGCCAACCCTCAATAAGATCCGAGCCGTGATCTCGACTTACTATCAAACCATCAAATTCCCGACCCGCGATGGGGTCGGGGAAGTAGCGGGGAACTCCTGGGAGTCCAGGCGCCGCTACTTGACTGCCATGTCGCTAAACAAGAGAGCGAGGATCCAATCCCCGCTGGAAGACCCCCGGGAGGGAAGAAAACCGACTCCCCGCCCCGAGCCGAAGGAATCAACCATCGACTTACCGCTGATCAAAGGCAGGCCCGACCAAACAGTCAAAATTGGGTCGGGACTGCCCGAACAGGAGCAACGGCAGCTCGTCGGCCTCCTGCAAGCCAACACCGACATCTTCGCTTGGACGCCGTCTGACCTAGTAGGGGTCCACCCGGAAGTCGCGATGCACCACCTAAACATCTCGTCCGACGCCCGTCCGGTGAAACAAAGGCCCAGGCGGCAGGCCCCAGATCGGCAACTGGCCATCCGAGAAGAGGTAAACCGACTTCTGGCGGCCGGTTTCATAGAAGAGGCCAGGTACCCACAATGGCTCTCCAATGTAGTCCTTGTCAAAAAACCTAATGGAAGCTGGTGGATGTGCATTGACTACACCAGTCTCAACAATGCTTGCCCAAAAGATTGCTACCCCCTACCGAAGATCGACCAGCTAATCGACGCCACAGCCGGCCACGCCCGTCTCTCGTTTATGGATGCCTTCTCCGGATACAACCAAATCAGGATGGCACCCGAAGACCAAGAACACACAGCCTTCCTCACCGAACAAGGGGTATATTTTTACAAAGTCATGCCGTTCGGGTTGAAAAATGCCGGGGCCACCTTCCAGAGGACGGTGAACAGGATGTTCGCCCGCCAGATTGGACGAAACATGGAGATATATGTCGACGAATTGATCGTGAAGAGCCGAACAGCGGAAGCTCACTCTTCCGACCTGGCTGAAACATTCGACACCCTGCGAAGGTTCGGCCTGCGCCTCAACCCTGCCAAGTGCGCCTTTGGCGTAACCTCGGGGAAATTCCTCGGATTCATCATACACAAGAGAGGGATTGACGCCAACCCGGAAAAGGTCCAGGCTATCATGGACATGCAGCCCCCTCGGACGATCAGAGACCTACAGCGCCTTAACAGGAGGCTAGTCTCCTTATCACGCTTCCTTTCCCGATCGGGAGATCGCTGCCTCCCCTTCTTCAAGGCCCTGAAGGATCCGAAGAACTTCCGATGGACGGCAGAATGTGAGAGGGCCTTCGAGCAGATGAAGCAACACCTGGCCAACCTCCCCCGACTCGCTTCAGTCTCCCCAGGGGAGAGATTGAGTCTCTACCTCGCCGCCTCCCGGCATGCGGTCAGTTCGGTTCTGGTCAAGGAGAACTCCGGCGACCAACTGCCGGTCTACTATGTCAGCCACATGCTAAGCGGGCCAGAGGGACGATACCCGCCAATCGAAAAGCTAGCGCTGGCGCTCGTCCTGTCAGCACGAAAGCTCCGCCCTTATTTCCAGGCCCACCCGATAGAGGTAATAACTGACCGGCCGCTTCGGCTTGTTTTGTCTAAATTCGACGTTGCAGGGCGTCTCCTCAAATGGGCAGTGGAGCTCGGCGAGCACGACATACAGTACGTACCTCGCACTGCCATTAAAGCTCAGTCCGTGGCAGACTTTATCGCGGAGCTTACCCCGAGCACAGGCGAAGAACTGGAGCCACCGCGTGACACGTGGACTCTCCACGTAGACGGGTCAGCCAACGCAAAGGGCCCCGGCGCAGGGCTGGTGCTAGTGACGCCTGACGGCCGCTCGATTGAGCGCTCCTTCCGCTTCGGGTTCAGGGCCACCAACAACGAAGCAGAATACGAGGCTCTCCTGGCGGGGCTCCAACTGGCACTGGAAATGCGGGTGACCGACATACACGTCATCACTGACTCACAACTGGTGGCTAGGCAGCTCGACGGCGGATACGAAGCCCGGGACCCGACCATGGCGAAATATCTGGCACAGGTAAAAAGCCTTGCCACCAAGTTCGCCCATTTTGAATTGTCGAACGTTCCCAGGAGCGAGAATCAGCGAGCCGACACTCTAGCAAAACTGGCATCCAGCTCGACCCCCTGGGCTCGACCCGAGACCGAAGAGCTCCCTCACCGAGCCATAGAGATCGTCGCCACAGTCACGGGCGGCGCGCCGGCCACTTGGGTACAGGAGATGCTACGCTTCAAGCGGGACGGAACCCTACCCGACAATGAAACCACGGCTCGACGCTTGCGTCGGACGCAGGCATGGTACTCTGAAGAAGGAGGACGGCTGTACAAGCGGTCTTTCTCGCGCCCCTTGTTGCACTGCCTAGAGCCGAACGAAGCCCGGACAGTTCTGTCCGACATGCATGAAGGGGCCTGCGGGGAACACATAGGCGAACAAGCCCTAGCGCACAAGATACTCCGACAGGGATACTACTGGCCGACCATGCGCTAGGACGCAAAAGCTTTCGTTCGGCGATGCAGCTCATGCCAGGAGCACGCCCGCACCGCCCGACGGCCGGCGGTCCTGTTCACCCCCGTCGACTGTGCTTGGCCATTCACGCAGTGGGGACTGGACATACTCGAACCTCTCCCACCCGCCTCCGGGCAGCGGAAGTACATCATCGTAGGAGTGGACTACTTTACCAGGTGGGTCGAAGCCGAGCCCCTAGCAACAATCACGGAGTCACAAGTGGAAAAGTTCGTGTGGAGAAACCTCGTAACTCGGTTTGGCCTGCCCCAGTCCATCGTCACCGACAATGGACCTCAGTTCGCCGGCAGGAGGTTCCAAGAGTTTTGCGCCAAGCACAAGATTCAGCTGAGGTTCAGCTCGGTGGCTTACCCCCAGGCGAACGGACTAGCTAAAGTAACCAACTGGTCCATCGTCGACGGTCTCAAGAGAAGAGTGTCCGCTGCCCAATCGGCCTGGATCGATGAGCTCCCGAGCGTCCTATGGGCGCTGCGCACTACCCCCAAGACCCCAACGGGGGAGTCTCCCTACAGCCTCACGTTCGGGACCGAGGCCGTGTTACCATCCGAAGTAAACGTCCCGACTCCGCGGATAGCAGGCTACGGCGAAGAGGCCTCGGGTGAAGGGCTCCGATCCAACCTGGATTTGCTCGAAGAAAGGCGGGCCGACGCGCACCGAAAAACCCTTTCTTACAAAAGAGCCGTAGCGAGGGTCTACAACCGGAGGGTGCGACCCCGATCAATAAAGCTAGAGGACCTGGTCCTGCGCAAAATCGAGGTCAGCCACCCGACCAGGGACGTTCCGACTCGCAACAATGGATGGCGATCCCGTACCTAGGACTTGGAACATACAGAACCTTAGGAAATACTTCATCTGAAGAGGTAGACACTACGCAAGCACAGAAATCGGAAGAAAAGATCATTTTATTTCAAAGGGGGTATAGAAGCGTAACAATGAGGAACAGACAGACCCCTCACACCCTCGACCCCGACTCCGACATACAAAAACCAAACTCTTCACTCTCCTGGAGTCTTTGGGCGATCGTCGAATGGCACGTCCTCCGGCATGTCCACCTCCAAGTCCACGGGATGAGAGGCGAACGGGTCCCTTTCCACCTCGGAGCCAGGAGGGCATGAGCCAAAGCGACCTAGGGCGATTCTATATCCATACTCGTAGGATACTCGCCCCATTCGGGTCAGTCCGAGCTCAAAGTTCTCGGACTTCTTATAAGCTTCGATTGCCTCTTTATCCTTTGACGGGCGAAGGCGAACGTCCTCGGCTAGCGCATCGGTAGCAGCGCGGGCTTCAGCCTCGGCCTTCTCCGCCCTCTTGGTAAGGCCAAGCGCCTCCGACTTCAATAGGCGAAGCTCGGCCCGATCCAAACGGAGAAACTCCTGAAGCTCCTTGACTGAATTGCCCGACTGCTCGAGCTCTGCCTTCAGACGTGTCACCTCCTCCTCAGAGTCAGTCGCGCGCTTTTCCGCGGCCGCTACCGCCTCTGGGCCCGACCCGGCGCGAACCTCCTCTACCTGACGGCACAACTCGAAGTTGAGCTCGCTGAGGTTCCAGATTACCTGCCCAGCGTCACACACTCGGTCCATCAGCGCCGTCGAGTAGTGGAGGCCCTACCATAGAAAAAGGAAGGTCAGCGCACGGTCACAGGGACGCCCGGAGTTAGCGAAACACTCACCAGTGTCAGAAACCTCCCCGCCTTATTGAGCATGGCCTCCGAGGGCAAGGTGTATAGGTCCCGAGCCAGGTCGGGGTGGAGCACGCCCCGAAGAAAAGCAGCCGAGGGATCTCCCCCGGCCCATACCTTGTCCCCTCGGGACAGCCCCTCCCAGCGGGCGACTAGCGGGTCGGAAGCCTCCCCCAGTGGAAGCTCGCCCATCACCAACGACCATAGGGGCTCGTCGGCCCCCGTGCATAGCCCGCACAGGTCATCCACCGTAGGCAGGGTCGACCTCTTCCCGGCCGCCCCTTGGCTAGGCCCATCAACTCGGGAGGGCCCTTCGTCCCGAACGGTCCGCTTTGTGCCCACGGTTGACGAAGGGGTGGCCCCCGCCTTGGCTTTCCCGGGACCAGCCGTCTTCGCCTTCTTTGACGGGCGCCCCTCCGGAATCTCTAATGGAGCATCCGCCGAGCCGGGCAACGGGTCGGCTGAGGGGCGCGGAGAGGAAGCAGCGGACGGGCGTGGGGAAGGAGCCGACGATGAGCGACCACCGCGGAGTGACAGAAGCTTCATTCCTACAAAGGAAACAAGCAAACCATCACAAATTGTGGAAACAAACAAGACACGGGGAACACCCGCTATAAACATACCCCCGAAAGCCGGGCTAAGACCCGCCTCGGCTAGCCACTCCTCGGTCATAGCTCGGATGGCCTGAGAACCGGGAAGGATTGCCCGAAGCCTCTTCAGATCCCGACGCTCCTCGTCATTCAAATCCGGGACTGTGTTATCTATCACCCTCACTGTCCACCGAACTCCGAAGCCCCAATCCTTCGACCAGCTAACATAGAAAAACCGCCCCTTCCACCCTTTGTTGTTCGAAGGGGCTCCCCCGACGCGAAAGCCAACCCGGGCTAACACGAAATAGCCCCCCGGCCCCTTGAGAAGGCGGAAACAAGAGAGAAAGAGGTTTCGGGTAGGGGTGATGTTGGCATAATGACATTCCCCTAAGAACGCTACTAGATAGCGCCATGAGTTAGGCGCCACCTGGGAAGGCGAAATCCGCCACAAAGAAAGACAGGAGACAATGATAGGGTGAAGGGGGAGGCACAACCCAGCCTCTAGGGCATCTTGGGTCAGCGCGAAACCTCGAGGGATCGGGTCGTATGACCGCTGCCCCGGATCAGGCGCAACCAGGACAAACTCCTCCGGGATGTGGAAACGCTCCCGGAGCTTCTCCAGCGATGACCCACTCACCACCGAGTCAAGGTCGTGCGGCCACATTAGAGCCTCAAGGGCCCGCGCCGCCTCCTCGTCTGGGGAGGGCGGAGGCGTGCTCTCCCGGACTCCATCAAGGGACAAAGGTGAAGAGACAGGCAAGAGGGACATCCTTACCGGCTTTGAAACGAACGAGAGAGACGACGAGGGAGCGACTGGGGAAGGACAGCGTATGAGAGGAGAAGGTGCGATGACAGAAGGGACGACGAGGTCCAAGGCTCAGCAGCAAGAATCGTGAAACGGGCCGAGTGCGCCAGTTATATAGGAAAGATCCCGCCGAGAGAGACGTCCCTTCGTCTCCCCACAGCGGCCGACAGCTCATCCGCACCCTCACTCTTCGCATCAGGGAAGCCCAACGAACACCCTATCATAAATGCGGACCTAAGGTCACTGCAGGGGAAGGCCAACGAACTCCTCTGCCGCATGTTCCCGAGACCACCTCCTCGGCGCGGCCAGCTCGCCCGAGACGTGCTCCTCGGCCGCATGTTCCCGAGACCATCTCCTCGGCGCGGCCAGCTCGCCCGAGACGTGCTCCTCGGCCGCATGTTCCCGAGACCACCTCCTCGGCGCGGCCAGCCCGCCCGAGACGTGCTCCTCGGCCGCATGTTCCCGAGACCACCTCCTCGGCGCGGCCAGCTCGCCCGAGACGTGCTCCTCGGCCGCATGTTCCCGAGACCACCTCCTCGGCGCGGCCAGCTCGCCCGAGACGTGCTCCTCGGCCGCATGTTCCCGAGACCACCTCCTCGGCGCGGCCAGCCCGCCCGAGACGTGCTCCTCGGCCGCATGTTCCTGAGACCACCTCCTCGGCGCGGCCAGCTCGCCCGAGACGTGCTCCTCGGCCGCATGTTCCCGAGACCACCTCCTCGGCGCGGCCAGCTCGCCCGAGACGTGCTCCTCGGCCGCATGTTCCCGAGACCACCTCCTCGGCGCGGCCAGCCCGCCCGAGACGTGCTCCTCGGCCGCATGCTCCCGAGACCACCTCCTCGGCGCGGCCAGCCCGCCCGAGACGTGCTCCCCGGCCTCATGCCACCCAAAGCGCCTCTGCAGCGCGGCCTATCTGCCCCGAACATGTGCCTCAATCATGAACCACGAAGAGAACCACCACTTACCGATCAAAGCCACACCTCGAATCCCCTCCATCCGATGTCGAGCCATGGCTTCCTTTGGGGGGGGGAATATGATATGACAAAATGGCAGACCCCACTCCCGGCAACGTCCCCCGCACGTGGCCAGGCGCGGCGCCCAGGGGGAGCAATGAGGGTGACGGTCTGCGTCCGGACGCCAGCCTCACTGAGCCCACAGCCCCCTCGGTGGACCCAGCACAGTCGGACGAGACAGAAGCAGGTAACGGTTGAAGCTCGCCCATACCCTGCGATCCCCCGGTCCCCCACGCAACATCCTCGGCGATGTCGGATGCCATCAGAGGTACGACCCTGACCGACGGGATGGCGCGCCCGATAATGCCGAGCCCTCCTATAAACCCCCCCGAGCCAGGAGGAGAAGGGGGACTCTTCCTCCACTAAAAAACCGCCCCCCACTTCATTCTCTAACGGGATTGTCGGAGGGGTCGGGTCGAGCACCCCGACCCGACCTTTGTGCAGGTACCAAGCCGAGGCTCCCCGTCCGGACGCACAGGCGAGAAGTCCTCGCCCGGGAGAAGTCGCAGCAACTCCCTGAGACCGAGGCCGCCCCCGACCGCCTTAGTAGAGACGAGCAACGCCCCGGGAGATCCCCGCCATTCGGACCCCCGAACGAGCCGAGACGACCCCCCGGGTCACGGCTAAGAAAAATGTGTTTACACTAACAAAGCTAATCATCAAGGAGACGCTGCGGCTTCACCCGCCGGCACTCGCGTCTTCGTCAACTTATGGGCGAACGACAGGGATGCGCGTTACTGGGACGACGCCGAGAGCTTCAAACCAGAGAGGTTCCAAGGCAGAGCCATGGATTTCAAGGGAGTCGACTTCGAGTACTTGCCGTTCGGGGCCGGGCAGAGGATATGCCCCGGAATCGGGTTCGGGATGTCGACCGTGGAGTTCGCCCTGGTTCATCTCCTCCTGCACTTCGACTGGGAGCTGCCCCATGGAATGAGACCGGAGGAGCTCGACATGTGCGAGACCATGGCGTTAGTCGCACCGAGGAAGACGGAGCTGAAGCTGATTCCTACCGTTCGAGTTCCTCTCCCCGTCGCAACCTGAAGCTTTACTTATATCGCGTTGTTTATTGTTGGTGCAGATACTTATCCTATATAATAAAACCGTTGGAATAGGCGAGTTGAAAAATAATATCCACGTCATTATCTGTCATGACAAATCATACTTCACTGTTGAAAATTAATTGAAGGGTTTTTTATATACCTAACTTAATCTTCAGAGTTAGGATACTGGTAGATTCTATAAATAAGATCATGAAAGGAGCAAACGATGTATACTGGCATAAGTTTTTCAAGTGTTTTTAGTTTTACCACTTGTTTAATATTAGTTTAATTTTCTTGATTTAAAGTATTCTCTTTTAATTACATTATCGTATTCTTTGTTTTTATTATTTTCTTACTTCTACGTTTCTAACATTTATGGTATCGGTTAAATTTGAATCGGACATTATGACTTTATAATTCTACGTTTCAACCCTTTATTATCATGTTTTCAGATAAATATTAAGAATTTTTCAATATCAATATCAAGCAGAAATTTCATAGAGTATTTTAAGGATTTAAAAAATTACTGCAGTGCATACATTAATATTTTGACGATAAGTGTCACATTTGAAAATTTTTTTTTTAGTTCTTCGGAAATAAAAGCAGCTATGTTTACCAAAATTTCTGCTCACACCCATCTAACAGCACTGAATTCATATATTATATGATGGGGTGAACAAGTACTGTTCCATACAAGTTTGTCATCAAAATACATTCATAAAGTCCACAATGTCTGTTAAACCAATGGAGGAGTTCAAAACGCAGGCGGCTGATCATCCAACATTCACCGATGTAACATTGATGAGGATAATAGAGAGAGAGAGAGAAAAGAGGGAGCGAATTTGTAGAGAGTTGGTGTGATTAGTGTGGGATATGAGTGAGAGAGAGAGAGAGAGAGAGAGAAAAGAGGGAGCGAATTTGTAGAGAGTTGGTGTGATTAGTGTGGGATATGAGTAAGAGAGAGAGAAAAGAGGGAGCGAATTTGTAGAGAGTTGGTGTGATTAGTGTGGGATATGAGTAAGAGAGAGAGAGAGAGAGAGAGAAAAGAGGGAGCGAATTTGTAGAGAGTTGGTGTGATTAGTGTGGGATATGAGTAAGAGAGAGAGAGAGAGAGAGGTGGATGCTGTTTGAGGGCTGGTATTAACAAAAGAAGGGATTTGATGGGATTGAGAGATGGCAAGAAAGAATGAGGATTTGACGTTTACGTTACTCAACTCTTTAATCACTCTCTCGCTCTCTATCTCTATCTATCTCTCTCTCTCTCTCTCGGTTTCACTTCGCAGACATGTAGAGAGAGCAACAACGGCACCTCGACGGGAATTACGTAACAAAAATTAAAATGTTAACGAGATTGGCAGTTCAAAACTTCATTCGATAAATATGAGGATGTCTCCAAGTTTAACCGATTAAGAAGTTGATTATTTTATAGTAAAATCTAAAATTAAAATGTAAAAAAAAAAGTCAATCGGTAACTGTACAAGCCATGCCTTTACGTACTAATTTATAATATTTATCCTAATCTATTTTATATTGTTATCTTTATTGATAAAGTTTACTATTAATAATAATTTTTTACTATTGACAACCCGCTTGCTATTGATAATTCCTTAAAAAAAATAAATTATTATTTTACTATTTATAGTCCTTGTATTAATGATTTGATCTGTTTTTTCATAATCTCTTATTTCATTTTCGATACCAACATCATCGCTCGTTATGTTTTCCTAGGAGAAGAAAAGAAGATATTTATATTCATTTGAAAATAAATAATTTATAAACATAAAAAAATAAAATAAAATAAAATTTATAAATACTAAAAAAAAAGAAAAGTAGTAAGATCCTTATTCATTAGTGGATTATGTTGCATCTACCAACATAGTTTTTGGATGAAATGAAGCTTATATCATTTATTTATGTTCGGTGATACATCAAAGACAAAGGAAATGACTCATTTAGATATCTTTATTTAATATATATTTTTAATGATCGGTTCATTTTCTTTCTTCTATCTTGATTGGCTTTGTTATATTTATGTTAGCATTTAATAATAGTGATAAGGAATAATGACTTAAAAAAGATCATCAATACATCAACGTCATATTATTGACACCTCAACACCATATGATCGACACTCAGCAACACCAAGTGACCAACACTTCTATGCTATATGACCGATACCTTGATATCAGATCGATAATTCATCATTACCCTTTGGGTGATATGATGATTGACTCAACCTTACGAAAATTAGTGTATGAGATTTGACTCAACTGGTCGTTACCTCACTTCCCTAAATTCGTATATATGGTTGAAGTAAACATATAACTGTTTTAGACAATAACCATAGTGTTAATCAAATACTAAACTATAAAGACCATTCAGATATGTTTTTGAGGGGTATGCTCTTCTTTTTCATACGATATCTTATTGAACCTACTCTTCTCTCGATATTAAATTTGTGACATATTCACACTCCAATCAATATTAACTGTGTGAATATTATTTATTTATATTTATATAGCTAATTAGATTCCAAGTAATGTTGGATTATTGGATATGTTTGCTAGTCTCATATCTTACCCCATAAGATAGATTATAATGCTCATTAAGAATAATTAAGCAAGTTAGATGAGAAGAAGACATCATTAATGTCAATGATGAAAGGAATCATATTGGAATTTGACTACCGTCTACAATATAAACCGATTTGTGCCTCTACTTCATGGGGCCTTAAGCACTCTTAGAGATTGTACAATAGACCGGGTTGGATTGGGTTGTTGATCCATCAATCTCACCCATCACTATGTGATAGAGTAGAGCATGTTATTATATGATATTAGCATAGGTTTTCCAAATGTACTACAACTATTATACGTAAGGATTGTATGTGATAGGTTGGTTTAAAGTTCATGTGACACTGAGAAGATGGATTTATGTATCATAATGTGTAGTAGCTATAGTTATATTATTAGAGGGAATATAGCTTATCTTTAATTTTTTAAAATTCTATTTTAGGGTGAATTCTCAGAAAATTCATATAACACCTTTTTTTATTTTTGAAATTTTTCGTTGAGTACCCTAAGTTTTCTTCCTTTATAGAATTGGCACGAAAGAATTTTTTTTAAAGTTTGAGAGCATTTTGGTCTTAAAAAAAAGTAGAATGCTGTGAGCGTAAACAACTTTAAGCCGTGGCCTCGGGGCCATCGCGGCTCGGTTCGAGTCCGGATGATGGGGGATCTCCCTGGGACGCTCCTCGAGACTGCTGAGGTGGCCGATTATGGTGTTCCGATTGGGACGGGGTCACTATTCCCTCCGGGCAAGAACTCCTCGCCTGTGCGTTTGGTGGGTGACCTCCGACTTCGCACCTGCACAAAGGTTGGGTCGGGGAGCTCAGCCCGACCCCTCCGATGCTCAAGTTAGCGGATAGTCACAGGGGTTTCTTTAACGGAGTTGTGTCTTCTTCTCCCCTCCTTTTTTTTGAGCATGAGGGTTTTTATAGTGAGAATTACCGTTGCCTGATGTGCCTGCCCGCAGGGAGTAGGATCGTACTTCTGGTAGCATCTGACATCGCCGTTGGCATGGCGTGAGGGATCGAGCCTGAGCAGGGTGTTAATGTGTCTTGGTAGACGTTTCGGTCCGCGTTGACCATATGCTGTCAGGTCAAAAGATGTGTGAGGTGTCATCTAGGGCGGTTGATGTCACGCGAGTCTTATCGTAATGTTATGTCAAAAAGTTAAAAACAAATATACAGTTTAAAAGAAAAAAAAAAAGGGGTCCCTTCTACAGATTTTTTTTTGACATGCATTATACTTAAAATATAATATACTTAAAAAATAAATATAGTTCCTTCCATGGAACTAACTAACTGCCGCAGCTCCCTTCCATCCCTCCCTCCCTCTTATTGCGTTATACTTGAAATATAGTATAATATAATAATTTGTCAGCCGTCGTGATAAATGTGTTGAGAATATATAATATAATATAATATAATAATTTTTAATTATAATATAATATTTATTAGAGATAAGTTGATAAGAAAAATGGGTTGAGAATACTGACATGAAACTTCCTTGCAATCACGTGTTTCAGAGCTCACGATAAATGTGTTGAGAAAATATATTATAATATAATATAATAATTTTTAATTATAATATAATATTTATTAGAATAACGACATGGCCGACGGTTGCGACTCTACATAATGCAGCTGCGTTTGCCCGGTCGATGACGCAGAGAGAGCATTTGTGGTTCTCCATGGAACTGCTGCAGCTCCCTTCCATCCCAGTCTTGGTGTTCTCCTTCCTCTTCTTGCTCCTCTTGATCAAGAAGAGAGGATTCACCTGGTGCAGAAATGAGAGCTACCCACCACGTCGTCCCCCAGGCCCATGGAATCTACCCTTCGTCGGATGCATGCACCACCTGGTCGGGCAGCTCCCCTTTCGCGCATTCCGCGAGCTCGCCCGCAAGCATGGCCCCCTTATGCTCCTCCGGCTTGGCCAGGTCGACGTCGTCGTCGCCTCCTCGAGCGAAGCCGCCGAGGAGATCTTGAAGAACCAGAGCGTCACCTTCGCTTCCCGGCCCGAGTTCCTCGCTACCAAGTTCATCTTCTACGGTCCAACCGGCATCGGCTGGTCCCCCTACGGCCCTTACTGGAGGCAGCTGCGAAAGCTCTGCTTCATGGAGCTACTCTCCGCCCGGCGCATCCGGTCTTTCTCCTCCATCAGGACGGAGGAGACCCTTGACCTGATGAGAGACATCGCGAGGTCGGGCGGAACCCCCGTCAACCTGACCGAGAAGCTCTTCGGGCTGTCCAACGCCGTCGTCTGCCGGGCGGCGTTCGGCAAGCTGCGCGAGCACCGGGAGAGGTTCGTCCCGCTCATCAAGAATGCTATGGTGCTCGCCGGTGGCTTCTGCGTGGCCGACATGTTCCCGTCGCTCAAGCTCATCGACATCCTCTCAGGTGCCGAGTTCAGGTTGCGGCGGGTCCGGCGGCAGCTAGACGAGGTCCTGGGCTACATAATCAAGGAACATGAGGGCAAGGCTTCCGCGAGCAGCGGCGACAAAGCTGACGAGGTAGACGACCTGGTGGACGTGCTGCTGAGGCTCAAAGACGACCCCAAACTGGAAGTGCCCTTGACGATGGAAGACGTCAAGGGTGTGATCGTGGTGAGGAACGATCCATCGATCGATCGATTCCCGTGATACTAATCTATTGACTACCCACATCGTTCTTGTTCTTGTGATTTACAGGACATGTTCATGGGGGGCACCGAGACGTCTTCGACCGTCGTCGAATGGGCCATGTCGGAGCTGATGAGGAACCCCGAGATCATGGAGAGAGCGCAGAAGGAAGTGAGGGAATTTGCTGCGCAACGGAGGAACAGAGTAGAGGAGAGCGACATCTCCGAGCTAAACTACATTAAGCTAATCATCAAGGAGACGCTGCGGCTTCACCCGCCGGCCCCGCTGTTACCGAGACTGTGCAGGGAGACCTGCGAGGTCATGGGGTACAGGATCGACGCCGGCACTCGCGTCTTCGTCAACTTATGGGCGAACGGCAGGGATGCGCGTTACTGGGACGACGCCGAGACATTCAAACCAGAGAGGTTCGAAGGCAGCGCCATGGATTTCAAGGGAGTCGACTTCGAGTACTTGCCGTTCGGGGCCGGGCGGAGGATATGCCCCGGAATGGGTTTCGGGATGGCCACCGTGGAGCTCGCCCTGACTCACCTCCTCCTGCACTTCGACTGGGAGCTGCCCCATGGAATGAGACCGGAGGAGCTCGACATGTGCGAGACCATGGCGTTAATCGCACCGAGGAAGACGGAGCTGAAGCTGATCGCTACCGTTCGAGTTCCTCTCCCCGTCGCTACCTGAAGCTTTCTTACATCGCTTTCTTGTCGGTGCACTCAGTCTATACAATCAAGCAGTCGGAAAATTTGAGTTGAAAAATGATATCAATGTCATTATCTGCCTTGTCAAATCGTACTACGATTGTCAATGCATATGGTAGAAATATATGAAGTCGATTAGATGATGTCTTTCCTTAAGTGGCAACTTGTCAAGCTTCACGGCGACAAAGACTCCATAACATTATAAAAGATACAAACTGAGCTTAGATACTCAATAAAAGAAAGATAATTAGTTCATACAAATATACATCGAACCAATAATCAACAAGAGGAAGACTTTTCAAATATAGAAAGAAAGAAATAAATAATGTTCCCATAAGTCACAAAATTACTTTAGATGTTTGAACTCTAACGAACACCATTGAAAGGTGGGGACAGAACCATATACCTCTCAAGAAACGTGCACTTTACTACAACCAGATGATCGTATTGCATTTCTCCCATGGCAGATATATATATATAGACAACAAATTGTCATGTCAATAATCAATAAGAAGAGACAACTACTTACTTAAATATGCTCAATCTAATTCTATACATTTATAGATCATCAAAGTGTTGTACTTATGGATAATATTCGATTTTAGCGGCTTTGTTCAAATCAATTGACCATTGTTGGCTGGCAAGCTAAAGACGATGTCATTTTCAAAGATTTTTTCTTCTTTTGTTGTAGGAAAATATTCTAGAATTATAACTTTTAGTTTCATTTTTGTTTAAGAGAGATGTTTTTCCCACACAAAAAAGAGACACTTAAAATCCATCATCACTAGAATACCACTGAGATAAGGAATTGCTTCTCAAAGAAAGCAACAAAAACACATAAACAAATAAATTTCATGAAAAAAATATGAAAATTGCACATCAGCATTTCCCTTTTATTCTCTTTTCATGAGACATCATTACCCAAAGTGTTCTTCTTTTCCTCATAAAAACTCAGTCACAAATAGAACAAATTCTGCATTCGGACAATTATGATCAATGTTTAACAATTTCATCTTGGTTCAGACATCATCCCTCTTAATGTATACTCTCGTAATTTATCACCATCTCTTCTTGGGGCATTAATCCGATCAGTTCATTGTTGGACTACAACAATTATACTCCACAAACTTTGCATCAAACTATCCTGCCTAAATGATGTTGAAATAAGTTTTTATTCAAGCAAACAAAAGAGAAACAAATTTATGCAAACTATCTATGCTGAATATGATAACATTGCTATCTTCATACTACCCATATCGTTTTTAATCAACCTCCTCTATGAGAGCGATGGAATCTTCTCTTCATCTTTGCCAGCAGTTTCATCTAAGCATGATGGCCTGACGGCTTTATAGTAGAAGAATGCCATTATCTTCGACCACTCATCTGCACTCCGAACCACTGAAACAAAGAAAACTTGGTGACGTCTACTAGAAATTATTCAGATCAGACACTGTGTGATGCAACAGAGTTATGTATGTAGTACGTACCTTTATCGCGATGCAATATCTTCCCCGCTTTAGTGAAGAGAATTTCCGGGTAGATGGACACTTGCAGTGCATCGACGAGGTCATGCTCGACACAAGCATCAATGGCTACACACTGCAATTTGCACAGTTGTTTTCGTTAATACTGAGTCTGCTACTTGATGCAAATTGTCATTGCAAAGCAAAGATTCAAATGTTATGTCACCCTCGGTGAAGGCAATCCGGACTCCCAGAACATCTCCACCGCTCTCTCTAGCTCATTCCTGGCCTGCTCGTTCTCTCGAGGCCTGCAGACAACATCACAAATGCTTTTACAACTCACATCGGTGACCATCACAGTGAAGTAACGGAATTGGAACCGAGGAGGAAGAGAGCTAGCCTTCTGTATCGGTTATGGACAAGAATAACCAGAGGGTTGAAGTCCTTGAACACAGTATCCTCCCACTCTCTTGCTGTGATGTCTTTGATGGGCCGAATGTAATTGTCGTCCTGCCACACGACCTCCTTATCGCTGTCGTAATTGTAGTCATCATCGTCGTTCCTGACATTCTTGATGGTGATCTTGTTGAAGAACTGATCAAGGTTGAATCCCCGGCCATCGGCGTCCTCAGGCCAGTTGGGATCTTCCTCTTCAACCACCAACGGGTAGTCTGCCAAGAGCTTCTGCATCTTGATTCTCCTTTGGACTGGGTCGGTTTCCTCCTCGACGTTCAGGTTCGTGTCGAGCACCTCTCTTATCTTCCTCCTCATTTCCTTCCTCTCATCCTCACTCATGAGTGATGGGCCATCCTCGTCTTCATCCTCGTCGCTCTCGTCACTCTCTGTCTTGGCGGAGTTCCATCTACGTGCATCTTCCTCGTCTCTCCCATCGCCAAGTACTAGCTCGACCGCTTTAGAAGCTCTAGCCTTCAGTTTGCATGCACAAGTGTACGAGAAAGTTGGTTGCTTGGGTAACGTGATCATGGCAGAGAAAGAGCTGAGGATTCTACAGTTACCGTTGTACAAGGCTTGGCGAAACAGAGACCGACAGAAACTAGTGAAGGTGAGCCCAAGCGCGCGTGTCTCATCTGGCGTCGGGCAGGCGAACGAGCGCAAAGAGGAGGAAGACAAAGACGGGTTACTTCTCTTGGAACTTGTGTAGAACACCTGAAGAGCAACAAGCAGTGCGGTGCCGCCATGACCTAACAGCACCGAGATTGCAGCAGAGATCGCAGCAATTCGAGTTGGTGTCTGTGGTCTTTGTTCTTGGGGACGATAACCGTGAGAAGTAGTGATCTTGCAGTGGAGGCGGAAGGGAAGGAAGGCGACGGCGTCGAACACGAAGCCCAGCTTGTCTTCGCGGACAGAGGAACCGAAGCGGGGATGGCCTCCACATAAATCCAACGCTATCTATTACTAGTGGCGGGGCTCATGAGATACACGCCGACACAGGAAACACGGTTCCCTCGCGAAAGTGGCGGGCCCACTTGTACCTTGGGTGGCCCCTTTCCCAACTCCCTGTATAGGCGAACACAGGAGATCTTGTCCCAGGATTTTTTTTTTCTTTTTTCATTAAGTTCCCTCTCACAGAAAATATAGAACTCACATTAACTATTGTAAATCCAACATTAGTTTGTGTAATGTGTACTGTGTGCTGTTGCATAATCGATAAGTTTATATATGTGTTGGTAGAAAAAAATATAGTTGATATCTTCACTAGCACAATATAATCATAATCCATATGCGAGAAGCCATTAGTAGCGACACACGACTTCTCCAAACTCGTTATCCGCACAAAGATCAAGGGGGGTGGTTTCTTTGATTCTTCTAACTCTTTAATCACTACTGAGGTTCTTCTTTTCTTCTCTCTTTATTAATCTAGAGTTAAGAGTGTATTTTTATACTAACCTTAAGGAGAAGGAATATCCCATAAAGATTTTACGGGGAAGGAAGTTCGTAATCGACTCGAATTGCCCTTTGAATTTTTAAAATTTTTTGTACGAATATTTGATAGGGGAGTTAGTTCGTAACCTACTTAAGTTGCCTATGGACCTTCGAGAATATTCTTGTAAATTTTTTATGGGAGAGTTAGTTTGAAACTAATCTGAGCTACTCCATGGATTTCTGAAAATATTCTTATGAATATTTTGTAGGGAGGCAGCTCGGCAACTCGGTGACTAATCAGAACTATTTGTAGGGGAGGCATTTTTACAACTTGGTAACTGACTCAAGCTATTTTTTAAATTCCTATCCATATGGGCAGAAGGGTGTTGGCCGACATTGATATGGTGAATGATGGCTAGTCAATTTTATATTTTCAATCACATGTAACAGTATTTTGTATATAATTTATTATGGGTAATGATAGATTACCCATTATAGTTAACCATGATTAACATTCTAATCCCTATATTTTAAAAAGTACTATTAGGATTCCTACACTTATAAAAATAAATATATAACCCTAATTCTTCTTAAGTCATTAATTTCGTCATTATGAAAAATCACACATGTTATGAAGTGAAAAATGGCATAAATGAAAAAGATAAAAATATAATTTTATTTTTTTAAATTATTAAATTTATATAAACTTCTGATTTCCTCTTTCTCTCTTTTTCTAATATGCTCGCTCGTCGCATTTGCTCATCCATCGCACCCGCTACACTTGCTTGCCCGCTACTCGTCTACCACGAGAGTAAGTGTAGCAAGTAATCAGATGTGATAGACGAACAAGTTGGAAAGAGAAAGGAGAAAGAAATTAATTAGAAGTTTATATAAAATTAATAAATTTAAAAATAATAAAATTATATTTTTATCCTTTCTATTCATGTTCTTTTTGCATGTTACAATCGATGAAATTAATAACGTAAAAAAAATTAAGATTAAATATTTTACTCTTGTAAATGTAATGATCTCAATGTTACTTTTTCAAGTATAGAGATCTAGATGTTAATCATAATTAATTAAAAAATATATATAATTATCTTAATTTATATATATATTAGATTACAAAATTGTGTTGGATTGCAGCCTAGGTGGAGATCTATTCGCAATCTAAACTAAAAGGTCTCCTTTGTATGCTCTTGGGCTCGGTCAGCATGACCAGGTCATTATAACGAGGAACTCCTCTTCTCTACTCCACCGTGATTTCGTCGAACACTGGAGAGACGTTCCCTTCCTCGTTAAATGGAGCAGTCCCTGCGTCCTCGGCAATGGCATCTACTGCTTGTCAAGAAGGTTGATGGTATAAGTGCCTTGTCCACTTCTGAAGGGAGGATGAGAACGTGGAGGAGGGATGCAGTGGCCGCTGCTGCTCACAAGAAACTCCATCAGAGATAATGTTACAGACTAGTGAGTTGATGTCTCGAAGCCGATGGCTTGCTTGTTTACGTTTAATGTTGAAGATGATATTTATTGTATCAATGATAATTTAATTTACATCCACAATAAATTTTCGAGAGCAATCCAGTAAGCACGAGATGTTTGACCCATATTTTCTTTGTTATAATCTATTGTTCTTTACCAACAAAAAGTTGACACATATTTGTCTTTGTGAATGACTAAATCAACAGCTTGAGGTAGAAGAAGGTGGAAGAATGGCGATGGGAGGATGTCATAGCTGTTGTATGCGGAGGAACCTTAATTGAATAAGATGGGATGTGTCCCATCCCCAATCTTAATTTCCATGTCATAACTTACTTGAGACAGATCAAGTCGGCTAGCTTTGCATTTAATTTCCAGATCTTGAATCGTACCAAGAAACGTGTCTATTACTCAATTATTTATCATCAAGAGGATTGATTAATGTGTTGTTCATGTAGCAGCGTTGGTGTGTGTTCAATACAGAGAAAAGAGATCATCTTGGGTTTGTACTCGAAGCAAGGAACCAGGATATCAGAAGACAATAGAAAATGAGATATGTTAGAGAAGACAAGATCTTCAAAGTGTGATCTCTTGGATTAAAGTCAGCCTTGCATGGGAAAACCAGATCTGTGCAAAGCTTATCAAGTGCAGAAAGCTACAAAATTCTCCAAGAGCACAGAATTTTAAGCAACCCCACACCAATCTGCAGGAGGAAGTCCAAACTTGATTGCTTGGGATAGAATAAGGTGCAGTGTATCCAACGCATGGCTTATTTAGCTCAGGAAGACAACAGAGTCATGATGAACGAGACAACCTCTTCCATATCATGATCGAAGTCCCCTTTTCCATCCTAGTGTCGAGAGATCATGAGAGGTAGCAATTGAACTCTTGTTCCTTTTTCTTTGGTCAAGCCACCCATGAACCCTGATCTCTATAGGATATGAAGCCCAAGTTGTGTTTCTTTAACTCCTCTTTCTTGGTAAACGATAGATTTGCCACCTACTTTTGTTTCTTTTGCACATGGCATATTCTTGAGGAACCTTCAGTTCATGGCTTCGCCTGTTGACAGGTTCAAGGCTGAGACACTCGAGGCTTTCTTCCCAGATCGATCTCAGGCAAGTCCTTGGCGATCGAGAGCGAGAGGCTGTTGTTTCCTGGAGACTTGGATGAATCTTGACGTCTTGACGGGAAAGCTAGCTGTGGTATGGACAGAGGAGGTAGGAGACAGAGGCGGTTGCGCTCACAAGTGAATGGCAACAAGGCATTGGATTCGAGCTACTTCACTGCGGAATTCTTCTTGGTGCTCGTCTGCCTCACTGCCTCACTGCTGGTTCTTCCCCTCGTGTTGCCCGCACTGCCTCCTCCCCCTTCCTCGCTGCTGTTTGTGCCGATAGGTATACTTCTTGTGCTGCTGGTCTTGGCCTTCATGCCCTCCGATGCTCGGGACATCGCCTCTTCCCACTTGTGAGCAGCTAAAAGCTTTCCATTATGGATCAAACTGTTCATTTCTTCTTCTACTCCTCGGTTTCAATGAAGGCACTATCGCTTCCGGTGGTTGTTTGAGATAGTTCATTCCTGAATCATTCGGATGTGGTTTGGCCATGAGTTGTAATCTAAGCTAACCATAACATTCTTGTGAGGCATGCGCAATCAAAGTGACAAATTCTGAGAGAACTCATCAGCAAATCTTACCGTGATGTGATGATTGATGTTCATGGCCACTTAAAAATAAGCTCTAAAATTTATTCTTCACCATGTCTCAGTCAAATGTTCATTGTAAAGCAGCCAGTGACTCGGTTGAACATACCAGTTAGAGGTAGTCATTCGTAGCTATTCTGGATTGTAAGTTTCTTGGAAACTGCCTATACTAGTAAAATACTTGAAGCTTTGTGAGTATGCATGTATCTTATGTGGAGATTCTCCGTCGTGTGCGTATCACATATGCTCGAACACATGGGAGCAGGTAGGTGTTCTTGCATCACGTTCGGTCAAAAGTGTTCTGTGTTGCAAGAATGACACCTTTTAATGGAATTTTAATTTTCATTCAGCAATCACGTAAGATATTACGACGTGAGTTCAAACCCTCAACCCGAGGGAAAAGAAACAAGTGAGGTTGAAATCTGCAGCACGGCCGACAGGGTGTGTTGCATCAAAAATATACGAGTACCTTACAAGGAAAAAAAAATCATCTTAATTTTAGTCAACACAACCAAAAATATGTTCTGGAGGCAGCAAAAGCCTGTCCACTGTTGTTCTTTTTAATTGAAATACAAGCAGAATTAACCTGCTGCAACATTCATGAATTCCAGTCCAACACAGGATTATAGAAGATTTGGATGATTGACAAAAATGTTAAATTCAAGGCATATGAAAGACAAATTTGATAAATATATGATGGTCGATGTGTTAAGTGTTCAAAATTAACAGTTCCGACCAATAATGACAATGCCAAAAAGGTGAGATAATGACACAATATATAGTGGTAACTCCAGAGAAAATCAAATCAGTTTAGTAATCGACAACTAGTAATACATTATCTGACAAAATAGTTGTGAAACTGCATTCTTGGTAGACTTCGAAGAAGAATTACGTCTCCTCATCATCGCTATCACTGCCAAAGATTGAGGATACTTTCACACCAATCTTTGGCTTCTTGCTGATGCCACCAGCTGAAGCCTTCTGAATACCAAAAGAACAGTGATGAACAATTAAGTATGTCAGTGAGTAACACATTGAACAATCAGTAAAGTATAAGATAATAAGATCCAAGACATAATTACTTAATTTATGCATACATCATCACTGTGAAAACAGAGTAACTATATCCTATCAGTTGAATCACATAGCCACTCATGTCATCATTTCTACTGACTTATGCCTTTTTTTGTTGATGTGATGATATAGAAGACTAGATTTTGATATTTGTTAAGGCCTATAAGTGTTTTAAGCACATATATAACCAGATATTTACCATGTAAAAAACTCTTCCTGATGAGCTTAAGTTCCCAACAAGCAAAGAAAGACAACATAAGATGTAGATGGAAAATTTACTAGAATGAAGATCCCTGAGTAATTATCTATGGGCTTTATGCCCATGCAAAAAGGAAGCAACCTTGACAAATCATTTTAATTTGGAAGATTCTAATAACAGAAAGAAGACAAGGTACATTTGTATTTCCACAGTCACATTTTGTGATTTGTGCATATGCACATGAGATTAGCATAAATAATTTGAATTAAAATATTTAGTATTAAAAAAAGAAAAAGGCTTATGTAGATAATTTCATTAAAACCTTCTGGAATGCATCCTCCAAATCTATAGAAAAAGAATGAGGAAATCCACATCCTTATATATGACAGCCAAGAATTTTCCTAGCTATTAGGTGGCAACTTCTACGAATCCTCATTAAGTAAAATAAATGCCTATGAGAACAAGAAGAGGATCATATTAAGGACTTCAAATTTGATTTGACAAGCCAAACACAAATACATATTCCATGTGCTAGAATTCAGTGAGCTGCCGAAAGAAACTCAGCCTTGAGATGAAATGACTTTAAAAAACCCAATATCAATACTCTCATTTCTGCATGAGGAGTGATAAACTAAAAACAACCAAATTATCTTATTCACATCAAACGAGATCACCAACCAGTGCTGAACATTTTGCATTGTTGACAATGCAAATCTTAATTTATTTTACAACAAATCTTGATTTATTATGGAACTTCAATGTGGAACATCTTTATGTGATAATCTAAAATATAAACTTATAACCTAGTGTACCTTGCCTCCTAATATAAAAAAGCGTTCTTGTCATAATCAGATTTCAAATACACTTCCCAATGGATAGGGAAAATGTTAACTAAAAGTACTAAAATTTTGGTATATGCTTAAACTGACTAAATGCAATTATTAGCAGCTTACTGTGATAAGATTGGTATTTTTGATCATTTTATGACCACATGCATGCTGTATTATTTGGATTATTATAAATTTGGGTGATTGAAAATCATACCAAATACTCCAGAGTACAGATTTCAGCATATAAGAAAACAAAAGGCAAGTGAAACTGCTAGGTGCAACAATATGGCAATTTATTTCAACGGGGTACAATTTCAGGTGAAATATGACTCGGACATTCAAATATACTCAAATTTAGTAGGAATATTTATTTATTTATTCACATGGAATTTGTTTTTGCATAACAATCATATATAAAACATAACCTTAATAAGTAACCTAGAATCCTACTTCACTGACCTTTGAGGGACCAATTTTAGAGAAGCCGAATTTCAGAGCCTGCCGCTGATCCTGATTTAGAACTTTTGCGGAAGTCCTAGCCGCACCAGCATCTGAAGAGATTTCAGACCCTTCTTGCTGTTGTTGTTGTTGCTGTTGCCGTTGCTTGTGAGCATCTGCCCTGAAACAGCAAAAACAAATATGTAGAACAATTTTGAACACTGTAAGCTCACAAATAAGATTTATTTTTTCCTTTAATATTTTGTAGGAAAGTTAAGAATACATTTGTGCAAACTTTGCCATTTCCTTCTCTTGACGTAGTTGTTCCCGTTTCTGTCTGTCATCGCGGCTGCTGCTTCCATGCATTTCTTTCATTTCTTTAAATCTCTGCACATTTATGCAGTTGCCAGAATGAGCTTGATAACAAATTGCTTTTATCAACAGTTCTCAAGATCTATTGACACTGTTATCAGGCCTCGTGCCGGAAGTAGTAATCAGAATAAATTATATTACTACTTGGAGAATAAAGTTTAGAACCACCAAAAAAAAAAAGTGCATTCAAATGTTCAAGCATAGTGAGATAACTGATCATTTACATGGTCACCATAAGCCAAGATGTCAGTGCAGATTGATGCCAACTACTATAGTCCTTTTTGTACTACTAATGCATGTGGCTTCATTTCTAAAGACAAAATCATTTGGCATTCTTATTATCCATAGTTTGAGAGAATGGTACCATGAAGGCATGAACCAATTATCTTCATCAGTATATCAGGAACTGTTAAATGTTTATCCCTCAGGAGTTAGACATCTCTTGCAGACTATAGGATGATTTACTTTATGAAGGATTGAGAAGCCTATGAAATTAGTAAAGCCTGTAGAATGTGGATAAAAGTATGTTGTCTTGTTTGAGGGAGAAGGTAATATGTAAATTCATCAAAGAAAACAACAATCTTAGCTGCATGTAGATGAAATAAAACAAACCATGAGAAGAATAAAACAAGGTGGTTACCTTTCTGTGATTGTGGTCATAAGAGCTAAGATGACTTTCGAATTCCATTGCCAATTTGTATTGCTTGTTGCAGAGATTACAATAGAAGGCCTTTTTTATTTCTTTCACCTCAGACTGGATTTTCTGCTCACGCTCTGCTATCACCTGGATTGTCATCATTTGCACGAAGCAGGCAGAAGAAGCCACCAGGTAATAAAAAGTGCACGAAATTCTCAATACCCTCGAGAGTTGATGCTCCCTTATGATATATCATTCCCGTCAAAAAGACATACATGCGATTATATGCTGCCTTCTACTATAATGCAGTTTTTACAACGTCAAGCATCAACCCCAATGCATCTAATAGTTGAAACATGACAATCAGTTAAGTGCTAGCATCTACAATCATACCTCACGCTTCTTTATATTTTCCTCAGTCTCTTCTAATTCAATGTCAAGCTTCCTCCTCTGAACATTTCCTTCAGAAGTGAAAAAGTCATCTTCTTCTTGCTTCCCCACCCCCAGTTTTGGATCCCTAATACCAGCTTTTATGGGCTCAACTATGCCTGCATATCCTCATTGAACAAGACAGAGTCAATAAACTAAAATAAAAACTGTGGTAGACTAAATCAAAGACATCAATGCAAAACAAAAATAACTATCCAAACTACCACTAGACTAGAATTGTTATAGTCCTGTGTGAGACACACTCCAGTATTTCATAATATCACTAATTTTCATGTTGTGATCATTGCTGATTAAACAACATCAGCATGCACCTTTCAGTAGTATGTTATTAATGCCTGTACAGGAACATTCTTTTCTTTCCATTGGACCAAGTAGTTGGAGTATATTTCACTAAAGTAAAAAATAATTAGCAAGAGTACAATGGTAGGTGATAGTCAGCAAATATTAGCACATATAATAAGTCTGAAGCACAAGTCAAAATTTCAAATTTCAGCTGGAATACAACATAAAACTGTTTTTTTTGGCAGAAAAATTGTTCCATTTACCAAACGAACCACAGGTCCATCAGGTCCTATTCCTTTTTTAGCACCTAAGTTTATCTGATTTAGATCAGAGAATTAAATGTAGGCTCAAGCACTGGAAGTAAATAGAAGGTAAATGGAATGGTTAAGAAGAGATCAACAGGCTGAAGGTTTTTTTTTTTCCTTTTTGAAAACAGAGTCCTAACAGGATGGGGAACAAAGTACAAATTCGAAAACACCAACGCACCAGCTGTCCTAAAGATCTTAGTTTTATTTATAGAAAACAAAAAGAAGACATGTAAAGAACATAGAAAATAAGACCACATACCCTGTATTTCCTTCCATTATTATTTTATTTCAAAATTTCATCTTGCCTTGTTTGCTAAGTATCCCATTCTTTACTATTTTCTCCTTGCATAAAATTCTCATGCTTAGTGGTCATATTCCAATCCATGATTACACTCTCCAGATATATACATAGAGATTTACCAAAAGAAAAACTCAATCATATTCACACAGTCACAAGGACATTGACTTTGGTTACACAAGAAGCATCAAACATCAAACAGTATTTGTAAAAAAAAAAGCACGATATGATTGGATTCTGAAGTTATTAATACAAATTTGGAGAATACCTTGCTCATTTTTGCCAAGACCCTTGCCTTTCCATCCCATTTTCTGCAGAAGCCTAAACCCTACATTAGATGATGTCAGTTGTTTATCCAAAGATGCTTGCTCCAGTTCATCAGTATCAAGGTTTTCTGTGGGTCTGTGATATATTGGCAAACGGAAATCTTCTGCTGAATCCTCGGCCAAGGAATTAGGCTGTGCCATATCCTAGGGAGAAATGGCATTTGATTATATTCAAAGAAATTCAACCATATGGAAGAAATAAAAAAAATATAATATGAACTTCAGTTTATGTTTATATCTGGTCTGTATATAATATATATATATATATATATATATATATATATATATATATATATATATAGAGAGAGAGAGAGAGAGAGAGAGAGAGAGATTATTAATGAATAATCTAAATCAAATGTTCCAACTATACCGGTAAACCCAAGCAACCAAACCACTAGTGAGGAAAAAGAAATATGCAGATATAGAATACTTACTGAAATTAATTGCACAACAAGACAGATAAAATATATTAGGCTACCATGGAACCGAGGCCTATAAAGTATGATATAGAAAAATATAATCTAATTACATAAGTATAAAAGGGCAAATAATGCTAACCTCTTCCCGTGCTCCGTGTTTATTTTGAAAGAGTGACTCTTGCCTGCCATCATACTTTTCACCTTCCATTATGAGGCACCTAATATACTGTTAATAATTCATATTGATCAAATTTTTACTCCAAGAAAACTAGAAAATACACACAAAAGACAAAGATAAGGACAGAATCATCATTATATATGTGCACAAACACAAATAAGGGATAGAATATAAACAACATAAAGATCAATTATTGTCAGCACATGAATGGATTAAAATGATGGTACCAGAGGTGATAATTCAAGTGGGTTGGGACAAATTAGTTAAGATGTTTTGGAAAAGTCAGCAACCTAAACCAGATCCATTTATGATCAAGTTAGGAGATCTCAATCAACATCCAACTAAATGGGGTTTGGTTTGATCAACTATGAAAAATAAATAACACATCAAAAGTACAACATAAAGCCAACAGATATGCAGATCTGGTATCAATGATGAGGAAAATAAAGCCCACCATCATTACAAATATATCTAGGCTCTAAATTTATACAAATTACTTGTCAAGTAGGCATGGTGGAGAGAAATCAATTTTTGCAACACTGAAAATTCCATAGCAGAGTAAGAATAAATAGACCTTTAAATATAAAACCCTGATTCCAACACTTAACTCTCCATACTTTCTGTTTGTCAATTATAACATTAAATCAAGCTTTCTCTCAGTTGTTTTTTCCTCAGAGCATAATCAGGAAATATTTTATTATAGAAATTGTTGACCTGTAATCAATATTTTTTTTAGACTAACTCAGATCACATGGAAAACAACAATGGTCTGCTATTCATTATTGTCCACGGGTGGTGGCAGGCCTTGACCACTTCCTGATATAAGAAATAACAGGATAACCAATGGTTATGCAACCATTACTGATACAAGATAACCATAACTTCCTGATATATATCCAATGGTTATGCAACCAGGCATAACCAGGACCTCACTCTTACGACCATTACTTTCAGGTCAAAAATATCAATATCAATCATTCTCTTCAGTTCGTTTACAGATGCAACTATTATTAAACATTAGTGAAACTTCAAACATTAACGTTAAAGATAAATTTAAATCAAGGCGAACGAAAACGAATTTAGCTTATCAAGCTGCATAGGATCCAAATTTTAGGCTTAGTTTAGGTTTCATCAGTTATGTAACAAGCCAAACCTTATCATTTATCTAGGCTTGAAATAAATTTCATGACTAGCTTGAGAACGTGTAACCTAAGCTCAACAGATTACACCTTTATCTAGGTTATCACAAACACTAAATTTAACAGAAGAATTACGCAAGATCTGGATCATGAGGAAAAATTACAAGAACGATGAATTCCCTCAACCTAAGAAACTTTCAAAGACAACACCATTACAACGAAAAACATCAAGGACACGATTTATATTCATCTTAAACTGATAAACAAACCAAACATCTAAAGGCATAACAAGATTCCTGACATGAAACTTTAAATTCAAGAATTAGTAAGATTACACCAGTCTCGTCGTTTTTGTTATTATCAGACATATCCGATCCAAGGTGGCTATCGAATGAAATAAAAATAAGAAGAAACAAAAAAAAAAGATCAAATCGGATCTCCAGCCAACCCTATTAAAAGAGGGACAGGATTCTCATAGACTAATTACACAGACGGGAATCAGATCAGGGAAATAAAACCTGCTTTCGAAGATGATAGGAGAGCTTCGATGAGAACACGACGAAGCAGGGATCTGAGCCGAGGAGGACGAGATGATTAAGCTAGGGTTAGGTTTTAGGTCGGGATACGGAGAAGACCAAACGACGCTGGGGCGGTGAATTCGGGGACGGTAACGTTAACAATAATAATACTAGGGCATGTACAAGAGGGACATATATGTAATTTCATCATATTCCAGTAAGCTTACGACACTGTTCAACTCGGAGAAGAAACTTGAGACTATAAAGCACGCTAATTCCGAAAACACTCCGCTTCACTTCAACGAGCAATTCCTCATCCGCTCGAACTCCGCCGAAAACCCTAATTCCTCACTTGACGAATCCAAAACCCTAACTCCCCAATGTCTTCTCTTTCTTTCCCCCTCCCTCTCTCGAGTTCTTTTTCTTGTAAGCAGCCGCTCCGATTCGAGATTTCCTCTCGGGTTTTCTTCCAAGTGCGTGGCAAGTGGCCGGAGGCGAGGTGGCACGCGTTGCTTGCACATCCGAGGAAATCTTACGTGACTTCGGAAACCGCTTTACCGGCATGATCACGGTCCGCTGCCGCTCACGTTCGGTTCTTGTAGTTCCCATTGTTTTGTGTTGATATCGGTTTGCTTACCTTGATCTTGTTGGTTTCTGATATGCTTTGTTCTTTCCTTATAACGTGTTGGTGGTGTTGCAATGTCGGGAAGTTCTACCGACGATGTGATCCAGGTGACTTGCCTCTTTCTTGGGTATGTTTCGTGGGGTGATAGGGTGATGATGTTTCAGTTTATTGGTTACAGGATTTCTGCCGCTGTTGGTGCTGCGCTGACAATTATCCTCTTTGTGAAATGAGTAAATTTTTGGAGGTTGTTTACGTTTTTGGGGATTAATCTGATGTTTTTGTATTGGTTTCGTTTATTTAATGAAATCTCCCGAAAATTTTGATGACAATTTCTTTCTACTGAACAAAAACACTTGGGATTATTTAATACTGAAGATTTTAGTCAGAAAGAACATTACAATCTATGATTCAAACTTTTTTGGTTAGAAAACACATGCTAGGAGTTTGCATGTTCTGTTTTTATTTGCTTGGTATCCATAAACTATTATAATATCTTGCCGTTAATCTCTCTTTTATGTTCTTTTTCCATTGCCAAAGAAGCTCAGAATTATGTTATGAGGGTTAACATGAGTAAAAATGTGATCTTTGGTTTAATACCACTTGACATATTCAATTCAAGAAACTTTATAGCATTCTTTAAGTTTTCAAATGCATACCTGTTTCGAATCATCAGGCATCCAAATGCCTGATGGTACTGCTGTTAGAGAAGAATCATCAGGCTTCCAGTTCCCTAGCATTCAAAATGTTCTACCTTTCTCCAAGTTTGATCATTCATTTTTGGATTGTTTTAGGCAAAGATTGTGACGGTAATTGGCTGAAGTTCTGTTCACTTGAAGACAAGACTGGTGTTTCCTTGATACTAGTAATCTGGTTTATAGCACTTGCAAGACCCATTGCCAAAAAGTATCAGTCCCGAGTCCTGACATGTTTACCTTGCAGCAATTTGACACTACTGGAGGCGGCTATATAATATGCTCAGCAATCTTCCCTATTATATATCAAGATCTAAATGAAATTGCCAAGAAGCGATCCAGAGAGAGGAACCCTGTCACCGGCAGAAGTAATACATTGAGCTCTAACGCCTGCATTAGTGCCCCCAGCTACTCCCCCTTTTTTTTTGCTTTAATTCTTTTATGTTTATAACAATAATCAACCATCTCTTGCCTTTGTGCCTCTGAACAGTCAAGATATGCAGGCCCTTAGAAGTCATTAAAGATGCCTCCTTCCTAAGAGGATGTTAATAGCAGGGAAGATGATGAGCAAAGAGTATGCAGATATGCAAGCCTGAGGTATGCCTTGAGCTTCTGGACCTTTTTTTTGTCATTTAATATGCTGTTGATTAGTGTCATATTTTTCCAGTTTGAATGCATATTTGTATTAAGTCATCTTTTATCTGACAGGTATACTCTTATTTGGATGTTAGAAGGAAATGTTAAAGTTCAACATCTAACACCAATAATCTGAATGGACTTCTGCAATTGCATACAAATCAAGGCAAAAAGAAAGCAGTAACATCCTGAAGTCTGCAATGTTACACTCGATATCAAGAATCACAAGGCTCACACGAGGCACGATGGAAGGAGATGATTGGGAGAGATATACCATTCTCTATATGAGGTGGCTGGAGACCTGATGGAGTGATGAGTCGAAGGAGATGAGTGTACACCAAATAGGAATACTGAAAGTAAGCAGGGGGGATGATCCTTTTGGCTAGCTTTCTTCCGGTTGAATTTATTGATTGGGACGAAGAAAGGAATGGGAAAAGAGGGGCAAACTTCTGATGATATCAGATAAGTAGGGATCTTCTCGTCTTCCTGGGGTGAGTCAAGCTCACTTGTCATGGTGTTCCTCCTTTTGCTGGTCCTCTTACTCAAGACAATGTGTAAGCAAAAAACTGATAAGACCCTAAAGTCTTATCGTCACTCTGATACCGATTGATAAGACCCTAAAGTCTTATCGTGGAAGAAAGGGGAGAAAAGGGAATGATAATGATCGTTTCGAGGGGATCGGCCCTCCTTGATCACTTCGAGGGGATCGGTCCTCTTTGATCACTTCGAGGGGATCGACCTCCTAGGGTTTATCCACAGAGTGGAATAACATTTCATTGATTGATTGATTGATTTAAAGAAAGGGTTACATCGCTATTTATAGAGTTCCACCTAGAGTCCACCAAGATTTGAACTCTTAATAATAAATAAATATTAAATAAATCTCTACCTGACTCTAATTAAACTAATAAATAACTGAACTAAACAAACTCAATAAACATTATTCAAAAGCTCAGAAAAAGGGTCTTAATAGTTCCTCCCTCTTCAAATCAGCTTTGTCCTCAAGGCTGAGCAGCATTAATCTCGGGAAGCTTCTCATTCAACACTTTAGTTATAGACTATTTGCAACGCATCACAACCCGTTGATCAAGTAAGTATGATATCCACTTTTTGATAGTGTAAGCAACAGGTCGGTCTTTCAGTGTAGTAATCGTTGCAAGAAACTTTTGGCCTTGTATAATCAATTTTATCTTTGTATCTTTGCTATCACGAGTGAAAATTCATCCATCAACGATTTTTACTTCGAATCTGTCATAGTCTTCAATGTGGTGGGCCAATCGGTCAACAGTCTCACTGTCCATAAAATTGTTAGTGCTACCAGTATCAATCAAAACTATAATAGGTTGATGCTCCAGAGTTTCGCCAACTTCCATAGTTTGCTGGTTAGAGTAGTTGGCTAATGTATGTATTGTATGTATGGTAGGTTCAACATCTTCATTAGAATTTATACCTTCATGATCGGAGTCCACATTCTTAGCTTTCGGCTCCCCTCTAATTGGTTCAACATCTTCATTAGGGTTGCGGCTGGGAGGCGGGCGGCAGTGATGGAGCAGTCGGGAAGCAACAACGACGGTGGGGAAGAAGTTGCCTTGCAGCGGCGGTTGAGAAGGGGAGCGGGGCTACGGTAGGATGAGACGCTGGCAGCGTCGTCTCCTAGCAACGATGGTGACTCGAGTGGGAGGCGACGGCCACGGTGGACTCTGGTCGGAAGCGGGGCAGGGTAGATCGTTGGTCGGAGAGCAGCGACGACCGGCGATGGGCTAGCCGCAAGCAAGGGAAGCAAGGGTGCGTGGCTTCGACTTCTCTCTCTTCTTTCTCTTATTTCTTTCTTTCTTCCCTTTTTTTTTTTTTTGAGATGATGAACTACAACGAGAACGTTGAGGATCGCTACTCTGATACCAATTGATAAGACCCTAAAGTCTTATCGTCGCTCTGATACCAATTGATAAGATCCTAAAGTCTTATTATGGAAGAAAGTGGAGAAAAGGAAATGATAATGATCGCTTTGAGGGGATCGACCTCCTTGATCGCTTTGAGGGGATCGACCTCCTTGATCGCTTCGAGGGGATCGACTCTCCTTGATCACTTCGAGGGGATCGACCTCCTAAGGTTTGTCCATAGAGTGGAATAACATTTCATTGATTGATTGATTCAAAGAAAGGGTTACATCACTATTTATAGAGTTCTACCTAGAGTCCATCGAGACTTGGACTCTTAATAATAAATAAATATTAAATAAATCTCTATTTGACTCTAACTGAACTCAATAAACAACTCTCTATTTGACTGTAACTGAACTCAATAAACAACTGAACTAAACAGACTCAATAAACATTATTCAAAAGCTCAGAAAAAAGGTCCTAACAAAAACGTAAGATTCAGGTGGGATGCTGTTTTGATCGGTCTTTCAATGTTTAAGCAAAAAACCTAAGATTCATGCGGATTCTGTTTTGATCAGAGCTTCAATTGAATAGTGAAGGGTGGGGTAGTTTTGTATTTGCCAATTTATCTTCTTTAGAAGGTTGTATCGAAACACTATATAATAACATCAGATGTCAAAGAAAATTTCAGCAGATTAAATGCATAACCTTTTTCCCTTAGAAAATGGTCCAAGGTTTATGCTAAATATGCTGTTTAAACTATGGATTTTTCCCCTGTTATTCCTATGGCTTTCTTGATAGATCATGAGCTTGAAATAGAATAAATGAGTCCTGTACTATGTTTGTAGTCTAGGATGATGAACCCTATTGTAAATGATACAGATAGACGTGGATGTGTGAGAAGGCTTGCTTGTGGAATGATTGCTGCAAGTGAGAGGCAACATGTGATATTGAACAGTTAACATACATATACATATTAAGTGGTATGAACAAATCCGATAGCATTAAGGATCAAAAATGATAAATGATGATCAACATCCAGAATTTTTCAGACAATATCAAATGCTACTAATTAAATTATACCTTCAAGATCGAAACTATCAGACAGCTGCATTTGCTGTGGCATACGTGAAAATCAAGTGAATTGGATCTAAAACGAAAAATATGACGAAATTGAAGTAACTCCAAGATTCACATAATTGCAGGACGCATTTTAGAAGACAAAATGATGGTACATTCTTTGTGAACGCCAAAGACAATGGCATGCATACAACAGAGCAGGTTCTGATATCAGCTGAATTCCATATCAAACTGAGACCTACGACAACTTCGACCTTCATACACACTGAATTCATGAAAATGAATAATTACGATGATATCTTCTAAACAAGTGCAAATGCTCTGGCTAATAGTGGTGAAATACTACAAACTATACCTCAAGTGCTGGTGCAAATATATGCAACTCCTGAAGAAAGCATCACACTAACATAACTCACAACCCTGTGATCATCATGAAATAGTTTACTCCAATAACATGACCTCAGCCGCAATAGTGCACAAAGTTGCATGGTCATGCTTCCTAATCTCGAAGACCAAGTTCGAGCTCCAGCTCGTCGTCCTCTTCAAACAGTCTCAGGAGACGAGCATGTTGCTCTTCCCTCTTCTTTTTCTGCCAAAGCTTGAAAAGAAAAACCGACACAAGCACAGTTCCTGCAATTGCCAAGCATATGAAAAATACTTCACGGCTCATGTTGCTAGCAGACTTAGAAGGGTTAGCCTCTGCCTTGGCTGCATCATTTGAACTTGATGGATCGTCAGCCAGAACTACAACAAAAGAGAAGTCTACTCACATGCATGAACAACTAGATTAAGATAGAAAAGAGGAAGTACAAGACACTCGAAATGACAAAAGAGAAACTAAGATGAAAATTCAGATCATAAGTATCACTGAACAAAAGCATCTAAAATGTTCTTAGTAAAATAGAATTATTGGGCACAAGTTAATTTCTCTTGGGCACACCATGTGCCAACATTACATGTCTTGCTGGCACATTATAAATTAAAGTATGTGGTGTCCATCACAAGTTAACAGATTGCAGAATTGTGTGATAGTACTTCCTGACCATTATGGACCATTGTTTTAGCATAGTATGACCTGGCCATCATGCATCAAAATTCACAGAGACAAGAAATGTGGTCTAAATAAGGGATTAAAATTGTCGGTGCAAACCGAGCATAACAATATAAGATATACTGAAGAACATCTAAGTAGACTTACTGACTGAAGCAGTCTGAACCTCAAGTTGCTAAATTGGAATCTATTCTGTGAGTTCTCCAATCTTATTTAATTTCCAAGTGATTTAGTATTATTCTATATAGAAAATCCTGGATCACCAAAAACAAATTTCATATGTTACATTTTAGACACTGTAACCATCTCAAATCCTCCAGATCATGAAGGTCTAAGCAATGGTGGTAACAAGGTTAATTTAAACATAGTTATCGACATTAGCTTTTCGGACCAAACAATAATCCAGTATCAACACTAGCAGATCTCAGTCTATCTAGTGACAACTGACAAGGGCATTTAAATCAATAGGACAACTAGAAGAATCCCATGGCTGGAAGAACAATTGGCAAGATACCCATTCCTCCGACATAAGATGAAGGTTGGAAAAAAAAAATGTCGAAAAGAAAGAACCAATATTTTTTTAATAAGAAAACTAATATTTGATGACAAGTGCTGCAACCAATTAAGACATGTTACAACAAACATGGGTTTTATAGTTTCAGCCTTAATCCCGTCAGATCATTACTGACAATTTGTTTAAGGTAGAACTCAGATTTTCCTATATAGAGTGACAAAAAATCTTCGGTCCCAACATTTGTTTTCATGTTTGCACGAAAGAAAGACAAGCAAGTTCGGTTCAGAACGAAGTTCCTTGTAGTCCGGATCAGAATTCTAACCATTTGATTTCCAACTAGAACCCAAAATCGACATGAAACTTCTTTTCTCTGAAGAGTTAATTCCTAGTTTCAATTTTATGAAGACAGACAAAAACCTGCCAAACTGACCCCTGCAAAATTCTGTAAAAGTTTTTTTTTTTCCCCAATAACTCGAATGATGTCTGAGAACGACACACAATTTGCCTATTTCTAGCGGCATCCTGCAAACAACTTGCTAATTTCTGGAACAACTCAATTGTTTCCATAACAAACATCATTCTTAACTACGAATAAGATTAAATCAACCAGGCAAGTGGAGCAGAAGATAAAAAGAAGTGATTCGATTCAAACAACACCTTCAAAAAACGTAGGACATTGTGATTCAGAAGTAACGAAGAGCTAAAACCAAGAGTTGGGCGTGCCTCCTACGAGATCTCAAAATGAGATCTCAGATACCAATTCTGGATCAGGGATCAAGGAAAAGTGCGAACCTGCGGTCGATTGAAGAGATATCGCGACGATGAGGAGGAGTAGCTTCTTCGATCGCCCACCGATGTCTCCGCTCATCCCTCCTTTCTTCTCCGTTGCGACGCCAGTGGTGTTCTCCTCCGCTCGTTCGTCGTGAAATCGAGATTTTAGGTGCTTTATGATTAACCAAAAACATAAAAAGAAATGCTTTATATAAAGCAAGGCTATTAATAAATCGATCCGACCCGATTTGATATGAGATCCATTACGATAGAATCCGATATGGAACGAAGTCTGACCCATTGACTCAACCCCATCTAATTATAAACGGAATTGGACGCTAATGTTGACCCAATCTGGGCAAGACACGTAGAACTTTAATTTTTTGTATCGATTCTGATCCGATCCGATTCGAGTTGTTTCCGGGAGAGATTGAGGTCAAGTTGATCCGATAAGGGAGAGATCCGATCCAAAATATAATTAAATATATTATATATTGAAACACTGATCTATTTTTGCATTATCCCTAAATCTGTCAGTATTTCATAAAAGTACAGTTTGTTCATTTTGTAATTATATAAAAGGGTTCTCAAATCTCTGGATTTTTGCATGTTAGTCCTTTTAGTGGATGACGGAATAAGGCTTTAGGAAGTTTGTAACAATAATAAAATTTCAAGGACTTGTTCAGAAAGTTCGAGAGGCTTGAGGAGCTATACGTACCCGCTCCACCCTTTCTCGAGCGTGACCTCGATCTCCCTTTCTCTCCCTCTCTCTCGTAGAAGTGTGGTGGGAGACAACGACGCTGGCGAGCGCCGGTGGCAAATGACGGTGAGTGTTCGAGGCCAAACCTCCTCCTTCTCTATTTCTCTCTCTCCCCTCACACTTCCGTCTCTCTCAGTCACTCTGCTTCCCTGTTTCTCTCGGTCCCAGAGATCCGGTGCTCCGCGATCGTAATATCTTTCCTGAGCTCCTCCACAGCCCTCTCCTGGTCTCGCGAGAGAAGGCACTTGCTGCCGCCGTGTGAGGTGGAAGGCGAGGAAAGGCTTCGTTAAGGTTCGGTGAGCCGGATCCGATCGGATATCCGATTTCCGGTGGAGCAGATCTGGATTGTATTTATGGGCTTATTTTTAGATTACGTGACATAGATCTAATTAGATTCTAATTATGTTTATCTTTTTATAAAAAGAAAATTCAATTATGGTAGGATTCTCTGCGAGATAAATTGATGGAAGCAACTCTCTTAGAC
This sequence comes from Musa acuminata AAA Group, assembly GCF_036884655.1. Classification (NCBI taxonomy): domain Eukaryota; kingdom Viridiplantae; phylum Streptophyta; class Magnoliopsida; order Zingiberales; family Musaceae; genus Musa; species Musa acuminata. The sequence goes on from NC_088342.1 coordinate 45,730,110, forward strand.
CTCTGCTTTTGTCTATATAAAACTTCTAGGGATCGTATCAAGATCTTTTCTCACCTCGATAGGTATTGAAAATACGAAGAGAGGAGAGTCTAACTTCTTTTCTGTGTAGATTCGCCGGCGCATGCAGATCACGATCGAGGTATCCTGTTGATTATCGTGTTCAAAAGATACGCAACATAATACAATACTTGATTTCAATCCCAGCATTAAATTTTGTATAATAGTTTTTATTTTACACCTATTCAGCCAAACTACCCCGTACCAGATTGTATCGCCACTCGATCTTCAACCTGGATCTCACAAATTAATCTACCTTTAACAATTGATAATTGAAAGTTAGGCTTTGAAATGTTAATGGCATTTGCAAAAACGTGAATTAAGAAGACTTTCTGCAGTATTTACTTGAATTGGTTAGGCATGGACATAGGAATCCATTTAATCGTATATAGATAGCCTACATGATCATTTGTTAAATATTGATTATTTTGACTCGCTGAGGAATACAAATACAATAGTCGATCTGTATAATATCTTTGTTTGGATTTGTAATTATTTTCCCAGTGGCTCTATTTATGTTCTTGTTGTAAGTGTAACAATCTGTATTGCATAGAATACTCAATCCTATACCCGTGAGTCATATAAATTTGTGTTTTGCAATTTTCTTGTTGCAAGGAACTTTCGTTGCCTAGATGGCGTGCTTCTGTTCATAAGTCTTTCTAACATAATATTTCCTTTTGAGTGTTACATGTGTTTTTCCAAATCTTTATAGGAACTTCATGGTGTTTTTGAAGCTTAGATTTCTCCTATCTCTTGCTATACATGTGATTCTTGTACTTGTTAAGGGCTCCTAGAATCTTTTTGTGTACGGAACAAAGAGGGAGACCAAATGTTAACATCTAGGTCATATTGTTACTTTGCAGGAAATTTGAACATAGCCATGAATTTTCTCATACGAGCTGCCCATCCTGTAGTTCCTGAGGTGTCCAATGTTGCAGAGACTGAGAATCACAAGGGTGTAACACCTATTTCAAGACAAACTTCTACTTTGGAGGGCCTTATTGCAGAAGACCCATTTCAAAGTCCTTCTACAGGGGATGATGCTGATACAGACAGTGATGTAATTACTGACGTAGGTAGCTCAACACCAGCTCCAACTTCCAAAAACCAAGGAAACCATACTGATGTATTAGAAGACGATGGTTGGATAACAATTCCATATAGTATGTCCACTTGCATATCTTATCACTTTTTCAAGCATCTTAAGAGTCATATATTTATCTCAATTCGCAGAGACATCCCTGGAACATGGATAAGCAAGTGTGTTGACCTAAATGTTGCTAATGTAAGCTGGTGTTATTAACTGTTACATCAATAATAATTGTGAAGCTTGAAACTGTTCCTGATTGTTTTTCTTATCAATTCAGTATTAGCTACCAAAACTTTCTATAACATTAGTTTACAAGCTCTAGGACTAGGAACCAAAAGATACTAAAACATGTTCTAGATGGTTAATCTGGTTGCAGTTTTCAGTTTCAAAAGTTTTTTCTTGTTTATCTTGGTTATAAACTTTTATTGAGTATGCTCATTCACATTGTTGAGACTGACCTTCATTATGTGTTATGTGATTTGGTTGTTGGTCACAGAAGAATATCGGATATAAGATTAAAGAACATAATTCTTTGGTTTTGATTTGCATATGCAAATAAGTCTTGAACTGTCTCTTTGGGCCCTCATGAAATTGGTTGATTTTTGTAGTCATTTGGAATGATACTTATCTAAAAGGTATAGACAGGTGCATCGTGCTATAGTTGTTGTTCACTTTTCCTTTTACCTTTTGCTTCGTTTTTGTATTCTTACCCATCAAACTTTGACATGATTAACCTTTATGTTTTCGTTAGAACTTATTTGTAATCCATTTGATGTTTTTATTGAACCATTTTGATCAAACATTGACGGAGTAGCGGAATATGATTTTAAAATGCATATATTGAAAAGTGAAGTTAAGGAATTCTGTGTATTCAATTCCATAAAGCTTGGTTCAATCAAGGCTTATCTGAATACAATGTTTATAATGCTTCATCGTTTTTAAATCTTAAAGCTGTTTTATTTCATTGTCCAATTGGTTTTACTTTTATGCTTACACTTGCAGAGGAGCTTCCAGACAATTGGACTGATGCAGCAGATATTCAACAGCTGAGGTCCTTGGACCGTTCATTCATTTTTCCTGGTAGCTACTTCTTTCTATTCTGAATTATTTTTTCTTAGTCCTGAAAATAGTACTTTTTCTAAGATCTGAATTGTTTTTTTTTCTCAGGTGAGCATATGCATATACTGGTTTGCCTGTCAGCATGGAAACAGGAGTCTGAAATCATAACTCCATTTAGAGTTGCTGCCGCAATGTCTAGAAATGGTAAATCCAGCTCAAATAAAAAGCAACATATTGAAACTCTAGGGAAGCCATCTAGTCCAGTCAGTCTGAATGGGATTGTAAGTAGCATACCTGAAGAAACCGTCGACCAAAATGCGGAAAACAATAGTGAAACCCTTTCATCTGCAAGTGATTTGAGTCCTAAAGATGATATTTCTGCAACTGAGTCTCTCCTCCGTATGGAGTCACATAAACAGCAAACTGAGATTATACTTGAAAGTTTTAAAAATTCAAATTTCTTCATCAGAATCATCGAGTCAGATGAACAACTTTGGTCTAGAAGAAATGACCCTTCTGCCATGAATTCTGAGGTAGTAGGGAGAAGAAGCCACCCTAATAATGGATCAAAAAAGGTCCCAAAGAGCAATGTTTTCAGTGCAGTAGTTGATAAGGGTAGTTTTGATGGCAACGCATCTGGTGGAGTAGCTAGAGATACTGTCAAATGCTATTCTTTGTCCAATGGTGACATAGTGGTATGTTTACAGCAGCTTGGTATTTTCTTATTTGCAAGTCATGGAGAAATTATATAAACCTTGTAGTACTTGCACATGATATCTAAGTGTGGATTATTCGATTACTTGCAACTATTTGCCTGTTGTCATATTCTATGATCTTTTTTCAAGTAGTCATTCCAATAATATATTTCTGTTCTCCTTCACCAGAAATTATGTAATTTAGATGGTTAAAACAGACATATAAGGACACTGTTTTATACTATACTGACTACAGAGTTTTGGGGTCTCTTTGGCACCATGTAACATGTCCAACAAATCATCAGGAACATTATGTTTGACTTATGTTATGATAATAATACAATTTTCGACACCTTATATGTTTACTTTCTTGAGGTTTGAGGGTACGAAGACATTGAATGTAATGTTAAATTCTTGGATTAGACATTTTCTTGCAAGTCTCTCACTGCTGATGATCGGCATGCTTCATTAGGTTAATTCAGTAGTATTGAAAGGTTAGGTAGCATGATGCTTGGTACCAATTTAATATGGTGTTGGATATTGTGGCGATTCATTAGTTTATTTTGTGTTGCATTAGAGAACTCCGTAAGAAGTTTGCATATAACATCTGTTTTTTTTTTTTCCATTTTCCTTCCTCTGTGCCTAGCCATGTGAGCATAAGCAAATAATTTTTTTTGGAAATTCTTTAAAAATTGCTCTAATAGAACAGTGTTCTTCTTTAAAATTTTTTACTAGAACTTCTTTTAGTGCTCATACTGCATATTTAATACCATCGAAGGTGGTTGACAACATATCAGGTAGGAAGAGATGACTTCATGGGGAGGATGAGGAGATGGAGGAAGAGAGAGGAATGAGAGAAATAGAGAAAGGGAGAGAAAAAATAGCTGTAACAGTTGTCATTTAGAAGAAAACAAAGAATACATATACCGAGCTGCAGGCTCATCGCCAGTATGATTTGGTAGGCTTACCATCCGGTATCGTTCGGTAGACTTACTGAACTATCGACAGCCTGATAAGTTTGGTACTCGTTATCTATGGCTGGTAAGCTCAGCATGATGAACTTATCGGGCTGTACAATCCATAGTTAACCAGACCGGTTGGGGCAACGAGCTCGACACAGTGAACTTAGTGGATGCCTGAGTGACACAGTCCATCCCAAACTGGACTGAGTGAAATCGTTGGATTCACATATAGGTTCTCTACCGAACCAGTAAATACTGGTTTGTACTGACTTGGTGCAGGTAGTGTTTTAAATCTTGATCAGAACAAAACCTTACATAAGGGAGTCACTCATTTGTGCTCAGTTCTAATGCCTTGATATTAATATAAGTCAAAGTTGTGCTCTTGCTTTCTATATCTTTGCTTTTTATTTTATAGTGATCAATGCTTAGATGAATACAAGTCATACTTGTTGCTTTTTCAAAATCTTGCTAACATATTTTCTAGTAATCCATTTACAGCTTGCCATTGCGAGCCATCAGGATGCATTTAGTTCCAATGTCTAGTGGTTGGAAAGAACCTCAACGACACTACTAGCTTGAAAACATTATATTTCTATCAAATCCCTTTGATGGATAAAGTTGACTATGATTTACTCTGTTATAGCTTATGCAAAGGCTAAAATCTTCATACATGGAATTGTCAGAGGTTCCTCAAGTTTGTTTCTACTGATATTTGTTTCTAAATGACATGCCAGGGGTATCATTTATATCAATCAAATATGCTAATATATCAATATATTGTGCTAAATCTGTCTGTTGCATTGATGCAGGTTCTTTTAGAAGTTAATGTTGGAGTGAACAATTTAAAAGATCCTGTCCTTGAGGTTATTCAATTTGAGAAATACCAATCTAGTAATTCTGCTTTCGAAGACCATAACAATCTGCTGGTTCCAAATATTGACGATCCATGTCGGGAGCTGCTTAATTGGTTGATTCCTTTGGATCGCACATTACCTTCTTCTCGTCCACTCTCACCTCCATTAACATCAAGCGTATCACAAAAGTCAGCATATCCTGCTTCTGGGTCGCAAATTTTTTCTTTTGGTCACTTCAGAAGCTACTCCATGCCTTCATTTCCTCAAATTACAGGACCACCTGCCTCTATAACTTCATTTTCTAGCTCAAAACCTGCTTTTGATCTTGAAGATTTTGATCGCTTGTCACAAGAGAAGCTCATGAAAAATCAAGATACAAGAAATGAGGGGCTTTTATCATTTCGAGGTGTCGCACTGGAGCCACAACGTTTTTCTGCACACTGTGGCTTAGAAGGCATATATTTACCTGGCAGGAGGTGGCAACGAAAGCTTGAAATTATACAACCAGTTGAAATCCATTCTTTTGCTACTGAATGCAATACAGAGGATCTCCTTTGTGTTCAAATAAAGGTATTAATGCTGTTTTTTTTCCTCTAGTTTCTTTTGTCCATTCCATACAAGGCGTATGCTCTCTTTCGCAGAACGTGTCTCCAGCTCATATACCAGAAATAATTATATTCTTGGATGCCATAGCTATTGTCTCTGAGGAGGAGGCATCAAAATGTGGTCCACCTCTATTGCTGCCAATTGCAAGCATTGAGACAGGAAATGGCCATAGCTTACCAGATCTTCCCCTCAGGTTCTTTCAAATAGTCCCATTTTGTTGCTTCTCTATTGTTGTTGATTTGTTATATAGCATTACAGATGTGCACCAAATTCCTAATGGCATAGTCTCATGGAATGCAAAGGTGCACTTAAGAAAAACTCTTGGATGCTTGAGGTAAGATGTGTAGATAAAGTGCATGATTGTTGAAGCAAAGCAGAAACAATCATCTTTTGTTTTAGAAAATAAAAGAAATATCAATGAGAATTAGCAAAAATGTCACAAGTTTCATATTCTAAATTCTTAGAGAGCAAATAAAAGGATAGAAAGTAAACTTTTAACAGAAACAATAATAAAATGATATATTAATTAATTAATTAGTTGATGGATCAAAAGATCAAAAATTAATTATTTATGAATATAATATAATTTATATATTTTTTAGTATTAGAAAAACATTATAAAATGAAACAAAATGGAATGTAAGATAGTAATAAAAAATGTTGGTAAAATAAAAGTTTGATTATACTTCAGTTTTAGAAACATTAACAAAAAAAGGAATTCTGAAAGGCTAAAAGTAAGAAAAATAGAAAATTGCTAATGAAATAAAATATTGAAGAAATATGACTTTGATTGATTGAAGAGAAACTTTTTTCTAATGTAATTATATTGGATTCTATAGTGCTGAAACTGAAAACCATTACAAGTTCTTTTCCTAAATGTTCTGTATTGGATCTATTCTGTTTATCAAAGTCATTCTTTTTTAAGAGGAAAAAAGAGATTTTGTGGACTCTTTGAGAAGTCTCATCATTATTAGAAATTCTCATCCAAAGAGTCTATCTTTAATTGGAATGACAATGATTATTAGAAAAAGAAAAAGAACCCAAAGGTGAATTTTTTGCTGTATTCTTTCTGATGTAGTGGAGGTATGTATCCATCACATCTTTGTCATCTGTTTCTTGTCCTTCCACCATAAAGTGATGCCTATTGTAGAGGCGTCTCTTCTATTATCTTACTGTCTCCTTTTCTTTCTTTATTGACCTTGACAATTTAGGTGAAGTCAATGAAGCCTGTGCCTGGGCTGACTCTCTCCTGCTGCTTTAGCATGGAAAGTACATGTCTCATTGAATTCACCTAGCCTGGCTCCTTCAGAGGTGAACTAGCAGCACCTTGCTTTGCCCAAGCACCTAGGTGCGCACCTTGCTCACCTTAATCAGCACTGTGACTACTAAATATGTTCCAAATTGCACTTCACATGGCTGCCTATAGAATATTTCTGTCACTTAGCCACATTGTGGAGGTAATTGTTTGACTTGCATATTGACTGATGTGACCATAATGTGTGATAAATTGCATATGCAAAATTTCAGCAGCATGTGAGGCCACACATTGTTAGACGGCTATATTTTGCTATCACACAAGAATGTAGTTGTATTCAGAGTATGGTTTGCTTTATTGGTCGATACCGTTCTACCAATCAGTTGTCGGTACGATACATACCTAGCTGTATCGACACATAGTACACTAGGGTATATTGATGTACTGCTCGTATTGATCCTCTATTGGACTGGTACGTACTACTCGTACTGAGTGGTACGTTTCGGTACGTCAAACCTTGATTTATACTACACCAAGTAAATTATTAGTAGGAAGGGAGCTAAGACTATACCTAGGTGGATGGGGAGTAGTGATAAATGGGGTGAGGGTGGAAGGGGAATTTGATATTGATTATGATCTTATTTTAGATTTCTAGATAAAATAACCTTAGATATTGGTCAAAGAATAAAGAAAATCAAAAGCAAAAGGCTTATGTAGTGTAGAACTATGTAGGTGAGATATGCAAAGGATTAAATCAATTCAAAATAATATTTAAGAACCACAGCATTTCAAGGCTTATTGGTAAATCAACAATATATTGATATAATTATACTGGGAAAGAACAAACATATGGATATAATTACAGAAGAAAGGAGAAAAGAATAGAGGTAAAAGGAGAAACAAGGAATTAATCATCTATGGGATTGGTAGAGCTGAGAGGATATCAGGACTCAATTGATAATTTATAGAGGTTAAAGTAGCAGCATATTTTTCTGACATCATGACTGAAGGAATATTCTCATATCCTTTAGTATCTATATACCTATCTTGTACAGGTAGCAAGGATTTTAATTTCGAATGATACCGCTCAATACCGTTGATCTATCCTCATATCAGACGATACGAGGCTATATCGGGCGGTAACGGTTGATATTTCGATCGTTACCGCCCGAAACAGGTCGGTAACAGTCAATTTCGACTATCGCCGCCTACTACCAGGTGATATCAACTTGGTTGTGGCCTGGCTGCGGCGAGGGAAGAAGAAGTATTAAGGGAGAAGAGAGAGAATCGGGAGAACCTCGATGCTTCTCGATCTGGCGCCGCCCTCCCTCGACAATCCTGATCCAGGAGGTAACGGAGAGGCAATGACTCAGTTTCTTCACCGAAGACCAGAGACGCTTGCGGCCTTCATCGCATTCTTCACCGAAGGCTGAAAACGTCTGCAGCCTTCAATGTCTTCGCTGAATGCCACAGATAAGAAGGCTGCGTTCTTCTCCTCGTCTGATGCGACGAGGAGAAGAAAAGGAGGAGACCAGTGATTTAAAAAGCGCTAGGCGCCAAAAGGCGCCAAGGTCCAAAAACGCCCGAGGCGCTAGGCGCTCGCCCAGGCGCTCGCCCGAGCGAAGCGAGGCGCTAAAATATAAAAATATAAAATATAATTAATAAATATAATTATTTAAAATTTTAAATAAAAATATAAAAATATATAATATAATTAATAAATATAATCACATTAACAGTATAAACCTGCTGACGGAGAAACGAGGAAGCAGCGGCGAGCGGCGGCAGCAGCGGCGGCGAGCGGCGGTAGCAGTGGCGGCAGCGGCAGCAGCGGCGGTGAGCGGCAGCAGCGGCGGCAGCGGCGAGCGGCGGCAGCGGCAGCGGGAAAGGGAAAGGGAGCGGAAGGCGCGAGCAGCGGGAGGCCTCGAGGGAGGCGCGAGCAGCTGGAAGGCTCGCGGGAGGGCTCGCAGGAGGCGAGAGGGCTCGCGGGAGGCGCGAGCAGCGGGAGGGCTCGCGGGAGGCGCGAGCAGCGGGAGGGCTCGAGGGAGGCGCGAGCAGCGGGAAGGCTCGCGGGAGGGCTCGCAGGAGACGCGAGCAGCGAGAGGGCTCGCGGGAGGCGCGAGCAGCAGGAGGGCTCGCAGGAGGCGCGAGCAGTGAGAGGGCTCGCGGGAGGCGCGAGCATCGGGAAGGCTCGCGGGAGGCGCGAGCAGCGACAGCGGCGAGCAGCGGCAGCGGGAGCGAGCGACGAGATCGCGATCGGGATCGGCAGCGACAGCAGGTTAGGGTTGGGGTTATATCGGTTTAGTTGGTTCGATTGAACCAACTAACAACCGAACCAGGACCGAACCAGACCTAAAATTCTGGTTCGGTTTACCCAGGCGCTCGCCCGAAGCGCCCAGCGCCTGGGCTCGGGCGAGCGCCCAGGCGGCGCCTAATTGAAGCGCGCCGCCTGGGACATTAGCGAGGCGCTCGGGCCTCGCCTCGCCTCGCCCGAGCGCCTAGGCGAGCGCCCGAGCGCCTTTTGCAATCACTGGAGGAGACATCATCGAAGTAGCGTACGCCTCCTTTTTTATATATTATTTTTATATATTGATTTTTATATTTTTATATATATTATATATATACATATCGAGCGGTACACCCTGGTGTACCGCTCGGTATGCTCATACCATACCGTACCAAGCAAAGCACAATATGTCGGTACGATACGAAATTACGAACCTTGATAAGTATTTCTATCAAGGTATGCAATACCGTACCGTACCGGTGTTTCGAGATTGTCTCGGTACAGTACGGTACTGGCGTACCGAGCGGTACACCAGGCGTACCGAGCGGTACACCAGGCGTACCGAACAATTTTATATATTTTCTCCTTACTGTAGCACTGCTACAGTGTAGTACTGTAGTATTGCTATAGTGTAATACTGTAGCACTGTACCGGTACCGAGCGGTCCGCGTACCGGTATGTCGTCGGACCGGTACATACTGCCCGTACCGGACAGTACGATTCGGTATTGCATACCATGATTTCTATAACACTTATCAAAAATAAATACATTTATTCAGAAAGCAATAATAAATTAAGCTAAAACCTATTGTGCAATCATACAAAGTAGAAAAAGTGAGCCCTTGGGTGCATTCAACTAAATGACTAATCAAAACAACACACTGCTTAATGTAGAAAAAGTTTTTTGCTTACACATTGTCTTGTGTAAGAGGACCAGCGGAAGCTGGAACAATATGGTAAGAAGCTTGACTCTCTCTCTCTCTCTCTCTCTCTCTCTCTCCCCTCTTTGTTGCAAAATCCCTTGCTGGGCAACGAAATTGCAAGTGGGTCTGGCTGAGTGGCTTAATGCGTGACCATCCCTGATTATAAGTATTCCTATTCACTTTGATTCTTGTCTTTTATCATCTCGTACTTCTTTTATTTCTTTATTGTTATGGATTAACATGAAGTGTTCACTAGCAGTGCAGTATGGATGGTAGCTAAATCATGCCTATGGCTTACAATAGACTTTGATCTTATATAGAGCATTTATCATATGTCAGTACGCTGGCATGGACCAGACTCATACTAAGTTCAATTATAGACTGACATGGGTCCAGTACCCAAAATATCAATTCTTGGCTATAACTATTTTATTAGATATTTTGATACACTTTATTTCTTTTTCTTATGTGACGAAACAAAAACTAAATAATATTGTATTATATATACTTTATTTGTATTTTTTTCTTTCTGAATATACAACAATAAGAAGACCATAAGTCCAACTATTTGGGGTCGGCTATATGGATCTGTTGTCCCTATTGAGATCTATAAAAAGCCTTTTCCCTTTCTGAACATAAAGTTGGATGTTTCCTAGTTGTAATAATTAGCTGCATACTCTGTATCTACTATCGTGGCATCACCCGGTATCAGTCTACAAAAAGTAGTCACTCTAGTTTGATCTTCATTTGCAAGCATCTTAATTGCTTAATATTTTGTCGATATGAGATTGATTATGGAATTATTATTAAATGAATAATTGTTGCTTGAGGAACTTCAAATTGATTTTCAATGGGTTTATATTAATCGTACTGGCTCTGTTACATTTTTCATTCAAATTGTAAATATTAGTATTCAATTCAATATTTATATGATCAGAGATAGTCACTTATAACTCATTAAATAGTGGTGATCAGTCAAAATGAGTGCTTTATATCATCTCACAATAATTACGTTTTCAGGAGAGGTGAAGAACATTCTTTTATTCTCAAGTTGGCAACTACAGCAAACAAAGATCATAAGGGCAACAATGAGGCAATTCCATATTCAAGAACAGGTGCAGCTGCATCAAATACACATAAGATGTCAAGTATTAGTGAAGGGGTGACAGTTTTTTCCCCTGTAAATCAATTTGCCATCTTGGTATCTTGTCGTTGCAACTATACAGGTACGATGGAGACCCTGGATGACATAATTGCTCCTTTCAAGATTTTTTAGTTAATAGTTTAATCTTAAGTCTTGTAATTTATTTTCGCCATAGAGTCAAAATTGTTCTTCAAGCATATAACAGATTGGCAACCACGTATTGCAAGGGATCTTATGATCTCCATAACATCAGAGTCTCATCAGCAAACCGGTAGTCCTAATGTAAGAGCACCTCAACTTCCTGTCAAGGTATTATAACTTTTGGTACTTCTTGCTTTTAGTAATATTCAAAATTTGGGTTTTGAACTCGAACATAAATAATGATTTCCAACCTTGTGACTTATTTCAGGTCTTAACCCTTAAAGCTACAAATTTATCATCTGAAGATCTTACATTTACTGTTCTTGCTCCGGAAACATCTTCCTCTCCTTCAGTTTTGTCATTGAGCTCAACACCAAAAGCCCCAATGAACTCATATGCTGCTTTTCATGATTATGTGCCAAGAATTAGGGACAAGAGTGAAAGCATTGTTCAGAGCCAGAGTTCAGTACATATTGCAACAAAATCTCAGAATGAGAGCCAACAGACTGCTATAAAGTCTGATGTAATTTCAAGAAACAGCTCAGGCCTTACACATCTATGGTTGCAGAGTGCTGTCCCCCTTGGGTAACATCATCTGCAATGTCCATCTTCCATCTCAATCTATAGTCTAAAAGCTCTCTTTTTGACATCATTCCATAATGACCCAGATGTATTCCTGCACGTTCAAGTGCCACAGTCAAGCTTGAGCTACTCCCTTTGACCGATGGGATAATTACACTTGATACTCTGCAGATAGCTGTTAAGGAGAAAGGTGTGTCTTACTTGATGCTTGGCATTCATTGAGAATGTTAATCTTTTCCATGCATGAGTCCATGAACAAAATTTGTTTGTGCCTTTGGGTAGTTAGAGGGAAGCCTTGCTTGTAAAGATCAACTTTTGGCAGCTTGGTAATACATAACGGTAGGTTTTGTACATTCAGTTGACAAGATTAAAATGGAACAGAACTATCACTTGAGTGTGAGAACAAACAGCAAGATGTACTGATTTTTCTATAGCAGTTTTGCTACACTTAACCACCAACATCCTCTCCCTCCAAAAAATTAATAGGAAACTAAAAAACATACCCACATACCCACACACATGGGAAATCTCTCTGGTTTAGTTTGTCTTGTATAGATAATCATCACAAGACAGTAATTTACGGTTGCTAACAAGGTTTCCTTCTCATGCATCTCTCTACAAAAACTATTTAGACAAACATGCATGCTATGTTATTCTCTGCAAAATTATATTGAAGTGTTTATATGTGCAAGCATGTATATATGAGATAAGTGAATTTCTCCAACTCCTATTTCAATTGCTTTTTTTTCTCATTAGTTACACATGCAGGAAAATTTTCCACCTTATGTATATCGTTAAATGAGACACAGATTTTCCTTAGAGAAGCCTTCCATGTGACTATAGGTTCTTACCTAAATCAGGTTTTTCCTCTCTACTAACGTTTCATAGACTTTGCCATCGCATTTGTGGACCGGGTATTGTGTTAATAGTGTAGATCTTAAGCTTGTTGTTTTATGTTATACCTTGTCAATCAGTCTATGTTTTTAACCCAATTATCATTTTAGTCAAAGCAGTAACTTGCTATCCATGCTTGATTCAATATCTCTTTTCTTGATATTCATCTATAACTACAATCTCATTTTCTGTTGGTGCTTGAATGGCATACATATTTTATCTTATTGTCCTATCTTATCTGTGTGCAGTCTGAGATTCAATACATAAGTATGATTGTTATCAAACATCATTATGTGAAGAAATTCATGCATACACTAGTTCTCATTTTTAAATGTTGAAAGTTCCATGTCATGTGATCAGCTAAATTTCTTCCCACATGTAAATTTGATGTCGAAATACCAAAGTTAGTTTTGCCTTTGATATTCTTGAGAGTTCTATCAAGTGAATAAAAATTTGCATTTATTTCCCTGTCTTTGAAGGAGAAATTTGTTTGTAGATTATCCTCCAATGTTATATCAGTTTGATATTCACAGTGTGTAAGTTGGTATTCAAAGAGATTGTTTTGGACATCAGATTCTAATATAAAGTGGATGAGTAGCTTTGTTTTGTGTTAGAATTATAAACATTATGTTTACTTGTGACAATTGGAACTTCATCAGTGCTTTTCCAATATCACAGGTTTGACATTCATACCAGAGCATTCTTTGATGATCCATGCAACTTCCAGTATTGCAACTGGAATCTCATAGAGCATGTCAAACTTCTGCCAACCATGATTTGATAGTGACAAACATCATGGTGGATCAAGTTGTTGCCTGCTAAAATTCGGTATGAAACAGGATGATGGAGGTTATATCCACAAGTTCTCATTCAAGAATAAATAGCTCTACTATCATCGTTTCTGGAACAGAAGCCAAAATTGTGCCTCGCTTTTCCTGTTGATACTTCCATTTTAAGTTGCTGAACCAGTGCTCAAATTTTGCAACCTGCTTTATGCATTTTGTTGTTGTACGCACCTTAGCACCTCATTTTTGCTTCCACATCAAAGAATAAGAGAGGAAAAACCACAGGAATTTTTTTGGTTAAATATCACTCAATTTGTCACTTCTGTAAATGACTCTGAATATTAGTTCAGTATCTTATTGCTTTCTTTCTGAAGAATGGATATGGTGACTAGATGTTCATGTAACATGTTGCCGGACGATAAAGATATCTGATTTCAACTACCAGCTAGAGAGATCCTCTGTGAGGCTAAACTTACTGTTCGTTGCAATCTTTTCCGATGTGTATGCACAGCAATAATTCTCCCACCAGAAATGTTGGAAAATGGAGATTCTGCTTACTGAAGTATAATCAGGCATAAGAGGCATTCTTAGATGTAAATTGATCCTATTTAGGGGTGACCAGAAAGCAATTTGCTTTATGTTACCATCTTGATGTCATAGATCGAAAATTGGTACGGTTTGGTCTTGCCCGAAGATGCAAGATCATCCTAGAGGGTCCTTGTGATGATCAGGTAAGGAGGTTGTTGTTGAGTCTAAGCTAGCAGGGACAGTTATGAGGTAGCTTCTAAGCATCCGAGGTCATTTCAAGGCAGGGTTAGAATGGGCTTCGGTCTCCTCGAGGGCCCTGCACAATAAGTCGATGTCAGGGGGATTTTTTAACTCGATCCTTTTGACGCTTAAAGTAGCTTTGTGGAATTAAGATAGTTTGGGGTTCAAAGTCTAATCCATGTTCAAGCATTGGGGATTGATTTTCATACTTGGGAAGTTACTTGAGGGGCACCCCGGTTGATTAGGATTGACTCATATGTCCTTCTACGGTGTATTCACGTGGACGGCCAACCCGCATAGCCCCTCGCATCACAGTACCAGCAGAGGACGACAAAGGGAGCGTCGCTTGTCAACCCTAATATTTGAAAATGCTGAGTTGGATGGTTCCTTATGGGTTGTCACCCACAAGGGCTAACTAGGAGAGGGCGCAGGTTGGCTCGATCACTTAGGAGGCACCACCCCCAATAGTCAACCCGAACTGCCTCCCATGTGACGATCCATGGTGGCTGACAGGTTGTTGCCCCCCTATCGATTGTAGAGGGGATGACCTGGACCTTATATCTTCTACGTTAACTCTTTAGTGGTGACCAATTGACGGGCTATGATTGATACCGGAATATTTTCTATCACTTTATGATGCTTGCTATGCTACTATAGTGTTCTTCATGTTTAGAGAGGGTGATTCATAGTATCAAATTGTTTATAGGATTCAAATTTTCATTCTATAAGGTAGAGGATCCAAATCCATAAGGGATGCTCCCATTGCACTTGTTTTAGTTTGTATCATGACTCAACTTTTATATTTACCCATCACTTGTCACCTTTGCCTCTCGCCGTTAGTTGTGTTCACCTCTACTTCTGCTCTCACCTGTCCTCCCCTCTTCCTCTATCGGTTTTGTTGTCCTCCCTCTCACCCTTGCCATCCTTATTTGTAGTCCTCTCTATAAAGGTTGATGATGAAGACGATAAAAATGACGAGTAGTGGGGGTGGGAGCAATGAGACGAAGGTGGAGATAAAGATAAGAGTAATGAACCACAAGTAGCTAGAAGTTTATATGAGGACGTAACAAGGGGCAAAATCATTTTTTAAGAAAGAATGAAAGCTCTGTAGCATTTTTTGAAAACGGGGAGTGCTCTATGAAAATTTCTAAAAGTATTTAATTTTAAAAAAAATTATCATAATTATTTTATACATGGTATAAAACAAAACCTATAATTCCTTTTTTTTACTTTAATTAAACTTTTTTATTTTTTAATTCAAGAGTTCTGGATCAGCTCATCGGCGTGGATTTGAGTTGGTCCGCCTTCATGGGCCTCTCAATTCCCAGCTCGGTTCACCCCATAGAGAAGACCCGTGCCAGCGCAGGTCTCTGTTATTGGAGGCGGAACCTAGACGGCTCAAATCTCACTTTTTATCCCATTGAATTCCACTCGTCTCACCCTCCGCCGCCCGTGACGCCCTGAGGACCTCCCAATTCGATCGAATCTCTAATCAAATAAGGATTTTGGGAATCTCTTCTTTGTCGATCGGCCATGGACGCGTGGGCTCCAAACCTCAAGAGTGGAGGAGGGTTATCCGTCTTTGGGGTGACGAGGAAGCACGCGAAGGTGGGATTAGTGGCGCCGTGGTGGGCCACCGCTGGGTGGAGGGTCGTTTGCAGCGAAGAGGCCCCTGCCGGCGTGATCGATGCAAGGGTTTCGTTGAGGAGGCGGAGTTCGTTGGCGTCCGGGAACCGGTCAGTTGTGGTGAAGGCCAGCGGTAAGAAGAAGAACGACCGTGGCGACCTCTCTTCTTCTGGTAAAAGCCTTCGCTTTTCTCTTGTCTATACCACTTGATTTGGGATCTTTGGGTGTTCGTTTGTGATCTGCCCCAAAAAGAGGCCGATTGATATTATTTCTGTTTTTTAAAGACGATTTTCTAGGTTTATCAGTTCCGTACATTGCCAGAACAACTAAGCTACTAGCAATTTGATTGCTGTGGATACAGGAAATCTGATGATCTGGTTTGTTAGTTTTGGTTCTCTGTGCTATGTTAAGCAAATAATTAGTGGGAGGATAATAAATTAGATCAATGAAGACCACGATTGTGTTTATATTGGATAAAATTGAAAGTGTATATATATATATATATATTATTTTACCAGTTTCTTATGTTTCACCAAAAAAGGTATTTGCTCCATTGTTTTAAAAGAAAAAACTGACGATGGAGGACCTTTTGAATTTTAGTTTCGGCCCTGTTTGTTGCATATTGTAATTGATTGCAAGATACTTAGGCCGCAATGAGAAAGGCACTAATTGCATAGTTTTTTCTGCTAATGTTTCTGTGCAATATAGTACTTTCTGTTCTTTGCCTGTTTTCAGGAATTCTGTTCTAGATTATCCATATTTATAGTCATGTTTGTGATGGTAGATTTTAAGAAATGAATGTTCTGCTGTGACTTCCATTCTGCTGGTATGTTTTAAGAAATGCTTTTTTTTACTTCTGCTGTGAATTCCATTCCTTTTTAAGTTACAAAATCTAGTTGCATGCTTCACAAATATGTCAGGTCAGTTCTAGCATTAAATAAAAAAATTGGATAATCTTGTCTATAATTATGTTTTGGAGAAGGTAGTCAGACTATGTTGTGTTTATAGTGGATGAAAGGGATTTGAAGTTCCCTGAGGGATGACATTGTGTAAAAAATTGTTATTGATGATTCCACATGGTATCAATGCATGGAACATAGGAACATATGGTTCGATGCGCAAAACACAGGACAATAATAGCTGGTTCAACGGCAAAGTCTGGCAACCCGAGGTTGTTTTTTGAACCTTCATATTTGTATCTTTCATTTCAACCATTAGCAGCAAGGCAACTATTTTGAAATCTTAAGCTCATACTAATTTTAGGAAGCAAAGTGCTAGTTGATATCACCTGTTTTGTGAAATGCAATAGAGAAAAGGCTTTACACTTTGCTACTGCAAGCTATTTTATTCGGCCCAAGATCTAGCAGTAGTAAGAATATGCATGAAGGTAAATCTACACGAAATTATTACCATAGTTGATCAATCCAAATTTAAGGACAGTGTTCCTAAACATATTGCAAGTGACATATATGTTAAGTTTATTTTTTCTTTATTGATAATAGGTATGAAGGTTTTGCCTAACCTATTGGAATAATTTTTCTGGTAAAAGATCCCAAAAGGATTATTCTTTTGTTGAGACTGAAGATAAAATCTGTTTTTTTTTTTATGTGTAACACTTAATGTGGGATTGTCCTTCTGTTTGTATGGTCTTCTGTCACAAAGTGCAATATCTTGTTTAGGACTTACCTTTTCTCTAGATTATTAACTTCAACGATGCAGTTTCTTTGGATGTTTAAAATTTGCTTGCCTGGCTATTGTGAAGATTTTACAATTTGATAATGATATTTCATGAAATTAAAGTATGTTCAGCAGAGACAACAGTAGAGGATGATTTTGGTGCTAACGAAGAGGCCTTCTTTATTTTTTAGCTTCTTTTGCTCTTGAGACATCTCTGGCTCTTGTTGATCAGGGTGGTCAATTTTCTCCTTTTTGATTCCAGGATTGGACAAAAGATTTTGACTGGAGTGATGGGACTAGTCTTGGAATCCGAAATATCTGATCTGAATATTGTCTATTTCTAATTTTCTTCCTGCTGAATATATAGCTGTAAAAGATGAGAATCCTTATGTAATCAAGGCACAAAGATCTTTGATGTATTCATAAGAATTAATCTTTTATTTCCTCTTAGTAGATGCTGATATCTTCTGTTGGTTAGTTTCTCATGAAGCTCCTGACTGATCTAGTGTAAGGGAATTCAGTTTTCTAAAAAGTTCATGCCACCTATAGCTTGTGGTATAAGCCCTAGTAAAGAAATATCTTCTGTTTAATTCCTTTCCTATATATACAAGCTTGTGGTTTAAGCCCTAGTAAAGAAATATCTAATAATTTAGTCTCACAATATTGATTGAATTCTATTAATCATTCATAAACTGTACTTTGAATATATGTACAATGCTTTCTAGTTTCAAAAATTATTTGATTAGCAGGAAATAATGATCCTTCAGTTCCTGAAGAAGATGGTCATGAGGGAAACATTCCACAGTACAACAAATCAAAATTCAATGACTCCACAAAGTCCAACCGTACATTGTCAGATTGGCGAGATTTCAGAGCAAATCTTGTTGCCTGGGAGCAGGTGAGCCAAAAAAACTAATACAAGTAACAAACTGTCCATCCAACAATTGTTATGTTATGTATTGATCTTGTGCAAGTAACAAACTGGTAAACTTTGCATGTATTATATCAATTTCTTGCTCTAAGCATCAGTTATTAAGTATAAGATGTTGATCATGATAAATTAAGATATATTTGTTTGATTCTTCTAGTGCTACAAATTTTTTCTTGATTTTTTTCATTCTCCACATGGACAAAATTCATGTTCATTGTAAGTTGTTTTCTTGCAACATGTAGACCTTGACTTTTGTATGCTTTGAAGAAGCCTTTTTATCTGAATAAGATTGAAATTGAGTTCCAAGACCATAGAGTATTATTCTTTATATATTATTACCTGATTGCCAGCCTTCAATTCATGATCAATGTGGTTAGTTTTAAATGGTTCAGTGGTTATAATATGTGATCGGTTGGATCATGCCTGTTCCACTTGTGGCCAATTTGCAAAATACATGTAATGATTTGGTTTGCAATGGTGTGTGTGTGTGTGTGTGTGTGTGTGTGTGTGTGTATGTCTGTTATATTAACCCAGAGTTGTTTTAAACATAATGGGGAACTGATGCATGTAGCTTTTTCACACGCTGATTTAGGAGCAAGAAGTCGATTCTGGTACCCTTGTAAAGGATACTGCTTCAAATGAGCCATCCCAGAGGCTTGGTATGAAGTGGGCACACCCCATTCCGGTGCCAGAGACCGGATGTGTGTTAATTGCCACTGAAAAGCTTGATGGTGTCCCCAGCTTCGAGAGAACCGTTGTTCTTCTTCTCAGATCAGGGTCTAGAGACCCTAGAGAGGGTCCTTTTGGAATCATTCTGAACCGTTCGCTGCATAGGAAGATCAAGCATATGAAATCATCAAACCCTGACCTTGCAACTGTCTTTGCAGACTGTTCTGTTCATTTTGGGGGACCGCTTGAGGCTAACATGTTCCTAGTGAGGACAGATGACAGCTTACGCGTGCCAGGTTTCGAGGAGGTGGTCTCAGGCGTTCGATTTGGTGCCAGGAACAAATTAGATGAAGCTGCAGCACTAGTCAAGAAGGGAGTGCTTCGGCCTGAGGATTTCAGATTCTTTGTTGGGTATGCTGGCTGGCAGTTTGATCAGTTGCTAGATGAAATCGAGTCCGATTACTGGGTAGTTGCTGCTTGCAGCTCACATCTTATCGATGGGGTAACTTTGGATTCTTCGTCAGATTTGTGGGAGGAGATTTTGCAGCTCATGGGAGGGCAATATTCTGATTTAAGCAGGAAGCCAAAACAAGATGACTATTAATTATTATCGATGGTGCATAGAGAGAGGTTAGTAACGAACTATTTGTACAGGATTTGCTTATAACTTACTATTGTCATTGTCTTTCACTGAAGTAAAAACATGTACATAGTGCCTTGTTTTACTCTAGAATCAAATGATTCTAACCTTCCCGTTTGCACGTATAAAGTTTCTGATGCAACTTACTATTTTGGTTAGGCTGTTGGATCCATGATCAATTATATAATTTTCGTTTTGTGTTCATCTATTTCTGTGGTTCATCAAAGAACATATTGTCTAAGTATGTGTTGATCTTTGTTGGTTGTTGATGCCGGATAAGATGATTGTTGTTCACAGACATCGGAGCTTGGCTCTGAAAATAACTATGCAAGAAATATTCCAGTGTGTATATGGTTGTTACTGTGTCTCAAGCTAGGTTTTTAAATCTAATAAATGGCCATCAAAGCATCACATCTTTGCAATTTGGTTGCTTGTTTATCCATGTTGCATTGCATGAAGCAGCCAACTCAGCATGCACGCATGACCACAGCTCTTTTTATTCAATAATTCTTTCGTAGAATTACTATTCTAATTTTTATATGATATTTTATCCGTTCATCTCTGTTTTTTTTTTCCATTTTTGTTGTTGATTCAATTTCTTATTCATTCCAATAATTAAAGTTCGGTTGTAAAGTTCGATTCATTAGCAGTTTAATAACATAATAAATAACAACATTTCGAAAAAAAATAAAAAAATGAAATATGTTTAAATGATATTAGGTGATTTTTCCGAAATCCAATCAGTCGAATCGGTTTAATATTAGACTGTATTTTAGTCAAATAAAATAACTGGAGTTGAATTTCTTTAAATATTCATCAGTGATTATTAATTTTATCATATGTTTTGAAGATTTTATAAAATAATTTATAAGAGACTTCTCGAATGGTTTTGAATGGACATTACGATTATTTTGATATATTTCACAATGAAAATTAGTATACTTTATAAAATAATGAAAATAAATAAAAGTGAGACATTATCCGGATTTAAACATATATTACTGATTGTTATGATAAAAGTAATTTGTGGATGGGGTGTAACTTTTCCTACAAAATTGTATAAATGGTGCGAGAATTAAAAAAATATTTTTTTTTTATTTTTCCTAAATAATACTTTTATTTTTCATAATTTTGTATCGTTGTCTTCGTCTTGTCATCGTACCG
The DNA here is from genome assembly GCF_036884655.1 of Musa acuminata AAA Group. Classification (NCBI taxonomy): domain Eukaryota; kingdom Viridiplantae; phylum Streptophyta; class Magnoliopsida; order Zingiberales; family Musaceae; genus Musa; species Musa acuminata. The sequence continues at coordinate 45,750,919 of NC_088342.1, forward strand.
ATCAAACTCTTGCTCCTAGCATAATCTTTCGACTCTAGTGCTATCTTCGTCCTCGTTCTCGTTGGCTCTTATCGTATATTTTTGATGTGACTTTTATTTTTATTATAAAAGTATTTACATGATTATAATAGATAGAGGTAATATCTGACAAAATATAATAGGAGAAAAAAACCGAAAAAGGGGCTTTAAAATTCACTAAAAGCAATTAAAAGGCGTCGGACAAATCCCACGTGCTTCCCTCGTCCCGGACCGACGCGTCGCCACCCAATCTCGTCCGGCGACTCTCCGTCGAACGGACGACGTCATCTCACCGGGCATTGGGATATTGTTGATTCATCCCGAGGCTAAAAGTGTCAAATGAACAGTAATAACCAAAACAAAACAGGAAAAAAAGGGGGAAGAAAAGACTGTAAGAACAACGTGACCGGAGATTTAGGCGAAGATCTCCGCCATAATAGTTCGCGTTCGTTCATCCCCTTGTCCGCGCCTCTTCCGCTGTGGATTCACCGCGTCGAGACCTTTTGATTTCGTGTATGTGTCCCCCTCTAACAGGAACGCAGTCCGGGTTCTTGGCTCTGCGCTAGCCCAGGGTTTTGCGGAGGTTTTAGAGGGTCTCTTCGATTTCTGCTGGAGCAGGGGAGTGAGGGAGTCTCGATTTCTCGAGTAAGATGAAGAAGGATGAGATGAACAAGGAGGAGATAGCGGAGGACTACTGCTTCGCATGCAAGGATGGAGGGCATCTGCGAGTGTGCGATTTCAAGTGAGCTCCATTTCGTTTTCTTCTCCCTTTTCCGTTCTCATCTATGATAGTTTTCTATTAGATGTTTCCCTATGTTGATTTCTGTGACTGCTTTAGGTCATCTTGTTGTCTTTATCACAGTATTCTTCGTTTTTCTCTTATTGTATCGCATTGAATATCTCTTGAATTTCAACTTGTTCGGTCTCTGAAATCAGATTCTCCAACAAAGCAGAAGTCCACTTGTTAAGAGTACTTCTCTTTGGTGGACCTGTAACACCTGCCGGTAATATCTCCCTTTGGTACTCTGATTCTGATCATCCAACCCTTCAATCTTGGGGAAGGAGCAAAGACGTCCATGTAGGATTAAACCATAAATGGTCATCAAAGCATCGACACAGTAAGCGTGAAAGATCGAAGCAGTGATGCAGCAGACTGAACCCTAAAATTGGGTCTTAAAGACATTAGTTAAATTCCACCAGTATGTTAAGTACTAGTTCAACTGGTTTCCTTCAGTTTGGCTGAACCAGCAAACCATGCTATCGATTTTACTCAAAATGGGTGCAGTCCGCATGCTGATTTGTGCTTAGACCATTATGTACCTTGCACTAGTTACCGCTTGCAAGTCAAAGTTCTCACTGAGATTAATTTTATGCATTTTAATGAATTGTGTGATATGCACCAGTCATATATCACAATAACTTCTTTCAATGGTTTTCTAGGAAAATTCATCTTTAGGAATTATATCATTTCCTTGAAAAGATGAGAACCATTAATGGTATGTGTCCAATTGTAGCTATTTGATTACTGGTTCAGTAATGCCAATAAGGTAACTAAGACTTTCCATCTTGACTAGGTAGATTGGTATCATCTTCATGAAATTCTTCAAATAAAGTAATGCGAAGAAACATAAATGGGTGGACAAATGCTACAATTTGTGATACTTGGACTACTTTTGGACAGCCTTATGAGTTGTTTTATTTTCAATGGTTCTGAAGCTTTGGAGTTACTTGTAATTTTGGTTACTAGATTGAATTTGACAAAGGAAACGATTTTCAGTAATGCTAAAAAATGATAATGTTTGAACCAAAAAAAAGAGTCTGTTAAAAATTCATGGAGTATACATATGTAGTCTGATTTTGTGGATTGCTTAAATCTCTGAATGTGTAGTACTGTCAATGGAATGAAATGCTCAGATTTTTGGTTGTTATCTCATTGATCTTCTCAGTGCTTCCTTGTTATGCGAGTTTAGTTCCTTAGTTTCTTAATGTTTTACTCATTATATTATTGCTAGGAAATTACTTTCTATGAACTTTAGACAACACTTCTATCTTCCAACTTCTACACTAGAACTCTAAGCTAATAGTAAAAAAAGAGTAAGTATAAATGTTATATAAATAGCCTTGTTTGTTCCTATTGAAGTTCTGGAAAATATAATATTTTATTATCAAGTTAATAATCATTAGTAAACTAAGACTTCCAGGGCTTAGTCTAGGATTGTTAATTTTCTCTTGACCTCAATTTTCATAAGTTTTTGAGTTTTAATTCAATATTTTGATCTAATGTGATGGCTAAATTTTGAAACAAGTTTACACTACAATGTTACTTTTAAAGAAGTTTGCATTTTGGTGCAAATGAACTGAAGCATGAAACCATAAACTTTATGATTAGGATCAGGTCATTCGACCATCACTTCATTGAGAAAATTGGTTTTGCTGCATCAATTGGATGCTATTGTCGGCAACCATACTTTGAGTTGAGAGCTTTAGCCTTGAACTTTGTTAAAGGATGTCTTATCATGTCTATGTTGCAAGTTGCTATCCTTGTTAATTTACTTGATTGCCTGTAACTGTGTTGTTTACTGTCAGTTACCATCATTTTCTCTTTGTTTGGTGAATTCTTTGTTTCCTTTATATATTCAGTGTCCAAAATGAACATCTCTAAGGGGGATTATTTTTTTCTTTTCCAGCAAGGTTCTCTGAGTATGCCATTTTTTTTTGCTTAGTTATGTGTAGGAGACATACTTTTGTTGTTATTGAAGTTTGTTTTTGAGGGATACTTTGCATCGGACCTTAACAAAATGTTAAACTGGCATTCTGTTTTTATCTGTTTGTATTATTTCATATTGCTATTTAGTGGCACCTGTATATCTAGTTGAAGCATGCCTGCATTGTTATTGGAGTTTGTTGTTAGGGGATACTTTGCTTTGGAACTTAACAAATTTTAAATTGACACTGTGTTTATCTGTTTGTATTATTTCATATTGCTATTTAGTAGCACCTGTATATCTAGTTTATTTGTTGCAACTTGGTCCCTTTTTTTTTACCATTTTGACATCCTCATTCATCTGGTGGTCTTGTCCTCAAGGATTAGAAAGCAGCAGGTTTGGGAGATATATTTTGGAATCTTTAATGCTAAATCATGCTATTTTCCTTCTTCTAGGAATTGTCTTAAAGCTTACCATCCTGAATGTGTGGATAAGGATTTCTCATTCATGGAGACTGATGAACATTGGACGTGTGGTAAATATCTAAGAAAACTTTTTTTTTCTATATCTAATTGATATTTTTACAACCAAATTGTTTCTTTAGCTAGGATATCGTACATATTTACTGCATTTTACTGCTGGTTGTGCCAACCATCATGTGCTATGATTCTACAGAAATTGTTACAGTGGACAAACTATTTCACAGGATAAAACTTTATAGGTGATAAATAGTTCCCATGCTGTGGAACTTGTGTAGAAAGGTGGAAATTTTGTAGTTCTCACATTATGTTTGTCAAAGAGATTCTGCTCTTTTAGGAAGCCTCATACCATCTTCTTGATTGTCTAAGTTAACACAGTACCATTCATTTGAAAGATCAAACAATAAAATCTGCTTTTTAGAGTACTTTAAATTAAGATTGTGATGGTTATGGTAATTTCATGTAATTTTCTTTTATAGCTATAAGTTCCTGTTATTCTGCTTTTCTTTGTTGTTTATTGACTTGGTCTATCTGTCAGGTTGGCATTCTTGCTTTATCTGCCAAAAGGCTTCAACTTTCCAATGTTACTGCTGCCCAAGCTCTGTGTGCCGTTCATGCATAAAGGAAGCTGAGTTTGTTCATGTTAAGGAAAGGACAAAGGGCTTCTGTAATAATTGCTTAAAGCTAGCAATCTTAATAGAAGAGAATATTGATGTTGATTCAGATGGGGTATGCTCTATATAAATCTTCAATAATTTTAACAGATTGTTGGCGTTAAACATTCAACTTCTCCACACTTAATTGATTTCATAAAGATCTTGAAGGTTTTCAATTAAGAAACTTTGTTTATAATTTTGGTCCTAGCCCTAGATTCATGGACATTTTCTTGTACCACTCGTGTAAAATGTTTCACATTATATAAATAAAAAAATGGCTACTCTAGAGTCTGGAAATGTTTGTTTGATGTGTTGCATAGATCTCTTTCCAGTAGTGGGTTATTGATGTTGTGATGTACCTTTTTCATCACCAGATATTCCTTTGCTCCTTTCCTGTTAAAATCAAAATTTCTTGTTTCCAGGGAAAGGTGGACTTCAGAGATTCTGAGACCTATGAGTTCTTGTTTAAGGAATACTGGGAAATAATAAAGGATCAGGAAGGACTGAAGTTAGCTGATCTGCAGACAGCAAATACTCTTCTTAAAAGAGGTGAAAATTTGAAGGGTGGATCAGATTCAGATAGATCTCCTGAAGATGATACAGGATCTGAATTTGATGAGATGGAAGATAATTTGGATGATGGGTTGCCATTTCTTGAGGAACCGAAAGGGAGGCATGGTAAATCAAAAAAACGAAAGAAAAGGTCTATGTCAAAGAAAAGAGTGTTTTCTAGTTGGGGCTCAGTGGAGCTCATAAAATTTCTTACATCTATTGATAAGGATACAAAAGAGCCACTTGCATTGTTGGATGCATGTGACATTATAAAGGATTACATTCAAACAAACAACCTCTGTGATCCAGATACTAAAAAGAAAACTAATGTAGTGTGTGATGACAGACTGTATGCCTTATTTAGAAAAAGGAAAGTGAAGTTTCATAAGATACACAGCTTGCTGGAGAGTCACTTTGCTTCAGATAATGTCTCAGATGATGAATTTAGCTCAGAAGAGGGTGATGACTCATTTGCAAGGCACAAGAAGAGAAATACAGCTGCTGATAGCAAGTCTAATAAATCACATCCAAAGAATTACAAGGATGATATTTCTGTGCCAGCTAAAAGTTATTATGCCTCCATAATTGGAAGGAACATAAATTTAGTGTATTTAAAGAGATCTTTAATTGTGGAATTTCTTAGAAATCCTGATACTTTTGAAGAAAAAGTCACTGGCTGCTTTGTGAGGGTCAAAGTTGATCCTAATGAGTTCTACTCTGTACCGGAAAGGATGTACAAGCTTGGACAGGTCACAGGTTTGTCTGTTGCCTTGCATGCATCTAGAACTTTTTTTAACAAAATCTGTTGCTTTCTAGATTGATGGAATGGTTCCCTCTTCTAACCTTGAGATGGGTATGTGGCAGCAATCAAGTTTCTGTCATTCAGGTGTTTGGACCTGAAAAAGAGGATGATAATTGTACTGTCATTTATCCATCTTGAGGTTACTCAATCTCCAAGCCAAATGAGTGGCAACAATAGTTAAGCTATAAAAACTTATTATTAAATCACTATAACAGGTGTTAAGAAGGCCTTACAGGCATACAAGATAGGGGAAATGTCTACAGATATGGTTCTATGTGTTTCTGATATGCATAAGGATGTTCAAATATCGACGCTATCCGAAGATGACTTTGAGGAGGTATGCATAATTGTATTGGATGGGATATTTTGCAGCAAAATATTTCATTTTTTTCTTTTTGTCGCATATATTAATATATTTTTTAGCAGTATGTTATATAACTGTTGATAGATGTTTTATAAAGTTTTCCAGGATACTTAAAAATCCATAAGCATACAGCATATTTTTCACTTCATGGGAAATTATGCAAGTTTAATGAGAAGTTGCAACACTTCATTTGTAGGATGAATGTGAATATCTTTGCCACTTAGCCAATGAAGGCCTCTTCAGAAGACCCACTGTCGTGAGTTTCTTCTTCCAAGACTACTTTTTTGTTATGATAGAATATCTGTAATCCTGGATTTTCTATTTTATCTCTTGCTGTCTGATAATTGTTATTTTTTTCATTATAATATATTCCACTTGCTCCATTACTCTAGGAATTGTTTTCCTGATGACCATCCGATCCTTTCCCTTCTGCATGATATTAGACGATACTGCTCTAAGTTTCATTAGTTTTGTTGAAAATTCAGATATATAATGGTGGCATTTTTGACGAAAATGAACCTCTTATATGTATCATCAGCCTACCAAAAGAGTGGAGGAGATTGGCCAAATTTGTAGGTAGATGATTGTTTTATTTTAGTATTGTGGCTACATAGAACTGGGCAAATGGACGTCATTTGTCTTGTTTACATAAACTTTGCCATCAGCTTACCAAGAAGATCATGGATTGCCTTTCCAACTTCCATCCTGTGCTAATCATGGGTGCAACTCATACTGTATTCCAGCATGAAGCTAGTGTATCAGTTGGGAAATAATATGAAAAAGAAAGGAGGTAGGACATTGGACAGAAAAGAAAACTCGTTCTCTTTCTATCTCGTGGCTAAAGCCTTGTAGGAACACTACTCATTGAAGACTTGAATGGCTGGTCAAATCGGACAACCGGTGCAGGTAGGAGGGAATGTGAGAGCATGTCAGAGGATTCTTGGATCAATCTTGGGGCACTGGAGCCATTTAGTATGTATCAACTGGTTTCAGTTGAAGTTGGTTGGATTGCAACTAAAACTGGTCAAAACTTTGAAATTTTAAATGTTCCAGTTGAAGTTGGTTGGTACTAAAACTGGTCAAAACTTTGAACTTTTAAATGTTCCAGATGAAATCCGTAAATTCAATAAATGGTTGGGGTTTAGATGGTGCATGCTCCTCAGCATGTTGTTTCATGAGATGTACATTCATAATCAAGATGCCACATGAAACTTGAGAAAAATCACATTTTTGCTTCCAGAATATGACTGGAGATTTTGCATTAATGGAGTTATTGTAAACAAGTCAGAAAAAAAAATGATATCTAGTTTGAAATTGGATTAATTGAGTAGTTGAGTTTGCCATAGTGATATCACTTGTTTCTTACACAGTTTTTGAGTGTCCATGGCCATGGAGAATTTAAAAAGCATTATTTTCAGACACTTCTCACAAGACATCTCTTTGGTGTCTTTCATAGAGCTTGATTCACACACAAGAGGTTTTTCTTTTTCTTTTTTCACGGAGACAATGCTTTCCTTTGAAAATTTATATTTGTCATGCCCATAATTCGTTTAACTTCTTGTTCTTTCTTCTTGATTGTTATCTTGTTCGTCTTGAAGAAGTTTGAAAATGCCTTGTTTGCATATTGTTATTTGCTGAAGCTTTGTTGTTTTTGCAGGCGGAGCTTGAAAAGAAGATCAAAATTGTTCATGTTGATATAATGAATCATGTATGTATATCAGTCTCGCATAACACAGTGGTTATGATAATTTGCCTATTTTGGTATGAGTTCTTATTTCCTGTGACCAGAAACTTCTGATGCAAGCTGTTTTTTTTTTTCTATTTTCTCTTGTTAGTGGAATTGACTGTCACAGCCATAAGCCATTTGAAAATGAGATTGGCCCTTGACCTGTGAAACCAGAGTTCATATTCCTAACTATTGTTAGCCCATTAACTATCACTATATGGTCATCCTTTTTTTAGACACTATCCCCGGTCCTTTTCTGCAAGGAAGTCTCATTTTTTGGAATGGTAAAAGGAAATATCTCAAGCTCCCTAGTCCATTTCTGTTAGTCTGCTGATTCTTTTTTTTTTTTGGTTTAGGCTGATTACATTCTTTCATTGACAGTGGATTGATAAGGAGATTGTGAAGCTACAAAAACTAATAGATCGAGCAAATGAAAAAGGATGGCGCAAAGAATATCCTTTTGAGTCTAAAATTGAAAATATGTATAAATGTTTACAATGTATAACCTAATATATAGTCAACTACTTGCTTTTTTAACATCATTTCTGTATCATCTTAGGTAAACAACTAGAAAACTTTAGTTTATATTGCTTCACCTTGACCCTTTTTTTTTTCCTATTACGCTATATGACTATATTGATAAAAGAGAAAGGCTTCGTACATCTGAAGAACGACAACGTCTTCTTCGGGAGATTCCACCAGTGGTTGCTGATACATGTCAAATTGAGCCAAATACCAATAGTCCACATAATTCTCTTGCAGAAAAGAAAGGTTGGCTGATTAATTACGCACATATTGTCATAATACTTAATAAATTGCAATAGATCATAAATGAGAACTATCTGACAGGGATGCAGTTTCATGCTGGCATATTTGTTGAGAATTTGAATGCCCAGGCATTATGAACCAATATCCTGACCTTAAAAGAACATTACTAGATATGCTTATATGTTCTTACCCCACATATTTTCTCCCACCTTCAATTAGTAATTCATCATGGCATTTTCATGTTGTTTCCTCTATGTTCAACCATTCTGTAAGACTGGTGGTTATTATTTATCTCGTTTTGCTGCTTCTGTTATACAATTGTAAGCTGTTTTATTCTTTCTCTTGATTTACACCTTGGTTTTCTGCTTCCTTATGTTCTGCTCACTTCTGAATATTTTCCTTTTCTAATTGCAAATGATTGTTTTATGAAAATAGGTTTATTGTTGAGACTTACTATTTTGTTGCTGTTGTTTTATGTAAATAGGTTTTATGTGCTTCTTAGAATATGGAATTTTGTTTTCTTGATTTAATATTTACACCCTATATTACATAGCTATGGGTGCCATTGCAAGCACCAGGAGTCCAAAGTAGACTACTAACATTAAATTGCAATTTTATTAACAAAAAAGACAGATGCTCGAAACATTCAATAATTAAAGATCCAAAAGTTGAGTCCTTTATCTAACAGAATCACTGCATGCTCAATGAATGGAGGTCACTGATTCACTACATGCTTGAGCAATGAAGTAATGTTCTGCATTGTTTGTCCTTCGTCCTGGGGAAATAAACTGGTGAGAGAATGGACGGTGAAAGATGGGGCCTTGGGGTAAAATTTGGGACTTCCTGAACTGGGTGATTAACCTGTTATGTCAATGAATGAGATCCATGTCAACATGAGCTGCAGATTAAAAATTAGGCTGAAATTACTGCCTTGGTTCACTGCATGGTGACCCACAATATCAGCCAGGGCAACACAAATGTGCCCACATGTATGATCTGTCAAGGACCTGTAAAGAAAGAAACCAGTAGCCAAAGGGGTGATGACAAAATGCCATCGTCCTCTTCAGAAGCAGCGGAACAAGTAATTGATCAAACAATTTGAGGACTTTATTAGCCAAAAAGGCAAACCGCAAGTTCACGAATGGCAGGCACAACCAGCACAACCGGGTGTCGAAGGGCATGACAAAGTCTTAGGCACCGTCGGTTTTGGTCCAATGCCTCTGTTGATGGCTAAATTGCCTTAGTGGACTGTTTTGTACAACAAAACTAGGGTAAAACAAATAAAATTACAAGCAAAACATGACTTCAAGAAAACACAAAACGATAAAAGACAAATGGACCACACAACAAGGTTGTTGCAGGTGTGCTTGTAGCTGTCCGTGACATGTTGGTATGACAATCCTTTCCTAATGTAATTGCTTGACGTTAGAGCATTTTGTTCCTTGCTGAAACATAAAGAACTCCTTGAGTTGCAAAGATAAGGTGTAAACATGTAAATCAAGCATTATCTGAGAAAAGAAAAGGTCTTTACCTGAGTTTTAGACAGGCCTTCTGTGAAAAAGTGAGTATCATTGTTATCCCGTTTAAAGACACATATATCCTGTCTGCATTGTCATAATGAAAGAGGTTTCTCAGACAGGTGATTAAATATACTGAAAAAGTTAAATATATTGAAAAACGAAACCTAATCCTTTTAAAGTCTGATTAAAAGCTTACACTGGAAGAAAAAAATCAAAACAAAAAAGAAAAAATAAAATGGCATCTATGTTGTGATGTTTTGTTCTAACTGAACAACATATGGTTGCAAATGTAGTAGTAATACCAATGATGTGAATACTGGCATTAATTCTATTCTTGGAACTCATACTCTGAAATCTGTGTATCATATTCTTTATGCTTTATGATCTCATTCTATCACTGGTACACAACAAAAACACTTCATATCATTCTAACAGATATTATTTAATGGCTTTGATTCATGGTTTTTTCTCTTTACTTAAGAATATACGCCTTGGACTTGGTCTTGGTTGCAGAATGTAAACCAATTGAAGCTACTCAAGTCAATGCAACCAGCATCAATCCAAGTTACTGAGATTAAAGATGAAGTCCCAAATTCAACAATAGCCAGCAAGATACAAATAATGGATCTCTTTGAGGATACGAGATTCAGGGAACAAGCCAGTTAATAGAAGATGCCGTATTGTAGACAGACTCACTCCATCCCTGTCAGTAGAATTTCTTCATATACAACATGTCAAGGCAGGTGGAGATTGTTTGTCTGATCTCACAGAATGCTGCATCCAATACTATATATATATATATATATATACTGGGTGCTAAACCACGAAAACCATGTGTAGGTTTTTCATTTTCTTGAAATAGAAAGCTGCTTCAATTATCGTTTTTAACCATATGGGTGTCATTGTACATGGATTGGCAGCTTATCTGCCGATTGTCTGATATGCTGAGTATAGATTGCAGTGGAATCAAATTTATTGAGTTCCTAATGTTGCTTGATAGCCAATTATGAGAATGCATTTCTGTAATTTTCAGTGGTCATGAATGCAATGTACACACATTGCAGAAATCTGTGTTTCCACAAATGTCTATTTTGCAGAAATCTGCTGCTGTTATGATGCGGAAGGTCTTCAGGTGGCAAAAGAGACAACCCAGGCTTCAAAAGTTTTGTTGATACTTAAAGACTTTTTGATTCGTTTTTTCAAGATTACTAGTAAAGAGAACATGATCCTGATGCTGTCTTTTATTTGGCCAAATGCAGCTATTCTTCCCTTTGCGTTACTGAAGATTTGAAAACAAAGACAGGAATGAGTAGAAACAGTTTATGCTGTCTGCTTACAGAATCTGGTATGTCCTTTTCCTTCAGTAAGATTGGAAACCGCTTTTGAGTCAGTTTTGTGGAGTTTTAGATATAAACAGCAAGGAATAGTAATTAGGAAGATATAAAATTTGAAAATGATAGATAAGCCTGTGATTACTGTGTAAAAGTCACAATAAAAACCTTTTTTTTTTTTTGCTTTCATTGAGATTTGAACTCAAGACCTCCCGCTTACTAAACGGGTGCTCTAACCAACTGAGCTACGAAAGCAATCTTTATTTCTCTTTTTTCATGTTCCTTGAATATTTTAAAGAAAGAAGTCACGTTGGTTTGCATGTGTGTGTGATTTTACGTCATGCTCTCGAAAATTTTTTCTGTGTAAGTTATAGAATCAAAATTACTTCTAGTCCTAGCAAGATACATTTAGAGTGTCATAATAACTAAGGAATGTTAATATTATACTTAAGTGTTAGAAATGATAGCCAACCTCATACTATGAAGTTGAATCAACCTGACTCATTCCTTAAATGTTGTTTCTCCTCCTTTTCTCTTGATAACAAACTCCTCTAGAGTCGAGGGATCCTACAAAACTATGTTGGGGGATAAATCCCTGTAATGCTTAAATCAATAGAAAGCTCAAGAGAATGAGTTTTAGTTTAGAGAGTTAGAGGTGAGTTCAGAGAGGCCCCTTTTATAGGTCCTAAGCTAAGGTATCAATATAGAATTTTTTTTTTTTATATGCCTTGTCTAGGTATGCTCACGTTACATGATGACTAGATAGACTACGCAAGCTTAGGTGGTGCCACATCATCATAATACTAGTTGGGCTTTTATGGCCAACTAGGTGACAAATGTTGAGCTTCAACTGGTTTCTTAAGGTTCGATGGTATCTGTCGAGTATGGATAGATTGACTGTTAATTCTAGTCATATCATTCATCCTCTATTGTGCTTCATAGAAAAACTTATCTATATTGAAGCATAATGTCTAACTAAGAACTCGATAATCGTTACCTATATTATGAAATAGTTAGGTAACGACACTCGATAATCTTTACCTGGTTATTTTCTAGTACTCTGAATTATGATAACAGAAGGCCTGTCTAAAACTATGTGAAAAAGTGAGTATCATTGGTATCCCATTTACAGACAAATATATCCTATCCACATTGTCATAATGAAATAGGTTTCTCAGACATTAGGTGATTAAATATATTTAAAAAGTTAAATATATTGAGAAATGAAACCTCATCCTTTTAATGTTTGTTTAAAAGCTTATACTGGAAGAAAAAAATCAAACATAAAAGAAAACATAAAATGGCATCTATGTTGTGATGTTTTATTCTAACCGAACAACATATGGTTGCAAATGCAGTAGTAATACCAATGATGTGAATACTGGCATTAATTCTATTCTTGGAACTCCTGATACACTGAAATCTGTGTATCATATTCTTTATGCTTTATGATCTCCTTCTATCACTGGTACACAACAAAAACACATCATAACATTCTTACAGATATTATTTAATGCCTTTGATTTATGGTTTTTTCTCTTTACTTAAGAATATACTCCTTGGACTTGGTCTTGGTTGCAGAATGTAAACCAATTGAAGCTACTCAAGTCAATGCAACCAGCATCAATCCAAGTTTTTGAGATTAAAGATGAAGTCCCAAATTCAACAATAGCCAGCAAGATACAAATAATGGATATCTATGAGGATACGAGATTCAGAGAACAAGCCAGTTAATAGAAGATGCCGTATTGTAGACAGACTCACTCCATCTCTGTCAGTAGAATTTCTTCATATACAACATGTCAAGGCAGGTGGAGATTGTTTGTCTGATCTCACAGAATGCTGCATCCAATACTCTGTACATATATATATATATATATACATATATATATATATATACATATATATATATATACATACATATATAAATACATATATATATATACATATATATATATATACATACATATATATATATATATACATACATATATATATATACATACATATATATATATATACATACATATTTATTTATTTATTGGGTGCTAAACCACGAAAACCATGTGTAGGTTTTTAATTTTCTTGAAATAGAAAGCTGCTTCAATTATCGTTTTTATCCATATGGGTGTCATTGTACATGGATTGGCAGCTTGTCTGCCGATTGTCTGATATGCTGAGTATAGATTACAGTGGAATCAAATTTATTGAGTTCCTAATTTTGCTTGATAGCCAATTATGAGAATGCATTTCTGTAATTTTCAGTGGTCATGAATGCAATGTACACACATTGCAGAAATCTGTTTTTCGACAAATGTCTATTTTGCAGAAATGTGCTGCTGTTATGATGTGGAAGGTCTTCAGGTGGCAAATGAGACAACCCAGGCTTCAAAAGTTTTGTTGATACTTAAAGCCTTTTTGATTCGTTTTTTCAAGATTACTAGTAAAGAGAACATGATCCTGATGCTGTCTTTTATTTGGCCAAATGCAGCTACTCTTCCCTTTGTGTTACTGAAGATTTGAAGACAAAGACAGGAGTGAGTAGAAACAGGTTATGCTGTCTGCTTACAGAATCTGGTATGTCCTTTTCCCTCAGTAAGATTGGAAACCACTTTAGAGTCAGTTTTGTAGAGTTTTAGATATAAACAGCAAGGAATAGTAATTAGGAAGATATAAACTTTGAAAATGATAGATAAGCCTGTGATTACAGTGTAAAAGTCACAATAAAAACCTTTTTTTTTTGCTTTCATTGAGATTTGAACTTAAGACCTCCCGCTTACTAAACAGGTGCTCTAACCAACTGAGCTATGAAAGCAATCTTTATTTCTTTTTTTTCATGTTCCTTGAATATTTTAAAGAAAGAAGTCACGTTGGTTTACATGTGTGTGTGATTTTACGTCATGCTCTCGAAAATTTTTTATGTGCTAGTTATAGAATCAAAATTACTTCTAGTCCTAGCAAGATACATTTAGAGTGTCATTATAACTAAGGAATGTTAATATTATACTTTAGTGTTAGAAATGATAGCCAACCTCATACTATGAAGTTGAATCAACCTGACTCATTCCTTAAATGTTGTTTCTCCTCCCTTTCTCTTGATAACAAACTCCTCTAGAGTCGAGGGATCCTACAAAACTATGTCGGGGGATAAATCCCTCTAATGCTTAAATCAATAGAAAGCTCAAGAGAATGAGTTTTAGTTTAGAGAGTTAGAGGTGAGTGCAGAGAGGCCCCTTTTATAGGTCCTAAGCTAAGGTATCAATATAGAATTTTCTTTTTTTATATGCCTTGTCTAGGTATGCTCACGTTACATGATGACTAGATAGACTACGCAAGCCTAGGTGGTGCCACATCATCATAATACTAGTTGGGCTTTTATGGCCAACTAGGTGACAAATGTTGAGCTTCAACTGGTTTCTTAAGGTTGGATGGTATCTGTCGAGTATGGATAGATTGACTGTTAATTCTAGTCATATCATTCATCCTCTATTATGCTTCATAGAAAAACTTATCTATATTGAAGCATAATGTCTAACTAAGAACTCGATAATCGTTACCTATATTAAGAAATAGTTAGGTAACGACACTCGATAATCTTTACCTAGTTATTTTCTAGTACTCTGAATTATGATAACAGAAGGCCTATCTAAAACTATGTGAAAAAGTGAGTATCATTGGTATCCCATTTACAGACAAATATATCATGTCCACATTGTCATAATGAAATAGGTTTCTCAGACATTAGGTGATTAAATATACTTAAAAAGTTAAATATATTGAAAAATGAAACCTCATCCTTTTAAAGTTTGATTAAAAGCTTATACTGGAAGAAAAAAATCAAACAAAAAAGAAAACATAAAATGGCATCTATGTTGTGATGTTTTGTTCTAACTGAACAACATATGGTTGCAAATGCAGTAGTAATACCAATGATGTGAATACTGGCATTAATTCTATTCTTGGAACTCCTGTTACTCTGAAATCTGTGTATCATATTCTTTTTGCTTTATGATCTCCTTCTATCACTGGTACACAACAAAAACATATCATAACATTCTTACAGATATTATTTAATGCCTTTGATTTATGGTTTTTCTCATTACTTAAGAATATACTCCTTGGACTTGGTCTTGGTTGCAGAATGTAAACCAATTGAAGCTACTCAAGTCAATGCAACCAGCATCAATCCAAGTTTTTGAGATTAAAGATGAAGTCCCAAATTCAACAATAGCCAGCAAGATACAAATAATGGATCTCTATGAGGATACGAGATTCAGAGAACAAGCCAGTTAATAGAAGATGCCGTATTGTAGACAGACTCACTCCATCTCTGTCAGTAGAATTTCTTCATATACAACATGTCAAGGCAGGTGGAGATTGTTTGTCTGATCTCACAGAATGCTGCATCCAATACTCTGTACATATATATATATATATATATATATATATATATATATATATATACATACATATATATATATATACATACATACATATATATATATACATACATACATATATATATATACATACATATATATATATATACATACATATACATACATATATATATATATATATACATAGATATATATTTATTTATTTATTGGGTGCTAAACCACGAAAACCATGTGTAGGTTTTTCATTTTCATGAAATAGAAAGCTGCTTCAATTATCGTTTTTAACCATATGGGTGTCATTGTACATGGATTGACAGCTTGTCTGCCGATTGTCTGATATGCTGAGTATAGATTGCAGTGGAATCAAATTTATTGAGTTCCTAATTTTGCTTGATAGCCAATTATGAGAATGCATTTCTGTAATTTTCAGTGGTCATGAATGCAATGTACACACATTGCAGAAATCTGTTTTTCGACAAATGTCTATTTTGCAGAAATGTGCTGCTGTTATGATGTGGAAGGGCTTCAGGTGGCAAATGAGACAACCCAGGCTTCAAAAGTTTTGTTGATACTTAAAGCCTTTTTGATTCGTTTTTTCAAGATTACTAGTAAAGAGAACATGATCCTGATGCTGTCTTTTATATGGCCAAATTCAGCTACTCTTCCCTTTGTGTTACTGAAGATTTGAAGACAAAGACAGGAGTGAGTAGAAACAGGTTATGCTGTCTGCTTACAGAATCTGGTATGTCCTTTTCCCTCAGTAAGATTGGAAACCACTTTAGAGTCAGTTTTGTAGAGTTTTAGATATAAACAGCAAGGAATAGTAATTAGGAAGATATAAACTTTGAAAATGATAGATAAGCCTGTGATAACAGTGTAAAAGTCACAATAAAAACCTTTTTTTTTTGCTTTCATTGAGATTTGAACTCAAGACCTCCCGCTTACTAAACGGGTGCTCTAACCAACTGAGCTATGAAAGCAATCTTTATTTTTCTTTTTTCATGTTCCTTGAATATTTTAAAGAAAGAAGTCACGTTGGTTTACATGTGTGTGTGATTTTACGTCATGCTCTGGAAAATTTTTTATGTGCAAGTTATAGAATCAAAATTACTTCTAGTCCTAGCAAGATACATTTAGAGTGTCATTATAACTAAGGAATGTTAATATTATACTTTAGTGTTAGAAATGATAGCCAACCTCATACTATGAAGTTGAATCAACCTGACTCATTCCTTAAATGTTGTTTCTCCTCCCTTTCTCTTGATAACAAACTCCTCTAGAGTCGAGGGATCCTACAAAACTATGTCGGGGGATAAATCTCTCTAATGCTTAAATCAATAGAAAGCTCAAGAGAATGAGTTTTAGTTTAGAGAGTTAGAGGTGAGTGCAGAGAGGCCCCTTTTATAGGTCCTAAGCTAAGGTATCAATATAGAATTTTCTTTTTTTATATGCCTTGTCTAGGTATGCTCACGTTACATGATGACTAGATAGACTACGCAAGCCTAGGTGGTGCCACATCATCATAATACTAGTTGGGCTTTTATGGCCAACTAGGTGACAAATGTTGAGCTTCAACTGGTTTCTTAAGGTTGGATGGTATCTGTCGAGTATGGATAGATTGACTGTTAATTCTAGTCATATCATTCATCCTCTATTATGCTTCATAGCAAAACTTATCTATATTGAAGCATAATGTCTAAGTAAGAACTCGATAATCGTTACCTATATTAATAAATAGTTAGGTAACGACACTCGATAATCTTTACCTAGTTATTTTCTAGTACTCTGAATTATGATAACAGAAGGCCTGTCTAAAACTATGTGAAAAAGTGAGTATCATTGGTATCCCATTTACAGACAAATATATCATGTCCACATTGTCATAATGAAATAGGTTTCTCAGACATTAGGTGATTAAATATACTTAAAAAGTTAAATATATTGAAAAATGAAACCTCATCCTTTTAAAGTTTGATTAAAAGCTTATACTGGAAGAAAAAAATCAAACAAAAAAGAAAACATAAAATGGCATCTATGTTGTGATGTTTTGTTCTAACTGAACAACATATGGTTGCAAATGCAGTAGTAATACCAATGATGTGAATACTGGCATTAATTCTATTCTTGGAACTCCTGTTACTCTGAAATCTGTGTATCATATTCTTTTTGCTTTATGATCTCCTTCTATCACTGGTACACAACAAAAACATATCATAACATTCTTACAGATATTATTTAATGCCTTTGATTTATGGTTTTTCTCATTACTTAAGAATATACTCCTTGGACTTGGTCTTGGTTGCAGAATGTAAACCAATTGAAGCTACTCAAGTCAATGCAACCAGCATCAATCCAAGTTTTTGAGATTAAAGATGAAGTCCCAAATTCAACAATAGCCAGCAAGATAAAAATAATGGATCTCTATGAGGATACGAGATTCAGAAAACAAGCCAGTTAATAGAAGATGCCGTATTGTAGACAGACTCACTCCATCTCTGTCAGTAGAATTTCTTCATATACAACATGACAAGGCAGGTGGAGATTGTTTGTCTGATCTCAGAGCTGCATCCAATACTCTGTACATATATATATATATATATATATATATATACATATATATACATATATATATATATATACATATATATTTATATACATATATATATATATATATATTTATTTATTTATTTATTGGGTGCTAAACCACGAAACCATGTGTAGGTTTTTAATTTTCTTGAAATAGAAAGCTGCTTCAATTATCGTTTTTATCCATATGGGTGTCATTGTACATGGATTGGCAGCTTGTCTGCCGATTGTCTGATATGCTGAGTATAGATTACAGTGGAATCAAATTTATTGAGTTCCTCATTTTGCTTGATAGCCAATTATGAGAATGCATTTCTGTAATTTTCAGTGGTCATGAATGCAATGTACACACATTGCAGAAATCTGTTTTTCGACAAATGTCTATTTTGCAGAAATGTGCTGCTGTTATGATGTGGAAGGTCTTCAGGTGGCAAATGAGACAACCCAGGCTTCAAAAGTTTTGTTGATACTTAAAGCCTTTTTGATTCGTTTTTTCAAGATTACTAGTAAAGAGAACATGATCCTGATGCTGTCTTTTATTTGGCCAAATGCAGCTACTCTTCCCTTTGTGTTACTGAAGATTTGAAGACAGAGACAGGAGTGAGTAGAAACAGGTTATGCTGTCTGCTTACAGAATCTGGTATGTCCTTTTCCCTCAGTAAGATTGGAAACCACTTTAGAGTCAGTTTTGTAGAGTTTTAGATATAAACAGCAAGGAATAGTAATTAGGAAGATATAAACTTTGAAAATGATAGATAAGCCTGTGATTACAGTGTAAAAGTCACAATAAAAACCTTTTTTTTTTGCTTTCATTGAGATTTGAACTCAAGACCTCCCGCTTACTAAACGGGTGCTCTAACCAACTGAGCTATGAAAGCAATCTTTATTTCCTTTTTTTCATGTTCCTTGAATATTTTAAAGAAAGAAGTCACGTTGGTTTACATGTGTGTGTGATTTTACGTCATGCTTTCGAAAATTTTTTATGTGCAAGTTATAGAATCAAAATTACTTCTAGTCCTAGCAAGATACATTTAGAGTGTCATTATAACTAAGGAATGTTAATATTATACTTTAGTGTTAGAAATGATAGCCAACCTCATACTATGAAGTTGAATCAACCTGACTCATTCCTTAAATGTTGTTTCTCCTCCCTTTCTCTTGATAACAAACTCCTCTAGAGTCGAGGGATCCTACAAAACTATGTCGGGGGATAAATCCCTCTAATGCTTAAATCAATAGAAAGCTCAAGAGAATGAGTTTTAGTTTAGAGAGTTAGAGGTGAGTGCAGAGAGGCCCCTTTTATAGGTCCTAAGCTAAGGTATCAATATAGAATTTTCTTTTTTTATATGCCTTGTCTAGGTATGCTCACGTTACATGATGACTAGATAGACTACGCAAGCCTAGGTGGTGCCACATCATCATAATACTAGTTGGGCTTTTATGGCCAACTAGGTGACAAATGTTGAGCTTCAACTGGTTTCTTAAGGTTGGATGGTATCTGTCGAGTATGGATAGATTGACTGTTAATTCTAGTCATATCATTCATCCTCTATTATGCTTCATAGAAAGACTTATCTATATTGAAGCATAATGTCTAACTAAGAACTCGATAATCGTTACCTATATTAAGAAATAGTTAGGTAACGACACTCGATAATCTTTACCTAGTTATTTTCTAGTACTCTGAATTATGATAACAGAAGGCCTGTCTAAAACTATGTGAAAAAGTGAGTATCATTGGTATCCCATTTACAGACAAATATATCATGTCCACATTGTCATAATGAAAGAGGTTTCTTAGACATTAGGTGATTAAATATACTTAAAAAGTTAAATATATTGAAAAATGAAACCTCATCCTTTTAAAGTTTGATTAAAAGCTTATACTGGAAGAAAAAAATCAAACAAAAAAGAAAACATAAAATGGCATCTATGTTGTGATGTTTTGTTCTAACTGAACAACATATGGTTGCAAATGCAGTAGTAATACCAATGATGTGAATACTGGCATTAATTCTATTCTTGGAACTCCTGTTACTCTGAAATCTGTGTATCATATTCTTTTTGCTTTATGATCTCCTTCTATCACTGGTACACAACAAAAACATATCATAACATTCTTACAGATATTATTTAATGCCTTTGATTTATGGTTTTTCTCATTACTTAAGAATATACTCCTTGGACTTGGTCTTGGTTGCAGAATGTAAACCAATTGAAGCTACTCAAGTCAATGCAACCAGCATCAATCCAAGTTTTTGAGATTAAAGATGAAGTCCCAAATTCAACAATAGCCAGCAAGATACAAATAATGGATCTCTATGAGGATACGAGATTCAGAGAACAAGCCAGTTAATAGAAGATGCCGTATTGTAGACAGACTCACTCCATCTCTGTCAGTAGAATTTCTTCATATACAACATGTCAAGGCAGGTGGAGATTGTTTGTCTGATCTCACAGAATGCTGCATCCAATACTCTGTACATATATATATATATATATACATATATATATATATATATACATATATATATATACATATATATATATATATATATATATACAGATATATATATATTTATTTATTTATTGGGTGCTAAACCACGAAAACCATGTGTAGGTTTTTAATTTTCTTGAAATAGAAAGCTGCTTCAATTATCGTTTTTATTCATATGGGTGTCATTGTACATGGATTGGCAGCTTGTCTGCCGATTGTCTGATATGCTGAGTATAGATTACAGTGGAATCAAATTTATTGAGTTCCTAATTTTGCTTGATAGCCAATTATGAGAATGCATTTCTGTAATTTTCAGTGGTCATGAATGCAATGTACACATTGCAGAAATCTGTTTTTCGACAAATGTCTATTTTGCAGAAATGTGCTGCTGTTATGTTGTGGAAGGTCTTCAGGTGGCAAATGAGACAACCCAGGCTTCAAAAGTTTTGTTGATACTTAAAGCCTTTTTGATTCGTTTTTTCAAGATTACTAGTAAAGAGAACATGATCCTGATGCTGTCTTTTATTTGGCCAAATGCAGCTACTCTTCCCTTTGTGTTACTGAAGATTTGAAGACAAAGACAGGAGTGAGTAGAAACAGGTTATGCTGTCTGCTTACAGAATCTGGTATGTCCTTTTCCCTCAGTAAAATTGGAAACCACTTTAGAGTCAGTTTTGTAGAGTTTTAGATATAAAGAGCAAGGAATAGTAATTAGGAAGATATAAACTTTGAAAATGATAGATAAGCCTGTGATTACAGTGTAAAAGTCACAATAAAAACCTTTTTTTTTTGCTTTCATTGAGATTTGAACTCAAGACCTCCCGCTTACTAAACGGGTGCTCTAACCAACTGAGCTATGAAAGCAATCTTTATTTCCTTTTTTTCATGTTCCTTGAATATTTTAAAGAAAGAAGTCACGTTGGTTTGCATGTGTGTGTGATTTTACGTCATGCTCTCGAAATTTTTTTTTGTGCAAGTTATAGAATCAAAATTACTTCTAGTCCTAGCAAGATACATATAGAGTGTCATAATAACTAAGGAATGTTAATATTATACTTTAGTGTTAGAAATGATAGCCAACCTCATACTATGAAATTGAATCAACCTGACTCATTCCTTAAATGTTGTTTCTCCTCCCTTTCTCTTGATAACAAACTCTTCTAGAGTCGAGGGATCCTACAAAACTATGTCGGGGGATAAATCCCTCTTATGCTTAAATCAATAGAAAGCTCAAGAGAATGAGTTTTAGTTTAGAGAGTTAGAGTTGAGTGCAGAGAGGCCCCTTTTATAGGTCCTAAGCTAAGGTATCAATATAGAATTTTCTTTTTTTATATGCCTCGTCTAGGTATGCTCACGTTACATGATGACTAGATAGACTATGCAAGCCTAGGTGGTGCCACATCATCATAATACTAGTTGGGCTTTTATGGCCAACTAGTTGACAAATGTTGAGCTTCAATTGGTTTCTTAAGGTTGGATGCTATCTGTCGAGTATAGATAGATTGACTGTTAATTCTAGTCATATCATTCATCCTCTATTGTGCTTCATAGAAAAACTTATCTATATTGAAGCATAATGTCTAACTAAGAACTCGATAATCGTTACCTGTATTAAGAAATAGTTAGGTAACGACACTCGATAATCTTTACCTGGTTATTTTCTAGGACTCTGAATTATGATAACAGAAGGCTTGTCTAAAACTATGTGAAAAAGTGAGTATCATTGGTATCCTATTAACAGACAAATATATCCTATCCACATTGTCATAATGAAATAGGTTTCTCAGACATTTGGTGATTAAATATACTTAAAAAGTTAAATATATTGAAAAATGAAACCTCATCCTTTTAAAGTTTGATTAAAAGCTTATACTGGAAGAAAAAATCAAACAAAAAAGAAAACATAAAATGGCATCTTTGTTGTGATGTTTTGTTCTAACTGAACAACATATGGTTGCAAATGCAGTAATAATTCCAATGATGTGAATACTGGCATTAATTCTATTCTTGGAACTCCTGATACTCTGAAATCTGTGTATCATATTTTTTATGCTTTATGGTCTCCTTCTATCACTGGTACACAACAAAAACACATCATAACATTCTTACAGATATTATTTAATGCCTTTGATTTATGGTTTTTTCTCTTTACTTAAGAATATACTCCTTGGACTTGGTCTTGGTTGCAGAATGTAAACCAATTGAAGCTACTCAAGTCAATGCAACCAGCATCAATCCAAGTTTTTGAGATTAAAGATGAAGTCCCAAATTCAACAATAGCCAGCAAGATACAAATAATGGATCTCTTTGAGGATACGAGATTCAGAGAACAAGCCAGTTAATAGAAGATGCCCTATTGTAGACAGACTCACTCCATCTCTGTCAGTAGAATTTCTTCATATACAACATGTCAAGGCAGATGGAGATTGTTTGTCTGATCTCACAGAATGCTGCATCCAATACTCTGTACATATATATATACATGTATATATATATCTATATATATATTTATTGGGTGCTAATCCACGAAAACCATGTGTAGGTTTTTCATTTTCTTGAAATAGAAAGCTGCTTCAATTATCGTTTTTAACCATATGGGTGTCATTGTACATGGATTGGCAGCTTGTCTGCCGATTGTCTGATATGCTGAGTATAGATTGCAGTGGAATCAAATTTATTGAGTTCCTAATGTAGCTTGATAGCCAATTATGAGAATGCATTTCTGTATTTTTCAGTAGTCATGAATGCAATGTACAATCACATTGCAGAAATCTGTGTTTCCACAAATGTCTATTTTGCAGAAATCTGCTGCTGTTATGATGTGGAAGGTCTTCTGGTGGCAAAAGAGACAACCCAGGCTTCAAAAGTTTTGTTGATACTTAAAGCCTTTTTGATTCGTTTCTTCAAGATTACTAGTAAAGAGAACATGATCCTGATGCTGTCTTTTATTTGGCCCAATGCAGCTACTCTTCCCTTTGTGTTGCTGAAGACCTGAAGACAAAGACAGGAGTGAGTAGAAACAGTTTATGCTGTCTGCCTACAGAATCTGGTATGTCCTTTTCCCTCAGTAAGATTGGAAACCACTTTTTGAGTCGGTTTTGTGGAGTTTTAGATAAAAACAACAAGGCATAGTAATTAGGAAGATATACACTTTGTTGCTGCTCCTTTGTTCCTGCATAATTTCTACCAATCTCCACATTGAGCATCAAAATCACACCTCACTAAACTTGCATTTGGGATTGAGCTTCTGTTAACGATCATTTCCTTTATCTCGATCGAGATGAAATTGAGGCGGCTTTGAAAATGATAGATAAGCCTCTGATTACTGTGTAAAAGTCACAATAAAAATTGAATTTTTCTTTGCTTTCATTGAGATTTGAACTCAAGACCTTCCGCTTACTAAACGGGTGCTCTAACCAACTGAGCTATGAAAGCAATCTTTATTTTTTTTTCTTTTTTTGAATATTTTAAATAAAGAAGTCACGATGTTTTGTGTGCATGTGTGATTTTGCGTCATGCTCTCGAAAATTTTTTATGTGCAAGTTATAGCATCAAAATTACTTCTAGTTTTAGTAAGATATATTTAGAGTGTCATAATAACCAAGGAATGTTAATATTATACTTAAGTGTTAGAAATAATAGCCAACCTCTGAAGTTGAATCAACATGACTCATTCCTTAAATGTTGTTTCTCGTTCTCTCCCTTGATAACAAACTCCTCTAGAGTCGAGGGATCCTATAAAATCATGTCCGGGGATAAATCCCTTTAATGTTTAAATCAATAGAGAGCTCAAGAGAATGAGTTTTAGTTCGGAGAGTTAGAGTTAAGTGCAAAGAGGTCCCTTTTATAGGTCCTAAGCAAAGGTATCAATATAGAATTTTTTTTTTTTATGTCTTGTCTAGTTATGCTCAAGTGACATTCCATGATGACTAGATAGACTACACAAGCCTAGGTGGTGCCACACCATCATAATACTAGTTGGGCTTTTATGGCCAACTAGGTGACATGTGTTGAGCTTCAATTGGTTTCTTAAGGTTGGATGGTGACATGTGTGAGTATAGATTGATTGTTAATTCTAGTCATATCATTCATCCTCTATTGTGCTTCATAGAAAAACTTTTCTATATTAAAGCATAATATCTAACTAAGAACTCGAAAATCATTACCTATATTAAGAAATGGTTAGGTAAAGACATATGAGATGTAAAAAATACAGTGATAAAGCATATCTTGAACTACTCGTGTAAGTAGCGTTAGTCAGAAGAGATACATGAGGGTTTCAAAATATGTTTAAATTATCTAAGTAGGAGATTGTCATAGCGTCGATGCATGTCGATGCATGCTAACTTGAACTACTTGTATAGGAAGTCTTGGTTGCAAAAATGAATGAGGGCATTATTGTATGTTGACTTAAACTATCCACATAGCAGGCATCAAATATTGGAGATATATAAAGGCATTCGGATATGCTGACTTGAACTACTTGTTGCTTAAAGGGTAATCAAGTGCATAAGACTTGTGAGGGCATCGACATGTGCAAACTTAAACAACTTATATATATAGTGTTAAATGCATAAAACATACGAGGACATTGAGGCATGCCAAAATAATAGCCCACATAGTGGTACTAGATACATGAGGTACATGAGAATAGTGTAAGTCTACTTGAAACTCCAACATGAGGGGTGTTAGATGCATGAGACATTCAAAGGTATCGAGACATGTTGACTTATACCACCCATGTAGAGGTGTTGGACATATGAGACAAATGAGAGCTTTGTGTCATACTACCTTGAAATTCTCGCATAAGAAGGATTAAATGCATGAGATGTGATGGTATTAAGATATACCGACTTGAGCTACTCATGTAGAGTGTCAAGACATGTTAGGGCATCATGTGATATCGACTTGAATTATCTAAATGTCAGACACGGGAGACATATAAGGATATCGAGGCATGATAACCTGAATTGCCCACATAGGGAGTATTGGAAGCAAGAGATACTCGAGGGTGCATCAATATGAACTACCCACATAGGGGTATGTCAAACACATGAAATGCATAATGGCGTTGGGGCATATTGCCTTAAACTACTCATGTAGAGGTTGTCAAAATTATGAGATGTTTGAGGGCATCAGAGTATTCCAACTTGAACCTCTTTGGTAGGTGGTGTCAAATGCATGAGGTGCATGAAGACATCAATGCATGCTAATTTGAACCACTTGCATGGGGGTTTTGGATGCATGATATAAAGAAGGCATCAAGGCATGTCTTCATCTATCCACACAAGGAGCATCAAATGCAAAAGTACATCGTGGCATGTTGACATAAACCACTCTCGTAGGTACTATCAAATGTATGAGACTTATGATGACCTGAAGCATATCGATTTAGACCATCAACATAGGGCTATCGAATGTATGAGGGCATTAGGGCATGCTAGGTTAAACCTCTTAGGTAGGAGTGTCCAACACAAGAGGTGCACAAGGGCATTGACACAAGTTAACTTAAGCTACACATGTATCTCAATGCCAATAATATAAGGTGCCTCATTCATATCAACTATTTTACAATTCTTAGTGAAATTTCTTTTGGTTTGGTACAATAAACTAAGATCACTAATGGGAAGCAAAATATTATCCAAACATAAGATCAATATAATAAACTTACTCCTACTGATCTTTAGATAAAAATATTAATCAAAAGTATTTTCCTTAAATTTGAAGGAAGTAATGGTATAAAAAAACTTTACATATTATTATCTGGAGATTTATTTAAGGTTATAAATTAATTTCCTAAATTTGCATACTAAATTTTATATTTCTTTTATTTTCTCTACGAATCATTATTTAGGTTAATTCATATAAATCTAGATTTCCATTCAGAAAAGTTATTTTTACATCCTAATCCTATATCCACGTGATACTCAAAATCATAATGAGTTACTAATATCATAATAATTCTTAATTAGTTTATTTAAAAAAATTTAAAAAATATCTCGTTATGATCGATACATTCTTTATGAGTAAAACCTTTAACCATAAGTCTAGTTATCATATTGTTCTATATTACTCTTTTAAGTCATGTTTATATAATAAACTCTTTTACAATTATTAGGCAATTCGACAAATTCTATTCTGGTTCATTTATTTCAACTCTTTTTTTATTGCATCGTATCATTTTATAGAATAATTGTTTTTTATAACTTATGAAAACAACGAGGAATCCCTTAGATTCTATATCATAATATGATTCTTGTAGATATACCATATATAATAAAAAATGATAAGTCTCTTTTCCCTTTGAAATATTCTAAAAAATGTTGGTGTTTATCAATATTATTAGCAATGACATCAACATCATGTGGGAGTTTATCAATATTATTTTATTATTCACCCTCATTAATTTTTTTAGTAATTTGAGGAACAATAATATTTCGAATATAAAATGATAAAGGAATATCAACATGTATTTCTTTAATATCAAAATTAAAATTTAAGATTTTCACTCTTATTGTTTTGTTATTTTCTAATAATCTTACATTACTAGATTTAATTATTCTCGTACTATGACTAAAGGAATAAAATTTATATCCCTTTGAATTTTTTGGATAAATAATAAAATATTCAAAAATAATCCTTGAATCTAAATTCATTTCATGTGAATTGAAGACCCTAATCTCTTTAAGATAATTATAAATATATAAATATCTTAAATTGAGTTTTCTACTAGTCCATAACTCAAAAGAAGTTGATGGAATTAACTTACTAGGAATCTTGTTTAAGATATACATAATCGTTCTTAGGGCTTCACCTCACATTAATTCAGGTATAGAAGAATAACTTATCATGCTCATAATCATATCCATAAGAGTACGATTTCGTCTTTCAACAATTCGTTCTATTCTGGCACATCTAGTAAAACATATTAAGTACAAATACCTCATTTTTCTAAGAATCTAATAAATAACTAGAATTATGATTGGGTTCATCATAACTACTATAAAACTTATCACCCCTATCAGATAATTTTGACCTTTCTATCTAATTATCTCTCGATTTTATTTATATACACCTAAATGTGTCAACAATACGAGACCTTACATGAATTAGATATATATAGTTATGTCTCAATTGATAATATATAAAGGTGATAAAATATCTTTCTCCACCAAAATAGAAAATATGAAGTGACTCATAGATGTAAGTATATATAGTCTTAAGGAGTTCAAGAAACTATGTTTCATTCTAATATTTCATTATAGGATCATTGTAAACTCAAGATTCATATTAACTCTGTATAGACCATCATATAGAAAAAATTATCTTTTATTGAATTATGATAAGTTTACCTCCGTCAAAAGAGAAACAATATCCTAACAATTTCAAATAAAAAACTTAAATTTTTAGAATTATGAAAATATAACATCATATGAATCGTCTCTGGGCATAGGCGATAAGTATCAATTACTATCGCTTTCGCTTTAAAATGATTTCCATAACGATAGTTCATAATATTTTAGTTCTTATATTAAAATAAATTTTTATTATTGATAATATAAGTTGAAGCATTAGGATCAATTCATTAAGTTTTAGAAAATAAATTTTATAATATTTGATTAGAAAGATATAAATGTTAGACTTACATCTTTCCTTTTCGAATCAAATCTTATAACCCATCTTCACGTGACCTTTCTTATCACAGAAGTAGCAGTTTACTATGAAGATTTTTTTATGGGTTTATATAGCATTTATAGACTCAGGTGATTTACGTTTTAACTTATTACCCATTCCTTAAGTCATACTCAAATTATTATGAGTCTTTCCTATTTTAATTTTAATTCTTTCTAAAGACATATACTAGCTAGTTTATTTAAGTTTCACCCATCCTTAATTTTATAATAGTAAATTTAAATGAGCGAAGAAATAAAATTAAGAATAGATTATATAAGAAAAAACTCATATATATTTATACATAATGTTCTTGAGCTTACAATTTTGTCAAGTATATTGATAATATAATCTTGAATTTCTCAAATACTTTCATACTGAATTTCAATTAGTACTTTCATTAATATGTCAACCAATAGTTTGTTAGTAAATTTAAATTGATCTTTAAATATTCTAGTGTGCTAATCATAAATTATAATGAACTCTAAATATTATTAGCAATTATCATAAAATTGAGTCTTTTATATATTTTTCGATCATTTATCTTAATTATTTATTTTATAAAACTTTTAGTAATTATGTATGTGATCTATTCAATGAGTTTGATCAAGGTCTAACACAATTTGTGTAAATTACATATGTTCAAGCCATTTATGATAATTTAATCCAAAAAAATATAAATATTAGAAAGAAGTATAAAAATATATTGATAAAAGTATGGCTATAAATAAATAATATTAATACTTTAAGTTTTTAAGTAAATATTGAAAGATCGATATCATCTCTATTTTACTTTTGGGTGAAATATTGATATATCTAGTATTCATACAAAATTATTTATAGAAGACTAATATCATCCCTATCGAATAATATTGTTACAATTAGGTTTACAACCCTAAACTGCAATGATATCCAAAATAGTATTATCCTATTCTATCACATAATTATTCAAAATAGATTCTCCTTTAAGATTATCTAAATCTCCTAATTATGTCTGTCATTATAAATATTATTTTTTTAATATAATTTAAGATTGATTTTTTAATATAATTTTATAAGTTAGGTCTATGCCACCTTGGTAGCTACAAGACTAATATAATAATTTAAAATATAATTTAAAATATCTTATAAATGATAAAATATTTATTGTAATTCATTTCTAATAAGTCTATTATTCTAAGCCACTTTAGTAATTATCAATTAAATAAAACTTAGGGATGTGAGCTACAAATAATATTCATCAAAATTTTTCAATCTAATTTATGTCAAAATAGTTTAATAATAATAAAAAATAATCATAATAAATTATCAAATATCAATCAGTATTAAAAAAACTCGTATAATAACTATAATCATGATAAATCATAAATCATACCTTTATGTGAAAAATAAGTATTATTTAATAATTTTAAAATATACATGTGAATAACCAAATAAACATATAAGAATAATAATTAGATTTTTATTATCACATGTAAAATTTTATCAATATCGAATGAGAAAACTATAAGAGAAAATCATAATTTATATTTTTTAAAATTCTATATATAACCTCTTAGACCAGTTAACTCTATTTAATTGGACAAGCCCAGGATTAGGCTATCCAAATTAGGCTAATAGATTTGGGCCAATCATCCACCCAATTACGCCCATCAAAATTAAAGTTGATTAAAGTCAAAATTTGATCAAGATTTGATTTTTTTTAAATTCGACAAAAACTTGATAGATCAATAAATCTAATTAAGTAGTCAAAATATAATTATGATCAAGATCAAAATATTTGATTAAAATAAATCAAATAAATTAATTTTATAATTGAGGACATAAATAAATCTTTTTAATTTCTAAAGGGTACAACTATAATTTTATACGGGATATTGAAAGAAATATCTAATTTTTGAATGATATAATTGGAAAATAAGATTTAAGGACACAAGTTAGAATTATTTTATTTATGATGGCTAAAAATATCTTTTTATTAAAAAACTCTAATTCTCATTCTATCGTCACTACGTTCCACCATGCCCATGCGCATGGGTCTTGTCGACGATGCATCGATCGTCTGCTTATGTGTCGCTCGCTGTGGCACGACCCTTCTCACGTGGTCGACCAGTGACCTCACTAGTCGTCGCATCATGCTGTTGCACCCACATGCGGTTGTGCGTCGTCACGCTGTGTTGTGTCGTCGTGCCCACACATGGTTGTCGACCACACCGCTGTCATGGTGCTTAGCGATGCTTATAAGTCCATCACGTAGTTGTTAGGTACTATGGCCTTTGGCATATGGTCGATGCCGATCGCGGCCAACAAATGCTACGGCGACGTTGCAATTGCTGTGCGCAGTGGCACTACTATAGTCGTCACATGCAATGGCGCTATTGCAACCGCCGCAAGGCTGCCATACCCTATGAGGCTTCTACTACATATGTAGCCGCTACTCGTAACTGGACTTTCGACCCCTGAAAGTCATCACCCTCAATAATACTTTCGTCGATAGTAAACTATCGACAGTGGTCCATCAATCAAACTCGAGAAACCTCACATCGCCGCAAGTATGCGACAGGACAGACTAGATAGAAAGCAAATTGACAACACAAACATATCGTTCAATGTAAATCAAAACCAAATAACATCTTTTCACAAGCAAAGAGTGCTAATAAATAAATCTAAATACAAAATCGATTTGAAATATTTTTACGTTCTAAAGTATTTGATTTCAAAACATGACTCTAATACCAATGATAAGTATAAAAACTATAATATGCTATTATTATGTAAAAAATCTTAATATTAGAAATTAAAATAAAATAACGATAAATCAAATATCAGTAAGTACGCTATCGTTAGATCCAAAAACTATAGTGAAGATCGTCTTCTTCTCTTTTTTTATTCTACATATAATCGTTATAAGCAATAGATTAAGGACAAAGGAGATATGGAAAAAGATCTATAATCTCTCACTCACTAGTTGGATTGATTCATCCTTAAAATATCTTATCATTTTACAGACAAGAATAGAAAAACTAAGATGAGTGATTAGGAAAATTCTTCCCATAAAATTTATCTACTAAGAAATCTTAATATAATCATATTTTCTTTCTATTGGTCATAACTATAATCAAAATCAATCATATTTATAACATATATTACTTATTTACGATCTACCTATATCTTCACACACAAGAGACACAGATTTTTTAACTTGAACTCTATGGCTAATGTGTCAAACGAGAGATGTGTGCGCATCACGTTCCTTTTTTTCTTCGTGATTTTGTGGCTTCTTAGGCTAGAGTTGGTGCATTCTCGAAACATTTCACTCTCGAAGAAAATGTAGGAGAAGATTTAGAGGAAGTTGAGGGTATCCCTCGGAGAACTTGAAGAAACCCTCCGTTCTTGCCTTTTCTTCAAAGATTTTCCATCAAACTAATATTCTTCTTCTCACATCACTCTTTATCATTTTTAAAAAAATATTCACCACCTTTAAATTAATCTCGGAGCTAAACATGACCGAAATCTGCACGGATGGGGAGATGACAAATTAAACCCCCAAGCATTGATTTAATTTGGTTTGGATAAGTTGGGTTTGACCAGTTTGACGAGGAAAGGGGTCAAAGTGGAGTGAATGAAACACCAAAGTCAGAGGCAACGGCATCAAAAGTTTCAAACAAAACTATGAATTTTCACAGACAAGATTTCTTTACACCAAAAACTTGTACCGCAACGAAGAACACAAGCATGATCGACACAATAGCGAGAATAAATTTATTGCAAATAAGATAGAAGAGGAACTTGAAATGTTTACATGTCAGAGGTGATGGTTGGTTTATTGAGAAAGATAGCATAACCAGAAGAGAACTACATAACCTCAATGACTGCCCGGCCGATGATCTTTCCATGGTTCAGATCATCGAATGCAGCGTTGGCTTCTTCGAATTTGCATTTCCTTGTAACTGTGTCACGAAGATTGAAGATTCCAGTTTCTGCAAGCTTGACCACCTGCGGAAGGTCTTGTCTGGCCCTTGCACCATATGAGCCAATTATTTTGACCTGCTCCAAAAAATCACAATTTCCATTAATCTGAGCCGAGTAATTGGTAAATCATAGTTGCTGGGAATGAAAAATGTAGATGCAGCGACAACAAATCATAGACTTAGCAACCTTCTCTTACTAAGCTAACAAACAAAGATATGAAAAGACTAGTGATAACATCAAAATAACAAGTTGTACAAAGATTATGTCTATTAATCGAGTGTTTGATGAAAACAGATGGAGATAACCAAATCTACCATAACATACATGTCAACTTAAAAGTCACATTGTATAGTCTAATTTATTATTGCTGAGTCAAAGTATGGCAATGCACTGTCACTTGTGAAATTCATGAACTGAACAGAAATTTGGAAGCTTAAATGAATCAACAGGCAAAATACATGGCTGGAAAAAGATATTCTCGTTGCTAATGATCTACAGAACTCTACATTCTGGAATAGGATTTCCAAACTGAACAAAAACTGTTTAACAGAGTGAGCAACACTGAGCAAACCTGACATAGTTCATTCAACAGTTTCAATGCCAATATATACTGACATGAAAGCCTGGAAGTTAAAAGTTGCAGCTCATCTAGAGATTAACACTTGGAAAGACTATTAAAAGAATTGCATGGTTAAGAAATACTAATTCTCTAGAAATTTGTAGTGTCAATACATGTACAGTTGCTTATATGGATAGTTGTCGTGTTGTCTGTTTGAAGGCAAATCAGGTTTTTTATTGCTCATCACTGGTGGAAAATTATCTTGCCTCAACAAATAGTAAAATGGTATCACACCATAGGAGTGTCCGACAGGCTTTCGTCGCTTTGGTGACATCAAGCAATATCTCATGTGTCCAATAAAAGATCTGGACATTGTCAAGAGTTCATGCATATTTTTTCAATTCCATTTATAGTATTTAGTTACTTGGGTCTGACATCTATTTACAAGCAATATAACATAATAAATCTTATTAAAACAGTCACAAGCAGTCCAATGTGCTACAATATGCACCATGCATGTACATTGTCACTGGACTTAAGCATGTGTTGCATAAAACTAACCGGCCTATTTACAAGTCCTGTAGCAGAAAAATACTGCATGAACCACTGATAATCGACATGAAAAGTGGTGATGCTAATTGTACTTGATATAACATATTGGACACTGATTATGTATTTCCTTTTTCCAACTTTTTAACGGTCTTCTGTCACTAATTTCTCTCCATGGAGAAAGTTCTGTTAAAGAAGCAGGTAGACTAACATTCAGATAATGAAAGTGGCCCATATATCTATTTACATAACAGATTGGAGAACTGTGGAGTCTTTGGTTGAACTTGAATTTCAAGATTTAAAACATTACCTGTCTGCGGACAAGACGAGTTATGTCTACCTCCCCTATTGCATTGGTGGCGGCAAGACCTATCATGACAGCTTTCCCTCCATCTCTTACACTTTTGGTGCATTGCATAAATGTCAGTGGTTTCCCCAGTGCCTCTACAGCCACATCAACACCCCTTCCTCCAGTTATTTCCTACCAAGAGTCAAAATTGATGCAATTATAGCAAGATCCAAGGGATAGGAGTTAGAGAATAGAGATAATGCAAAGTCGTCTAAAAAGAAAGGTACTTTGCTCTATTCAAAGCTTTCAAAACCTGCACATTAAATTTATAGTTAGTCAAATATGATATATCTATTATCAGCTATGTAATGTTGCAAAATACGGGAAATTATAATAATGCCAGAAAAGCTTGATTCTCATTTTAGAACAATACTGTAATTCAGTCAAATGACTACTATTGGTGGTATGAGGAGAGATAAGAGGAAGAATTTTAAAAACTTTTAACAGAAACTATAAATAAAGATTTCTCTTAACTTATTAGATATCTAAATGATGATAAAAGATCCATTTAGTTGATTCCAAATGGTTGCGACTACGCTTTTGTTGTAACTGTATTGTAATTCAGTCTCTTTTTTTTTCAGATGCATAAAAATATTGTCATGGTATATTTTGCACACAAACAGATAGATGGCAAATAAAATCACAACCAGAGAAAGAGTGAATTTCTTTAGTGTTCAACCGAGTTATTAATATATCATGTTATATGCTGACTATTCAAAATTCTGTGATTGCTATAAACGCTATTTTTATTATATGCTTACTGCTCTATTCACGTTTGCATTTGATCAATATAGACACACAAAAGTCTTCTATTGTAGACACATCTTCCATTAATATTATTAGTCAGGCAGATGAGTCTGTTTCTAAATAATTTAGCATCAAAAGCAACAAAGAAACATTATTTTCAAGTCATCTTCATAAACCAGGAACAGATAAGAATGAGGATATTAAAATATCTACCTTGATCTTGTCGACAACATCTTCGTTTAATCCATTTATGGTGTGTGTAGCACCAAGAATTTTGGCATTCTGAAGTTTCTCGTCAAGAACATCCACTGCAATGATCTCAGCAGCACCAAATGCCTTCGCTATCTGCAAACAACTGAAGCAGATAACTTAATCAAAATGATGCAACCACCAAACATAGGCATTAACAATATACATAAATGTGCATTACAAGTAAGAAATAGATACTATGTCTTATAAGTAGTGACATTGAATAAGAAATATAACTATAAGCAAGTTCAGAAAGCGTCCTCTTTTTTCTTTTGTGATAATAAGCATCATTAAATATTGAACAAAATCATTTTAATATTTAAATAAGCGTACAATTCTACTTTGCGGCTCTACAAAATATTTCAATCAAAGATGCAAGGTAGAAGTAACAAATATTTCACTTTATCATATTTAATATTCATGTGAATCATTTTTTACCTGCAGGATTCATAACAAGGCAGTACAGACTAAAGAGTCCATAACTTCACATGGCTTTGTATACTGATCACATCTATTAGAGGGGAAAATGTTTTCTAGTTTGTACCATTATAATCACAAGTTGATGAGCTACTAGGATGGGAATAAACTGACATATGCCTCCGATAGCAGATATAACAAAACACTACAAACAACTCAGATATTAGAGACAAGCATGCATAATTATCTCCACTTCGAAATGCATGGACCGCATTCCAGTGGACACAACAAT
The DNA here is from genome assembly GCF_036884655.1 of Musa acuminata AAA Group. NCBI lineage: Eukaryota > Viridiplantae > Streptophyta > Magnoliopsida > Zingiberales > Musaceae > Musa > Musa acuminata. The sequence goes on from NC_088342.1 coordinate 45,786,128, forward strand.
TGTGATTTCAGAGCATCACCTGGATCCGACACCACCAACTCCAATAACCGCAACTGAATCACCCGCTCGCATTTCAGCTGCATGCCTCATAGCACCATATGCAGTAAAAACAGCACACCCTAATATTGCTGATTCTGTGTATGGAAGTGAATTGGGAAGAACAGCCAATGCATTGGCTGGTACAACACAATATTCAGCCATTCCACCCATGCTGTACATATACACTGGCTTCCCTATATAAAACAACAAACATTCAGACATAACAGAGGAAGTATATTTTATTACATGATTACCACATGAAGTAGATTCATCTGTCACGAGAACATCTTTTTTCTCTTATATTTCTTAAAGATGGAATGTAAAGAACCACATGTGATCATGAAAAATACTGTTTTTCGGCATGATTTACTGCATAAATGACATATGCAAATTGCTAAATGAAAACTAAAAGTTAATGTTGTATGCTTTGAAGTGCAAAGAGTTATCTTTGAGGTTTGAATAAGCTAACAAAAGGGAAGTAATGCTAAATGTGGAATAGTACCATTGCTGCGAAGATATAGTCGTGTTTCGCCATCATAAAGAGTTCCTTTTGCACGATTGTAAGCAAAGAAAGCCTCACAAAGGTCCTCCTGACCCTGTTATTATATTCAAACTATAATTACAAAATAGGACACCTACTCGGGGCTCACTAGAACCCAACAACTTAAGGAAAAGCCATCAAACACAACACAAGCATAGAAGCTGAAATTTTCTACCTTCACACAGAAGAAACAATTACCACAGGGCATTATAAAAGCTCCAACAACATGACTTCCAACTGGAAACCTGAAAATCTTGACAGATTGTAACTTTCTGAAGCAAGTAAAAAAAAATTTATGTACATTGACAACCAAAAGATTTCCTCCATGTACATCTACCTCTTTATAATCCCACTGTCAGTATGTGCACCATGCTCAACTACCTCCCCAGTTATTTCATGTCCGACAACACAAGGACTTGAGAAAGGAAGTTCACCTTTCAAGACATGAAGATCGGAGTGACAGACTCCACATGCTGAAAATAAAAGCATTAAGCTCATTTAAACTACAATTTAGGTTACATAATAAAGCCAGCTGCACAAAAGTTTAGTCACAAAAAAGGTCAAAATAAGGAATTGAACAGAGAGCAAGTACAGTTTCATAAATGAAAATAAAAACTAGAAAGGCACATATTACTAAGCATAAACCACATAATTGCATAATTAAGCACCACCAAACTATAAAGGCAAAAATTACTAATTTGTGAAATTTTAATAAATCTCATGCAATTGAAATACTTAATCATCTATAATTGGTGTTACTTTGACCTACATTTTCTTAACTTGCATGAGTAAAAACTGAAGCAACCGATACATCTATCCAAGTGAAAAAGACAGACTCTAAAGAGGATGCCATTTCAAGAATTCTTCAGATTGGAGGATGTCAATATTTACAATCTCGGAATTAGATGAAATATCAATGTTTCTGATGCATATGGTCAACAATAGTACTCAATCTCCAGATACAAGTATAGCTTGCTCTCTAGCCACATGAAAACCCCCCACAATCAAGGAATAGGAATGAGATGACTTATTTATAACCTTAATATGTGAATAAACAGTCTTTGCAGAAACACTTGTATGCACACAAACTAAAACTTGGCAAGGTTGCTTAACAAAGCTGCAGTCAATGAAGGTGGAGCATGACATGACACAGAAAAAGATAGGAACACAGAACCTGGGAAGCTTTTCAGTTCACTGAACTCTCATGTAGAGACTATAAGCAAAATGGACCAAAGTAATCACTGCTTAAAGAAAACAAAAGTTTTTAGAACAAAACTTTGGAGGATTGAAAGGCAAATGCAAATAAAATAGCATACCAAATCAAGACAAGGAATATGATTATGTCTCAGCGACGATATAAAAATTAAGGTTTGGTGATACCATAGATAATAATCCGAAGATTACAGTATAAATTAAGGGATTATATGATAAAAATAATATGTTGAATGAGGAACTGGACTCGAATCCTTAAGTCATGGTTAAATATGTAACTTTCTTTTCTGTCTTATAATGGTACGTAGTCAATGAGCAATACAGCTAAGAGAGTTCAGATGCCCTGATGGACTTAAAGCTGATAATATTATCAGATCAATACTATGAGATAAGCTCATAACGTTCCAATGTCAACCTATTGATTTAAGAGAGATCATGGAAAAGAAGAAAAAGCAAAGCAAACAAGATCACCTATTTCAGTTCAAAAAGTAAATTTAGTTCCTTTATAGTTTAAAATGAAATACTTTTATTTGTAAATAACTATGTATCCTTTGATAGAGAATAAGATAAAAGAAAATATGATACTAACATATGCTCAAGAGATAACAGAAAAGGATCCAAAAGAAAATTTTAATAAAAAATTTAAATACTCTGAACCAAACTAAACATATGATATTTTATCAATAATGATGATCTATATAACCGATCGCAAATAGTTGAGACTCAAGCTACTGTTGTTGTACATGAATATCGAATTAACCGATTGAAAGATACCCTCGAAATAGATCGACAGAGACATTAAGAACAGCAAACATGACCTAAGGGGGGAAGCAAACGCAAAGACAGATCGAAATCGAAGGATCCATCCTTGACCTTTGGTCTTGATGAGGAGCTCGCCGGCCTTGGGTTTGGGCATATGAAACTCCTCGATGGTGAGGGGCCGATTGGGCTCCCAGAAGACGGTCCCCCGCATGAAGGACGGCCCGCCCGTGACGTGGTATCCGGCGGCCGCGATGCCGTCCACGCCGGAGGCGCCGCCGCCGGAGATCCATCGCCGGGGGAAAACGCAAGGCTTGGCGGCGCGCCGAAGAATAGAGCGCGAGATGGCGGCAGCGAAGAACACCATCTTAGAAGGAAAGATAGGGACAGATTGCGACGGTGCGTGGAACTTCAGCTTAACGGTGGTGAGTGCGAAGGCAATTCGTCTTACCTTGACCGACGGTGACCCAACCTTCTGGTATGGCACATCACTGCATTGACTCGGGCTTAGTCTTGCATACTCTACTAGTGTTTGTTGGGTGCGTTACTTTGGCGGTGAGAGTTGGTATCAGGTCACCGCGTTGCCGGCCAAGGCGATCCGATAATGTCCGAGCTGGAGAAAACGATTACGTGTGCAGTTACGTAACTGGGTCGTATGACTGGGATCATTGAACTCACTATATATATATAAATGTTTAGATTAACAACAGGAAGCGTCGATATGTCCGAGTGGTTAAGGAGACAGATTCGAAATCTGTTGGGCTTTGCCTGCGCAGGTTCGAATCCTGCTGTCGACGTTGCATTTTTATTGATCTATCTATGTCAAAGAACACAACTTGAACTGATTTTTTCCCCTTTTTTTGTCAAATATTCATAAATTTAAACTACCTGAAATGATATTTTTAATTGTTTTCAAATATTCATAAACAATAACTTCTTAGATAATTTACTCAAAAAATACTCATAATTGATTTTTAGTTGGGAGGAATTTACTATGGTTCGAATCCTACTATTTATGTCAAATAACACAACTTGAAATGATTTTTTTATTTTTTTTCAAATATTCAGAAACAATAACTTAATAGACAATTTACTCAAAAAAAAATACTCATAATTGAATTTTTATTTGGGAGGAATTTACTAGGGTGCCCCTAAGATAAGTATGTCTTTGTCCTTTAAGGATTATTACACGATTTAAGTGTGAAATTATCCAAATTCAACTTAGAAATTCTTGAAAGCATCTGAAATAGAACAACCAATGAAATCTTGGAACTCAGAGTTATGCCCTAAAGTAATAATTTGATGGAAGCCACAATAGTGTGAAATCCATCCAAATCAATGCAAGGAAGCAAATGAAACACACATTATTTATTTGCAAATGAATTCAGCTCTTAAATAAACACAATCAATGCTGCAGGTGACAGTCAATCGAAACATAAACACACAGTGTATTTTCCCAGCACACTTCTTCTCTCTAAGCTGCATGCTAGCTTTTGTGGTCAAGAAGGTGCTACAGTACGTTGCTCGGACATTCCCTTCTCGCTCGTATAAGGCTCACTACGAGAGGCTTCATTGATCCCCGCACCCTTCTCGATCACCTCATGGACTGATGGGGCCGCTGGTTGTTGACTATGGGATCCGGGAACGACAGTCTTGTGGACATGCACACGGTCCACTACGTCCACAGCCTCACGTTGGCCGGCCATCTTCTTCCTCCTCCAGCTGGTGCAGCAGCAACACGCGACCCCTGCGAGGATCGCGAGAAGGAAAAGGACGACGATGGAGACCAACACGGTGCCGATGAAATGGAGGTTCAGGAACGGGAGCCCGAACGACAGTTTAGGTATGTGCGGTTTCGGCAGATCCGGGAGTGGAGGAAGTTTGGGTATTGGAGGCAAGTTCACCGGTGGCAGTTTGGGTATTGGAGGCAAGTTCACCGGTGGTAGTTTGGGTATTGGAGGCAAGTTCACCGGTGGCAGTTTGGGGATCGGCACCGGTGGCAGAATTGGTGGCAGTTTCCAGAGCCGTCGTCGCGGTGAAACTCCAAGCATCTTGCGAGCTCCTCGCCGTGGCATTGTGCTGCAAGAGACGGAGATTATAGCGATTTTGTTATTGAACTATGAATCGATATATACGTATATATATAGACGTATGTACAAGATTTAAATAATAAATGTTGCCTAATTCAAGGTAATATATCATATTCAGACTATATATATATATATATATATATATATATATATATATATATATATATATATATATATATATATACAGTGGTAGAAAATCTTGAATAGGTAATTGTTGGTAGAGCAATATGTGTCAATCGATTATGAGAAAAAAGAAATCCTTCATTTAATTCGCCAAATTTGTCCAATGCATTTGGTGGCATTCTGAACTCTCCGGAGGATGAATGTTCGAGATGTTCAACTTGCGTAGATAAATAGTATCTTTTCAAGTTACCTCATATAAACATTTGTAATTTGAGAGCGTGATTGCATAGATAATCTAACCTAAATGATTTCTTTTTTTACTAATGATACGATAATTGATTTCAATATGTCTTATCCCGATAGGGTCAAGCTGCCTAATTATCATAATATAACTTGGAAAACCCTAAGTTATTAACCAATAAATTTTAAAAGATATCTCAATCGCGTAATGATTATCGAAAACTAATTAATTATTTTGAGGAATAAAAAATAATTAATTGTTTTTTTTTATCTTTGGAGGCAATCAAAAAGGTTTGAAAATTCTTTAATTAGGATTATAATGATATGATCGATACCTTCATGATTACAGGGTTGACACTTTAGTATTAGTTTGATTATACTTCGATGACAATGGTTGACATCTCAATATTATATTCATAGTACTTTTATCATATGTGATTGATAATGCTTCGTAGATGTTACTTACTACGCTTCTCGAATTTAATATAACACAATTCCACTTAAATAGAAAAATATATAAAATTATCTCCGACATTAATACACATTTGCAAATATAATGGTTCCAGAGCCATACTATTAATAGTCGTGTTCCAAAATACAAAAATAAAAAAGCTCTCAGAGAATATATGCTTATGGTTTTACATTCTCAACTCAAAAATAAAAAGCATCTTAACTTTTAAGTTAGTATAAGCATTGGAGGGACTTTATTAAGCAATATAGTTTTATAGAATTCGATATCCTTTGGATTTAATATAGTCTCATAGTAATTTTTTTAAAAAGTCATATAAAACTTCAAATACTTGAAGCTATTATAAATTCACAAAGATATTTGTTTAGTCAACAAACCAAATTCTCCCTAGTCAATTATAATTGATTGATGGAACCATATAAACTTTTTCATCAATTTACTAAGAAAATTATTTTGAATATCAAGTTACTGAAGAGATCATAAACTTAAATCTTCAATCCAATCATAAACTTAAAACAACCTAAAATGATTTCTCTATTTATTTATTTATATATTATTATTTTATAAAGGGTACATGATGAAAATGGGATTAGGACCTAACACCTTCCTTACCTTACGATTTTTATTAACTAAACTAGATAGCACCTTAAAAAAAATTAATATTTATTATTCTTGTTTTAACATTTGCAACTTTCATTGTTTCCTTAAATCTCTTGTTAACATATGGCATTGTCATGTTTATTCTTGATGATGAATGGGGGGGGGGGATCAATGTGCCTCCCTTCTTCCTTTGGCCAAATATGTTATGAAGCTCATGATCTAAAAACATAGGTTCATGGATACTTATCTTTATATACACCATTTAATACAATCTCAAGTTGACCTAATTAATTATTTTTTAAAGATAAAAATATTTTTATTATATTAAATGACATTTACATTAGACTGGAACCCTCATACAATAAATAATACACTAATGAACTCAGATGTCTCATCAATAATAATAATAATAATAATAATAACATATTACTTATTTATAAATGAATACAGTTCTTAAATAATCACAATACACACACAGCAGATAACAATGAATGGAAGTGTAAACAGGCACACAATCAAATAAGCACACGTATTCAACGATCATGCATGGTTCTCAGAGCTTTGGCGACCATTTCTGTTGTCTGCTAGCCTTTGTGCTAAAGAAGGTGGTGGCGACTTGTCACAGAAGGGCCAGCGCCGCCGGTCCTGCTGCTCGAACGTTGTTTCCCTGATGCAGGCTCACTAAGTGAGGCCTCACCGGTCACCGTGCCCTTCTTGAACACCTCATGGACTTTGATATCTTCGTCGATCGACAGGGTCGCCAGTTGTTGGCCATGGGGTCCTGGAACGACAGTCTCGTGGACATGCGCATAGTCCTCCACGTCCACGGCTTCGCGTTTGGCGGCCATCTTCTTCTTTCTCTTCTTGATGCAGCAAAACAGTGCCGCCGCGAGGAATGCGAGGAGGAGAAGGCCGCCGAGGGAGGCGAACACGACGATGATAACGGTGTGGTTTGGGCTTGGTGGCGGAGGCGCCAGTGGTGGAGGACGGACGGGTGCCGGAGGCGGCTGCAGCGGTGGCAGGTTCGGCGGAGGCGGGGCCATCTTTCTTGGCGGTGGTGGTGGCGCTTGCTTCGGAGGTGGGGGTGGCGGGGGGCTGCGGCGAGTTGGTGGCGGTGGCGCTTTCTTCGGAGGTGGGGGTGGCGGTGGTCTACGGCGAGGTGGTGGCGGTGGTGCTTGCTTCGAAGGTGAGGGTGGTGGGGGGCTCCGGCGATTCGGTGGCGGTGGTATGGTCGGGGAAACCTTTGGAGGAGGTGGCGCAAATGGACGCGGTGGCACTCGAGGCGGGAGGAAGGCCATTATGTTTGAAGAGACTCGAGGACAACTGTGGAGGGGATGGAGAGAGAGGATGGGGTGTGTGGGTATTTGTAGCATCGATCGAGAGGTAACAGAAGAAGAGGGCCCCATTGGGCAGTAGGTTCTCAAAAAACTTGACTCTCATGCTAAGGCTTTGCAAGGGTGGCTTGCAAACAACTGTTGCTTAGGTTGAGCATTCTTGGCCCTTTGTGTCCTTCGACATGAACTGGCTGCCATCTTGAGCATGCTCTTTTGCTTAGGAACCCCAGAACAAGATTTAGAGCTTAAGGGTGTTAACACAAGATAAAAAAAGGAAGTAAGAACAGACACTGCATTATACAACTTGAGGTACAGTGGGGAAGCTGTGCTTGTCATATAGGCTCTGGGGACTGCTTATGATCTGTTGTTTTTATGGGAGAACATCTTCTTCATATTAATTCATTTCTTGTATTTTATATGTTAGCTACTGGTGACTTATCACCAGTTTTGATTCCTGGGAAGGTCTTTTTCTCAGAATAATCTATAGCTAGCGATGGGGAAGAAGGGCCATTATCATGCGTGAAACATAATTTTGCTCAGCCAGTTTTCAAGCACCTACACTTATCATTTCCTCGACTCCAAGATTGTCTGACAGATACTGGAGAACACAATGCTTGCTTCACAGTCCATGTACTGTCCAATCATCACGTGCAACGGGAGTTCATTGCACATATCTGATGTACTTAACTATGCTCAGCTTGTGCACTGATGTGCAGCAGCAGCAGCAGCAGCAATATCCAAATGGAAATTTATTCTGGATGCATAAGTACATTAAATTCCTAATAAAAGATGTGGAAGAGCATGTGTGCTTATGCAATTCACGTTCCTGCTGTCAGCATTTGGAAGCCACCGTTGCAAAGCCGTAGGATGGGAGTGAAGTCTTTTGCAAACCTATTGCCCAATTGCCACCTCTTCTCGATCGATGCTACAAATACCCACACCCCCCATCCTCTCTCTCCATCCCCTCCACAGTTGTCCTCGAGTCTCTTCAAACATAATGGCCTTCCTCCCGCCTCGAATGCCACCGCGTCCATTTGCGCCACCTCCTCCAAAGGTATCCCCGACCATACCACCGCCACCGAATCGCCGGAGCCCCCCACCACCCTCGCCATCGAAGCAAGCACCACCTCCCCCACCACGCGGCAGACTCCCGCCACCGCCACCAACTCGCCGCAGCCCCCCGCCACCCCCACCTCCGAAGCAAGCGCCGCCACCACCACCAAGAAAGATGGCCCCGCCTCCGCCGAAGCTGCCACCGCTACAGCCGCCTCCCACACCCGTCCGTCCTCCACCACCGGTGCCTCCGCCACCAAGCCCAAACCACACCGTTATCATCGTCGTGTTCGCCTCCCTCGGCGGCCTTCTTCTCCTCGCTTTCCTCGCGGCGGCACTGTTTTGCTGCATCAAGAAGAGAAAGAAGAAGATGGCCGCCAAAAGCGAAGCCGTGGACGTGGAGGACCATGTGCATGTCCACGAGACTGCCGTTCCAGGACCCCATGGCCAACAACTGGCGACCCTGTCGATCGACGAAGATATCAAAGTCCATGAGGTGTTCAAGAAGGGCACGGTGACCGGTGAAGCCTCACTTAGTGAGCCTGCATCAGGGAAACAACGTTCGAGCAGCAGGACCGGCGGCGCTGGCCCTTCTGTGACAAGTCGCCACCACCTTCTTTAGCACAAAGGCTAGCAGACAACAGAAATGGTCGCCAAAGCTCTGAGAATCATGCATGATTGTTGAATAAGTGTGCTTATTTGCTCGCCTGCCTGTTTACACCTCCATTCATTGTCATCTGTTGTGTGTGTATTGTGATTATTTAAGAGCTGTATTCATTTGGAAATAAGTAATTCGATCCTCATATTCAATTTGGATGACTTTTACATTCTTGTGGCTACCATCAAGTGATTCATTTAGGGCATGACTTCGAGTCACGATATTGGTTTTGGATGGTCGTAGTTGCAGAACCTGCATATAACTTTAATTAAGAGGTGGCGTATTGACTGTGGTCATTGGATCATTTAGAATGAGCATCACAATACCATATTCTTCATGTGTTAAACATAGAATAAAAGGAGGGGATATATATATAATATATATATATATACAAGATGGTTCCACTATATTCTCTAAGACTAAACTAAATAAGACCAAAAACACTACTCTCTCAGTCAACTTAAAGTTTCAATTTCTTTTCTTCCTATTAACCTTAAGAGAAAATTTATATACCTTTATCGTTGAGCTAATTATATATTACCTTATGTAATTAGTTACCTTTAGCATATCAATCTATACACTTTCAAAAGTTATAATACGAGCTATATATTTATGAAAATAAAGTATTTAATCTTGTTTCTCCTTATACTATTGACTCTATTGATCGAAATATCATATATGCTTAGCGATAAACCGAAGTGAGGCATAATCAACATATGTTTGATCGAAATATCATATATCTTGTTTTTCCTTATCTTTTGCCTTCTCCTCCCCTACCTTTACCTCTTCCACCTCTACCTTCATCTCCTCTTCTCCTTATCCTCTCTACTCCCTCCTACTATTATTCTCTTCATTGTCTTCTCTATCTCTATTCTCACCTTTGCTTCATGAGATTTATCGAAAATTAATCTTGTTATAATAAAAAATGAACTGAAATGCACTCGATCATAAATACGATCCAAAAACATATCAAGTTCAATAATTATCTTAAAATCATAAAAAAAATAAAACTCTACTAAATTCCTTATTAGATTAATGTTATAGTGGACTCGTGGAAGTTTCAAGTCATTTAGTAGAAATTGACTCGTAACATTCAAAAATAAATTAAATAGACTCATTCAAAAAATATGATAAATTTTACAAGTAATTATCCTAAAATTATCATAAAATAGAAAAACTAGTATAATCCTTGTTTGATTTATGATGTAGTAGAATTATGAAAATTTAAAATCGGCATGTGAATTTTATAGTTGAATGTTTTTCGATTCAAATCAAGTATATTTGTGTGAAATTTATCTAAAATATCACATGCTTGTACATTCATGCCCACGTATAATTATAACAATCATTCCCTTTTTTTTTTCATCTTTTGGAAGATTTTAGAAGTATTATTTTTTGAATTTCATATGTTTTGAGGGTGATTCTATAGTTGAGTATATTTCAATTCAAAGGCGATTCTATAGTTGAGTATATTTCAATTCAAAGTTGAGAGTGTTTGAATGAATCATATCTTAAAACATTTTAAAGCTTGTATATTTACAACTAATAATGCTCACTTTTAAAATAATTTTGGGAGATTTTAGAAATATAATTTTTTGAATTTATAAGTATTTTAGAGAAGGAAAATGAAGAAGCAAATAAAGGAGAGACCAGAGGAGAAGAGTGAGGAGATAGACAAAGAGGAGGTAGAGGGGGAGGAGACGAATAAGAGAGAGAGGATGAGAAAAAGAGAGATGAGAAGGAGTCAACGAAGGAGAAATTTTTTTTGAATTAGTTTGGATCGATTCAAGAAAAAAAAAATCTAGTCATGTAAAACTAAATTATTTAATAGAACGAATAAGAACATAATTTTTCATTCGTAAAAAATGACACCTCTTGGTAATTTCTGAAAAGAGGGACGCCACCCCATAAAAAGTAAATAATGAGATTTTTTCGATAATTACCTATATGATATTTTCTTAAATTAGATAATATTCTATTTTGATATTATGAATGTGCCAATATATATCGATTCGATGAGAAAATGGCCATTCTCACAAGTGTGAAGCTCTCCATTTCACGTATAACGACGTCACCATCGATCAATGGGTTGGGTGTTTCCGATTTTACCACGACCACCGTGGTTAGTGACTCCGGTTAAGCCACAACCTCCAAACGTGTCGAAGCCGCCAACTCATGCGAACCCCCCGCCAGCTCCACCTCTGAAGCAAGCGCCGCCAGCCCCACCTCCGGGCCAAGTGCCCTCAGCCCCACCTCCGGAGCAAGCACCACCAACCCCACCTCCGGAGCAAGTGCCACCGCCCTCACCACCGAAGCAAGCGCCGCCACCCTCAAGTCCGGGAAAAGTGCTACCAATCCCACTTCCGGTGCCAACGCTGCCACAACCACTTCCGGTTCCAGTGTTGCCACTTCCAAATCCGGGGAAAGAGACGCCAATCCCACCTCCGGGCCAAACGCCGCCACCCCCACCTCCTGAACAAGTGCCACCTCCGCCACCCCCGTCACCGCCAAGCCCACCTTCGCCACCCCCACCTCCGCCACCCCCGCCTCCGGAGCAAGAGCCACCACCCCCACCTCCGCCTCCGGAGCAAGAGCCGCCACCCCCACCTCCGGAGCAAGTGCCGCCACCGCCACCACCTCCATATCAAGTGCCGCCACCTCCGCCCCCACCAAGAGTGCCAGCTACGCCTATCAGTCCTCCACCACTGAGACTGCCACCACCCGAAACCAATCCACGGAGCCCACACGACGCCATCATCATCGCTGTATTCGCCTCCCTCGGCGGCCTTTTACTCCTAGCGTTCTTCGCGGCGGCCGTGACTTGCTCCATCAGGAAGAGAAAGAAGAAGATGGCCGCCAAAAGACAAGCTGTTGACGTGGAGGACCATGTGGATGTCCACGAGGCTACAGTTCAAGGACCCCATCGCCAACAACCGGCAGCTCCGACGTCGATCGACGACGATATCGAAATCCATGAACTGATGGAGGAGGGCGAAGTGGTCGGTGAAACCTCACGCAGAGAGCCTGCGGGGGATGCAACATTCGAGCGGCGGGGCCGGCGTCGCTAGCCCTTCTAAGGCCGATCACCGCGACCTTCTGGAGCACAAAAGCTAGCAGGCTATTGTGTGCTCGCAAATCAGTGTTACGTCTATTGTTGTTATTTTATGTATTAATTTGCGGATAATAATACTTGTTTCATTGGCTTCTTTGTGTGTTTCATTGACTGCATTGTCTATATGTTTCTTTCCCGTCGCCAACGTTCTATATGATCCAAGTCGAAATGCCAAATTTACTGCCTGCACTTGAAGCTTCATGGTCTTTGTCTAAGAAGGACCGATACGGGAAGAAGAAGAAGTCACGTATGTTTCACACAGGTAACGTCCGAACTGGATCTACTTGCTGTCGAGGAGTCAACTTGAGGTAACGATGACTAACGATCTGAGGCATGTGGATCCCTGATCTGGATCGTCAGTTGTTCTCCATCACTGCAGCGCGAATCGTAAAGTAAGACATTAGGAGTTTCTGAGATTCGTGCAGAGGCAGTTCAAGGGCGTTGATGCAGTCGATTTTTTTTCTTATTTTCTTACAATTTTAACGGCATGGCCAGGTGGCATTTTAGGAGTTTAACTCACGCCTTACGTGGCGACGTACGCCGAGAGGGGCGTCTCAGAAAACTGTCCCTCCTCGCCTTTTTATTTCGCTTTTTTGCATAAAAAATAATTGAAAATCAATTATTTCCTTTTGATTAGAAAAAGCAAAAAAAGGGGGATCATTAATATTATCCATCCTAATATCGATGGATGACATAAATTAAATACATTTAACACTGTGATTTAAATTCAATCATTTTATATCCACGATTAAATTTTTAAAGACATAATTAAATATATTAATTATTCTAAATTTGATATTGATGGGATTCTTACATATAGTCAGTATTTAACGCATTATATAATATAGATAAACTACATATAGTCATTATTAAAAAAAATTAAATCCAGTCTAGAAAATATCTATTTTTTTAAAAAAAATGGAAGCGGCCCAATTTTATTTGTAAATTTGCAAATCATTTTTATTTAATTAATTTTGAGGCAATATAAGAATCGAGAGGGAGAAAAAAAAAAGTTGTGAATCACTTTTGAAATAAACATATTTGATGGTAAGGAAAGGAAAAAATAGCAACTATTGGAAGCCTAAATTTAAGGGGATTTCTGATAAATAACCCAAAGAGTGTGGTGGTCAAACATTTTGTGCTTTCCCTAGAAATCACATTTTTCTTATTTCTTTGCTCTTCAGCTTATTTTATGATTTGAGATTGAGAAAAAAAGAGAAAGTTATAAATCACTTTTTATATATTTGATTTTGAGGCAATGCAAGAATTGAGATGGAGAAAAAGATAGAAAGTTGTGAATCACTTTTCAAGTCAAAATAAACATTTGATGGAAATGAAAAGTAAAAATGTAGGATCTTTTAATTTTGTTCATATTTTATATGTTGAAGACTTATTGAAAGTTTGATAGTCCTATTTTAATTAATTTTGATAATCGTTTTAGGTTTGTAAAGATAAGTTATGTGTAATCGTTATGCAAAGGCTAAACTACCCAGAAATAGATCATCTAAGTAGTATTTTGAGGATTTTTCTAGCTCCACAAAGTGGTGTGGAGTGTCAGTTAGTACAGCACATAGGAGCTATCTGGGTGGCACATAGTTGGATGGGCCTTTAGGGTAATGTCTAGGCTAATTTGCTATCTTATTTCACAGTAATATCATATGGGCACTTGTGGGGACTTTGTGTTACGGTGGACCACCTTAGACACTTTGTAAGCTTACAAATTTCATATTTGTAACTTGCATTGGGTGTTTGCTAAAATTGTTATTTATAGATCTTGATTTAAATGTTATATCAAACTTATCTTCTCTTTTATAAATCCTTAAGAGACCATAAGAGATTTCGAAAAGGTTGATCCTTCGTAGACGGACACACAAGAGTGCTACACGACTTTGGCAAAACCAGCTAAGTTTGTGACATATGAGATCAAAGCGAGACAAGCATACCTAGAAATACTTAGCATATAAATATGGAGGGACCTAGCGAGACTATGTAGAGGGAAACTAGCACACGCAACCGTTTGGGGGAAAGCAAGCACATAGACATAGGAAAAGGAGTTGCTCAAAGGAGTGAGCATCCACGATTATCATTCAAAAGAATGAGTAACCCTTTGTGTAAGAGGTACCATGAAAACAAGCGAGTTATAAAGAACGTATAGCGCATAAAGGTTGCGATAGTTGAGTTCGAGCTATAATATGATGTTGGTAATCAAACTTGATGGGTTGTGCTCAAGGCAAGTGAGGTGCATGATAATGGATGAGATCGTGTAAGATGGGATGGGTTGCTTAATGACTGAAAGAGATGTGCAAAGCTCACAGAAGTGAGGAAAATTGATAACTCGAAGAATTTGGTACTAATGCAATGGCTTATATATGAACAATAGGTTATTCATGGCTATCCCAAGGCAACCGAATCTTGGTACCATTGAAACTTTCTCATCAACATGGAAAAAATACGTTTATAGGAGGTTGAAGTCTTCATCGAGTTTAATATGTTGCTAAGCCTTGAAAGGCACAATTGAGGCTATATTGGTGAAGAGTCACAATTTAACAAAGTGCATTCGTAGGGATAGAACAGCGCACAATTTATTCAATAAGGCAGAGTAGTTCAAGGGGATAGTGATCCTTGAAGCTTTAAAAGAGAAGGATGCAAAGAAAGTTTTGAATCTCGAATTTTGATGATGAAACTAATTGATGTGTTTATGATTTGATTTGTGTTTTGAGTGACGTAGGAAGCTTTGATCAGGGATAGACACTTAAAGCATGAAGAATCATGTTGGGCTAGAGTATAACATGTCAGAAGATTTAACGTCGAGTCGAAGGATAGGTCAACGTATCAGCAGAAGGCTTCGGGCCATGGGTTTGGGCATCAGGACAAGAAGAGCAAAAATTGCGCTAAGGAAATCGGAGTTGTGGAGGTCAACTGGCCGATTGGGTAATAGGTCGCAAGAGAGGACAATGCGCTGAAGAATCAGACGAAGTGTCGATGAACCAATGATATACCGGATAATATTTGATTCAAGTTTGTAATAATTATTTAGATCAAATTAGGTTTTAGGTGTAATTGGGTTGGAATTGGGCCAACTCAATTAGAGGCCAATTGGGCCCAAGTTTAGGTTGTGTTGGGCCAAGTGAAAGGCTCAAACAATGACCCAACAGATAAAACCATCGGTGGCACAATCTCCGAGACTATATCAGGCGGTGGTACCGCCCAGACTTAGTCTTTGAGACTGTCAAGCGGTGGTACCGCCAGTATGGGCGGTGGTACCACCTAGACACAATCTCCCAAGCGGTAGTACTATTAGACTGTGTGGTGGTATTGCCCAACACAAGCGGTGGTACCGCTAGTACCCCAAAAATCGAGGATGAGATATTTTTAGGCTCCAAGTTTGAATCCACTTGAGGCTTATAAATACCTCTCTCATCCTTGGTTAATACACACAAGCACAAAGAGCTTAAAAGTGGAAAAACATCGTAGCAATCAAATGAGAGATCCCCTCATCTAGTTCAAAGTTTAGAATTCTATTTAGCGATAGTGAGTACTTGTAAAAGGTTATCTCCTAAACTTGTGAAAAGGAGAAGAGGGGTGTAAAAGAGTAGTTGTTCTTCGTTCATTGAAAGAAGATCGGTAGTGGAAGCCGATAGCCTCGAGTGAAGAGGAATCGGGAGTGGATGTAGGTCACAATGACCGAACCAATATAAAATTCTCATTTGCATTACCTTCGTGCTTTTTCCTTATACTGCAAATTGAAGTCTTACTTTCACTATGCTTTTGTAAGCTTTTAAGTTAAACATCTTTCGGATATGTTTTTATCGTATGAAGATTTTTGACTCAATGTAATTTTACCACTACACTTATTCCCCCCCCTCTTACTGTTGACTTGATCATAATAGAAAAAAGTTGCTCCAATGGGATTGATATCTAAGATGGATAGGTCTCAATTCTCTAGAAGGAGAATCATGTGTAATGGACTGCACATGTTAAGAAGGTATACCTTAACACAATAACTCCACAAAGCTCAACGGACCAAATGAGCAATAAGGAGACATCACATGATCTCACATGAAGTAATGCATTGGTGGATGCATTGTAAGATCAAATAGAGGAGCGACCCAAGGTCAACACCAAACAAAGACACATAGAGTCGATATGGAGATTAGACTCAACATAGGGCTAACCTATGGAATAGTGAATGCGAGGGCCATCATCAACACAATGAAACCTAAGGAGTGGAGTAACTTAGATGGAACTTAGTAAAGTGCTCAAGCCGTATAAAGGGATTGACACAGAAGGTGAAACATAGAGTGGAGGCACAAAACTTTTCTTCGATAGATGTCAACGGCATAAACTCTTGTAGAGTAAGAATGAGATCATTTCATTCCATGGGTCTCTTATTTTGATAGAGTGGACTCAACCTATATAGTGTCAAAGTCGAAGGAAACTTCGAAACACACACCTTATCTCGGTGAAGTAGTTGACTGATGAACTAACGTGACTTAACTTATGGAGGCGAAGCTAAGGTCAAAAGGCCTTAGTACGAGGCAAGAGGACAAGAGGCAAATAGTCTTAAAGAATATGCTACAATGTTACTATTCGAGAGCAGCTAAGCAACAGACTATTGTAGAAATATTCTTCATCCGGGTGTGACCCGAGATCAGGTGGATGAAAGTCGATTACTAAAAGAGCAAACATAATCGTAAGTGGCGGAGGCCTTACAAAATGATGGTAGTAGCCACACATGAAGAGATCGTAGTCCAAGTTCATCCTATAAAAATCAGAATGCAATAAAGATATCATCAGAATACAACATAGTGCTCTAGATAAAGGCGAAATAGTTCAAGATAATATGACACACATAAGAGAAGTCCCGCGAGGGACTTGATCATATAGAGGTATGATCATGAGCTACTAGGAGCTCCACTTTAGTAAACAATAACAATTATGGATTCAATAAATGAATGTCAAAGTAGCGTAGATATGGGTTTTTATGCGTGCATCAAATTTTATATCAAATAAAAGCATTAATCATACCGAAGGGAAATTCCAAGTGCAAGTACTAGTGAGTCTCATTGGGGCGAGCTTGATCATATAGAGGTATGATCGGGGTGGTTGGATAGTTGGATTACTCCAGAGCTCATACTCACTTAAGGAAGTCCAACAAGTCAGAGGACAGCCAAGTAAACGTATATTGCTATCAAGGAAGCTAAGGAGAATAGAATTGACACGAGCCTTGCAACATGATGGCGGAGGCAATACATGAGAGTTATAGTCTATCTTTCCATGAACCAAGGGGAACTGTTCAAAGAACACAAAGGTGTTAAAGCAAGGGGTCGAAAGGGACAACGAAGTAAGACAAGTCCAAAGGGACTCACCTACCTAAAACTGAGTGTCGACTAGAATGAAGATGGACTAGAAGGTGTGCTATAGTGTCGCAGAGGCGGATCAATCAATCATGAAGAAATAGACAAAGATGCGAGGTAGTAGATTGTAGGGCTATAGGAATGATAATACCCAAGAGCTACCTAGTTGATACATATTTGGATAGGCTTTTGGGGTAGTGTTTAGGGTCGATTCGATACCTTATTTCATAGTAGTATCATGTGAACATTTGTATGGATTTTAGGCCATGGTGGATCACCTTGGATCCTTTATCATGCATACGATCATTCAGAACTTGTAAAATCTATATTTATAACTTATATTACCTATCAAATACTTATGGAAATAACTACAAGGTTGACCTTTAGTGATAGATATATAAAGGTATTTTATAATTTAATTAAAATCAACTAAGTTAATAATAGAACGTATAATGCGAGTGTTTTGTTCTTATATGTTACACTAGTAAGCTAGGGGATTCTATGCATAAGGGCATGCTCAAGATGGCAGCCAGTTCATGTCAAGGACACAATGGGCCACGAATGCTCAACCTAAGCGACAATTGTTTGCAAGCCACCCTTGCGAAGCCTTAGCATGAGAGTCAAGTCTTTTGAGAATCTCCTACCCGATGAGGCCCTTCTTCTTCTTTCAACTCTCGATCGATACTACAAATACCCACACACCCCATCCTCTCTCTCCATCCCCTCCACAGTCGTCCTCGAGTCTCTTCAAACATAATGGCCTTCGTCCCGCCTCGAATGCCACCGCGTCCATTTGCGCCACCTCCTCCAAAGGTATCCCCGTCTATACCACCTCCGCCGAATCGCCGTAGCCCCCCCCCACCCTCACCTTCGAAGCAAACACCACCTCCACCACCTCGCCGCAGACCCCCGCCACCCCCACCTCCGAAGAAAGCGCCACCGCCACCAACTCGCCGCAGCCCCCCGCCACCCCCACCTCCGAAGAAAGCGCCACCACCACCGCCAAGAAGGATGGCCCCGCCTCCGCCGAAGCTGCCACCGCTACAGCCGCCTCCGGCACCCGTCCGCCCTCCACCACTGGTGCCGCCGCCACCGAGCCCGAACCACACCGTCATCATCGTCGTGTTCGTCTCCCTCGGCGGCCTTCTCCTCCTCGCATGCCTCGCGGCGGCACTGTTTTGCTGCATCAAGAAGAGAAAGAAGAAGATGGCGTTCGCCGTGGACGTGGCGGACCGTGTGCATGTCCACGAGACTGTCGTTCCAGGACCCCATGTCCGACAACTGGCGACCCGGTCGAACGACGAAGATATCAAAGTCCATGAGGTGTTCAAGAAGGGCGCGGTGACCGGTGAAGCTTCACTTAGTGAGCCTGCATCGGGGAAACAACGCTCGAGCAGCACGATCGGCGGCGCTGGCCCTTCTGTGACGAGTCGCCACCACCTTCTTTAGCACAAAGGCTAGCAGACAACAGAAATGGTCGCCAAAGCTCTGAGAAATATGCATGATGGTTGAATAAGTGTGCTTATTTGATTGTGTGCCTGTTTACACTTGCATTCATTCCATTCATTGTTATCTGCTGTGTGTGTATTGTGATTATTTAAGAGCTGCATTCATTTGCAGATAAGTAATTCGGTCCTCGTATTCAATTTGGATGAATTTTAGATTCTTGTGGCTACCATCAAAGTGATTCGTTTAGGGCATAACTTGGAGTTAAGAGATTGTTTTGGATGGTGGCAGGTGCAGAACCTGCATATAACTTCAAGTGAATGTGTATCGACTAGATTCATGCTAGACATATAATGGTCTCTTGATCCCTCTTCCTCCTCTTAGACATCTTCGTCTCCACTGCCTCCCACTTTATCCTCTCCTATGACCTCACCTATCGTACTTATGACATCATGGTTTAGCTCTCCCTCACTTCCGCCTTCGGCCTTTTCTACCTCTGTCTCTCTACCTTCATTCATTGCTATGGCTTCCGTCGTTTTCTTTTCCTCGACAAGATGAAAGTATATTTAATGAAAATCATAATTTTAAAAAATAAATCATTATTTTTTACATTAGCTTTTAATACATGCCGAGAGAAATATTTTTCGACTGGTTGCCATTCATATGTTGGTGCTCATCTTTTAAGAGTATATATATACCTACTTTTAAGTGTCAAACAGTACAATACACAGGAGCTATAGTTGGATGGACCTTTAGGGTAATATCTAGGCTAGTTCACTGTCTTATTTCATAGTAGTGTCATATGGACACTTGTGGGGACTTTAGGTCGCGACGGACCACTTTCAACACTTTGTCATATGGCCATTAAGAGCTTGCAAATTTCATATTTGTAACTTACATTGCATATCAAGTGCTTGCTAAAATGGTTATTTGTGGATCGCAAGTTAAATGTTTTATCTAACTCATCTTATATTTTGTAAGTCCTTAAGAGACCATAGAAGGTTTCGATGAGGCTAATCCTTTACGAATAAACGAACAATGGTGCTATATGTTACGAATAACTCATCTTATATTTAGTAACCAACTCGAAACATGGAGTCCATGTTGAATCTCGGATTTTGATGGTGAAATCAATTGATGAAGTTATGATATAATCAACGTTCGAGTGATGTAGGACTAACTTCGATCATAGAAAGATAAATTGATTGAAGAAGGAAGAATCAGATGTTGGGCTGGAGTGGAACATGTCAGAAGAATAAACATCGGGTCGGAGGACCGACCGACATGCTAGAAGGATTTCGTGTCATGAGTTTGAGCATTGGGCTAGAAGGATCGGACATTGAACCAAGGAGATCGGATGTTGCGGGAAGTCAACATGCCGATGGTCGGACAATACGTTGAAGGAGAGTGATGTATCAAAGGATCAGATGAAGCACCGGATAAACCAATAACATGCCAAACAACATAAGATTCACGCTTGTAATCATGTATGTTTAGATCAAAATAGTCTATATCGAATTGAGTTAGTTTTGTGTATAACTAGATTAACAAAATTAGGGAACCATTGGGCCTGATTTAGGGCTAAGTTGGGCTCATTCAGTGACCTAGGGTTAGATCAGGCGATGGAACCGCTTATGAGCTGAAAAAATATGAAATATACTTCTTCTAAAAAACCAGGCAGTGGTTCCACCGATGTCAAGCGATGGTATCACCCAGTGTTAGTCTGTTAAGCAATAGTACCACCCAGAATAGGTGGTGGTAACGTCAGTTGTCAATCTAGCAGACGGTGGTACTGTTAGTATCCCGGAAACCCGGGATGAGATACATTTTAGCTTCATTTTTGAAGTTATTTAGGGCCTATATATATCTTACTCTTTCTAGCTTATAAAGGAAAGATAAGAGAATGAAAACTTGTGTTTTAGAGTATGAAAACTACTATTCATAGGTGCCCAGGAAGCCAATTATGTGAGTGATAGCATGTGTGACTTGACACGTAGTCGTTTTGCTTATTATATTTTGACATTTATCACTTTATATTGACTATTGCATATATGCATGTATATATAGTCATGTCATTGGATCTATGCAATAGGAATCGGATCGTGATGAGATCACGATAATGAGACCAATTCACTTTTAAACATAAATCGTAAATAATCCCGGTCATAGGTTACTTGAGAGGGACATCGAGATAACCGGACAGACTGGTGTGCTATATACCCGTTCATATGATGGATGCAACTGATCTTATAGTTGCTCGTGTGGGGGCACTAGAGATATAGTAAAGGTGCTCATTGGAGAATTAGTTCATTGATTGATCCACTTACGAAATGATGGATGGTTGATGATACATTATTGTCAAATAGTGATTTCGTAGTCCTAGTGGTATATTTGGTCCTTAGACTTGAGACACCAAGGATGTCATGTATGAGGGCTCTATTCTTTGATACCGGACTTATAGGTTTGGATGTCCCAGATCTAGTACAACTGGCAATCGGGAGTGGCAGTCAACCTTACGAGGGCTATTGAGTGTCGATAGAGGATCATATACTCTCGATGTCATGAGAGGAATATCCCATGTATTCTTGCTCAAACAAATCCCTGACCAGGGTCATTCGGATTGAGAGAGAAAGAGTTCTCTGGGAGAATCCGATTAGAGCAAGACTCGAGAAGAAACCGTATGGGTTTGACAGCACCATGCCCGGTATACGGTCTTTGGGATATTAGATGGATGATGGACTATAGGTACAGGGTAATTAAGGACAGACAGATCCAATGGATTGGATTCCCTTGTATCGTCTGGAGACTGCGGCGTAGTGACCTAGTACATCCGTAGTCGATGAGTCGAGTGAATTATTATGAAGATAATAATTTACTGAGCTAGAAGGAGTTCTGACAAGTATGACTCACGACCAGCTCAATATTGGGCATAAAAGGTCACACACATATGGTAGGCGTTACGATGAGTAGAGGTTCGGATATGAGATATCCGTCGGAGCCCCTATCTTATTGGATATCCAATAAGCCGCTAAATTATTGGATCCCATGGACGAGATCCAAAAAAAGCCCATGAGACATTATTAGATAGAGATCCACTAATCTAAGAAGCTTAAGTAGTTGGATAAAGATTTAATACCCAATAGAGGAGGATCCATTAGGGTTAAGTTGACAGGGGACCTCTATAAATAGGAGGGATTCATTGGTTCATAAGCTAGAGCTTTTGCTTGCCTCTTATATTCTCCTCCCCCTCTCTACCTCAAAGCATACCTGGAGTTTGGAGAAGCATCATCGCTGCCCTGCTATGTGAATCACCACTAGAGAGGAGGACACTTGACCTCCTTCACCCTCTCCTAAAGATCTGCAAGGATTCAGGGATATATGATTTCCCTAGGTAATATAATCTTTACTATGCGTAGTTTTCTATTTTGTGGATTTTGCTCACCAATCTTCGCACGACGATAAACATCTCTTTAGGAATAGGAGATTTTGTTTTATGTTCTTCCACTATGCATGTGATGTCGCCCCTCAAGATTTCCCAACAAAAACTCTATTAGAAAGTCAAGTCTTTCCTCCTTGAGCTTAGAGATTGTTCTAAGGGAGGTTTTGAGGATTTTCTTATAAAAGAGGGTTGTAAAGGTTCTCTCTTGAACTTGTCAAGAGAAGAAAGAGTTATAAGAGGGTAGTTGATCTTCACCTATTGAAAGAAGATCAGTAGTGAATGCTGATGGCCTCGACGGAAGAGGAATCGGGAGTTGGCGTAAGTCACGACGACCGAACCACTATAAACTCGATTTGCATTTCTGTTCAGGCTTTCTATTAATATTGCTTATTGATTTACTTGCTCACTACTTTTATGTATGTTGTAAGTTAAACATCTTTTCGACATAGGTTTGATCGAATGAAAATTTTCTAAAACATCAAAGTTTTTACGAAGCACTAATTCACTCTCCCTCTTAGTGTTGAAACGGTCCTAACAGTACAACTCTTGAGGAGACAAGTAAAGTCGAGGAATATTTATCTTCTCAACTCTTAAGAGAATGAGCAAAACTGAGAATCCTAGTTCTCTTATTTATTTAGTAGATGAGCATTATATTAGTTTAAAGACCCTTCAAAGAAACTTAGTAGAAGATAATATTTGTTAAATCCTTACCAATAGTGATCAGTGTTATCGAAAGTTGACAGTTCACTTCATTTTCCAACAAAATACCAATCAAAAATGAAAGTGAAGTGAACCTACTTGGCGATGACAACTAAGTAGAATCAGAATCGATAGGTAAATTTTACAAAGGAAAGACCCAAAAACTTTAAAGTCTGTGAGGCGATGCTCACTAAAGCTTCAACAGACATCCACCCAATTCAAGCGGCATGATACGTTTAAAGAATGGCACATAATAAGTAAGGACTTTTCCTTTATTTAAAGGATTGTGGGAACCAATAAAGATCAACATAACTCAGTCAACTCCACACCATAGTATGGTGGATCAAAGTTCGATTACTCTACAATAATGATGAAGTGCAGTTGGAAACTAAGAGGCATGTAGAGCAAAAGATTAAAAATTCGGTAAAAGCTAGGAGATGTAACGTCCACAAAGGCTTCGACAAGGACATTGAATGAATAAATGGGGGAGTGTCATGGACTAAGCTGCAAACGAGAGTTTAATATAATGCTTATGTATATTCGTGTCTTTCGGTTTTGTTCACAACATGTAAAAGGCTTATGGTAAGCATGACAACTCTATTTCAGTTGGCTTTAGTGGTCATTTTAAACTTATAAATACAGGTCATGTGTAATCATCATGTAGAGACAAAACTATCTAAAAATAAGCCATCCAAGTAGTTATTTTGGGGTTTTTTTAGCTCTATAGAGTAGTATGGAATTTCAACCAACACAACACCTAGGAGCTACCTGGTTGACACAGCTTGATGGGCTTTTGGTGTAGGATTTAGGATTGGTTCGATACCTCATTTAATAGTAGTATCATATGGGTACTTATATAGATTTTGGGTCATGATGGACCACCTTGGACCTTTTATAACATGATCGTTCAAAACTTGTAAAATCTATATTTGTAACTTATATTGTCTATTAAATATTTACTGAAATAATTAAATATGAATCCCGAGTTAAATATTTTCTCTAACTCATCTTTTTTTAATATCCAAAATTCGATATTGTATGATTTAATTAAAATCAACTAAGTTAATTATATAATGCAAGAGTGTTTTGTTCTTATGGCTTACACTAGTAAGCTAGGGGATTCTATGCAAACGGGCATGCTCAAGATGGCAGCCAGTTCATGTCAAGGACACAATGGGCCACGAATGCTCAACCTAAGCAACAATTGTTTGCAAGCCACCTTTGCGAAGCCTTAGCATGAGAGTCAAGTCTTCTGAGAATCTCCTACCCGATGCGGCCCTTCTTCTTCTTTCAACTCTCGATCGATACTACAAATACCCACACACCCCATCCTCTCTCTCCATCCCCTCCACAGTCGTCCTCGAGTCTCTTCAAACATAATGGCCTTCGTCCCGCCTCGAATGCCACCGCGTCCATTTGCGCCACCTCCTCCAAACGTATCCCCGTCTATACCACCTCCGCCGAATCGCCGGAGCCCCCCACCACCCTCACCTTCGAAGCAAACACCACCTCCACCACCTCGCCGCAGACCCCCGCCACCCCCACCTCCGAAGAAAGCGCCACCCCCACCTCCGAAGAAAGCGCCACCACCACCGCCAAGAAGGATGGCCCCGCCTCCGGCACCCGTCCGCCCTCCACCACTGGTGCCGCCGCCACCGAGCCCGAACCACACCGTCATCATCGTCGTGTTCGTCTCCCTCGGCGGCCTTCTCCTCCTCGCATGCCTCGCGGCGGCACTGTTTTGCTGCATCAAGAAGAGAAAGAAGAAGATGGCGTTCGCCGTGGACGTGGCGGACCGTGTGCATGTCCACGAGACTGTCGTTCCAGGACCCCATGGCCAACAACTGGCGACCCGGTCGATCGACGAAGATGTCAAAGTTCATGAGGTGTTCAAGAAGGGCGCGGTGACCGGTGAAGCTTCACTTAGTGAGCCTGCATCGGGGAAACAACGCTCGAGCAGCACGATCGGCGGCGCTGGCGCTCCTGTGACGGGTCGCCACCACCTTCTCTGGCACAAAGGCTAGCAGACAACAGAAATGGTCGCCAAAGCTCTGAGAAATATGCATGATGGTTGAATAAGTGTGCTTATTTGATTGTGTGCCTGTTTACACTTGCATTCATTCCATTCA
The DNA here is from genome assembly GCF_036884655.1 of Musa acuminata AAA Group. NCBI lineage: Eukaryota > Viridiplantae > Streptophyta > Magnoliopsida > Zingiberales > Musaceae > Musa > Musa acuminata. The sequence continues at coordinate 45,811,428 of NC_088342.1, forward strand.
TTGTTATCTGCTGTGTGTGTATTGTGATTATTTAAGAGCTGTATTCATTTGCAGATAAGTAATTCGGTCCTCGTATTCAATTTGGATGAATTTTAGATTCTTGTGGCTACCATCAAAGTGATTCGTTTAGGGCATAACTTAGGAGTTACGAGATTGTTTTGGATGGTGGCAGGTGCAGAACCTGCATATAACTTTAAGAGGAGGACTATTGACCATGCTCATTGGATCATTAACATGATCATATATGTTAAACAAAGAATAAAAGGAGGAACTTTTTTAGATAAGATATTTTAAGTTTATGATGTGGGGAGATTAAACATATTTTCACTAGGAAAGAAGTTATTTTCAACGACATATATATATCCTTAGTTGAGTAAATAGCTAAATTCTGTGATTGTCATTATCAGACAAAGTTATTTCTTTTTTATTTATATATGTATGAGGCGTTTTGTCATTCATACACTTTTGACTTTCATCAATAATGATGATATCGCTAATAGAATAATCATTTCAGTTATCTCTCCTCTTTTAAGTTTAACCAATTTAAGACGATCAAATTGCATTTGTCAACTATCTATTTGGCTAATCTCATTATATATTTGGCTAATAAAAGCGCTAGTCATTCTTCAAATGAATATATTTCTTTAAATAGTTATGATTTTTTATGATTTAAAATAAGCTTCTCACAATTTGTGTTCAAGATTTTCAATGACTATTTAAATGTAATTTTAAATAATTCGAGAGATCATTCACAGGAATATGAAAACTATGAAAGAATTATATGAACAATTTTAAGTCAATAATATTGGAAATATTCATTTTAGCCCTATGATTTTGATCATTGATCACTTAAGTCCTTATGATTTATTTGTGTCTAAAATAACTCTTATATTTTAAAAAATATAGCATATAAGTCGCTCCCGCCAAATTTAAGTTAACAGAAGTTAGAGTTTGTTTACATGATATGCTAACTCATATAAATCATTAATTTAATGAGATATATTATTTAAGTTTTTTTCTAAAATAAGACTACCACAAATAACAGGAGGAGACATCGTCGTGGAAGTAACTACCGATAGCAGCACCGAGCCTCTATTGCCTAGCAGAGCATCGTATGCACACAACCTCTCCTGCGCTAACAATGAGCTCAAGAACTTGGTCTTGCCTCAGGTGGATGTGCCTCGACTAGTTTGATGCTAGACATGTAGTGGTCTCCTGGCCCCTTCTTTCTCCTCTTGGGCGTCTTCGTCTCCATTGCCTCTCACTTTATCCTCTTTTGTGCCCCCACCCATTGCGCCTATGACGTTATGGTTTAGCTCTCCCTCACCTCTGCCTCCGGCCTCTACCGCTTTCTCTTCATGGACAAGATGGTCCTTAATTTTTTTTTTAATTTAAATTATATGTGTTATTATATTAATGATTTATTATGAGTTAGCATACCAAGCAGACTTTAATATTGTTGAATCTCATATTTTGATGATTAAACCAATTGATAATTGTGTTTATGTTTTAATCTGCGTTTTGAGTGACGCATGATGCTTCGATCAGGATGAAACAATTAAAGCAGGAAGAATCATGTTGTGCCGGGGAAAACATGTCAGAAGATTGGATGTCGGGCCGGAGGATCAGTCAACGTATCGATAGAAGGCTTCGGACCATGGGTTCGGGCATTAGGCTAAGAAGAGCAAAAATTATGCCAAGGAAATCAGAGTTGCGGAGGTCAACTGGTCGATTGGGCAATAGGCCGCAATAGAGGATAATGCGCCGAAGAATCGGACAAAATGTCGATGAACCAATGACATACTGGACAATATTTGATTCAAGCTTTATAATAATTATTTAGATCAAATTAGGTTTTAGGTGTAATTGGGTTAGAATTAGACCAACTTAATTAAGGGACAATTGGGACCAAGTTTGGGTTGTGTTAGGCCAAGTGAAAGGCCCAAATAGTGACCCAACAGATGGAACCATTGGTGGCACAATCTTCAAGACTATGTCAGGCGGTGATACCGCCCAGACTCAGTCTCTAAGACTGTCAGACAGTGGTACTGCTAGTTTGGGCGATGGTACCGCCCAAATAGTCTCCCAAGCAGTAGTACCATCAGACTGGGTGGTGGTACCACCCAACACAAGTGATGGTACCGCTAGTACCCCGAAAATCGAGGATGAAACACTTTTAGGCTCTAAGTTTAAATTCACTTGAGGCCTATAAATACCCCTCTCATCCTTGGTTAATACACATAAGCACAAAGAGCTTAAAAGTGGAAAAACACTGTAGCAATCACTTGAGAGATCCCCTTATCTAGTTCTAAGTTTAGAATTCTATTTAGGGAGGAGTAAGTATCCGTAAAAGGTTCTCCTAAAATTGTGAAAAGGAGAAGAGAGGTGTAAAAGAGTACTTATTCTTCGTCCATTGAAAGAAGATATGTAGTGGAAGCCGATGGTATCGAGTGAAGAGGAATCGGGAGTGGATGTAGGTCATGATGACCAAACCACTATAAAAATCTTGTTTGCATTTCCTTCATGCTTTTTCCTTATACTGTAAACTGAAATCTTACTTTCACTATGCTTCCGTAAGCTTTCAAGTTAAGTATCTTTTGGATATGTTTTTATTGTATGAAGATTTTCGACTCAACGTAATTTTACCGCTGCACTAATTCACCCGCCACCACCCCCCTCTCTCCCACCTCTTAGTATCGACTCGATCCTAATATAAAAAAGTTGCTCGAATGGGACTGATATTTAAGATAGATAGGTCTTAATTCTCTAGAAGGAAAATCATGTGTAACGAACTGCATATGTTAAGTAGGTATACCTCAATACAACAACTCCACAAAGCTCAACGGACCAAGCGAGCGATAAGGAGATATCACATGATGTCACATGAAGTAAGACATTGGTGGATGCATTGTAAGATCAAATATAGGAGCGACCCAAGGCCAACATCAAACAAAAACATACATAGAGTCGATATGGAGATTAGACTCAACAGAGGGCTAACCCATGGAATGGTGAGTGCGAGAGCCATCATCAACACAATGCAACCCAAGGAGTGGAGTAACTTGGATAAAACTTAGTAAAGTGCCCAAGTCATATAAAGGGATTGACATAAAAGGCGAAACAAAGAGTGGAGGCACAAAACTTTTATTCGACAGAGGTTAAGGGTATAAACTCTTGTAGAGTAAGAATGAGATCATATCATTCCATGGGTCTCTTATTTTGATAGAGCGGACTCAACCTATATAGTGTCAAGGTCGAAGGAAGCTTCGAGACACACACCTTATCTCGGTGAAGTAGTTGACGGATGAACTAATGTGACTTAACTTGTGGAGGCGAAGCTAGAGTCAAAAGGCCTTAGTACGGGGCAAGAGGACAAGAGGTAGATAGTATTAAAGAATATGCTACAATGTTACCATTCGAGTTGTCATAAAGGAAGTAGTGTAAAACAGAGATTGTGTTTGGGGGTAGAGGCCTAGGATCTAAATAATGATGCTTCAACTTTAGCAAAGTCAATGGACTTCGGGAGCTACTAAGCAGCGGACTATTCTAGAACTATTCTTCATCCGGGTGTGACCTGAGATCAGGTGGACGAAAATCGATTACTAAAAGAGTGAATATAATCGGATGTGGTGGAGGTTTTACAATATGTTGGTAGTAGCCACACATAGAGAGATCGTAGTCCAAGTTCATCCTATAAAAATTAGAATGCAATGAAGATATCATCAGAATATAATATAATATTATAGATAAAGGCGGAATAGTTCAAGACAATACGGCACATACAAGAGAAGTCTCGCGAGGGACTTGATCATATAGAGGTATGATCATGAGCTACTAGGAGCTCGACTTTAGTAAACAATACAATGACAATATCAACTATAGATTCAATAAGTGAATGTCAAGGTAGCGTAGATATGGGTCTTTGTGTGTGCATCGAATTTTGCATCAGATGAAAGCATTGATCATTAGTATATTGAGGCTATGTACCACCAAAGGTAAATTTCAAGTGCAAGTACTAGTGAGTCCCATTGGGACGAGCTTGATCATATAAAGGTATGATCGGGGTGGCTGGATAGTTGGATTACTCCAAAGCTCTTATTCACTTAAGGGAGTCCAACAAGTTAGAGGACAAAGCTAAGTAAACGTATATTGCTATCAAGGAAGCTAAGGGGAATAGAATTGACACGAGCCTTGCAACATGATGGCGGAGGCAATGCATTAGAGTTATAGTCTATCTTTCCATGAACCAAGGGGAACTGTTCAAAGAATACAAAGGTATTGAAGCAAGGGGTCGAAAGGGGCAACGAAGTAAGACAAGTCCAAAGGGAGTCACCTACCTAAAACTGAGTGTCAGCTACAATGAAGATGGATTCGAATGTGTGCTACAGTGTCGCAGAGGTAGATCAATCAATTGTGAAGAAACAGATAAAGATACGAGGTAGTAGATTGTAGGGCTATAGGAATGATAATACCCAGGAGCTACCTAGTTGATATATAATTGGATAGACTTTTGGGGTAGTATTTAGGGTCGGTTCGATACCTTATTTCATAGTTGTATCATGTGATCATTTGTATGGATTTTAGGCCATGGTGGATCACCTTGGATCCTTTATCGAACAATCATTTAGAACTTGTAAAATCTATCTTTATAACTTATATTACCTATCAAATACTTATGGAAATAACTACTTGAGTTAAGAAGGTTGACCTTTAGTGATAGATATATAAAGGTATTTTATAATTTAATTAAAATCAACTAAGTTAATAACAGAACGTATAATGCGAGTGTTTTGTTCTTATAGCTTACACTAGTAAGTTAGGGGATTCTATGCAAAAGGGCATGCTCAAGATGGCAGCCAGTTCATGTCAAGGACACAATGGGCCACGAATGCTCAACCTAAGCGACAATTGTTTGCAAGCCACCCTTGCGAAGCCTTAGCATGAGAGTCAAGTCTTTTGAGAATCTCCTACCCGATGAGGCCCTTCTTCTTCTTTCAACTCTCGATCGATACTACAAATACCCACACACCCCATCCTCTCTCTCCATCACCTCCACAGTCGTCCTCGAGTCTCTTCAAACATAATGGCCTTCGTCCCGCCTCGAATGCCACCGCGTCCATTTGCGCCACCTCCTCCAAAGGTATCCCCGTCTATACCACCTCCGCCGAATCGCCGTAGCCCCCCCCCCCCACCCTCACCTTCGAAGCAAACACCACCTCCACCACCTCGCCGCAGACCCCCGCCACCCCCACCTCCGAAGAAAGCGCCACCGCCACCAACTCGCCGCAGCCCCCCGCCACCCCCACCTCCGAAGAAAGCGCCACCACCACCGCCAAGAAGGATGGCCCCGCCTCCGCCGAAGCTGCCACCGCTACAGCCGCCTCCGGCACCCGTCCGCCCTCCACCACTGGTGCCGCCGCCACCGAGCCCGAACCACACCGTCATCATCGTCGTGTTCGTCTCCCTCGGCGGCCTTCTCCTCCTCGCATGCCTCGCGGCGGCACTGTTTTGCTGCATCAAGAAGAGAAAGAAGAAGATGGCGTTCGCCGTGGACGTGGCGGACCGTGTGAATGTCCACGAGACTGTCGTTCCAGGACCCCATGGCCAACAACTGGCGACCCGGTCGATCGACGAAGATATCAAAGTCCATGAGGTGTTCAAGAAGGGCGCGGTGACCGGTGAAGCTTCACTTAGTGAGCCTGCATCGGGGAAACAACGCTCGAGCAGCACGATCGGCGGCGCTGGCGCTCCTGTGACGGGTCGCCACCACCTTCTCTGGCACAAAGGCTAGCAGACAACAGAAATGGTCGCCAAAGCTCTGAGAAATATGCATGATGGTTGAATAAGTGTGCTTATTTGATTGTGTGCCTGTTTACACTTGCATTCATTCCATTCATTGTTATCTGCTGTGTGTGTATTGTGATTATTTAAGAGCTGTATTCATTTGCAGATAAGTAATTCGGTCCTCGTATTCAATTTTAGATTCTTGTGGCTACCATCAAAGTGATTCGTTTAGGGCATAACTTAGGAGTTACGAGATTGTTTTGGATGGTGGCAGGTGCAGAACCTGCATATAACTTTAAGAGGAGGCCTATTGACCATGCTCATTGGATCATTAACATGATCATATATGTTAACCATAACTAGATTACATAAACAGTTTCAAGTCAATAATATTGGAAAGAGTCAAGGTCCATTTTAGTATTAGGGTTTTGGTATGTATCACTTAAGTCCTTATAATTTATTTGTATTTAAAATAATCCTTATATTTTAAAAAACGTAGAATATAAGCTCTTCCCGTCAAGTTTAAATTAATAGATATTACAGCTGGCATATTGACTCAATATCATTAATATAATGATATATGTTATTTAATTTTTTTTTAAATTAAGACCATTAATAATGGGAGTAGGTGTCATCATGGAAGCAATCACCAATAGTAGTATTGAATCGCTACTACCTAGCAGGCGTCATATGCATGCAGTCTCTCCCGCGTTGATGATGAGCTCAGAAATTTTCAGTCCTTCCTCAGATAGATGTGTGTCGATTAGTCCGACGCTAGGCATGTAGTAGTCTTTTGATCCCTATTCTTTCTCTCAGGCATCTTCGTCCCCACTATCTTCCACTTCATCCTCTCCTGCACTCCCACCTGTTGCGCCTATGATGTTATGGTCTAGATTTTAAAATGTTCCAATTTTATGAGAAGATTTTAAAATGAAAGATTTTTTTTCTAATTTATTAGACATATTATTATATCAATTATTATATGTTAAAGAATTTCTATTAGTGTGTATATATCTTATATTAGAGGTATTCAAATTAAATAAAAAAAGTGAATCAAACCTGAATTGAATCGGTTCAAAATCGATTTGGTTCGAACCAAGTTATCAATTATTTAGCTTTAAATACTATAAATAATTGGACCAAGATTTTGGTTCAACCAATTTATTATATATATATATATATATATATATATATATATATATATATATATATATATATATATATATATTAAATTATTTTAAATAATAAATCTTTAACCGATTAATCAAACTGAATTAATCAGTTTTGAATAGATTTAGCTAAGTAGATCTGAATTAGTTCTGATTCAAACTACTTTATCTTAATCAAATCGAATGGAAAAAATAGTTTGATTTGGTTCAATCTTTAATGGTCCAGTTGGAATCGATTTGAACATATAATATAATTAATTTATCCAAATATATTGTAAATATAATAGGGATAATTACTTTTGATCAGAAATCTATTGAAGAGAGGGGTGCCATAAGCAAATAAGGAAAGTGTTTACGATAATTAGCTATATGATATATTATTAAATGAGATAATATTCTATTTTGATATTATATATGTGTCTATATATATCCATCCGATTCAATGGAAAAATTGCCACTCACAAGTGTGAAGCTCTCTTTTTCACATATAACGCCGGTCTTTAGTCCGCCAGATCCTCCAGAGGTGCCCCCGCCGCCCGCTCCCGCGGATCCCCCGCCAGCCCCCCCACCTCCGGTGCAAGAACCGCCAACCCCACCACCAGAGCCAGCGCCACAATTGCCGCCAACCCCACCGCCAGGAGTGCCACCTACGCCTATCAGTCCTGCACCACTGGTACTGCCGCCAGCAGGTACCACTTCACAGAGCGCGCACGACGTCATCATCATCGCCGTCTTCTTCTCCCTCGGCGGCCTTTTATTCCTAGCGTTCTTCACGGCGGCTCTGATTTGCTACGTCAGGAAGGCAAAGAAGAAGATGGCCGCCAAAAGACAAGCTGTGGATGTCCACCAGGCTGCAGTTCGAGGACCCCATCGCCAACAACCGGCAGCCCCGACGGCGATCGACGACGATAACGAAATCCATGAGCTGATGGAGGAGGGCCGGGTGATCGGTGAAACCTCACTCAGAGAGCCTGCGAGGGATGCAATATTCGAGCAGTGGGGCCGGCGGCGCTAGCCCTTCTAAGTCCGATCACCCCGACCTACTGGAGCACAAAAGCTAGCAGGCTATTGTGTGTTCGCAAATCAGTGTTACATGTCTACATTTCCATTCACAGTCACCTCTTTCGTCTATTGTTGTTATTTTATGTATTAATTTGCAGATAATAATACTTGTTTCATTGGCTTCTTTGTGTGTGATTTGGACGATTAATTTAGAGCATAACATAGACTGCTTTGTCTATATGTTTCTTTCCCGCCGCCAACGTTCTATATGATCCATGTTGAAATGCCAAATTTACTGCCCGCAATTGAATCTTCAAGGTCTTTGTATAAGAAGGACCGATGCAGGAATACGAAGCAAAGAGAGGGAGAAAGATTTAAGATTTGAGATTGAGGCAAAAAAGATGTTATATTACATGTAGATATGCATATCATTGTGTATATTTATCTTTGCTCAAACCATTCATGTTTAAGTAATGACAAGCAGTCCTCAGAGATTATGACAAGCACAGTTTCCCCACCGTACCTCAAGGCGTACAATGCAGAGCGTCTTGTTCTTTATAGCTTACACTCGTAAGCTATAAGTCTGGTTCTGGGGATTCTGTGCAAAAGAGCATGCTCAGGAAGGCAGCCAGTTCATGTCCAAGGACACAATGGGCCATGAATGCTCAACCTAAGCAACAATTGTTTGCAAGCCACCCTTGCGAAGCCTTGGCATGAGAGTCAAGTCTTTTGAGAATCTCCTACCCGATGCGGCCCTTCTTCTTCTGCCAACTCTCGATCGATACTACAAATACCCACACACTCCATCCTCTCTCTCCATCCCCTCCACAGTTGTCCTCGAGTCTCTTCAAACATAATGGCCTTCGTCCCGCCTCGAATGCCACCGCGTCCATTTGCGCCACCTCCTCCAAAGGTATCCCCGTCTATGCCACCGCCGCCGAATCGCCAGAGCCCCCCACCTCCCTCACCTTCGAAGCAAACACCACCTCCACCACCTCGCCGCAGACCCCCGCCACCCCCACCTCCGAAGAAAGCGCCACCGCCACCACCTCGCCGCAGCCCCCCGCCACCCCCACCTCCGAAGCAAGCGCCACCACCACCGCCAAGAAGGATTGCCCCGCCTCCGCCGAAGCTGCCACCGCTACAGCCTCCTCCGGCACCGGTCCGCCCTCCACCACTGGTGCCGCCGCCACCGAGCCCGAACCACACCGTCATCATCGTCGTGTTCGTCTCCCTCGGCGGCCTTCTCCTCCTCGCATGCCTCGCTGCGGCACTGTTTTGCTGCATCAAGAAGAGAAAGAAGAAGATGGCCGCCAAAAGCGAAGACGTGGACGTGGCGGACCGTGTGCATGTCCACGAGACTGTCGTTCCAGGACCCCATGGCCAACAACTGGCGACCCGGTCGATCGACGAAGGTATCAAAGTCCATGAGGTGATCAAGAAGGGCGCGGTGACCGGTGAAGCCTCACTTAGTGAGCCTGCATCGGTGAAACAACGTTCGAGCAGCAGGACCGGCGGCGCTGGCCCTTCTGTGACCAGTGACCGCCACTTTCTTGAGCACAAAGGCTAGCAGACAACAGAAATGGTCGCCAGAGCTCTCAGAAAGATGCATGATTCTTGAACGAGTGTGGTTATTCGATTGCGTGCCTGTTTATACTTTTACCATTCATCGTCACCTTCTGTGTGTATTGTGATCATTTAAGAGCTGTATTCGTTTGCAAATAAGTAATACGTTCCTTGTATTCAATTTGGATGAACTCAGCAAATAAGTAATAACAACGAAAGTTCCAAACGTTAGACATCGGGTGTAATCTTGATATACTTATCTCAATCATCTTATGATTCATGAGCATGATTAGAGGATAATCAAGCTCTACTCAACCTATATAAACGTATAGCATGCACTCAGCAATACAAAGCATCAACTTATGTTTTCTCTTCGTGGTATCAAAGTCTTCTTACTTCCAGTAAAACTTATCAATGGTAGATTGATTCTCCATGCCCATAGTGTTTTCTCATTGGCATCTCCTCGATCTCCTCCTCACATTGCATGCACACAATAGATAACAATTCATCCTCGTTGCCACGATGACAACAATTACTCTTTCTTATTGGCGAACAACAATCAGTCTCTCCTTACTTGCTCCGATGACAGGTCGCAGCTTTGCTACTCGATGGATAGCTTAATGATTATATTGCTTGTTGTTCTCCTTCTCCAATGATCATCCCCCAACTTGTGAGTGTCCTCCAATCATGCTCATGAATCATGGGATGATTGATACAATAGAAATACAATAGTTAAATGTATCAAGTTTATATCATATCAATCATTTGATGTATGTTTTGTGATCGATTCTTTAATAAGTATATTACCTAATATGTATGTATGCATGTATAGTTAACATGAATATAACATAATAAATATATTACCTTGCATTGGGTAATATACTATTTAGATCTTGTGGATGACTCTATATATCCATTGTGTTTACAGAGATAAAGACGTCATCGTGAACGATGGGTTGGGGGATTCCATGGATACCAAGAATACCGCGCTTAACACGGCCTCCGAAGATAGAGCCACGGCCAATTCGTGAACCCTTACCTCCGAAGCCACCGCAGCCACCCCCGGTGGAAAAGCCACAACCCCTACCTCCTAAGAAAGGTCCGCCACCTCCACCTCGGGATATAGTGCCGCCAGCCACATCGCAGCCAACACCCCCATCTCCGCGGCAACCGGCGGCAACCCCAACTCCGCCCAAAGGAATCTCCCCGCCTTTACCAAGAGTGCCATCGTTCCCGCGGGCTCCACCACTGAGGCTGTGGCCACCCCGCCTCAGTCTAAATGGCCCGCGTGACACCGCCATCGTCGCCGGGGTCGCCTCTCTCGGCGGCCTTTTACTCCTCGCGTTCTTCGTGGCGCTCCTGGTTTACTGCATCGTGAAGAGAACGACGAAGAAGAAGAACGCCAAAGGCAAAACTGTGGACATGGAGGCCATTGAGACTGTACACGAGACTGCAGTTCCAAAACCCCATGGCATCGACGAACATATCGTATTGCAGGAGATGATGAGGATGGCCAAGATGATCAGTGAAGCCTCACGCAGTGAGGTCGAGTGGAAGAAACAACATTGGAGTGGCGGGAATGGCGGAGCCGGCCCTTCTAACGCCGATCACCACGACGTTCTCGAGCACAAAAGCTAGCATGCAAATGTGCGATCGGAGAATGATATCGCATGCGATCATTCTCCATTTTATGTTGATGGGGAGTCGTATGCATGATCGTTGCTTATCACATGATATAGTATGCTATGAATGATATCGCATGCGATCATTCTCCATTTTATGTTGATGGGGAATCGCTCACATGATTAGTATGCTATGAAACAAACAACTTAGTTTTAGAGTTTTATTAGTACAACACTTTTCTTTTGTTGTCTAATTATTTGATCATTTTAATTGGGATGATTTCTCAAAAAATAAAGTTTTGGAGGTTCTTTTATATCTTTTTTTTTATAATGCTTAAAAGAGAGTTCTTTCTTTTTCCGAATGATCATGATAACCTTTGGTCCCAAAAAAAAAAAAAAAGAGAGATTATTTTTCTATCAAAATCTCGTTGCGTTAGATCGAATTCAATCGAACAAGTTCAATGTTACATCGATCCGATTACAATATCTATATCTTTGAATGAAATTATAGTATCTTAAATGAACAAAAATATTATTTTTTTAAAATAAACCTGAATTTAAAATTATGGAAAAGTAACATTCTTTATTTTGAGATATGCCATCCAAAATCATTAAAAAAAACTCTGGAATAAATTATTTTATAAAATCTAAAATATATAATAAAATCAATAATTAAGAATGATGGGAATTTGAATAAATTACAATGATAAACAGTGTAACTTGATAATGACTATTTTTAAAATAAATAAATGAACTTATTATTATTTTTAAATATATGGACCTAAATTTAAGCTTAAGCAGAAAAAGGAGGATATATCAATTTTAATTTTAATTAAACCAATATAATATTATTTTTAATCCAAAATTATTCAATAAGATTTTGACTTGGGAAGCTATTGTCTTTTTTTTAAATTACTAGAGGTATTTTAATTATCTGAAAAAAGAATAAGGGGGCCTTATGTGGCATTATAACAAGAGAAAGATTTAATGAAAAATAAAAAGCAATAAAATCATTTTTTTTTTCAAATGGGAAAACAATTTTTTTTCACAGAGTGCATTTTTTATCATTTGAAAAAGGAATAACTCTCTAATGCTATTACGAAAAAAAATCTTTTAAGGTTTTCTCAAAAAATCACCTTTCTTATTTCTTTGCTCTTAAGCCAATTTAAGTATTGAGATTGAGAAAAGAAAGAAAAAGTAATAAATCACTTTTTATTTCTTTGCTCTCGAGGCAATGTAAGAATTGAGATTGTGAAGAAAGAGAAAGTTGTAAAATCAAAATAGAATTTGAAGAAAATGAAAGGTAACAAATAGGAACTATTGAAGGTCTAAATTGATTGACAAATCATTTTGGATTTTTCAAAAAAATTACCATTTTTATTTTTTGCTATGAAGCTAATTTAAGAATTGAGATTGAGAGAAAAAAGAAAATGTTGAAATTCATTTTTTATTTCTTTGCTCTTAGCCAGTGTAAAAATTGGCATTGAAAAAAGAGAAGGTTGTAAGTTACTTTCCAAATTAGTAAATCACTTTTCAAATAAAAAATATACATTTTGATAAAAATGAAAGGTAAAAAATAATGGGAACTTGTAAAAATCTAATTTGAGGGGGTTTCTGCTTAATAATTCAGGTGCATAATTGTCAGGTGTAAGAATTGAGATTGAGAAAAAAAGAAAAAGTTGTAAATCACTTTTTAAATCAAAATAATTATTTAATAAAAATAAATAAAAGTAAAATATTCTTAAGAAGGGTGAATTCCTGAAAAATATTCTTATTTTTTAAAAATCACTTTGCAACGCACTCTTATTTAAATTTTTTTTGAAATAATATTTTTTAAATAACTCTTTTATCCCTCCTTTTTGTTACCCCTTCTGCCCCCATCTCTATCGTTGCTCTCGTCAAAGGGAGGTGGTTCTCATGCAATGGAGAAGGTGAGGGGCTACAAGCGATGTTGAACTCTCGTGTGAGGGTTTTGGACAGCGACGAGACGATGAAAACAATGAAAGAAGGGTTAAAATAGTCTTTTCATAGAACCATGATCATTGTTTTAAAATTTTTTCAAAGTAAAAATATTCTATAAAAAATTTTGAAAAGTAAAAGATTTTTTTAAGAATTTTTCAATTTAAGAATTGAGGTTGAGAAAAATGAGAAGGTTGTAAATCACTTTTTATTTCTTTGATTTTTAGTCAATGTAAGAATTGAGGATGAGAAAAAAAAAAAGAATGTTGTAAATCACTTTTCAAATTAGAATAGACATTTGATGGAAATGAAAATAAAAAAAAGTAGAAACTATTTAAAGTCTAAATTGGAAGGTGTTTCTACTAAATCACCTTTTTTTTTGCCCTCAAACCAACATAATAATTAAAATGATTAAAACAGAAAATTATAAATAACTTTTTATTTTTTCTTAAATCTTCTCCTAAAAGAGAACTAATAAAAGCGAAATTTGAGGGGTTTTCTTCTAAATCACAGATGAGAGGATTTGCCAAATCCACTTTGGGCTTTTCCAAAAAAAAAAAAATCATCCTTTTTATTTCTTAGCATTTTAGTTTTTTGAGAGAAAAAAATGCGAAAGTTATAAATTATTTTATATTTATTTGCTCTTAGCCAATTCAAGAATTTAGATTTAGGAAAGTTGTAAATCACTTTTCCAATCGAAGTAGACATTTATTGAAAATGAACAGTAAGAAATTAAGAACTACAGAATACTTATATGTGAGGGGTTTTTTATTGAATGTTCTTTTAGTTTTTTTCGTCATGTAAGAAATAAGATTGAGAGAGAGAGAGAGAGAGAGAGAGAGAGAGAGAGGGAGAGAGTTGTCCGTCAGTTTTTAGATCGATATATATAATAATGGAAATCACAGTTTGGAACATAGTGAAAACCAGTGGATGTCAAACCGGCGAGGCGTTATTGGCTTGCGGTCCTCTTCGGCGGCCTTTCCCGCATTCCAAATCGGTTAATCAGACTTTTAAGGAGTGCACGCGTCACCGGATTGTGCTCCGGCGATAGGGAGTCAGTGGTCGGACGGGCTAAGCGAGCGACGTGCGAGGGAGAAATCGCATTTTAAGCTCTTTGCAGGTGCTCTAGTTTCTCTTGGTTTCTGTTCTTAGTGGAAAGGTCTCATTTTGATCTCCCTTGCTTCTGATCTTAGTTTCGTTTAGCGTTTTGGTTGGTTTAGGGCTTCCGGCAGTGGAAAGCAGCGGCGAGAAAAGATGAGATTTTGCGAGAGGTTCTGTGTGAATTGCCGGTATTATTTCTCTCTCAAGTATAGAAAGGAGGCATTTTTAGAACACAGCGTCGAATCTTTATGGCATTGCGACTTCACTCTCTGCTTAGATGCTACTTTCCTTTTTCTCTCTGTAGAATGGAAGACAAGGGTTATTGGCTTTGGCTTGCCAAAGTGAGTCGTTCTTTCCTGTTTGTATATATTGCGCTCGGATACGCTGTTCTTGAATCATGCGTTCAGAACTTCGTCATACATAGACCTTGCTTTGGAGAAGAATGGTGCGCTCAGGCGCTCCTCGTCCAGGTAAACGAAGCCGATCTATTCCCCCTTCTCCCCTGAGAAGAAACTCCGGGAGGCCGGTTGGAAACCATGCTGAATCTGCCCCTTCTCGGCAGCATACCTCTTCTTTGGTTACTCCTAGCCCCAACTTAGACACCAGCAGCAACATGAGTTTCTTGAATGATACCTCAACTGTGTCTTCACTCCCTGATCACTCATCTGGAGGCGGTCGGCCTGTGGCAGCCGGTGGGCTCATGGCCACATCGAGGAATTTCCAACAGCAAAGTGGCGGCGGAGGTGCACTGGATGTGCTAGGCCCTGCAAAGTTTGATCCTCGTGCGTTCACTTCGACTTCTCCCACAGCTCAGGGGCAACAGCCCCACAATCTCTATTCTAGTCGGATGTCTTTGGATCATTCACAGCCTGATCAGCTCAATATGATGCAGAATTATCAAGGATCATCCTCAATGCCTCACATGCAGAGGCAAACAGAGCTCAGGGAAGGGTTGGGAAATTTTGGCAGCGCCGCATTTGTTAACATGGAGCCTCAAAATGGTCCGCTACAGCATTCTCAGTCTCCGTGCCACACTGGTACTGTGAATTTGGAACCACACCAGGTGCACTCCGGTAGAGGCTTGGGCCCTGGTAAAATGGAAAGTGAACATTCTTATTCGGCACTGTTCCTGCAACAGCAGCAGGAGCAGCAGTTGTTTAAAAAGCCTAGGCCACGTCCAAAGGCAGCATATGAACATATTAGTATGCAGCAGCAACAGTTGCTTCAAATGCCTGGTCCACCTTTACAGGCAGCATCTGCACAGATTAGTCCACAGCAGCAGCAGATCCTTAGAAGCATACCTCAGCAACAAGACCAGTTGCAAGCTGTAGAACCTAAAGTAAAATCCACTCTGTATGAGCCTGGAATCTGTGCTCGACATTTGACCCATTACATGTATCGAAAGCAGCATAGGCCACATGTAAGCTTCTCTATTCCAAGACAGAAGTATTTGATCATCTTAAGTTGTTCATGCTGTGATTATTTATGTTTATCTTTCATTAGAATGCTTTCTCACACAATACAGGATAACAATATTGGGTTTTGGAGGGAACTTGTTGCTGAATACTTCACTCCTAATGCCAAGAGGAGGTGGTGTGTTTCTCTCTATGAAAATGGACCCCAAACTACTGGCGTTTTTCCTCAGGTATATTTTCTTGTTAAATTTTCAATACATGCTGTGAAAAATATTTTATATAACATTCTAGCAAATTTAAACTTCGGATGTCAATGGACTGGTTGCCATTCATATGCCTGGTGCACAACTTTTATTTTTCCCTCGTAAGGCTTGACACATAAATTGACGAATGCATACTTATAACTCTCCAGGATATATGGCAATGTGAAATATGTAATCGCAAACCTGCTCGTGGCGTTGGTATGTAATATTTTTATTACTTCCTATCTTGACTTTCTGTTGTTAAGTGGATAATCATTTGAGATCAGTATCCATGATATCATTTCTGTTGATGGAGCTTCATTACTTTAAAACTATGTTTTGTCATTTATTTGTTTTCTTTTGGTTATCTGTCTTTATATAGTGACAAATGTCGAAGTTCTACCAAGGCTATTACAAATCAAGTATGCTAGTGGTATTTTGGAGGAACTACTCTATGTTGATATGCCTCAAGAATATCAAAATGCAGCAGGTCAGATTGTCCTTCAATATGCTAAAGCAGTTCAGGAGAGTGTGTTTGAGCAGTTAAGGGTGGCACGTGAAGGTCACCTAAGGATTGTTTTCTCTCCTGAGCTGAAGGTATATATTAACTAGGAGGCTATCTTTGCATTACATACGATTCTTTTTCGAGATTCTGGTTTGTGTGATTTTGACAGTAGTAAATGTATTCATTTTCTGGTTCTATGTTTAGATATGTTCCTGGGAATTTTGTGCTAGACATCATGAGGAGTTTATTCCTCGACGACTATTCATGCCTCAGGTATCAACTGATGCTTTTGTACAAATAACATGTGCTATCTTTGTTGTGATTTTGTTTTTGCATTGGCCTGCTAGTACACAATCTTATAGTCTAGAACCAGTGTAATGTGGTATCTACTTTTTAGGTAAATCGACTTAATGCCCTGGTTCAGGAATATCAGAATTCGGTGCAAAACTCAACTTTTGGTTTATCAGCTTGGGAATTAGAACGTACCTGTAAATTGTAAGTATGCTGTATCCACAATATTGGTTGTGCCTTTTAATCTCTTCATGGACACACTGCCTTCAAATTGCTATATTATTAATGTTAAATGACAAGTCCCTGATTTTCCCACTTTTCTTCCCTAGATATTAGATAAGTCTTAGGCATGTATCTAGATGTCCTTGCACCTTCCACAAGGCTAATTCAATTCAAGAGAAGTATGAAAAGTTTTAGAAAATCTTAGTTGAACCTCCATGACGTGTGGATCGATAATTCTTAACACCGTCCAAATTTGAGTAACAAGCAGATAAAAAAGTGTTGCACCTGAACCGAGGCAATAAATGTGTTTATCTGTTTGTGATATTGAATACTATTGCTGCTGGTTTTGTACTAGTTTCATCATAGCTTAGGGCTAATGGTGTATGCGCCAGCTTACTGTCTTTTTTCTTGCTGGGGCAACACACCTGCTTTCTTGCATACCTCACATATGCTTAACTAAAGGCATGCATGTGGATAAGCTAGGAAGAGAAATAAGGTTTTCTGATTTGGCTCTTATATGCACAAAAGACCTTTTCTTGTCTCATATATACATGTATACATATAAAAATATTACATACACTAATTCATATCTGGGTATGTATTTACATGTAGATATGCACATGCATATTGTTCTTTATACATGTATATACACAATGATATTGTACATGGGAAATTTTGTGTGGCTTGGTAGCCAATTATTGTTCAGACTTGCATATTTCAGCTGACACCTCAAGTCATCTCTCGTTATCAAGATTTATTTGTCGTCAGCTCCCTTCCAACATAATGTGATTGGTACGATTGTTATATTTCAAAAATTAAACATAGTAAAAGATTGTCTTGTACATCGGTTACTCTTTAAATAATTTTATTGTTTCTGTGGGTCTTTGATATGATAAATCACAATATGTTGTACCACTCTTAGTTTTGGCATGAGCTTGCTACTTGTTTGATTCTATTACGGTAACCATGCACTATAATTGGATAAGCAAGATATTACATTATTGATATTGCTTTTAGTTATATCCATTTTCACATGTATCCTACATTTTATACTTAAGACCCCATAGTAGTTAACATTAGCATATGCTAAGTAAGCTACCAGTTTTGCAGCTGACATATGGTTAGCATCATTTGTTTGTTTTACATTTTTATATGGTTCTACATTTATTACCTTCTTAAATTACACAGTACAGTTTAACATGAATAAAGATAAAAGTATATGGATCTTCATTGGTGTGCTAATTCTGCATTATGTGCATATTTAAATATGAGTATCGCAGCATCTTCATTTACCAGGCAATTTTGCACCATTTCTGATAAATTTGAAAAATTTTACATTGCATCACTCATTATGTAATACTTAGAGATCAAGCATCAATTCTTGTTAGGAGACATTGTTTACCTGAAAATTTTTGACATATGGTTTAGGGCATTTTTTTGGTGTTACACAGTCTATACAACAATGAGTTCATATGAACGAGAATTGGCCAGGGAAGAAGAGTGCCTTAGCAACTGTCTTTGTTAACTTAATGTATCCATGTTTAGTTACATGGTCCATGAGACTAAAATGCCAACTGATTATAGTGGTTTTCACTCGCTAAATGCTCTGGGTCAGGTAAAATCACCAGTTTACAGGATACAAAGAAAACTGTTGGAAAAGAAGAGAAAGGTTCATGTAATGAACTCCAATGATGTTAAGGATGTTGTTTTGTTTATATTAGTTTGTGAATTTCTCTTTGTTTCGCTTCTGACCACCTTTTGGCTTATAGTATGTTGCTTTGCTCTCCTGTGTTTGATTGGTTTCTTAATGTGAATAAGCTTCTGCCGCATTCATTTTTATTTAAATAATCAAAATTTCTTTTGATTTTCTGAATCTGTAATATAGACTTATGGAAACTGCTGGTCAATTGGTTAAGGCTTTGGAGGTGCCAGTGGTAAATGATTTGGCCAACAAGAAGTGTTATCTTCGTTGCCTTCAGGTAGGCTGTGTTTAGTTCAGTTTCATATTGTGATGGTGGTCTTCTCAAAACAATTTTTGTACTGTTGTCCCAAAAATTTCTTGCATAATTTGTTACATAACCTTTGTTCTGTCATAGGTTGATGATAGATTTATTTCAATAAACTTTTAATCCTTTGTATCAAATGGACTAAATGGCCCTAGGAAACAAATATAATCTTAAGCCTAGTTAGGAGATAAACTGAACACAGTCACTTCATATTTATAATTAGTAAGTATATGCTATATAATTTTCATGCTGTGATGAAAAATTATAACTTCGATGTACCTTGATTATTATGGTATTGAAATTAACATTATGGTTGAAGCATACACTATGGTTCATACTAGCAATTTAACACAAAAAGTGAATAGAAGAATTATTTTAATCCAAGCCATGTCTATATACTTCATGCATAGATATTATTGATGTTTCGTGTATGAATATAAGTATTCATACATAATAATAGTTATATTACATACAAGGATTTAAATACCATCCAATACTGGTTTAAGTAGGTACCAATGTACCAGGTGGCGTATTGATTTGTATGGTCTGTAACATTGAATAAAATAATAAAAATAAACATGTACCAATATGGGGCTATACATTTCAATATCGGTACTTGGTTGGACTAATAAATTTCATTTGTTATGCATCCATCTAATCAGCATTTAAAAACATTTCAGGGACTTCATCTCTTATTTCTATTATATAATGTCATACTTCCCTCTGGGCCTACAAAGTTATGACAAAGAAAGGCTCTTGCAAGAAATGGGAAGGTCATGTGAGGCTTGTGAGCTTGCTTACTTGTGTTGTCATTAAGCAAATTTTAATTGTCTCCTTTGTCATGCAAACAATTCCAAAAAGATTTTGATCAGAGCGGCATATGCATAAAATTGTGACTGACAAGTTACCTTTTTTATTATAACAAAACTATGGTTGACTAGTGATAAGCAGGATCAGAGGTCTTTCTCATACTTATTCTTAAATGAATCCAACAAGCATTTTTGCAAGATATTCTAGATACAAGGAACTCATTGTTGTAATAAATTTTGAAAAGCAGAATGTATCATTCAAGCAAGTCACAGAAAACTAAGTGTTGGTTTTCCTTTTTCAATAATACACAGATTTTGGAGGTGCTCGACAGCATGAAAGATCTGATTGATTATAGCATACAAACAGGGACTGGCCCTATAGGTAAAGTTTGCTTCTGCTATTTTTTTAAATCTGTTTCTCATAAAAGATACTTTGATTGCTTGATGCTGTAAATTTGGCTGATTCCATAGGACAATCTAGTCGAAGATTTTGTTGTAGCACACTTTAAATCATTATCTAAAAGTTAAAAATATCTATGCAATGCATTGGAAAGTTGGAATTAAAGTGTGCTTCATGTGGGTGATTTGGCATGCATATAGTTAAGAGTTTGAATACCTGTAGAAACACTAAATTACATTTTGATGTTTGTCCATTTACACTTGACAATTTCCTCACATTGACATGGGATTAGGAGACTGCTCTAAAACTAAAAATGTGTGTGTGTGGGACCGTTTTTTTGTGATTGCAAGTGTAAATTAATTAGTTAGGCTAAACTCTTATGATTCTTATTTCCTACTTTCTTTTCAAGCTGGTTCTTGTTCCTATTTAAGTCTCATCTCATCTTCTGATCCTTTTCTTTTCATTCAGATAGTTTGATCAACTTCCCGAAGAGGACTGCTTCTTCTTCGGTGCTCCATTCTCAACAAGTCCAACAACCTGATGTTCAGCAAACAATTCCCCAATATACAAGCCAATGTGATCAGACATCTGCTTATGCAACTGGTGTGCAGCTTTTATCAGCTAGTGGTAGTCTAACGAGTGTTGCTAATACCCTTAACAATTTACCTTCCACCTGTACCACAACTACCACCGCTGGACTCCGTCAGAACTCTTTGAACTCAAGGCAGGACAACCGGAGTAGCAATGTAAATGGTCCACATA
This sequence comes from Musa acuminata AAA Group, assembly GCF_036884655.1. NCBI lineage: Eukaryota > Viridiplantae > Streptophyta > Magnoliopsida > Zingiberales > Musaceae > Musa > Musa acuminata. The sequence goes on from NC_088342.1 coordinate 45,832,283, forward strand.
CTGGGAACACTGTTCCGATACCACCAGCTAGCTCCATTTCATTGCGTCAGTCGCAGCCTAATGTTTTTCCTCGCACTCCATCTTCCATACCCTCCACGTCGAACAATTTCCTCACTTCCTCTGATAACATTGGTCACCTAGACTCTGTTAATTCACCTGTGATAGCGTCTACCATGAAACAGCCATTAACAGAGTCTCAAGAAGATGATCCAACTGAAAGCCCTAGTGTTGATCGGACATTACAAGAGATGATGACCTCTCAGCGCACTGGTGTTAGCTCCCTTGGCCATCAGGGCGTCAGTGGAACAGGATCAGGAATCACTGGTGAAATTAGACCATTGAAAACTGCTGGAACATCAAGAGGAGAAATGGCAAAAAACACTGTGGCTATGAATGAACAGGCTGGGATAAACTACAGGTCAAATGATCCATCCGATGTGATCCATCAGCAGCAGGAGGATATGAACAGGCTTTTTGATGGCCTTGAACCACTCGACAACTTCGACATTCTTCAATTAATTCAGGAACTCTCCCAATGATATGGTAACAGTTTAAGGAGTTGCTTGAAAACATCAGATTTTTCCAGAGGAGCTCTTTGTAAGTCCTATACCCAACATTCTTTTGTTTTATATAAAAATTTTTGACGCACTGAAAGAGTTTATGATTGCGAAGGGCAGAGATATGTGAATGAGAATTGCAGTGATTTTGTTTCCTTTGTCTTACGCCGGTGCTGTGTGCTTGCAACCATGCAAGTTTGTTAGTGGTAAACTTAATACAGATAGAATCCAATCCATGCTACATGCTGACTTGCTCTCTAAAGCTACATGAACAATTGTTGATCTTGTTATTGTAGTTTATTTATCCATTAAAACTGAATGAATTAATGTACCTTGTTCTTGCTGTGATTGTATTAAAGTCCAAGCATGAACTAATTGAATTGACATATCCTTGTTTTTCTTCCTAAAATCTCTGTAGCACTTGGGTAATGAAGATTATGCTCTCTCGGTCTTTGAACCTACCTGAACAATAGTTATTTGTGTTATCATGTATCATTTGAACTAGGAGACTACATGACATGCAGTCTCATTCATCTTGGTTTATGTTATCTTGTACGGATTACCTGACTCGGGAAGAGGTTTGAGCTGTCTCAAGTGGATAGAAAGACATGGTTACTGTGACTATGACTTTAACCATATATCTCACATAGCCTCTGAAGGCATTCCATCGAGCACCTTACAAGTGAACCTATGTCAGAGTTCCTCAGACTGCAGTTGATAGTGAACCAACGCAGAGAGATTATGACCGAAGTAGACTCAGAGTTGGGTAGTGGGGGCACAGTTAAAAGCAAATATCCAAGAAACAGGAAATCTAAGACACTCGCTGTTTTCAGCTGAAGTGATGAGTGAAGGAGCTGAGTGACATGATGACACCCAGTTAGCTGAGACATGAAGGAATCTAATAAAGATGTTGATGTACTGGATCTTGGATTCTGGGCAACAATCCGACAGCTTTCAGCTGTCAATTTGGGTTGCTGGGTCGGTGTCTGAGGTATGCCGAGGAACAGCCAACCATGAAGACCGAAGGGACACAGCCTGTTTGGTCCAAGATTTGATGCCGTATACACATTTGGTAGAGCTTCACCGTGGACACAGTAGCTGTCAAGCTACACTGGTTCACGCATCGAAGCAGTAAGCAATGAGAGAGAAGATGATTGATGTTGGCTGTGTTCCATCCGGAAATCCTGGCATAAAGCAAATGAAGCCTCGTTGGAAGGGAGCATAAAGAAACAAGTTCAGACCTTTGTGTCTACGGCCTTCAGATGATAAAGCCACTCTCTCTCACCGCTCCTTTTAATCTCTACCCCGTCGAAGCTCACGCATCCTGTCCTCTTGTTTCTCCACCATGCTTTCTTTGCAGCAAGGCTTGCCTGAGTTCAGAACATGGAATGAAGAAACCAATGGTGGCCATGGCCGTTTCTGCGACTCCGATGGCCATGGAGTAGACCAATGGATGGTGAGTTCAGAGTGGAAGAAGAAAGCAACCTTCCCAACAGATCCAGCCGATCATTGCCATGGTGATGATGATGATGACAAGAACGCTTCTTTGGGCTCGGAAGAGCATGTGCACGACGTCGAGGACGCGCCGGTGGCAGCTTATGAGCTCTCGCTCAGGGATCTGGTGAAGCTACCTGGAATCGTGACCGCCATGCAGGAGAACCAAACCGATGGCGTAGAATTCTCGCAGCAGGAATCAAGAAGTTGGGAGGAGAGAAGGAAGACGGACCAGGCGACGAAAGGAGCTTGGAGGAAGAGCCGCAGCGTCGACAATGGAGCAGTCCTTCTAAAGATGTTCTTCCCAGTATCCCTGGGCGGAAGGAGGAGGTCTGGAATCACCGGATCTGCTTCCAGGACAATGCCAAAGCCTTCATCAACAAAGGGAGACGATGGCGAACACTGTAAGAACAGTAGTTCGGGCAACACAAGCAGGTAAACCTGAAGAATCTTTTCTCTCATAGATCATGCGTGATGATCTTGAGCCGTTGTTGTTGCAGGAGAAAGGGAGGCTGTTCCTTCTTCTTTCAGGCGAGCAGAAGTAAATCCAGGAAGAATGGAGGATGCAACTGTTGAAGGAATGCTAAATACTTTTGTGTCCCTTGCTTTGAAGTCCCCCTTTTATTAGCTTTCCACCCTTTATGTGGTAAAATTCTTTGCTCGTTGACTCTCAAAGTCAATCATGAGCTTGAGTCCACTCTTATTTTGACCATCCACATGAAGAGTGGGCGGGGAGTCCAATCATCAAGATGCGTGCTTTTGATCCGATTCATGTAATTGCTCATATTTTTAAGGGAACCCGAGCGACACATACCCTTTTCGTACCCGTTCTGTGTTTCGTCGAGAGAGTCACTCGTAACTGCGCTCGCGTGCGATTACTCAAAACTTACACGCTTCCGGTGATACTTCGAGTCTCATTTATTGGTATTCTATTACGATTCCTTCCCTGGACGCGACGACTCTCTTCGTTCTTCCACGGTCCTCCGTTCCAATCCTCTTCAATTAATCTCTCTCTCTCTCTCTGCGGGTAGTTTGTCCACGCGACTCCGTCCAGTGCCGCCAGATCTGAGGGTAGGGGGAAGACATCGATCCGCCGCATGCATTACCGGCCACGCGACCGGATCTAGTGGCGGGGGATCCCCGCCCGCCGATCGCTGCCATGGGCGATCTCGAAGAGCCGACGGGTGGGGAACTGGAGGTAGTGGTGGTCTAGCTAGGGTTCTTGATTTGGCTCGGGATGGCGCCCGCCACCGCGGCGTCCGGAGGGAGCTGGGTTGAGTCGGATAGCGGCATGTCCTCCGATAACATCAAGGGTTTGGTCCTCGCGTTGTCCTCGAGCTTCTTCATCGGTGCCAGTTTTATCGTCAAGAAGAAGGGGTTGAAGAAGGCTGCCGCTTCCGGTGTCAGAGCAGGTCAGAAAAGTATCGATTTTTTGTACTCTGCAATCAAAGCATGTTTAACAAAGAAATCGGTGTTACAATCAACAGATCAACAAGCCGAGTACTCAAAACAGAAAATATTGTAAGGACTGTGCAGTTTTGAGTACTCAACATCGAATTCTTTGTTAAACATGCTTTGTTTCTTCCCTCTTCTCTGTTTTCAGGTGCCTTTCATTCTTTTTCCATACGCTATTCGGCAATCTATACTGTGTAATGCCGGTGATATGTTGTTTCTGGAGAAACGCAAATCGGTGCTTTATTTTATTTTAATAGATTTAACGACGCCACATGTCAATTATGAAGCTAAATCTGGGAAAATAGATCTGCTTGAGGACTAAAAAGGATGTAGGAAGCCTGTTTCATAGAGATCATATTGGACAATGCTTCTGGTAGTAGATATCAGCAATTTAATTGTGTTTCTGAAATTCCATTCTACATCACAAACTGAAATGGGTTGTATTTTCAAAAGGAAAAAAACCATAGAATGTGAAAAAATATATAAATAAATAGAAAAGGCAATGTTATATTCAAAAATTTAAAAAGATAGGCCCGAGGAGTGTTCAAAAAACCATGGAATATGACGACACCGATGCAGGGTCTGAGGAGTGTTAAAAATATGCAATCTTACCATTCTTAGCAAAGTTGTGATATCTATGACACAAAGCCTGGTCATCCAAGTTGTAAGAGAGCAATCTTAGCAGTTGTCATAACACCAAGACTTGAATCTACAAATTACATATATGATAATTTAGTGCAAATATGCATCAGCGATTATGCCCATGAAGTGAAATTAATCCTTTAATGATTGGTTATGGCATTATGCTCGAGAAACAGTTAAAAAATTTGTGAATTTAACTCTCCATGTGTGAAGCACATTTGAAATAGGATTATGGATATGATGTTGATGTCGTTCTGTTGAATGCAGTCTTTCTTAATCTGACTATTCAAATCAAGGAACTAAAAATACACGTCTATTTGAAGATTATAGGTTTCATTGACATTCTAATACCTACTCTTGCTTCTAATTTCAGAATTCTGCAAGACCATCTAAAGTCAGTTCTATAAAAACATCATATGCCTATAGTCTGGAATGAAGATAACTCTTCTGACCACTGAGGCACTGACAACAATATCCCACCTTAACTGTGAATCACAGTGCTGTTTGCATTTTCAGTAACTAGCAATTTTGTTTTAATAATTGGACGCTTCTAATCAACCAACTTCCACTTGCTTGATTTCTAATTTGAGTTCCCTCCCTTTTTTTATTAGAGCTACATTTGCACAAGTTCTTCCCCAAGACAAAAAAGCATATAAGTGGTGTACTTTTACTTCACACGCGATTGTACATGATTGTTTAGTAATGTTTGACTTAGAAGAGGAAATTAAACACATCTTGGGACAAAAAGAATGGTTTCAATTTCTTAGAGAGAGGACAGTTCTTCTATAGCTCTAAGACAGAATCATGGATCTGGAAGAGTCACAAGTGGTAGATAGTGCGACTTGTCAACCTGGGGAACTTGTTGCAAGAAGTACATAGTGGGATTTATAGGTATATTTGTCCAGAATAAGAAAACCTTCTTTCTTGTTATTCCTACATGGATTATTTAGAATAGAATCAAGCAAATTAGAGAATAAATTATGTCCTTCACATTTCTTAGCCAGACAGGGGACATTTCTTGCCACATAAGGCTATAGGACTGTTGTAACTTTGTGTCTCTTTGTCTCGATCAAAATATTACGGATACAAATATTGGAGTATGATTGTCATGTTGGTGATGATGGTACTAGGACTCACATTTTTGCTGCATGTTACCTGTATCTAGTTTTACTCGGCATAATTAAATTGCAATAGTTGCTTTCGTCATTTCTCTTATGCAATTATATGATTGCTTTCTTATTCTTTAGTTGCATAATATTATCAAAAACTTCTAAATGTTGTTGTTTTTTTACTTCACAACAGGAGCAGGTGGTTATGCATACTTGTATGAACCACTGTGGTGGGCAGGCATGATAGCAAGTGAGTACTTACCGATTGCATTTAGAAAGTTTTCATTTTAATTTGTTGGTGACGGTCATTGGTTTCTGTTTTCTTAATTGGTTTTGGGACATTTAGGTGCATAGGGAGTACCTTTGATGCTAAAAATTGGGTTCCTATGTCTTATCTCAAACATATTGAGCCCTCTAGATGATATTGCATAAGTTTCAAGTGTATGACTATTAGTTAGCTGTATCATTCTAGAAGCTACCTTTTCCTATTCTGAACTCTGTCCATATTTTATTAACAGATCCAAAAGGTGCATTGCCTAATAATTTTTTCTGTATTACAGTGCTTGATGTAAATTATGTTAAATTTTATGATGTTAGAATTAAATTTCTCAGAGGCTTGAATCATTATTCTATTCTGAGAGGAGCTTTGTCACCAATTTTTATTGAGCTCTATTTATGTATAAGTCTATGGGATTGAGAAGGTTGCATCTGGCATCTGTTCCACACTGATAACATTTATTTTCTCTTTTACTTAGGATAGGCTCTTATGTTCCGTGAGATGGGGCTCAAATTTCATATCATTAAAATGTTTATAATATGTCGTTATTAGTTGCAATGTACAAGAAGATACTTTTAACTTAAAACATCTTTGTTTTCTATTATTCCTCAAGTGTTCTTGGTTTATTATTTGGTAACGGCTTTTTCATAGGGACAGGAATGAGAACTAAAAAATTTGTCTGATTCAACAGTGGTTGTTGGGGAAGTTGCTAACTTTGCAGCATATGCATTTGCTCCAGCTATTCTGGTCACTCCTCTTGGTGCTCTTAGCATAATCATCAGGCATGACCTCAAATAACATGAGACAATCTGTTGATTTATTTTATCCAGTTAATATATACAAAGTATTCTTTTCCACAGTGCTGTACTTGCACATATCATTTTAAGGGAAAGGCTACATATATTTGGCATTTTTGGCTGCATTCTCTGTGTTGTGGGATCCACAACAATTGTTCTCCATGCCCCTCAGGAGCGTGAGATCGTGTCTGTAACGGAAGTCTGGGATTTGGCAACTGAACCAGGTACCAACCTTTTTTTCTCTTTCTTTTTCTCAGTTCAAACAAAGAGGCATATATTTCCATATATTTGTTTATTGGAGTGCTTATAAAAACAACTAAGATGTGGTTCATGTTCTCTGCAGCTTTTCTATTGTATGCAACAACCGTGCTTGTAGCAGCCTTTATGCTTATATTCCATTTTGTCCCTCGATATGGGCAAACACATATAATGGTCTATATTGGTGTTTGCTCTCTTGTAGGGTCTCTCTCGGTATGAAGCTTATGGTTGATATTTTAATATTTGTTCTGAACTATGAAAGAAAAATACATGTTCTTCTTGTTCTTGATTGAGCAGGTTATGAGTGTTAAGGCTCTTGGAATTGCTCTGAAGTTGACATTTTCAGGAATGAACCAGTTGGTTTATTCCCAAACCTGGGTATTCATGATCATAGTAATTGCATGTATCATTACCCAAATGAACTATCTGAACAAGGTACAGACTTTCTTTTGTCAATGTGGCCGTATTACATTAGTCATATAAGAAATTTTCACTATTTTATGCTTGTGGTTAGATGCTTTCCTACATTTTATCTGACAAGAAATTAAAAAAAACCTTGAGAACTGGTCTTCAATTCCTAGACTTAAGCTGGCATTATGAAATTGATTCTTTTTCTGCTCAGTAAGTTTTGTGCTGACTTAAACAACTTACATTATACTCTATATTAACAATATGAAATGCTGAAATGCTGGTATGCTATTTCCAAGCTACATGAAAGTATTCTGACTTTTTGAGTATAACTAAAGATGAATATTTCATATTTTCTTTAATGATAAGGAGATCTGACCTTACTGATTTTTAATGGTGAATTTCGCAATCCATATTTGGATCAACTAAATATTGGCCAATCCTATGAACTGTGTATTACACGCTACCTTATTCTCAAAGAACCAGACTAGTTGTCAGTGTAACCATATCTTGACAATTTTTTTTTCTATGTGGGCCTTGTTCATTTTAATTGTTTGTCAAAATTATATCGGCTACAAAATATTATTTTCTCTTATCCAAGTTAAGCTTTAAGGTAGTTTTTATCTGGAGGTTAAGTTATTTGGTGGTTTATCTTGCAAAACACGATAGAGTTACACTGTAATTCAGTCAACACAAGCTAATCCAGCTGACACAGGATACTATAAACATTTGGAGAAGATGGAATAAGTTAACATTCGTCTCTTCATGTCACCTGTCTATCCTTAACATGACCCTTTTCTTATTTTTCTCTACCTCTAGTTAGATAACTTTCACACAGACAAGCTATCATTATCTACCAAACAACATTTATTTTCAGCAATCAAAGAAAAGAAAACTTAGCCTAATTAACTATATTGAGTTCCACTAACCCAATTATTTTAACCATGAACCGAAGACAGCTGACTTCCAGAATCTCCTTGTAGAAACCAACCATATTCTTAATTTTTGTAATTCCATCTTCACATTTGGGTGTTACTAACTTGGCTACCCTTATGTTCTGCAAACCTTCCTCTAGAATTCCACCTCATAATAAAATCATATTCCTGTGTAATTGGCAACAGGACATCATGTGTAACAAGAATGCAAGTTCGTTGTCTTGGGTTGTACCAGTAATTTTATATTACTAAAGGCTGAAGTGAGGCCTTTGACTACCGGAGAACAATGCCCATGCAGTGCTAGCCTATTTGCCTTGTGAGTTAAATGTTCTCCATTGACTGCAACAAAAATGTGTTTCTCGATTTCCCATGATATAAAACAGCACATAGTTCTCCTTTTAGCGAACTGTCTTTCATATAGCTAATGACAATGATATCTAGATTCTTAGCTTTTTTCAAGTATCTCTTTGGTTGAAGCTTCAGCTATGTGAGTTTTTGTAGCTTTTAATCTTCTTAGTATGGGACAACAAAAACTTGAAAAACAAAGAAGTTGTTCATACTGAGACAAGCCAAATTCATGCTAAAACAAGTAGATATCTGTTTCAGTGTTCTATCGCAGTTTGTTAGGCTAGTAGCACAGGATCTTTATGCCAATTTTTTGAATGTTGAAAATAATTTAACGGATTAGTAGTAGAATGTCACAGCCTAATGCAGGACAATTTCAAAATGTCCCACATCACAGCCTATAGAAAAAGCATGTGAAATTATTTTTGAAACTTCTTCTCGATCTTCTTTTTGTATCAAATAATCTTCCAGACATTCCTATGGTAGCTTTTCTTAATGGTCTACATCAAATTCACAGTCAACCACCAAACTATTATGCATAATTTTGCAATTGTTTGTGTTAGTATTCTGTGGATTTTAAGGTGATTTTAGATGTATCTTATAAGAGACCTAATGCCCAGCTGGCATGTAACTGTTGTTGTTTATTGTTTACCTTTTGCAGTTTAACTTCCTGTTCACTCATTTTAGCTTAATTACCATGCAAATGTACCAGTAATAGTTGTTTAATTGATGATGGACTAGAAATTTAAAATACAACTATTTTCATCTTCAGCTACCGGCAGTTTGTTCTCTCTGAAGCCTAATACTTTTGTCCTTGCTTAATTTTGTTCTCAGGCACTTGATACATTTAACACAGCTGTTGTATCACCCATATACTATGTGATGTTTACATCATTAACCATTTTGGCTAGTGTGATTATGTTCAAGGTAACTACTCTTATATGACTTATTGGCATCTTTGTTGTCTGATTCTGTCATTCAAATGATTGTGGTTTAATCATTATTGCATAATGACATTACATAAATATAACAGTTGAAAAATGAAGTAAGCATCAATAAATCATCCTTACCCTGTCTAAATTGTTTAGGGAGAAAAGGTGGAGCTCAATATTGAGAATAGTTCAGATACTGGATGTGTTTTGGCTTTTCATCTAAGAACGTACATAATTGCAAACAACTAATATTTGTCTACATGTTTTTTCATTTACCTTTTTGTTTTGTATTATATCTTTTATGAGTTTGATTGCGTTAAATTACTAAACCATGAGGTTGCAACTAAGACATAGTTGCATGTATATCTTTAATAAGACCTTGAATTTACCAAGATACAGTTGAAAGGAAAGAAGAGGAGTGTCCTTTAGTATCATAGCAAGAAGGAAGATTTCAATCAAATTCTAGCCAGAATGGCAAACATGTGGCGGATTATCTTGTGGTTAAGTTCTGAGCAAAATGGAATATTTTTGCAATGATATTGATGCAAACAACATCCTTTTATACCTGGTGCAATCGAAAGGCAATTTGATGAGAAAACTCCATTGTGTTAGTTAAGCACAACAGAACGAGATGAAGATAACACATAAATATAAATCAGAGGGAAAAAGAAGAAGAAAGTGAGTAACAGAAATGGAAAGAATTAAAAATTAAAACTGACAAGAAAGTCTTTAGGCTAGTGTCATTTTTTTTCTTCATATGAATTAATCTTGTAATTATGTTTCTTTGCATTCATAGGATAATAATTATTTTCAAATCAAAGGACAGTGTGCACCCTGTATCCTTGATATAGTTCCTGTTTGCAATTATGAGTAACTAGTCTTGTATTTCATGTTAATGAACAGATCTATTACTATTATCACTGCAAATATTTGAAACCTTTCCTGATTGCCAATAGGATTTGCAAGAAAAGACTACAACCACTACTAATGCAACACATCTGATCATCTGATATTGTAAATTTAACCTATGATTTGTAGGATTTGCCGTACACTGAATGATAATCAATTTTATGTGCAATAGTTTGTGTAATCTGAATGCAACCAAATGGATATTTAATTCTGAAAGCAACCCTATATATTCCATGAAAATGACGAGACTCTAAATGTTTCTGATTGTGAAATTATTCGACCGACTCGAGTTGTTGACACTGTTAATGTTGAAGGTGGTCTGATGAATTAATGGTGTTTCGGACAATCTTATGCTTCTTCTGGCAGGATTGGGATCGACAAGATCCCACACAGATCGTCACAGAGATGGGTGGCTTCATCACAATTCTTTCCGGGACATTTCTTCTCCACGAGACTAAGGACATGGCTGATGGTAAGTTCCATAAACATAGTTTGAATCAGATCATAATCTTTTCGATCTGTCTTGGCTAATGTAACATTTCTTTGACAGGTCTACCGCCATCAACCTCCGGCCGCCTCCAAAAACATGCCGACGAGGATGGCTATCTCCCTGAAGGCACTCCTCTCCGGCCTCAGGAATCCTTTCGGCTGCCATGACATGCTGCAACAGCACCTCATCATCCATTTTACACGAGCAGAGTTGGATGAACTTGCATTCTTTTTACATGGAAAACTGTAGATTTTTTAGGCTCCCAAACCAATAGCATAGTGTTCAACCCCCACTTAGGCCACTATACACAGATAAGCACATTTGGGGACACATTTTAACATACATGTAATGCATCTTCAATTATTTAGAAAATTGGCTCTTGTGAGACAATGCAGAAGCATGGATTAGAAAAATGATTCGAAAAATGAGGAGCACAACTTCGTTATAGATAATGATTCTTAGGATAAATATAGATACTTAAGACGAGTACTTTTTGATCCATCGGCCTTCCTTCGAAGGGGGCCAGCCTGTGATAAAGATTGCACTATGTTTACAATAGTATCTTTTATTTTCTAAAAGATGTGATTATTATTGGCCCATGGCTTCTTAGTCATTTCTTCATCTATTGTTTGTTGTTGTCATTGTGCACTTGTCCGTCACATCCATTATTATCAATGTGCCTTTGTCCGTTTGTAAGCATAAAAATATAATTATGTTATTATTATACAAAATATTCTAATGTCAAAAATTAAAATTAAATAACGATAAATTAGATTTATGATGTGTATCTTTTAATATCATTCAGAAAATTTTTATCGATTTGTAAGTGCATCTTCGTATCTTTTATAAGTTACTCACAAATTCAATTGTAAAAATATTTTTTTAAAAACACTTTAGATTGTAAATTTTAAATGAATGGATTAGTAATCGATATAGTGAAACTTAAGTTCTTAATTGATATTAATTATTTTTGGATTTTTTTTTCTTTAACTATCAAGTATTTTATATAATAATATATATATAACTATTAGCATACTTGCTATTCTTATAGAAAAAAAATATTACAATATATCACAAAATATATTTAGTAACTTGGTAATTGAGTTTGAGTATACTAAGTTCTGAGATAAAATTTCACAATCATAAAACTTGATAAGTAGTTATTGATGCAATAATATTTTTATTACATAAAATCAGCTTTTAATACAATAATATAGTTCTTAATATTTTTTCCTACAAATTACTTCTTTAACTAATAAATACAAAGTGAACTTTCTTTGTATATCATTATCTAGAGGCTTTTTTAAGGTTATAAATAGATTTTTTATATTTTCATATCAAAATTTATATTTTTTTTATTTTCTCAGTGAATCATTTAGGTTAATCTATATAAATCTAGATCTCCATTCAGAAAAATTATTTTCATATCTATTGATATAACTCAAGATCATAATGAGATACTGATGTCATGATTATTCTTAATTGGTTCACTTAAATAAAAAATCTTATTATGATCAATGCATTTTTATGAGTAAAATCTTTCACAACAAGTCTAACCATTATATCATTCAATATTATCGTTTGAGTCATGTTTATATAATAGACTCGGTAATTCAATGAGTTCGTAACATCATTTTGATCTATTGATTTCAACTTTTTTTTATTGTATTGTACTATTTTTTAGAATCATTATTTTTAATAACTTATGAAAACAACCTGGGATCCTTTTAATTTTTATATTTTAATATGATCCTTATAGATATATTATATAATAATAAAATAATTGATTGGTCTATTTTTCCTTTAAGATATTCTCAAATGGATTATCCTCTAATGACATCGATAGGTGATGATCCTCTATCGACACTTAATTGTCATTGTAAGGTTGGCTACCACTCCCGATGAACGATTGTGCTAAATTTGAAACTTCATAATCTATAAGTCTGATATCAAAGAGTGGAGTACTCATACAAAATATTCTTAGTGTCTCAAGTCTAAGGATCTAATACATAATTAGGATGACGAAATCACTATTTGACAATGAGGTATCATCAACCATCTAACATTCCGTAAGCGGATCAATCAATGAACTCATTCTCCAATAAGCATATGTACTATATCCTTAGTGTCACCACATGAGTACCTATGAGACTAAGCCCTTCCATCATATGGACATGTATATAACACATTAGTTTGTTCGATTATCTCGATGTCCCTCTCGAGTAACCTATGACTAGGATTATTTAAAGTCTGTGTTTAGAGGTAAATCGATCTCGTTATCATGATCTCATTGGCGTCGCTCGGTGTTTGCATTGACGTCCCCTTCATTGCTTAGTAACTGAGTTGACGTCGATGCAGATATAGAGTAGTATTGTTGGGCATTTGCATCGACGACCCTTTCGTCACTCGACAACTATGTCGACCCTAATACAGATGTCAAGTGACCCTTTTATCACTCGATCACTCAGCAATTGCGTCGGCATAACACAGATGCAGAGTGACCCTCACCTCTCGTTGTTGCTCTTCTCATCCATAACAATCACTTGCGGTCGTCGTCGTTCGCCATCATCAATTGAAACATTAATTTTTTTATCTTTTATTTTTATATTTTTATTAATAAAATTAATAATATTATGATAAAATTAATAATATTAGGATAATGATAGACACGGGGTGATCACACGGAGGGGAGGCGGAGTAGAGCTAATGTGTTAATTTCTATTTTATAAAGTAAGGAATGAATGATCTATAAAAATAAAAGAATCTGAAGGTTGTGTTTTTTTATAATTTGTCCAAGACGATAATCTCGAGGAGGTTGATCTGTTTTTTTTTCTATCTTCTTTTTTAATCGACGGAAGGGTGGCGACAGCAAAGGATTTGACGGCTTTGCTCTCGTTGAACCCACTACTAATTAAAGTATGCACGTGATTGGAGCAAGCAAGGAGGCCCTCATGGGACCCACCCATCTGCCGTGCCGACGCGACGTACGATGAACCGGCAGTTCACCGACTTCAAACTTGGCTCGATCGCCACGCTGGCACCGTGTAGATTTCCTCGCCCGACATTTCCATGCCACTCTTTCTTCCTGGCGAGCAAACCCTTTCTTCTTCCTGGTTACTCTCATCATCTCCAACTTCTCCCTCTCCGGACCTAAAAACCCTTTGAATATTCTTCATTATATATATATATATATACATATCTGTCCAATGCTCTCGTTGCATGTGAAGAAAGTGTGAACTAAGAATCGTTGTTTTAAGCTGCGGACACGCCCTCTGCCGGTTCTTATAAACGTTGTTTAATATGATTGGAGGATGCATTGCATCCACTTGCCCCGCTCTCTCGATGAAGCCGCTCGATCTCCCAGAAGACACCAAGTCTGACCAACTAACCATCGCCCGCCCCATTTGACCTCGTCTTCCTCCTGCAAGTATCCCAACTCTTCTCTTCCCAAGCTACCTCGTCCAAGAACGAGAGGCGGCAAAGATGTGGAGATCACTGTGCCTCTTGCTCTCCCTCTTGGCCTCCGCCGCGGCCCCGGCCGCGGAGGCGGCTACCTGCCCCTTGGACCTGACGTACGTCTCCACCTACCGCTGGGACTCCTCCTCCTGTGTCGCCGCCAACACCAACCACAGCGACTGCTGCCAAAGCCTCCTCAGCGTCTACGGCATCGGCGCCGCTCAGCGCCTTCGCGACACCGGCCTGTTCCGCCTCCCCGACGACGCCACCTCCGCCGCCTGCCTCGCCGATCTGCAAGCCAACCTCTCCGCGCCCCCCCTCTCCCTCCCCTCCTCCATCGTCTCCGCTTGCTTCCCCTCGCCCAGCACCTTTGTCACCACCTGCGCCGGCGTGTACACCCGGGCCGACTGGACCGCCCGGCTCGGCAACGCCACCGAGCTCGACAGCGCGTGCGACGCAGACCTCACCGACCTCTCCCGCTGTAGCAACTGCCTCAACGCGGGCATGGACGTCTCCTCGCGGCTCAGCGCCGTCAACGGCAACACCTCCGACGACACGACCTGCTTCAAAGTTACCATCCTGTACGCGGCCGGCGTCGTCAACCGGTACGGCCCCAAGGACCCCCGCGCCGGCTGCATGTTCGGCTTCCTACAGCCCTCCCCCTCCTCTTCCGACCACGACTCCTCCAGCTCCCACTCCGCGGCCGTCTATGCCTCCGTGTTCGCCGCGATCGCCCTCGTCCTCGCCTCCGGCTCCCTCGGGCTCTTCCTGTGGCTTGCCCGTCGTAAAAGGAAGACGATGAGCGACTCCGCGGCCTGGGAGAGGAGCTCCAGGTTGTACCTCAGGCCCAACACCGGCTCGATCTGTTTCGACATCAAGGAGCTGGACAAGGCCACCGCCAGCTTCTCGCAGCGCAACCTCATCGGGCGCGGCGGGTTCGGCGTCGTTTACAAGGGCACGCTCTCCGACGGGAGCCTGGTCGCCGTCAAGAAGGTGCTCGAGGGGTTAGACGACAGCGACGAGGAGTTCCGCAACGAGGTGGAGATCATCAGCCACTTGCGGCACCGGAATCTGGTGCCGCTGAGGGGGTGCTGCATCACGGAAGAGGACAGCGAAGAGGGCAAGCAGAGGTACCTGGTCTACGACTACATGCCCAACGGAAACCTCAACGACCACATCTTCGGCTCGAGCATGGGCGCCAATGGCGACTCCGGGAGAAGAGCGCCCCTGACATGGCCGCAGAGGAAGACCATCATACTGGACGTCGCCAAAGGGCTGGTCTACCTGCACTACGGGGTGAAGCCCGCCATCTATCACAGGGACATCAAATCCACGAACATCTTGTTGGACGGGGAGATGAGGGCGCGAGTGGCCGACTTCGGACTGGCGAGGCAGAGCAGGGAGGGGCAATCGCACCTCACCACCCGGGTCGCCGGAACCCACGGCTACCTCGCGCCGGAGTACGCCCTCTACGGGCAGCTGACCGAGAAGAGCGACGTCTACAGCTTCGGCGTGCTGGTGCTGGAGATCATGAGCGGCCGGCGCGCCCTGGACACGTCCGTGGCGTCCAACCTGGTGCTCGTTACGGACTGGGCGTGGACGCTGATCAAGGCCGGGCGAGCGGGGGAGGTGTTGGACGCGGCGCTGACGAGGGACGACGGCGACGGCGACGGCAACTCCAACCCCAAGGGGATCATGGAGAGGTTTGTGCTGGTGGGCGTGCTCTGCGCGCACGTCATGGTGGCGCTCCGGCCGACGATAATGGAGGCGCTGAAGATGCTGGAAGGGGACATCGAGCTGCCGGTGATACCAGACCGGCCGCTGCCGCTAGCCCTCGCCCATGGCTCCGTCTTCGGCGAAGGAAACACCTTCACCGCTTCACCTACTCTCAGTGGCCCTCGTCTCGACACAGGAGACATGCTCAGGTAACTCCTCCATCTCTATCGCACTCAGGATTGGAGCACATTGAAGGCCAATTCAAGGGAAGAAAAGAAAGAGAAGAATGGCTTTCACTTGCAGGAGGCAGATTCTATGTAAATCCTGTCACTGAAACTTGTCTACTGTATCATCTCGAGTTTAGCATGACAGACTTTGAACTCCTCAAATGTGTTTATTCATCAGTAATAGATAGAAATAAAAGCTATTCATCATTTAACACATGATGTTTGTCAAAGGTAAATGGCGAAGGTAACATCTATAAATGCTCAAGTATATAAAGAGTAACAACAGCTTGAAATCGACAACATAATAACAATACAGGATTTGCTAAAAGCAATCACAATATGCAGTTCAACAATAAGACTTCAGTGTTCTAAATCTTTAATCTAAAAGGGGTAGATAACTAAGAATACATTTCTTCAACCTAATTTTAGCCTTTTAGCAGTATCAAACTAAAACTTGCAAGAACAAGCAAACAATCTTCGGAATTCTTCGTGCGCGATCGTTATGAATTAGTTGTATCAAACATTATTGTTCAATCTATTTGGCATGGAGGAACATCATCATCAATCTTCATGCAGGTGAATGAAGAGAAAGCAATCCCACTTAACAGTACTTGTCAATTCTCTACATTATATTTCCTTGCCAACAAAATAATCTCCCACCTTGCAACAACCTGAAACGCATGAGCAGTTTTCTTGCACTCACTCATCCATCAAATCCAGACCTAACAAGGGCATGAGGTATGATAGCCGTCAGGATCATATGGTGAATGCAGCGACTCAAGTATACACCATTGCAAGTTGATCACAGGAATGATAGCCTTCAAAGTCATATATAGAAGGAATGCAGCACTACTAACAAGCTGAGCAAACTCACTTTGCTATCAGGAAAATAGCCTTAGGCGTGTGGTAATGGGTGACCGGCAGATTGGGCATGTGGGTATCGCTGTACCACAGTCTCTGCAAGTCTAAATCATGAAAGAAAGCAAAGATAAAACAATTAGACATTCTCCTTCTAAATGGACTCTGTCATTAATCCATTCTCATTAGAAGCCCCCTTGTGCGTCAAGGATAAATAGAAATTCTCTCTTTTAGATTCAGATAAAACAATAAGATTCTACAAATAGCCCACAGCTTCTTTGGAATACGAAATAAGTCTATTTCGAAAGTGGTTCTTGAAAGAGGGCTCTGTAAAAACCTTTTTTGTATGTATACTAGTTATAATCTGGAAGGATATTATAAAAGACATAACAGTTTATGTAGTTTAGCAAAGCACTTACCAGATGACCACAACTGAAAGCGAGATCTTTAGGATTTGTGAGGCAAATAGGGCATGCCTGGACAAAAGCAGGAGAAACATTCTCAGGTACATGCAACTTTCTAAAAATCTAATCACTGATAAAGACATACTCGCTCCATGGGGATGCTGTACTCATCCGGGTTGGTGTATTTCGCATGTCCATGGGAACTTTTTGACGATTTTGCATTGTCATGATCGACAACAGCACTTGGAGGAGGCAGAGGCTTTTCCCAACTGGCTTTTCCCTCATTGTTTCTGTGCATTTTTAGTAATCTTCAAATCATTGTTACACTCAAGAAACAACATTATCCCTTAAATGTTGACAATTCCAGATTTATATATGAATATCTAAATAGTCTTACTTCTTACGCTTTAGGCCTTGTGTGGCTCTATACTGAAGTGGGATTTCCATGAGGGCGGAAAGTGCAAATGCTGCCTCCTTCTTTGTCATTGGCATGTTTTCAGACATTATCTTTGTGAAGTTCACAAACTGCATGAGTCAATGAGATAAGAGCAAGGAACATAGCAATTTGTGGTAATAGGATAATAGTGACAATTATCAAAATATTATGACCGAAAAACTAGAATTTCCTTTTAGTAAGAGATAATAGTCAAATTAACAAGACATAAAAGTAGAATAGGAACATAGCAATTTGTGGCAATAGGATAATAGTGACAATTATCAAAATATTATGACCAAAAAACTAGAATTTCCTTTTAGTAAGAGATGATAGTCAAATTAACAAGACATAAAAGTAGAATTTCCTTAACAAACCAATAGAATTAAGAAAACTAATTTTGAAATTGAATGATCAACAAACTCTCTTTATCAATTCAAGATTAACAGAATTGTTATTTTGAAAAAGCACATGAAATTAAAGGTAAAGGCTAATTGTCTGACCAAGCAGAATATATGTATATACTATAGCACAAGGGACCAGACTGTAATAGCCTGTCCTGATTAAGGGGATTGTTCTGGCATTATTAAGGAACTGAGTGAAATTTCATCATTCTCATACGCTGACTTCTACTGTATGTAGATTAATAATAGCATAACTCTGGAATAATAACATGACCTTTGTGTCTATCTAATCTCCTGTTAGCCACCTACATAAGAATGATTGTAGGCTTTTTTGGTTCATGGTGAGGAAATCAAGCCTTTCCAAGTGAAAAATTGCAAGGCCCCTATTGTCCCACAATAGGATTGAGATGGAGTAGAATTTGTGTAGAAGATTTGGTAAGCCCACCACTAAAATTTGGGCTTAAGCATCATGGACAACATGGTACAACAACCTTGGCAGTCATACGGCGATTTGGTTGTGACGTGGTCGCATTTTATAAGATTCTGTGACTTATACTTACCAAACAGTTTACTTTCAATTACATTTTCGCTTTACAATAATGCTAGACATTAAAGACAATATTCGACAAGCATTTACCTGAAAGTTATCAAATGACCGTTGTGGAACGTAGTCATCAAATTGGTGCATAGCATCCCATGGTC
The DNA here is from genome assembly GCF_036884655.1 of Musa acuminata AAA Group. NCBI lineage: Eukaryota > Viridiplantae > Streptophyta > Magnoliopsida > Zingiberales > Musaceae > Musa > Musa acuminata. Next base: position 45,851,091 of record NC_088342.1, read on the forward strand.
CATCACCCACACCAATCATAATTATCGAAAGGGGATAATGGCTGGATATTAAATGCTTCAGAATGTTGCAGTAAAGAAGAATTTCGACAAAAAATCAATGTCAGCTTTTACCTAGCTTCAACTATAGCATCTATAGTAGCCTGTTCTTGTTGACTAAAACCATTTGGTAAGGTTGAACCCTTAGTAACCTATTAGAGGATGGCAAAAAATATTAAGGACAATAATACAAGGAAACAGCAAGGGGAAGAAGTCCTCTGTATGGTAATATCCAAACCTGTCCATCAGCTACGATTACAAGAACATGATATTGCCAATTACTTTGCTCTACTATATCAATTGCTGCAAGAATCAGTGGTGCAAATGATGTTGGACCTGAAAATTTTGTTATCGTAGAATGAACTCATATTAACAAAAAGGAATTTTGACATTTCTAGTCCATTAAATTTTGGGCCGAACTAGTATCATACAACATGGTAACATATTCACAAAATTTATGAATGCTGAAAAGAAACAAAAGAGAATAATTTAATCCAGTAACTGAAGAGACTTTTTAAGTATGAAAATCCATTGTAGATTAATTTTAAGGATAAAGAATGAATTAATTAGTAACCAAGATATTTACTATCGGCCAAAGAATAACAGAAATATATAATTAGCTCATGATCCCATCAAAATTCTGAAAGAAAGAGTTCAATCTAGTATCTCTCAAACTCATGATCTATATATCTCAACTAGCTTCTCACTAGGATAGCTGATTATACTTGAGGATCAATCAATTGCTTCAAAAAATGCTATGCAATATTACTTAATAATTTTAAACAATATGTCTATCACTAAAAACTAAAAAGATTAAAGTTTTAGACAATAGAAATGATATAGAATGCAAATAAACAATATTAATACATAATCATATCAGATTGACTTTTTGGATCAGAGCTTTTTCTTCTTTAGAAAGAACTTTGTTTATCTATTGGATTGCTTATGGTTTGTATTTCAGTTGAACAATTGGATTTTAGGATTGAGATCAATTGGACAAGATGGAATTCAGATCAACACTGATCTGATCCAAGCAATCGGATTATACTAAGAATACAAATTACAAAAGATCATTAAACTAGACAGCAGATCCAGATAATGATGAAATTCACATATCACACTCCAAAGATTTGAACATGTAACACCACAATCTGCAAATAAGAAAACCATAAACAACTAACCCCATACTGACAGCTAAAATTTATAATCCTCTAAGACAATTATAAAAACGAAAAAAAGTCAATAAGTATGTACAATTATTCATTGTCGTTTAATATGTAAAAATAATAATTCATTCAAACTGAACTCAACAATGCATGCAAGAAACAAAATATTCCAACAAATGCAAAGAAAAGAAACAAGGATAAATAGAGTATAACCTGAGAGAGTCAAACGTGGAACAATCTCTCTATATCGTGAAAGAGCCTCCTCGAACCCATGACTAGGACGGTGGTCAGGGTAAAAGCTGAAGACAAATTCATCACGTGTAGATGCTACATAAAAAAAGAAGGAAAATGTGTGAATAGGAGGGAGATTTAACTAATCAGTGACCAAAGCTGTAGCAAAGGACACTAACCATCACCAAATCCAAAACACGGTATCAAGTTATCCTCATCAAAAGGAGACAAAGTACGCCCAATTATAGAAATTGCTTGCTCATAGGGGTTAGTTGTGTCACCAATAGCATGCAGAGATCTTCTGTTAAATGAATGCCTTCCTACAATTGTTAAATAGCAATGATCCCCCCTCTGAACTATGTGGAGAAAAATATATCCAATCTTAAAAATTGAGTTGATGTAGAAGTATCATAGTGTTTCTGGATGTACAGAAACCCTTTAAAGCACACCTGTCCAGTCATTGCTTTTAGTGAAATCAATACCAAGGATTAAATTTGATGATTCAAGGCCAGCATCTCTTAGTGCAGAAATAACCTAGGGAATAAGAACATGTTTAGCATTAAGGTAGGAAATATATAAATTAATGAAGTAATTGATGGCTAAATTAACAAAATTGCAAAGCTCTGCAACTAACTGTTAATCTAAATATATTTGCATTTTTTTTCAGATTTCACCCAACAATTATTCTCAGTAATCGATTGGTCATCCAACAAATTCAATTCTTGTAAAAATTTCGAGAAGCAGCCCAACAATCACACAGATGTTAGAACTAATAATCCTTCCACAAGCTTTTACATTATAACATGCATCGTAGATAACCATTATTCAGATATGTTGCTGCATGTTATCTATCACTAAATTCAAATTTGCATGCCGTGGGCATGGCTACATTTTGTAAAGAATAAAATCTCCATGTACCTTTTGTAATAATAAACTTCTTAGCTATTCTAATGTTGTAAAAACTGCCGATCAAAGGGATATAGCAAAAATAATCATCAAGAAGTGTGCAGCATATGGGAATAGGACATGGATCATCAACTATGTATGTAATGAACTTACATAAGCTATTAAAATCAGAAGCCAAGATGCATACCTAAAAGATGTATGGCAATAACCCAAACATCAGTTGGATGATAAGAAATCCTATTGTTTGTAATCATATGCTTAGGCAGCAATCAGGCATAAATTACGTTGGCTTGACAGATTGGATCACATATAATGGCCATTAAGATTGGATCAGAATCAGTTTTGAATCATGTAAGCATGAAATTCAGCTGCAGAAAGGCATTTGTTTCTTGTTGGCAAGCAAACTTTTTCTTCTTTCTAAATTTTCTTCCTTGTTTACCTCTTGTTCCTCTCTACCTCAGTATACACATTTCTGCCTGGTCACTGACCATCTTACTGTCAAATTGGGTTCAAGCAACAGCTATCCTCCAGATGGCTGACATTTAGATATTTATAGGGAAGAACATTCTTGATTTGCTGTGTGCTTGTGAAAAGTCAGGATCTGTTTGTTAAAAGGTAATTGTAGATCGTAAACATCAAAGAATGAAAATACAAGGAGTTTTACTATTTGGCTACACCTAAATGTCAAATCACCAAGATTCTAATTAAAAAAAAAACAAAGAGCTATATCTAAAGGATCCTCCATGCTCATTATAGGAACCTAAATACTTTCTGGATTAAAAACTTCAATGAAACTCATAATCAGTTGAAAATTTTGAGATTTCTAGGTTTAGATTAATATGGCAGCCTAAAGATCCAAGACTTGCTTAAATCTTATAATTAAGCTGGATATCTCAAAGATATTTGTGACAGGAAATTCTCAAGAAATATGAATAGCAACACTTAATAGCTCATTAAAAGTTTCCAATCTTCTTGTGACAGAGTGATCTTCAAAAGATTAAGAGATGCTAGTGAGAATCAATCGATAGACTACACCAAAATAAACATGCTTTGAGCTAAATGGACAGCATATATGTAAAATTTTTCATCAAAATTCTCAACAAAAGTACTAGCGAACAAATTTACCTTGCGAACCTGGCTCATAGACAAGCAATAAAGTGTGAGAATTGAAGCAACAACAAGACCTAGGAATTATTTGTATCTAAATATATTCGAAGTTCTTGGATGACTGAAGCAACAAAAGAACACTTAGAATAATTGAGACCAAACAATATTTAACTTGAAGTTCTTAAACAATCAGCCAAGTGGGTGACTAAACTCAAAGAAATTTGCCAAATGCAATGCCAAGTATTAAAATAATTTAAGGAGTGATGACTGGTTATATATAGAAGAAACAAAACAAGCATATGGCTACTTATGGGCAAATAAGGTGCAGTGCTTTCTAATATAAGAACCAAAACCTTTTTATCAGAAAGCAACATAATTTACTAAACAGATGCCAGACTTAGCTAATGACAGGTAAAACTGATGTGCAGAAATCAATCAATCTTCTAATATACTCTTTTATGTACCTACTAGAGGAAAAAAGTAATTCACCTCTTCAAGCGAGCTGAAATTGTCAGCTATAAATGCTGGTTGCTGCTTATTTTGGTTTTTATTATTAAATGAACTCCCAGCAGTAAAATGAGCTTGCTGAGGATTTCTGTAAGAAGATGGGTGAGCATAATTGCGAGTAGATGGCAAAGGATATTTGCAAGGAGAGGACCCTTCAGCAGAATTTGTGTTGCCCATATAGCTAGAATCTAACAGTACATCCTTTCAATTAATCTGCACTCGATGTCAAAAGAAAAAGAAATAATGTCAGCAGCGGTAACCACATGGAGGAAACAAGAAGAAAATAAAGGAATTTCTTTCTACAAAAAGAAAGATGATCATTCAATCTTTCCCTGGAGTCCCTGTATCACTATAGTCTGTAATCTGTATCATAATTTGTTCTACAAACATTCTACACAAGCAACAAAACCAGAAACTTTTTTTCCTCAAATTTCTTTTCGAAATCTATGAAACAACTTCCATTTTGACAAATTGGAGGTCTAGAAACTAAAGATATAGAAATCGAAGTAATATAACAATGACCCTCATTTTATGAAATAAAAGAACAACAACAATGATAATTTTAAATGAAAAAGAAGGAACACAGGCACCAAAATCATGGTGCATATTTTGCACGTGTGACCATGTTGTCTACTTAGGGAAGTCACAAGAGTTTCTGCCTAGATACAGTTAATGCATGTGTGGCTGTTAAGTGGAGAGATTCGAAGTATGTAGCCATAATGTGATAAGGTGGCATAAAACCTAAAAGAGATGATCAGAGAACTGACTCTACATATGCAGCTTTATATTTTGAACCCAAGGATATTGATTTACGGTCAAGCATGTGATTTTGTCCACCACAAAAGAAGCTTGTGAAATATTCAGTAAAACTTCACAATAAACAAGACCAACATCTCAAGCTTCATGCAAAATGCTCCAAGTCAGCCGTACATGGTCTCATTCTCTAGTTCTGTGTAAACATCATATTCAACCTAAAGTTGCAAAACAGGAAGATCTATGTTTAAGTATTTAACGTTTGTGTACATGAATGATAACTGGACAAATGAAAGAAAATGAACAACTTATTATGTACCTCCATTATTCCTGATTGCAAAACAATTAGATTCTGAATCCAGGTCTAAGCAACTTGTTTGACTCCTTAATTAGTCCTACAAATATAAGCCTGAACAAACCTTTTAGTGTACCAAGCATGTATTTTATCCATAAAGATACATACTTATATAATACTATTGAATAAAGAAATTCTTAGCCTATCAAGAATTTTACATGACTTACAATCTTAAGCACACCAACTCAACTATTCCATGGGGTGGATGTTTTTTAGCTAATGTTTAAAGGGTTACCAATCTGTCTTTGGTGACTGTTGTTCTACATAGTCATACAACTTTACCACTTGCTCCTTTAAATCCATCCAATTGGAGTTGAAGAACCACGATAGGCCATGAAAACCAAAGTAGAATCAGACCTTTTTTCCAAGGAAGAAAACATTCTAAAGTCCAGATACTATACAAATTGGTACTTGATCCTACAGTTTCCAACCAATTAAACCTGATTCTCAAGGGGCGGCAACCACAACACAAGAGAACAGGATGTATAAAAGCAACTGAACTCGTTTTTTGTATCAGCACATGAGCCAGAATTTAAGCATTCAAAACACATCTTCCTATTCAAGATTATTAAGCTTACAAGAGAAAAAAACACAACCTTTTCAAATTCAATAAATGTAAATTCTAACATATTAGGGTTGCTTCATTCGAAGGAGAAGGCAGTAGTTGTAACAGCTCAAAAGAAACCATTCCAATTTTCTTCGAGAAAAGACTACATTAAAAGAAAACGAGCCGATTCGAAGAAGCCCGCATGCTATAACCAGTAATCTTGAACACATCCAAATCGGCTCTTTGCCACCTTACCAAAGTGGCTGCCGCTAATATCTCAGTACCATCGCAAGAAAAGAGAACCACGAAGGCGGCGGCAGAGGAGGAACAGATTACCCTTAAAGAAATCCTACAGCCGTCGACTTACGTCTTCGCTTCCGAGTCGTCGGTGGAAGAGTCCGTCCCCGCTTACTGTTCCCTAGCGGCTGACGAGTTCTGCTCACGGCTCCATGACACAGTGCTTCTGGAACCTCGAGAAAATTCACCGCATCGCCGCCGGTAGAGGGCTCGAGGTGGGACCACGGCGGGTGAGCGTAGTGCAGCCCGAGTCGCCCGCCGGGTAAGACCGATCTCCCGACGTCGTGGCTCGGCCGCCTCTCCCAGCCCAGCTGTCGCCACCTAGTAGAGCGGGACCCACAGGCCCCGTCCAAAGAGAGAAGAGAATTTGGGAAGCCGACCCCACCGGCGTCGGGTCCGTATAAACGTACCTCAAATATTCCCCACGGGTTGACCGACCTGACGTGGGTCCCTCAGAGCCTGCCTGAGAGAAGCCACTTGGTGACACTATTGGTCAAAGTTAACGGGTTGGATATCAACTATTGTTCTAATTGACTCGGTCAATTTTTGGTGGTAATCGGAGTCAAGTCATCGTGATACTTATAGTATTATTTAAGATGACTTGAGAACAAAAAAGGGCATATTTGAAGCAACAATTTGCCAACCCTTTAATTGTGTGTATTGTTTCAACTACATTTACAAGAAAAACTGATCAATAATATTCTGAAGTTTAATCTCACATTCAGAGTTTGATGAATATAATCTTATTAACTTTAACTTAAGTATTTCGTTATATAATATATATATATATATATATATATATATATATATAAGAAATATAATAAACCAAAGAACTTTTATTAATTGGAAGAATAAAAAGAATTGTAATAGGAAAGAAACCTAATATCTTATGTTGTTGCTATCTTTCCCTAGTTTGTGAATCCAAGTGGTTTGTGAGGGATGTAGCAGTCCGAGGCCGGTTGGAGTTCTTCCTTGGGGCCTCTGTAAGCTTGTTTTGGTTGCTTTCGGCGGGGTATTGAGGAACTTCCCTAGTTTGTGAATCCAAATGGCTTCTGTTGGATGTAGCAGTCTGAGCCCAGTTGGACTTCTTCCTTCGCGTCCTGTGAGCTTGTTTTGGTTGCTCATGTTTGGTGGGATAATGAGGAAGGAAACCTAAAAGATTTAGCGGAGTCAGTAGACGAAGATAGATTAAGTTAGATGGCACAGCTCATGCCCACAACTGATCATAGCTAGTTTAATCCGCCGCCGGCCGGTAACCATGACGGTCGTCCAACTTCAAGATCATGGCTGATGTACATAAGCCAAAGTTAAGCTAAACAAAGTACTAATCAACAATGGGTTACCAATTGATCTGTTCCATTTAGTAGGATCTTGATGACAAACATGAAACCTAACTTTGCATTGCAAGTTACGATTAGTAGTACAGCACGCTGCATTGTACTGCAAGCTTTGCTTTCGACCTAATGCTCGAAAGACCTACTTAGTTGGCTGTGTCAGATTAGGTTGGATGTGATGATTTTGTTACTACATTCATGTAACATATCGATCGCCAACTTTGCAGGCTATCATATACAATCTGTCCTACTCGATCTCCAGTGCAGAGGGATGCCTTTGTGACGCACACAATATCAGGAAGCAAATGTCTTGTTGATAGTGTTAGTGTTCTTTATTAGGTCATTTCTCCAAGCATTTTGATACTTTAAGCGAGTGATGATAAGAAGGTATATAGAACACAGCACGCGCAAATGTTTACCAGGAACAACTTCAAGGTCAATCAAGACTCATCATGTGAGATAAGATCGATGGTGCAATTATGATTGCTAACGTGGAACTCAGAGCAGAGTTGATGAGCTTGCTGAAAGCTACGCAGTCTGCTTGATTCATTGGATGGATGATGGAGGGACTTCAACTACCTCCATTAAGTCTCTGTAATCTTTCTTCTTCTTCTTCTTCTTCTTCTTCTTGTTGATGAAAGACTCTGAAATAACCTGAGAGTTGATGTACCATCATTGCCGCATGTTGAGTGATATAATTGGCTTTTGCACAAAAAGAAGGGATTGCATGTTGTGTATATTTACCACTTAACACTAAGACCAACTTTTCTTCTTATGGATCAGTCTCAATAGTATGTGTACAGTGTGCAGGCATATCTCGAGTCCATATTAGCTCACTGCCGATGTCATTGTTGGCTTTGACTAAGGAGCTGGCAGTGCTTATGTCCTCCAGTGATGTGGCTCGCATGTTGCAAATATCATAAGCTGGCAGAAATTGACAGTAGCTGAAATGTTGGTGTCCTATTTCAGATAAGACAAACTCGTATAGCTTAATGTATGTGGTAGAAAACCACATTAAACTAATCTGTGATGTACGCTCACCTATGCATGGTAATGTAGTCTTTGTCTTCTTCAATTTCACATCCATCCTAAAGAATGGTGCTTTCCATGCATAATATACCACCAGATTCGGCAAGAAACCAGCAGCTAGGATAGAAACTAGTGGTAATATTGATAACAGGAAGAGCTATACAAAGCATGTGGTCATGTCATTGAAAGTAGAACCTCAAGAACATGGGTATGTCGACATCCTATATAATATTAAAGCTTAGGAATGTGGATTAAATTTATGGATTTGACTAGCAAAACAACATTACTATTGAATAGAAGTTCAAAGGGTTGAAAAGTCATGGTATTCCTAATAATTGGGAGTATATTTGTTTTCTGTCTATGCTCAGCAGGTGTTTCATTGGCACATGAATATATTGTTTTTCAGAATAAAGAAGCTTGCACTGGGACCAGTATCTAGGAAAAGAAATGAAAACTGCAGTAATATATTTGGTGGATGTAATTTATCTGGTTATTATCTAATTGTGTTGATATCAACATAACATGTCGACAGACCTTGAATTAAAATATCCATGAGAAAAAGCTTGAATTAAATAGGAGTCATCCATGAATATAAAAATCCTAGAATGAACAACCTAATCCTTCTTCACAAACTTACTTTATTATTATGTGAAAGCATGTTTTGTTCTTTAGAACTCTCACAACTTCATCACGTTATGCTTCCAACACAAATCTTCTCTGCTCAATAAACTAGATAATAGTGCTCAATAAAATGCAAAAGCAACTGCTAGAGTTTTCTGCTCCTGTATGCTTCATCTTCTTCCTTTATTGAACTGAAGAGATATTAGCATTACATGTCTAAAAATCAAGGCAACCAGCATCAGTTACACCATGCTACCAAGTGCAGCATGACAGATCGGAAGCTACCTGTACTTGCAGTTGTTTTCTTTCTTTTCTGGATGTGCCAATGAGAACAATCTCAGCTGTCTGATACTTAGCAGTAGTTTTGTTATAGCAGTGATTCATTTGCATTCATGCCTTGTTCTTGACGTTGCATGTGATCATGCACCACTGCATACAACATTATCATTACGTGAAAAAGCTCACAAGACAACAGTGCCGGGGACATCTCAGAGATTAACATCTCATGGATAGTGAATGGCAGATCGCGTCTCTTTCGAGTGGGAATGAGGAGTTTTGATACCGCCCATTTCTAGGCTTTTGATATGAGTAGATTAACTCCTAACTGGTTGTGGACATCTCAGTAATACGAGGATATCAGCTTAGAAACACATGACCGATATTTCGAGTTCTAGAATTTGAAGTGACTCGTGATTTATGGATTCAATGCAGCTATCGCCGAGTGACAATTTTCTATCTCATCTCATGCATTTAATTCCATGAGACTCATAAAATTCGACCTCAAGCTCATCTGCAGAGAGCCACTTGGCACTCTACACTATTTGGAATGGAGATTCGATTGTGTGAATCTAAAACGTGGAATCCTGGAAAGAATCGTACCTGCTCCACCTCTCAACGGAGGAGGAAGAGGACGGACATGCATATCATCTCTCCAGGCGTCGCTCGGAGACCAACTCCTCCTTTTTCTGGTTCCATTTGTCACCTACCACCGTCTGCTCTCAGCCACAGAAGCGAGGAAACAAGGCAGGCAAGGAGAACGAGGCCTTCGCTCCAGTTGCATGGACTTACGCTTGCAGCCTCAGTCGCACCTCAGTGTTTGTGCCCGTGCCCACACGCCATTTCATGCATGCATGGCTCCTGCTCGACGTAATTACCAATGATGAAAGGCTGATGTTTTCTCTATCGGTTTTCTTATTTTATCTACTTGTCAGTGGGACAAGTCATTGCAGACATGTATATATATATATATAGAGAGAGAGAGAGAGAGAGAGTTATCACATACTATGTTTGTTATATGATTATATTTCATAGCATGTTGTTAGCATGCATAACAGAGATTGGTGGATAAATATATCCCTCAAAAGACAAAAAAACACTATTTGTAGTTATTACAAAAGAAAAATGCATCTTCTTGCATTAAACTATGGTGAAGAAGGATAAAAGGGAAGAGGAAAGAAGACTCTATCTTTGGATAGATTGTGTACATTAATTGCAACGCTAAACAAAGGATAGTGATGCCAATTAATTCCAATAAAGAAAAGAAAAAGCAGCATGAAAGGAAACACTCACAAACAGTAGGCAAGTAGGCAATCTTTTACTTCAATGCATGGATGGGGTCGAACAAGAACTGTTTGAGAGTCATCAGTGACTCCCGACAGTAGCTTTCTTAGTGTGGATGACCTCACCTTGGAATTGGCAAGCATCCAATAGCTCTTCCAGCATGCATTTTTTATCACCCCCTGAGGTTGGCGCAGTTCATGCCCATCCAAACTTGCATGCCAAATGGCAGGGGGGGTTTCTATACAGAACTCAGAACTGGTTGTAGGTGTTATTTGATCCACCAAGTGTATATAAACAGACGGGGAGGTGGTCACTGCCAGGCATACTTCCTCTTCCTGGGGGTCAGTGAAAGGCTAGCAGACATGGAGGTGAGTGGTGAAGGGAGGGAGATCAGAAGAGATGGTGGCCATGGGAGAGGGAGCAGAAGAGTTGCAGCTACTGAAGATGAAATCGATGGGATGCATGCAGCTAAAGCATTGTCAGCAGAAAACACTGACGTGAACGAAGAGAAGTCATGCAGCCAACCCCAAGAGCAGGTTCCTCTTCTTCTTCGTCTTCCTTGCTTTCTCTCTCTCTCTCTCTCTCTCTCTCTCTCTCTCTCTCTCTCTCTATCATTGTTAATGGCTAACAGAAGATTAGTACATCAATACAGAAGCATGGATGGAAGAAGTTCCTGGCTCACGTTGGACCTGGATTTCTTGTGTCCTTGGCTTACCTTGACCCTGGGAACTGTAAGAGACTCTCTCTCTCTCTCTCTCTCTCTATCTCACACACTGAAACTAAGTAGTCAAAGATATCAAACTAATGTGGTCAAATTCTGTGGCAGTGGAGACGGACTTACAAGCTGGAGCTAATCACAAATACGAGGTAAGCTATAGCTGAACATGGAAATGTTTGCATCTGAGAGGAGGCTCACCAGTTGGGAGTCTCTTTCAGTGGCCATGTTTGCATGTGAGAGAGCTATCTAAGGGGATTATATGTTTGATATTTTCTCATCTAAATAAATACTGTAACAAAATGAGATTGTTATGTAACAATTGTGGAATGAATATATAGCTCTTCTCTCTTCATTCATGTCTTTGCTACTACTAGTTTCCTTTTCATGTTTTCTTTCCCTCAATTGGACTGAAACATATTGTGGAAATCCTCCAAAAACAGCTCTTGTGGGTTATACTAATCGGTCTGGTTTTCGCGCTGATAATACAATCACTTGCAGCTAATCTCGGGGTGACTACAGGTATCAGAAACACAGCATTTCTTCCTTTCTCCTTTGTTTTGCTACCACAGAAGATGCTAATGTGTGTTGGTGATGTTGTCAATCACAGGGAAGCACCTTGCGGAGCTGTGTAAAGCTGAGTATCCAAGGTTTGTCAAGTACTGTCTTTGGGTGGTAGCAGAGTTGGCTGTGATTGCTGCTGACATCCCTGAAGGTTCTTCCTGAGCTCAAGTTGTTCTTGTAAGCTTTTTTCTTCTGTTACTGATTTGAGCTTATGGGAGTGTGTGTATGACTTCTTGTGCAGTGATAGGAACAGCCTTTGCTCTCAACATCTTGTTTCATATCCCATTGTGGGCAGGAGTTCTGATCACAGGGTTGAGCACTCTGTTGCTTCTTGGACTTCAGAGATATGGAGTAATTTGAATCCTTACTCAGACCTCTCACTGCTTCTGATGAATTGATTCCTCCTAAAAAAACACATTAAGAACTGAAATCTATACTTGATCCCCAACTAAAAGACACAAATTAAAGATATCATAGCAGTTGTGTGAATTCTATTTCCTTACCAGCAGAAGAATGAGATCTACTTGCAATTCAAATGATTCAGAATACTGATTCAACTATTTGTCATTTATTTTCATATCAAATATGCAAAATAGGAAATGAATCCTTGTTACAATCTTCTGTATGTCAAATCTGAGATGCAAGTCCTAATAATACTGAAACAATTATCTTTTATAAAGCAAAAAGATAACAAAGATGGCAGTTCTGTTCTTGAGAAATTTTAGAATCTTAAACCTGGGATTAAGAGACATTATGCTCACCTTATACTACCTGCAGGTAAGGAAACTTGAACTTTTGATATCTATCCTGGTCTTTATCATGGCTGCCTGCTATTTTGGAGAGTTGAGCTATGTGAAGCCTCCTGCATCTGAGGTGATGAAAGGACTCTTTGTGCCTAAGCTTAATGGCAAAAGTGCCACCAGTGATGCCATTGCTCTCTTGGGTGCCCTTGTCATGCCGTGAGTGCAACAGTATTCTCACCACCAGATTACTTCTCCATGATTGTTTGCTATTGCTTTAGTGTTTCACTAAACAGATTCTCCACATGCAGGCACAATCTATTTCTGCATTCAGCTCTGGTGCTGTCAAGAAAGACTCCTCCCTCTGTCAAAGGAATCAATGTATGTCTGACAAGAATTGCAAGAAAATTAGAGTTCTATTGTAGGTTTTAGTGATGTTTTGTGTTGTTTGTGTAGGATGCCTGTAGGTACTTCCTTGTGGAGAGTGGCTTCGCATTATTTGTGGCATTGCTCATCAACATAGCTGTTGTGTCTGTCTCTGGAACTGTGTGTGCTGCTGATAACCTCTCTTCTGATGATTCTGATAGATGCAGTGATCTTACCCTCAACTCAGCCTCTTTTTTGCTCAAGGTTTGTCCTTTCAAATTAAAAACAGTTCTTGTTCTGTGCCACCAAAGTGAAATAGAAAAACACTGACAAAAATCAACACATGTTGAGATGCTTTTTCATGACCATTCATCAAAATCTATGTTCACCTCAGAATGTTTTGGGGAAGTCAAGCTCAATAGTGTATGGGATTGCATTGCTGGCCTCTGGACAAAGCTCCACAATAACAGGAACATATGCTGGCCAGTACATCATGCAGGTAAACATCATGGCACTAATTTGAATACAAATATGATTTTTTTTTATAGTTTTTTGATCCATAATCCAATATGCAGGGCTTCTTAGACATCAAGATGAGAATGTGGCTTCAAAACCTCATGACAAGATGCGTTGCTATAGGTCCCAGCCTCATTGTCTCCATCATTGGAGGCTCTGCTGGAGCAGGAAAACTCATAATCATAGCATCGGTACCCTCAACTTTACTTCATTTTTGTCATGTTTTCACTGAAGACAAAGTATTTTCTTTACCATGAACTCTGACATTCCATCAAATCTACCAAATTGTGCAGATGATACTATCCTTCGAGCTGCCATTTGCTCTCATCCCTCTTCTCAAATTCAGCAGCAGTCAAACAAAGATGGGACCTCACAAGAACTCAATCTATGTGAGTACCTCTCTTTGCTGATCCAATATATACATCAAGCTGCTGCAACTTATAATCCAAACGCAGGTCATCGTGGTTTCCTGGGTTCTTGGTTTCGGTATCATAGGGATCAACATCTACTTCCTAAGTACAAGCTTCGTGGACTGGATCATCCATAGCAGTCTACCAAAGGCAGTCACAATTCTCGTCGGCATCGTCGTCTTCCCCTTCATGGCTGTCTACATCCTTGCCATCATCTACTTGACCTTCAGAAAGGATACTGCAGTGACATTTATCGATAAGTCTGATTCATCACAGATAGAGATGGAGAATGGTATGCGCCGTTCCGACGGTAATAGGGGAACTGAAGTTGTGCCATACAGAGTGGATCTTGCTGACATCCCTCTCCCAGACTAAATCTTTGAAGTTGATTGCCCAAGAAAGCTTTATGTAGTGTTATACTTGCAGTTGCATCAGCTAAAATAAGTAGAATTATGGCTCTTAGAGTTATAACTCTTTTGTTTGGTTAACTTGTCATTTTGTACCATATGTGGCTCAAAAGGAGAGATTGTTGAATATGGTTATGTGTTTCTTTTAGTCTTGATGGAATTATATTTTGTCAAACTCAAGAACATGCAACAATTACAACATAGTTTGTAATATTCGGGGGATGGTTCCATATTAGTCATATGATGTTAAGCTATTGATATCAAGGTATCGACTACATAACGTCGAGTTGTCAATCACATAATATTAGAATATCGATTACGTTACCAATACATAATAATTATATTATACTAAAATATTAAATATGAAACTTGAGGTCTTACATCGATAGTATTCTTCATTCTTTCCAACATAATATCCTTCATTCTTTAGAGATTTTTGGTGCCCCTATTATGTATCATTATCTTATTTATACTGATGAGCATAATTATAATATTAATTTAGAGATTTATTGTGTTAATAGTATAATTTTACATAATTAAAATATTACATATTATTTAAAATTTAGATATTCAACAAGGCTTTGTTTCTTTCCATCCTCAGACCACGTGCAAGACACGTGAATATAATTTAGATTTCCAACACGGGTCTGCTTTATTCTTTCCGCCGAGCACGTGCAAGACACGTGTCCAAGACCTAGTATATTAGACGGCGAACACAGGTCTTGAGGGTGCGGAAGGGGTAGAACAGACGAGCCATGGCGTCCTCCTCGCTGGCAGCAGCAGAGGTGGCGATGAGATCCGGCGATGGAGTGGAGGGGGTGGAGGAGATGACCCTGACGGTGCGGTGGAGCGGGAAGGAGTACACCGTGAGGGTGTGCGGAGACGACAGCGTGGCGGAACTGAAGCGCCGCATCTGCGAGGTCACCAACGTCCTCCCCAAGCGCCAGAAGCTACTGTATCCCAAAATCTCCGCCAAGCTCAGTGACGATTCCGTCCTCCTCTCCCAGCTTAATCTCAAACCCTCCGTCAAGATGACCATGATCGGGTCCGTCCCCCTGACATAACCCTATCGCTTGCATGAGTCGTTGGTGGCACGTGTCCATTTTTGCCTCTCTGTTTGTCTGAGTATCATTAGTTCTCTGCAAAAGATACAATTTAGGTATTTGTGGTGTTTTGATTGCATCAAGTCGAATTTCGTTATAGTTCACAGATTATCTCATAGAAGTAGGTGCCACAGCATGATATTAAGTAGGCAACGTTATGAGAGGGTCTAAAGATGTTATCTTGTGATGTCTTGCCAAGGCCATCCTGTATGCATTTGTTACTTATAATTGACAAGGAAGAATTATTAAAAGAAGTAAGATAAAGGTTATTAACAAGTTTGAATAACATCTAATTTCACCAAATCTGTTGTTTTATTAATCTCAACAACCCATTGCACTCATTCTATCTATGAGCACATAGGAGAACGTTTGTTCTTGATGTAAAAGCAGGTTTTGGAAGGCAATATATGAGGGGATTATTTAAGCCATATAACTTTTGAGCTGACTACTTATTGGTCACTCATCCTCTAGCCCATGAACTTGGTATTTTATCCGTTGGCAAATTCAAACGTATTTTGGTCAAAAAATTTTCTTAGTAGATGTATTACACAACAATTGCTGAAAGAAGAGGCGATGCTATGTAAGATGATTGTTCATATCTAAATAAGACCTTTGAGTTTGCCAACCAAAAAGACTGAATTGTGCTCTGGCATTCTTGGTTGGCCTAATGACTGTATTGAGTGCATCAACACTCGGTGCCGTTGATATGATTCTTATACTGTACAATTATAGAAGATATTGGTATGGTTACAATCTGATATATCAACCCTGAGGTGGTAGGATTAGTTGGAACATTATTCTGGATTGTGATACATATTGAGCCACTTTTGCTAGTCATATTATATAGGATATTTGATCTTACAATAACTGTGCATCTAATTGAGTCAATAGTACTGCTATTACAATATCTAGAAGCTATAATTCATTGACGTTTTTCCAAGACTATTTAGTGCTTCTGTTTCTTAACTCTTCTTGTAAGATTATAATGTAGGAACATGATGGTATCTTATATATCTTTATATGGTTTATGTTAAAAAAAATCAACAATAACATGAGATTAGATCCCCATTTTTGACGTTCTAAACAACATAATAGACTAATCCAAGATATAGATGTATTCTGAATCAGGAACAGGGGATCGGAGTTATGATTCTAATGGGTTAGACGGATTCTGGTAACTATGTTAGATTTCCTTGATTTTGATGAACATGTATTCTGAAATCCCAAAAATATTTTTTGGCCTTGGTGAAATAATCCTTCAAATTTTTATTGTTTCTCTCCTATAATCAAGTTTGAACTTTGGAAAATGTAATATTTAGAATTACACTGCTCATTGATGGATGGTAAACACTAGTTGACGCTATCATGTTAACCATATACTTGATTATCTATCAACTATGGATATTCTTTTTTTTTTTAAAGAGAGAAACTTTGGGTTTACATTTCATGATATATCTTGTTATTGATCAAAGTATATTGAGAATCTTGCAGTTGTTCTAACACCTGTTGACACTATACAGTACTGTTGAAGATGACATTATTGTGGACCAAGCGGACTCCCCAGAGATTGTGGATGATTTTGAACTTGGTCATGATGAAGTCATTGACATCAAAGATAAATTTGTAAACAAACAGAAATTATTGCGAAGAATCTCTCAGCATAAGGTCAGTTGTTGGTGTACCTTGCAAGAAGTTCTGGCATTCCCATCTACTATCCCATCTACTATAATGGTCATTAGTTTCTATCGTCTTATATTTTTCCATCTAGCTATCTATTTGAATTTAAATTCTTTGGCTAAATTACAAGGTTTCCAATAGCATATATATTATTTAAAGTAACAAAGTAATAAGTTCACATAGAGAAAGTGCATTGGTAAATCAATGCAATAAAGCATTTCTGAACAAACACATAAACAGTAAGCTATGACTTCGTTATATGTTTACTAATTGACTGTATATGGAAAAGGAAGTTGGAACTCCTGGGTACATTAAGGTGCCAATGTTGGATCATAACAGGGAAGTCTGAAGAAATGTGGAAAACAATTTTTTTTGGCTGAAAAACAAACTGAAAGTTCAAGATAGATTTAAAAGGCTATTTCACAATGCTTTCTGGGTTCAACTTGTAGCGAACTGAAAGATATCAAAATTGACCATTTTTGATATTTTAGCCTAAAAACAACCTGACTGGAACTGAAATTGAAAACTATGAGTCTTACATTTTGTGTGATGGCATCTGAGAATTATTCTGCCATTCATCTACTACCTAGCACTTTTAATTTTGTAAGTTTACTAGACACCTTGTAGTGCATCACCATTTTTTTCTTGTTTGGATTATTCTTTTTGTGAATTAATTGGCATCTTGGAAGACCTTTTTCTGAGATAGTGTGTTTTTATTTGCAATACCCTTGCATGAAGAACCCATTACTGTAAGGTGTTGCTTTTTGATGCTAGGGTCATTCTGTTATCTGCATGTAGTAATTTTTTCAGATCTCTTGTTGTTCACTTCCATTAGATCAAACTTTTGAACCCATGTCGTGAAGGAAAGAAGCTGCTCGTCTTAGATATTGATTATACCCTATTTGATCACAAGTCCCCTGCTGAAAATCCTCGTGAGCTGATGCGGCCATGTAAGTTCTTCATGACCATCATTTTAATTGGTTTTCCTAATGATGATTGTCATGAGGCGAACTACCATTGCAGATCTTCATGAGTTTCTCTCTGCTGTCTATGCGGAGTATGATATCATGATATGGTCCGCTACTAGGTATGACATTCTGGTGTTCGTTGTTGCAAACCTCCAGTCAAATCTGTCTTACAGTTTCTTCATTACATGTGATTTTCGAACGATCTAATTAATAAATTTAAATATAATTTCTTTTGTCAGCATGAAATGGGTAGAGTTGAAGATGGGGCAGCTTGGTGTTCTGAACAATCCTAATTACAAAATTACTGCTCTTTTAGATCACATGGCCATGATCACAGTACAATCTGATTCTCATGGGTTATTCGATTGCAAACCACTTGGCCTGATATGGGCTCAATTTCCTGAGGTTTTGTACTAAGATACTGTCCTTCCATTACTTGTTTCTTTTGGCTGAACAATTTAACATACTGATTTTGTGGATCTTGCAGTTTTATAATGCCAAAAATACAATTATGTTTGATGACCTTCGAAGAAATTTTGTGATGAACCCACAGAACGGGCTTACCATCAGACCCTTCAGGAAAGCTCATCTGAATCGAAGCAGTGATCAGGAGCTGTTGCGATTAACACAATATTTGCTGGCTATTGCAGATCTTCCTGATCTCAGCCAACTTGATCATAATTACTGGGAATTGTATGCTGAAGACAGTACAAAAAGACGCAGGCACAGATAGAGCAATTATGCTGATGGAGAAGTGTTCTTGGCTATATTTGAAATACCTGGTTTTATTATGTTGTCATGGCTAGGTCATTTATCAATATAACTTGTTTTCTCGGTGCTAACAGGCCATGCTCTTCAACCTTGTCTGAGGTTACTTAATCTGTAGAGAATGTATAAAACAACCCTGTGATTACTTTTCTCAAGTTCAATACTTTTTAAGGGTTGAATATCATAATCTAATTTTGGTTAGACAAATTCTTAAGTCATTTGAAGGATGGATAGTGATCTCACATTTCTATGTTCAAACCAAATTCTGCACTTGTCTTAATTTACTTTCCTCTGACTTGCTGCCTTTCGATTTGTCTGTATACTATTCGGTCTATTTTCTTTCATCTGAGATTTTTTTAATATAAAAAATTATAATATTTGAATATGGTTTATATTAGATTACAAAGTTGGACATTTGCTGGGTGTTCATAAAGAAATTAGTCAAATCTGTACAGTCAAAAAGGTAAATACCTTGTTTGTTTTATGATTGTAATTTGGATGGATAAGTAATGAAATATGATATTTGTGTATAAATTAAAAGTTTATTAGCAATAGTATGGAGAAGAAAAGTCATCATTTAAAACTTTTCTCAAGTACAAAAGAGTTGGCTTAATGCTCATATACTGCCTGAAGAAGTAACCCTTATATACTGATTTATGTTTTTGATGTTTTATCGCAACAGTTGTTGCAAGTACAGATTAAAAAAATTATTGAATAGAGTAGAATGTTGAACTTAAGCATAGCATTCTAGCAACCTTAAATTAGTCAACAATTTCAATGAAATTTCCATTTCTAGATTATTTCTGTAACTTGAAGGTATTCAACAAATACTGCTATACATGTTTTGTCAAGTTTTGCATCAAGTCAAAGCCCTGTGGAACTATCAACATGTAGATGCACAATTTCATCAAGCAAAGCATGGCAGTGCTGTCAAATCTCTTAGCAGTCAAACTATGTGCCAGTTGCTGGTTTTAATTGCAGCTATTGGTCCTACTAATACTGAAGCCACTGGTTTCATCTCACAGATCATGTCATTGTCCTTGGCATGGTCAAAATGGGCGTAGCAAATTGATTTAAGAAAGGCTTGAGATCAGTTTCCATACTCTGATGCAAGGCTGAGAGCAGAATGTGTACTTGATAGAGTGGCTTACAAACTCAGTCATCCCAAGGCCAATGTGGAACATTTGTAACCAGTGATTTATATGGTATCTGTTAGAGAATGTGAAACAGTATTACTAGTAATAAAAAATTTATAGAGATTTAGATATTTCAATACTTTTGATTTAATTAAGAATACTGCTTTTACAGACCTTCATGTAATTGGTCCAAATAGTTTGGATATAAATGTTGTTGATTCATGTGACATGATTTATCCTATAGTGTAACTTCATCTCATATTGTTTTGGGTGTTGAAACTTGCAACCTTTGTTGTGATTCAGTGGATGGGGGAGCATGCTCAGAGTATGCAAAATGTTGATACCTTTCCAATCAAATATGCAGTGATGGGAAATGGACAGAAGTTTGAGTTAAAGAGTGCCAAACTGAGGGGACATTTCTGGTCTTTTATTGAACCTCATTCTTTAAAGCTTCTGCTGTAACCACATGCCTTTGTCCAAACATTCCCCATGGTCTATATTTCATGCAATGATAATAATAATAACTCAATAGTATTGTAATAGTGGATTTTACATTTGTTTCATAGATAAATCAGTGAATTTACTTGTGAAGAAAATAACTTGAAGACAAACAACTTTTGAAGATTTTGCATGCATCACTTACCCAGCTGAAATGTGTATTTTCTTTGCAATAAATTGTGTGTGTGAGAGAGAGAGACCATTTGCTCTGGAGCTTCCAATCATGGAACAATAGCAAAAACCTGACAAGACAACAGAAGTAGAATCACAGAGATGTACAGAAAAGGAAGAAAAGAGGTAGCTGGTAATTGGTAATCTAATACAATAAGCTAAGAGGTCAGCAGAAGCCTGGCTGGCTTTCAAAGGTTTAATACCAAGTCAGTCAACATATCTATTTGCTTGTGATGCTTAAAACAAGAAGCCATCACTTTGATTTGTTCTCTTAGAGCTGTTCATTTTTTATTCTCTTTGATGTGTATGTTCTTTCCAGCTTCATCTGATAAAGAAAATGGGTGAAGGATGAACCAGTGGATATGGACAAGACACTGCCTTGTCACCAAAGAAATGCTGGTCTACTAGAGACATGACTTGGCTTCTCCTTTGTGGATGGCACAAAAGCAGGTAGAGGACAAAAATGTTTTCTGCAGTTCAAACCATTGCCTATGAAATGGTAGACATGACCACAGGAATTAGCTTAGCTGTACCTGCATCTTTGACACCAATATATTTCTCACTGCTACAGAAAGATGAGCCTTATCAATGACCCACTTGCTTCATTGACAAACACAATTCTTCATGCCAATGCCTCTCCTGAGAAGTCTATCAAGTGAGTTTAAACAAATACCTAAGACCTAGTTCTGTTTCAGTCTATACCATCAGGCTCACAGCTCTTAGTGTTAACCAGAAGATGTCCATCAGACAATAATATAATGGCTGTGAAAAATCATCCCTGCAGAAGACAAAAAAGAATTGCAAAGATGTTAGCATGTAGAATAGTTAGGTTTGTGCTGAATTATGATGCTTTGTGCAAAATTTCCATATAACATGGTAATTAAATGCCAAATAGAGTACTTAGTGGTTGTACCAAATATGTAGACTCTGCTCTAAATTTATCAGACATAGAGTTAGTTAATCATGAGAAGAATTGTTGTATCAATCATAAAGTTGACTCTTCTGCCAACTAGATGAAGATGAAGGGAAATGAATGGGACAACTGGAATGAAGAGGATGAAGAATTTGCAGTCAAAGGAGCACTCAAGTAATGAGCAATGCTACATCCAGAAGAAATCCCACAAATCTTCCTGTGCTTTCTTTCTGCAAAGTAAATTTACATTCTAATAGGGTGGTAGAATACCAGAGAATCAAAGGCTGTGAATGGTATGCACATGGTAGGCCTGTAGAAAGCCCCCTGTTGGAGTCAATGCAGCACACAAACAAGCTTAGCAAAGAACATGAAGACAGGAAAAGCTATGTTTATTTATGCAGACAATCAACACAGGAGGAGGAGCTGACTGGTGTCATCATCAGAACAATGCTTTGTTAATGTCCATCATTACTCGCATGTAACCAAGTCTTTTGTAGACATAGAATTTATTGTGAGAACCAGACAGGTGTGCCTTATCTTTCTCCTTGTCTGGTTTCTCTTTGACAGGCACTAAATCTTTGTATAGAACATAAAGGAGCACCATTTGTGTTCCTTCTGTTCTATGAACTGGAAAGGGGAACATGAACCATATGATTGCAAGCAAACAAGAAAGAAGATGTAGAATACTAAATGCACAAAGCAGAAGACAAACTATCATTAGAAACAAGTTGGAAAAGGAAGGAAGAAGAAGAAGATTCCTACAAGAAAGAAGTTTGTCAAAATGCAATCCATGTGACTTGAGGAACTGAGAGAAGACAGTGTGCAAAGCATTTTACATGTTGAACTCAAGAACCAGTGTGTCTCATACTCATAAACTTTCTCCAAAACCAATAATGCCAACTTACATGGATAAACAAGACCAGAACATACAAATCAATCAACCAAAACAGCAGCATTTTACAGAAAGCCAGCCCTCCATGACATGTTCATTTTATTTCTTCTACCTACATCAGTAGAGAAGCAGGCAGAAGGCAGATCTTTATGTGGATCCAGTGGAGCTCTTCACCTTGTATCTGTAAAGGAGAAGCTTCTTCTTGGATGTCAGGTTTTCGACGTTTAGGACCACCTTACCGGGCTCTCCATTCTTGAAAGATCCTTTGATCACAGGCTCATCATCGGCGGCCAACTTCCTGTTCTTCTGCACGATCACCGTGTATCCGTCCTCTGCACTTGGAGTGAACTCAGCACCATAGCTCACCTCACATCCCAGAACTCGGAGTTCCCACACAATAAGGCATGTCTGTAGGGAGAGTATCCCATTGCAAGCAAAGGTGTTACTCGCAATCTATTAGAACATGACATTACACATAAGATTGTGAAGACAACAACGAATCTAACCTCAGTAGCAGGTATTTCTATGGTTTGCTTGGATGAGGGTTTAATGCTGACATCTGTAACAACATCGGCAGTGCTGAAATCTGGGTCTTTCTCCTTGCTAAGACCTCCAAATGCAACTGGGACCTGCTCAGGTGCTATGTATCTGTACCAAGAACATGAACAAATATGAGCTGCGATAATAATGGAGAGGAAGAGAGAGAAGCATTCTGATCTACACGGACTTGAACAGGGTCTCTGCCGATTTGGAAGGTCCGGCGAAGACAAACTTGCTCTTGGTTCTTTGTGTAAAGAATGGGCTCATCATCCTGTTGACAGCCAAGTACCACCATGGAACATTGATGAACACCTGTGAATTGGCACTCATAGTATCACTTCTTTGTAGCTGATTCAAGAGCAATAGAGAAACCAATACAAATTAATGATCCAAGATGGTGTCCTTACCTTCTTGGAGATGAACTCGGGATAGTTGTCCTGGAGCAGAGTGACAGCTTGCTTCGTGACCTGCCGATGCTTCCCGAGCCGTGGTGAGTTCCTGAGATCAGTCACCTGAACCATGGAGGAGATGCCACCAGGAGTGAAGTCCAGGTGCTCCCTGATCCCCTTCTCCAGGTACTGGATCCTCCACTTGAGGAACTTGCGCCGCTTGTCCGCGTCGCCGAAGGCCTTCTCGTAGAGCTCCTTGTTCTGGAACTCGCCGTAGACATTGTAGCACACGGGGTGGCCTTCCTTGTCGTTGCCGTGCGTGTACACGACCTTGTCCAGCTCCGGCAGTCCGAGGTCCTCCTCGAGGAGCGCCTCGATGCCGAATTGCTTCCTCCAGACGACGGCGTCCTTGAGCATGGCCAGGGCGTCCTTCACCTTGAAGTCGCGGGCGCGGAGGAACTTGAGGAGGACGGCGTCGCTCTTCTCGTCGCCCACGAGCGGGACCCTCCAGATGAACACCTCCTCTGGCGGCGCCGTCGAAGCAGGAGCAGGGACCTCGGCAGGCGCCTCCTTCGCCGCAGGAGAGACGTCCTCCGCGGCAGCGGGCCCAACGGCTTCCTTGATGGCTTTCACCGTCTTGGCGGTTGCGTCATCAGCCGTGGCTGCCTTCTCCTCCGCTGGCTGCGAAGGGGGAGGCAAAGGTTCTTTCTTTACCGGTGAAGCGTGCTCCTCCACCACCTCCGGCTCCAGAGACCTCTCAGCAGGAGCCGGAACGGGCTCGGACGGCGGCTTCGACACCTCCACGGAAGCCGGGGCAGGAGCTTCAGCAGGCTTGGCTTCCTGAGCCGAAACGGGCTCGGACGGCGGCTTCGACTCCTCCACGGAAGCAGGGGCCGGAGCTTCTGCGGGCTTGGCTTCCTCCTCCTCCTCCTTGACCGGCGGCTCCTCCTTCGCCGGGGCGGGAGGAGGCGGAGGAGGGTTGAACTCGTTGTTGGAGAGGGCAGCCTGCACGAGCTGCTTCAGCTCGTCGAGGGCCTTCTTCTGGGGGTCGACGGGTTCAGCCACGACGTTGCTCTCCTCCTCGAGAAAGGTCGACTCGGGGACAGTGGCGGCGGCCTCGTCAGCAGGCGGGACCGCCTCCTCGGCCTCAGGTTTCTTCTCCTCAGCCTCGGCGACGACGACCTCGGCCGCCGGGGGGCCTTCGGGGGCCTTGGTCTCGGTTTCTTCGGCCATCGAGCACAGGAAGAACGAGATGGAGAAGGCTGACAGTAGTAGTAGTAGTAATATTATGAGAGTAGATGGAGTACAAAGAGAATGACTTGGGGTTTATATAACAGTGGATGTTTGAGTCAGTGCTCAAGAGCCAGCTCAAATCTACACTTCTGCATGGGGTCCACTTTCACTAAATTTTCTAATGGATAATATTAAATAGCTACATCTAAATTAAAATTTACTCTATCAAAAAAATATTATTTAAGTGTTTTAGTTCTATTATGATAATTATAATAAATAGGATTTATTTTGATTAATGCAACTATAAGTGGTCACTCATCCATTTACTACAGTATATTCTATCATATAATTATCTATTTGATCAGAAAATTTTCATGCTGGGGAATAGAGTAGAACCTTAGTGGCTGTGAGAACAACAATGCCATCAAGGGATGTTTTGGTGCAGATAATTAATTAATATATTTTTTTTTTCTAAGATCCAACAACATTTCTATTCTTGTCTTTTGTGTTTTCTTTGAAATGGGGGATGTCCATATTGATTAGACCTCATTACCAACATTTTATGGACTAACATTCATAGGTTAAAGGGAAGTGATAAAAATCAAGAGTTTTGTGGACTTGTTTTGTTTATCTTACAAAACAAGTCCAAAAATTACTCCATCTTTTATTTCATCTGTTAGCTTGCACTTTCAGAAGGACTAATAGGAGATTAAAAATTTAATGAGGATGGGTTTAAATTAGAATCTACACAAAAGAATGTTAATTACAAGTTCAACTAGTCTGGTATCAAAGTAGGAAGTAATCAAATTTAAGTTGAGAGTATAGTGCAAATTTGCAAGTAATCAAAGAACTGTTAATCACAAGTTTTTGCCAATGGTCACCAAGACAACATCCACAAACTTAGAGAAAGCTAAAAGCTTGTGGGCAAATCAAGGTTTATAGTCTCAGCTTAATTTCCTACAGCAGCAGAGAGAAAACTAAATTATCATGTGGAACTGCTTCAGCTATCCATTTGTCAGATTTCTTTGTGGAGCAGCACATCTTTAAGGTTTTTGATTTCCATGTCCAGCAGCAGATTTTAAAAGGATCATGCTATCAATTAGGTACCAGCAAATCAGCATATAAAACATGCATATCTGAGCTACTGACAGCAGAGAATCCAGGTTGTGACATCAGTTGTCTTCGGGCACAATTTGATTTAGAACTTGATGCTAACTTCTTGGCTCATTCCAGTTGGTAAGCTGAACTTTCCTGAGATTGCTTCAGATCCTTGGATTAGGTGTACATTATATTGCTTATGGTGTTCACAATTCTGACATCATTGGTAGCTGACAGGGTCTCATTTAGCTGTATCAATGAATGCAGATTTGAAGAGCAGTAGCAATGACCAAGTGTTGCACATGATAGACATAGAGTGTAATGATGTTGTAGTGATTAAAATTAATATTATTAAGCCACCTGTTGGAATTAAACACACTAAGTTCACAACCTTTCCTACCTACTTCTCTTCAGATATCCCTAAAAATGCAACCTACAACAATATTAGAGATCTTGACAACAGGAGCCATCTCTAATTGAGTTGTCTCATTATATTGTTCTTCCTACCTTGTAGTTGTGTAAAAGGTTGAAGAACATGTCCTGTTCTAAAGAAATAATTTAAGCTGGCCTTCTATTTGCCATGAGCTGGATGTAGTTGTTAAGCTGACAGGCTATCCAGTGATATGGTGCTTTGTGATCATCTTCACTCTTTTGACAACTACAGCAAAAACATCAATCATTTGTCTGGTGATGCAAGCAAGGCATTGGATCTCCTGGCATCTCCTCATGTATGAGATGGTATTAGGCTGGACCAACTAAACTAAGATTTTTGTTTTTGTTTTTCTTTGGGGGTCAAGAGATGGTTGTATGTGATTGATTCTGAAAAAGCCGAAATTGATCAAGGAGCTTAAGATGTTTGAGACTAATGTGGTGTGGTTCTCTGCATTAACATACACCCTGTAGATTGGTGAAGAAAGATAGGATGCTAATCAAGCATCAAATTCATTGCACCAAAATTTACATGCCAAGCCAATCATATAGAGAAATGTAAAAGATCAATCTCAGCTAGAGGAAATATTCAAACTCATTAAGGGAAATATTACTATTCTTGTTTACTTGCAATGGTAATCTGAACAATCTGATTAATCTTTTCAAGATGACCGGTTAAAGAGAATGGAATACATACATTTAGAAATCCAACTGTATTATGCATGATATCAAAATTTACTTTTATTGGACTGACCAATCCCAAGTGCACTTTCCTTTGAGCTAAAGGAGATCATGCTGATCCCACTTTAGCTTAATCTAAACTAGCTTTGAACATTTCATGGTATTCCTTCTATTGATTATTGTGTCTTGAAAAAAAGGGAAAGAAGAAAGAGCTTGTTATTTTCCATCAGAGAGAGAGATTAGTACTAAAACCAGCAAAAGGGGTGATTATCCCCACGAACAAAAAAGGTTAGCATTTTGATGTTGCTTTCTCTGATGGGTCCATATTTGATCCGTAGAAGCAGATACCAGTGTTAAAATGTGCCCCTTCACGAGTCAGAGCCTCAACCAAATGCCCGCCAAGAAATTAGAACCTAATCATTCCAAGCTCTTCTGATACTCCCACTGAAATGACTTCATTGATCATCCACTATGCACATGTATAAATGTCTTTGGCCACTTTTTCTGGTAAATTTCTGGATAACCAGTGTTCAAACACATCTATTATCTTTCATTTCTTCTAACGATCCACAAATCAAGGCGAGGAATCATTGACCTTAATTAAAGTAGAGAAAGAAAATGGCAAATCATTTACTTTGATTGTTAATTCTCTCTGTTTACAAGTGTTCTTTTGTTTAATTGTTTCTTTTCCATTATTACCATTTGGTACAAGGCAGAATACTGGTCCATGTTGTGGTTGCACACCAGTTGATCAGAATTTTCTTGTTACCAATGTTTGTTTTCATGGCAGCAACTCCCAAGAAGGTTTTGACACAAGCAAATTCTTCTCTTGGATTGCAACCCTGTTAGATCATGCAAGAGCCTTCCTGGAGTGTCAATGGATCATGGATATGCTGGATGTGGTGATAACAATGAGTCAATGACTGCGAGGGATAAGCATGGCAGCAACTCCTTATTTACAGTCTTGGGGAATTCACATAGGAAATTATGGAACTCCAACAATAATTATTAATATGATCCTCTTAGTGTTATGGAATCCTTGATATTAGGGAAACCACAAAAGGCCAGAATGATGGATGAACTCTTAACCTTCCCTGTGTTCTTATGATGAAAGCTAGAAATGGTTATGCTTGAGTTTTTGTCTAGTCAAATTAGTCAACACCACTAATATGGAGCAAACATAGGTCTTGAGAATAATACATGAATATATATTCCCCTATGACAGCGAACAACTGGAAGATGTCTTTATGGCTTATCGGAGAAGATAGGCATTCAAATATACGTGCAAAATTTCAGAAGCATCTAAAAGTATAATAACAACCAAGCAGCTAAAAAAGTACTTTCACATCTAGAGGCACCAAAATACCATGAGAACTGGGAAACTATGTCATAACAGGTTAAGAGAAGATACTTCTAATGCAGCACAAAAACAACCAGCCAACCATCTCTAGATCCATACCGCTGAGTAAAATGCTATGATGAAAACATGAACGAAAGTAGATTAAATGAACATATACATGATAAACATGAAGCACTAAGCAGTCAGAAATAATTGTAAATACATACCTGCAACCATGATAAGCGACTTGATACGCAAAGTCCCATGTGATTGAATCTTCAAAACCAGAGATATCAGATGAAAGAAGCACACTTGTCCTATTGTTATTCTTAATTACCCTCAATAAGGATGTATGAATCCATTCACAAGTTCACATACTTCATCATCAAGATCATCCTCAAATTAACCTGACTGCACAACAGCTGGACAATTACATTTTGACTTGGATGCATACACCGGCGATATAATCACCTCGGATCCAAACTGCAATATTAGTCATAAGATGGATAGTATTAGTTCCAGTAAATTAACTACCACAAAAACATAACAAAACATCTTCCTTCTTAAGGATACTCAATGATGTCATGGAAATAGTTAGAAATATTAGCACTATAAATAATTAACCATTGTCAGGTTTACTGTCATATAAGATGTATTTTTTTAATTTAACTTAACGAAAATAAAAAAAAAGATAAAAAGCTGGTAGGTCTATCACAATTTTAGCATCTCTATTAGAAATCTGGTGTTTTTTTAATACGATCTTATTTTGTATAATTGACCCACTTCTCTCTGCAAGGCAATTTCACTTCTAGAACCAATATTTCTAGTAAGTAAAACATGCTACTGAAACCATAAACACTATTGAGTATTGGATTGAGTGAATGTCTTCTTCCCATTTAATACAAAGATTCCCTGGCAAACATAAGAATCACTCTCTCTTCAGTTTCAGCAACAGCAACAACAACAACAGCAACAACAACAACAACAACAACAACAACAACAAGCCTTAGTGGCCCAACTTTCTGTTCGATTTACACCCTCTAAATTTCAGTATCCTGTTTTCTTAAGGAAAAGTATAATTTTTGAATTACAGAACAGTAAATTGGTGCAGATAAAACACATGCGCAACAAAAATATCTGTCTCGCAGAAAAGAACCAAAGCAAGACGTACGAGTATAGTTACAAAATATTAATGGAGATGACCACAAGATCGAAGAAAGATCCAAGCTTTAAGACAAAAATTCGAACTTTAGGATCACCAAGCAGCAGCAACCACAAGAAAGGCGGCAACTTTAACGAGTCCACAACAAGAACTAAAAAAAGGGCTTTTTCTTACGGAGGAGGACTGATCACCACAACGAAGCGGTCTCGGCTATCAGGAGGAGGCGGATTGGCGGCGGGAGGAGCTCAAGTGTGTTGCAAGAGGGAACATTATGGCGTCGTTCTTCGGATGATTGAAAGAAAAGAAATCTAGGATCAGTTTAAATGCCATTTACATTCTAAAGATTGTTGCAAATTAAGATCTTGATATTTAGTCAATGCAATCTTTTCCTTCCAAATCAAACAATGGGCGGCACTCCATATGAATAAGATGGGCGGAACGGATCTAATCTAACTTGGTATCGGTCGAAACTGATCCGCAACCCGCAATCCACAATCGAGCACTGCACCTCAAATGGGCTTGAGGATCCGAAACCCGATCCGCAATCCGATACCTTATTTCAGATTCGTCGATATATTGGTTTATCAAATCTAACCCGCTAATATGTCGCGATCTGCCCGTCTGCCCCTTACCCGAACCCGACCCGCAATAATAGGTATCCTTCTTCCCCTCAAAATCCCTCGTCGCTTCTTCAACCCTTCCCTTTCTTTCGTGTTCCTTCTCTCGGTTCTTGTTCTTGTTCGCAGCGAGATCGGAGGAAGTACTGACATAATTGTTCGATTTGTAACGCAGATGCGGGCCTCTCTGTCCACCGTCCTCATGAGAAGGTTATAATTGCTTGGATCACATCCAGTTCATTCTTTAGCTCTCGGTCGAGGTCTAATTTTCTATAGCTGATCACGGCTTTCTGGTCTTACACCCGGCAGGGCCGTGGGGAGGAATGTGTTGCGCGGCGTCAATTTTTTGCCCACAAGGTGTTTGTGCAGTGATGTGGCTGCTGGAGGTGGAGGAGGAGGTGCTAATTCTAGCCATGCCGTGGAAAGAGATGCGGTAATAGGCCTCTACTTTGCCTTTCGGATATGTAACGTTTCGCTTTTGATATATTTCTCTATGAATGTTTCTTAAAGCTTTTGTCCAAAATATGTGTCCGAGTGATGTTTGTGGTGATGCAGTTCTATTTGCATCCTTTCTGATATGATTTTAGCTAAAGTTGAAGTGCATGAAGAAAGTAAATTATCTGAGAACTCATTTTTTTAGAAGTTTGTTGTGCTCATACCGTACTAGTTAGAAGCTTCTTGGATGTGTCCGATAAACATTGACGGTATCCTATTTATAAATAACTCCAAAAGACTTGGTCACTTTTGCGATAATTGAGATATATTCTGTGTGTACTTCTCATAGATACCCTGTTTTTTTGTGCATGTCATCTTTTGGCAATTGACAAGATGAATGCATGTTTTATATGTATTGTTTTTCTTGACCGTCTTATTGTGATTAGGAAAGTTAAAATGACAGTTTCATCTTTTTTGTCACTATAATACTAAAACAACTTATTTCTTAATGAGTAGGTTAGCCATACTTGGTAATCATTTTTCATCATTGTAACTGCATATTCTAGCACTCAAGGTGAATATAAAGGAAAAATTACTTACCCATGCCATATCATTTACTTTTATGTGAACATTTGATCTGTCAGTCCAGTGTTGTGTATTATTGGCATCCCAAGCTTCATACCTAATCTTTAAATGCTTGTATTGTTTGGATTTTTCTTTTGGAAAATGAAATAGCAAATTATGGTGTGATTGTCCAGGGCCATGAAGAGAGGGATGGTGTGACAACTAAGCAATATGATGTGGCTATCGTTGGTGGTGGCATGGTTGGACTGGCTCTTGCTAGTGCATTGTGTAGGTATTACTATTGTCATGTAGATTTTCAAAATCAACTGTTTAATTTGTTTCCATCAATTTATCACATTGAACGAGGATTTGAACACCGATGGGGCCAGCACATAGCCACCGGTATTTGCTGGTCCAACCAAGTATCAGCGTCAAAACGTTAGCTTGATACTAACATAGTATATTAATTTTGAGTTTTTTTAATTATTTCATTCAGTGAAATCTAGCATTACAAATTGCTATACCTTTCGGTATACAGGTATCATTTCTGGTCGGATAGGTTACTGAAATCAATATTAGACCAGTCTTTAAATCATTGCTTAAATAATTTTTATATGTTGCATTTTGTGAAAATATGAGTGTTGCAAATTTGTTATTTCTAACCTAATTGGACTATTAAGTTGGCCTGCTCATCCTTTTGACCTGTGACAATTTGGCCACTCAATTTTCCTGATTGAGGGTTTGGTGTACAAAGATTGTCTCATTATTTTCCTTGTATATGTTTCTAGGCATTGGAACCCTCATTTTGAGTAATATCATGCCTTTGATATACAAACTTTTATGATAATATGGTATTATAAATTCACATAGGATTGCCTTATGTCCTCTCCTAATTCACTGGTCCATTTCAAATACTAAGGAGATGAAGGCTAGATGTATCTATGTTAGATTCCTTATTCCCAATGTTTTTAAGAGTTTAATAGTCACACAGTTACTCTTTTGTTATGATCTAATTGTGTCCTTTTGCAGCAAGTATGCCTTTAACAAAGCATTTAAAGGTTGCCATTGTTGATCCAAATCCTGCACTGTCTCTGAGAAACTATTATGACAAGAGTGAGATGCCTGACTCAAGGGTCAGCACAATTACTCCTGCAACTATTTCGTTGTTCAAAGGTAATGAATTTGTTCCGATTCAATCTTGTCTCTATTGTTTCTAGTTGTGTTGGATATATTAGTTTTGTGCATCTTCTAGTCAATAAAATATCAGTATTAGACTACCTCTTGCTAAGAAAGTTTGTAAAAGTTCCTCAGTTCGATTTTCTTGTATGTAACTGCATCATGATAATCCCATGTTCTTAACTTTATGTTTTATCCTTTTTTGTTGCATTTAGTTCTTTTTAATGCTCAACAATGGGAAAATATCTGTAGCCAACCCAAAGTATTTTGTATGGTAACTTCTTGTCGTTGTGCAAAGTTGATTGACTCACTTTGATTTCTTTATATCTTTTCCTTCATGATCGTTAGCACTGTAAACTAAGCTTCCTCTCGTGATGCCAACATTCTGCCAGAGAGGCGACTAATTTTCTTCTTAATCTAGCCTAGAACATGTTTTTTTAAGATTGTCATGTGTCTTGATAAGATGGTCTGTACTATTTTACATGTTCCATGGGCTTTAAGTCTCTTGAATGATATCTTTGGGAATGGAATTTGTTGAAGGGGTAGAAAACGGAAAGTCTATGATACATGTCCTAGTAAGTAGTAAAGCATAAGGTAAACAGTGCTTTGTAACGGCACTACCAGAAGATGAAGTTGGTTGGAACCATAGAGTTTGGCATGGTGGTATGCAGTATAGGGTAGAGGGTCCGGCATTTACTTCTTGGAGTCTTGACAACATTGAGGACTCAGTCATAATAGGACTTGGACTCTACAACTTTAAGGATTAATTTGAGTAATTTTCTTATATAGAAATATCTCCATGGATTTATTCTAAATTCTCAGCAGAATTAATTGTCTGCTGATAATGGTGCCTGTCTAATGAGTTTTATAGTTGCATTAGATGGTTCTATAGACCGCTTTATTGTCAGTTGAAATAAACCTTGATGGAATTTGAAGCAGATTGTTTTTGTTGTTATCCTTGTTGAAAATTTTCTTCCAAATATTTTTCTTGCTTGAATGAATTATGATGTTTAAGAGTTTGATATAAATGAGCTTAATGATGAGATTCTAATTTATATTTTGAGATTTTTATCTTATTTTTTGTGGCTTTTCTGTTAAATCTTATGCTGATATACTAAAAAACATTATGTTTACATCTCCTTTTTTTCAGTGGTTAGCACTTAACCTTCATGAATGCAAAACTTTATTTCTGTTGATTATCAAGTTAAATATTACACAATTTGAAATTTTGAACTCTTTTGTGCTATGTTTCCATTTTAGTGGATTGATCAGAGGATCTATTATCTGCATAATTGTAACTAGGACTCAGTTCTATGAGTCTTTTCTTTTTGTAGACAACTGCTTTGAATGACGAATGTAGTTTTTAACTGGATTTTTTTTAAAATCCAATACTGCAGATGTTGGTGCTTGGGAGCATGTTCAGCAGCAAAGACATGCATTTTTTGATCAGATGCAGGTAATATGTGTAACTTTTCTTTGTCAACTTGAGCAGTTCTGTTTGAGAACTTTCTTATAAGTTATGTTTGAATGGACTTAGTCAGACTATATCATGATGTTGTCAGACGCCATTACAAGTTGTGTATGCATTGGATATATTGGAATGTAACATCATGACATACTTAGGAATGTTCATTGTACTTACCAAAAAAATGATCCCCTTTTCACAACACAGCCTTCATGAACATGTATCATTGAAGATATAAAATAGTCTTGAAATACTTTTCTTGCTCCAATGAGTTTACAAAATAGCACCAAGCAAAGTTTATAATGGTAGGTCTGCTGTTTGTTCTTGCGTAGGTTTACTAACCCATTTTTAATCTCTCAATCAATATTATCAACATTGACAATTAGAGCAATTTCATTTATAGTGTTCATAAATATATGATAACAACATGATTTGTAAAGGTCAACATACTGTACACTCATCTTGTTTTTGCCTAGTCTTGAGCTGCTTCCTTTTGTTGTATGAAAACTTTGTCTTCATTAACATTGATGTCCTTATTATCTGATGTAACTGTAGCATTTAAGGACTTAATTATCTCTGAACCTTCTGTTCCAGCTTATTATTAGGATCTTCTTCTGCTGCATCTTTTCTTCTTAGCATTTCACTTTTTTGTGTTAACTTCTTCGAACAGTCTGAACCGGTTGGTGGGAGTCTAGAAAGGTAAAGGTGATGCCATGGTATAAAAAGAAAATCATATTCAGTTCCATTTCTTCCTCTTGAATTTGACTTCTTGCACATTCACTTTATTATCATTTCATTGCCATTAGGTCTTTTTAGAAATGGATAATAATTTTCTCATAGTAGGAAATGTAAAGGTCAGACAAAATATGCAAATTTTTAACGAAGAAAGCATCTAGACTTGCTACATTCCTTGTAGGTATGGGACTACACTGGTTTGGGTTATACGAGATACAATGCTAGAGATGTGGGAAAAGAATATCTTGGGTATGGATGCATTATCATCATTTAAATTTTAAGAATTTTTTGCTGTAGTTATCCTCTGATAATGCTATTTCTGGCATTTAATCTAGATGTGTGGTGGAGAATAAGGTTCTTTGCAATTCACTTTTATTATCCTTACAGGTAAGTACCTTATATAGTTCTGTTTCTGCCAAATCTTTGCCTTTTTCTTTTGTTCATTTGCTGGAACAGTAAATTGTATGTATAATCTATTTCTCTTTTGCATAGATTTTCTTGGCTACAGCATTTAATATATTAATTTAGTGAGCAAAGTATGTAGGTAAATTGTATGAAACCTTGAAATGGAGAGCTATCTGCAGAATATGCTCAACTCCTTTGGGTAAAAGACCTGCTATATTTGCAAGTTCAGTAAATTGGAGTTTCTTTCTTCATACTTATCACCCTAGAACTAGATGCATGCTGTAGACAATATACACTTCAGTAGCATAAGAATCTCATGAAACTCCTCCAACATCTCTAGCCCACCTGTATTTGCACTTTAATCTACCCTAAAGTCTGCCTTCACAAATTTGCTTACCCAACTTCAGAGATCGTGGTAACCCCTATAAGGCCATGGCTTTTCCCCCCTTCTTTT
Source organism: Musa acuminata AAA Group (assembly GCF_036884655.1). Classification (NCBI taxonomy): domain Eukaryota; kingdom Viridiplantae; phylum Streptophyta; class Magnoliopsida; order Zingiberales; family Musaceae; genus Musa; species Musa acuminata. The sequence goes on from NC_088342.1 coordinate 45,886,106, forward strand.
TGAGGTTTCCTTTTAATTCTATTCAGTCTATATCGTTCAATATTGATGAATATTACCTTCTTTGATAAGAAGTTTGTCACAGATTTGATGCATCAGAAAAGATTCGAAGATTAATATACTGACATGTGAGCATAGGAAAATATAATACTTTCATGCTCGATAAAGTGGTTTCTCAAACCTCGGTAGATGATTGTTCCAAAAGATATACAGAAGTTGTGTTTATTTCAAGAATTTTAATAGTATCTAGTTGTGTATAACCTACCTTCTATCCTCTCTTTCTCATAATGTATCCCCCCATCTCCATCTTGTTTCTCTGTTTTCGGTTGTTGCATGATATAATTTGATACTGCTTTCCTATGAAGCCTGCTACTTTTATTAGCCTGTTAACTGTTTATTTTTTTTCATCTCTAACTTGTTCTTTTTTATTCTATTTGCAAAACTGTGTTCTTAGTTTACTGACTTTCCCTGTACGAGGTTCTTTAGCAGGATGCAGATTCTAGAAAGACAATCATCCCTGCAAAACTAATCTCAATGACTATACCACCAAAAAGCCCATCTTCTGGATCATCCACTGGCCATACTACTATGGATAAGTTGTCTGGAATGGCTAAGTCTGATGAAACTTTTGAGCAGACACAACTTAGACGATTAGCCAAACTGGAACTGAGTGATGGACAGCACATCTATTCAAAGTTGGTGGTAATTGTCAATGCCTGATTCCATAATTACCTGCACATATTTTCTGCTGTTGTCTCTGTACATTATCTTGCACATACTTCAACCCAAATTTCGAGGTTCATATTTTGATGTCTAGTATGGCTTTCAACATAGTGCATGACGAAATCACACTAAGCATATATGGCATGTCCAATGCAGGTTGGAGCTGATGGTGCTAAATCACATGTTAGGGAGATGGCAGGAATCAAGACAAGTGGGTGGAATTATTCACAAAGTGGAGTTATATGTACAGTTGAACACACCATGGAAAATCATTGTGCTTGGCAGAGATTTCTACCATCTGGTCCAATTGCACTTTTACCTATTGGAGACAAATTTAGCAATATTGTATGGACAATGGGCTCTGATGACTCTACCAGGCACAAGTTGATGAGTGTTGATGATTTTGTAGAAGCTGTGAACTATGCACTAGATCATGGTTATAGTCCACATCCACAGTCGAGCTCTCTGGATCATTACATTGAGAGTTTACCATGGATCACTGGACCTGGAACACTATCCACTAGAGAACGCTTTGAAGTACCACCAAAAGTAATTAATGTGGTCTCAGAAAGAATGGCTTTTCCTTTATCATTAATGCATGCTCATAACTACTCATCAAGCCAAGTTGTGCTTATAGGTGATGCAGCACATGCAGTACATCCTTTAGCAGGTCAAGGTGTAAATTTAGGATTTGGAGATGCATCAGCTTTGGCTAAGGTCATTGCTGAAGGCCTTTCACTGGGTGCTGACATTGCGGATGTAATCCCTAACTTTCTAATTATTGCAATTATATAGTGAATATTATCAAAACAATTGGATGCATCTTTATCAAAGTATTTGCTATACATTAATGGCTAGTAGCATGGTTGGTTTAGAGATCTTGAAGACAAAGTTAAACATTAAAAAATGTGATCCATGTGATGCATCCATCCACTTATAATATCACATTTTACATGGGCTCCTTTGTAGATAATAGTTTCTTCCTTTGTTGTCTTCTTTTTTTTGTATCTGTAATGCTCTTAGTGCATTTCCTCTCAGAATTTTATTTCTAGTTGAAATAAAAGTTTATTAATCTTTTTTTCTTTTGCCTGATTGTGGACTAATGTATTTATGAACTAAAGAAAACCACTTGTTGGAGGTTGGCCAGCTGGTAGTAGTTTGTTTAACATCTGTCTTTCTGTGCAGCTTGCCTTGCTGAAAAGGTATGAGAAGGAACGGAAGGTGGCAAACATCACCATGATGACAATACTTGATGGTTTTCAGAAGGCTTACTCTGTTGATTTTGGACCGATCAATCTTGTAAGAGCTGCTGCATTCCATGGAGCTCAATATATAGCACCACTCAAGAAGACTATAATTTCGTATGCTATGGGCGATAAAAAATGGCCTCTCTTTTCATGAGGAAAACAAGAAAGTAGCGGATGCTGATTTTAGTTTAATGTTGCGCCACTGGCATAGACATTTTGTCATAATTTAGTTGATGAAGGTATTTTCTCGTCAGTCATATCTTTGTTCCCTTTATCATGGTGCTGTTAGTAGTGGCATTGATGGGTGATATTGATCAATTCTAACCTGAAGCTTTTTCAAAGTTCTAAAAAAGTGAAGCATTGGCTTCTAGCTTGGACTCACAACATCAGAAGACTCTTGTCAGTCCTCTTTTCATCTTGTTATCTTTGCCAATAAAACTTTGATGCATGATCAATTTTGATCTCAAAATCACTTATGTTTTGCACTATGCTGCTAATTGTGATTATCTCCAAGATAATGATGTGAATGTGTGCTGATGTGCTACCAGAGTAAGTTTGACCTGTGGCAACTTTGTTGTGGTTGAGGGCCAACATGAGGTTTGGAATAGATGTACAAACCGAGAGTAATTGTTCCTTGCTGGATTTTTGATACTGCTTGAGATATCCACTTTGATTGAGAATAGGAATGCTCGAGATAGGCACAGGTGATCATGATTGAGAAAAAGGAAAATATTACACTCTTTATTGGGTTTTCTTATAATGTAGTTCTTCTTGACAATCTGAGAACATTTAAGACCATACATATATTGAGGAAAGTTTCAATCAATTCATTTCTTTTCGTGCATCACATTGTCTAATGTTGTCTCCACTAAATCGCCTGTAGACTTTGATCAAGAAGCTCTCCAGGGCAGGGCAGGGCATGGCATGGTGAGAGGAACCCTAAAAGGAGGACCACAGACACATGCAGTTGTACTGTTTCTTTCACTGGCAACTGCTCTTGACCTTCCTCCCACAGCAGTCGTACTCACTGGTTCACGCACAGCATGCAGTTTGCTGCTCATGAGAGAAGAGAAAGAGATGCGGTGGCCGGCCACTCTCACGAGGCCTGTCTTTGATGTGGAACATCAAGAGAAAGTATCATAGTCTTTGCTGGTCCAAGACGACGGGTATTTGGCATATGAAATTGTGTCGAGCATTATGCCGAACATCTGGTGGGCATGGTTGGCGGTTTTACATATTTTCTAGGCTTTGGTCCTTCAAATAAAGAGAAAATGAAAAGGACAACCAAATGCATACCACGTTTTTTTTCTTCCCAATAAATAAATAAATATCTTATTTATCATAAATCAAGCTTTATGACAACGAAAAATCTTATGTGCAAAAAATGTTATCAATTAAGACTCATATATGGAATCCAAAATTAATGTTTGTTCGGTATGTATCATGTTATCATAGAGAGTCGACTAAATATACCACATTAATAAGATATTTAAAGTATGTATTTTTTTCACTAAACCAAATGGTTAGGAAAAATGATGCCATATAAAGTGATTTTTTCATGTATGATTTTATTGAAAATTTACTCGATGAATACTCATGGATTCTTGTGATCGTTGGATGGTTTAATCATATGAATCTCTTTTGCAAGAAGTAGAACATGAAATACTTTATACCCTCGAATTAAGGTAAGATAAGACATGAAATTTTTTTTTTTTTTTTTATTTTCTAATATTTAGTGATCTTTTCTCTTCTAAAAGTGAATATTACTTTAAAAAAAAAAACAAGTTGAGCCAATTTTGTCAAGTAGAATTAATGATCAGATTTGATCATATCAATAGCAATTCTTTACATTTGTTGTTCACAGAACCATCATAATACAAGATCTAGTGATGGCTAATATAGATAATCTGAAAACCCCAATTACCTTAAGTTTTGGTCTTCTAAGATATAAAAGAATCTAATCATTCTAAAGGAAATTAATCCTAGCCTTTTCATATTTGAGGAGCATAAAAATCATCCTACATCATGAGTACAAGGCTCATTAAATCTATTTTAAGTTCACATTCCTCATAAACTATGATTCCATTGTGTAGAACAGGGACCAAATCTTCAAAGGGAAAGAGATTGTCATCAAGAAGCCAAGTCTAGCCAAACTAATGGACCACCTCACTCTCCCTGCTCTCATGAAAGATCTCTGTTAGTTGTCTCATTAATAGGACCACTGTGGTGAATTCATAAAGTTGGCAATCACAGTGAGAAACACCTGCATGGATTACATTGACCATCTGCAAGTTTCTCCCAACTCAGGCACTCACCCTCCACAGTGAGTTCCAGTTTCCATGAGATACACACCACCATATGTAGTTTCAAACTTGTGTGAGAACTGTGGGTTCCAACTGTCTCCTCTGAACAGGACATCCAACTTCTGTGAACCAAAAAGTAGTGCCCTTTAGATGCATTCATGACAAAGAAACTGGCAGCTGGCATGTCATGTCAATTAGCATGGAGCCTATAGAGTAATCACTTGTGGTTTATGTTGATTGCCAACTTAACTCACAAGCAGTAAGAGTTTGGTCTGACAGTATAAATCAAATAAAGATTGTAATGGCAATAAAGTGATGAAATATTGCCAAGTGGATTTTGTTTAAATGCTGTGTTAATGTACTGAAAACAATTAGAAGCTGATTAGTAGAAAATATTCTAACTTAAAAGAGACTCCTAGTCAAAGAGTTCATCTGATTCTAGATTGGTGTATGAAATCACTATGTTATATTAAACTCCTCCACATGTTGTTTCCAGGTCTTTGGAAAAGAATAATTCTGTAGATTAGACTATCATTTACCATCTTGGTTAGTAATGCCTGCATCATGCAGATTAAGAGCCATAGCAATCAACCTAATTTTCCACTTGCCTTCATTTGTCTTGGAAATAAAAGCAACCAATGATGACCCTTGAAAAGGGTTCACATGATTGAATGGACATGACCCAACTTTAATTTTCATTTCTGTTCTTAGATGACTGACATATTATGTACTAAATAGTTCAGGTGTGGAACAAGCAGGAAGTTATCAGAAAATAGCTCAGCAACCAAGGATCTTGTCTCACTAACATCCATTTATCAATTACTAGGCCCAACCATTCCCTCTATATTGTGCAATGGATTGCTAGTGTTTAAAAATGGTTTTTCTACAATAGCTTTGAATACTTCTCAATGTTTTTTTATTGTGGATAAAGTTTATGAGAGGGAAAGGAGATTATGAGATCCAAAAGCTTGATTCAAGGGACTTCTCTGAATCTGATGTTTGTGTGGTATTCCTATTTAGTTTTCATAGAGTTCATAAGAGGGAAAGGAGTTAGCTGAAAAGTGCTTTAGTATCCACATAAAGGAAGTCCTTAAGAGGGACACAGAGAGCTCACCTTTTAACAATTTATGTTGACTCAAATTGCTCATCTGAATCTGATGCTTTATATGGATTTTCTCATTTAGTTTTCATGGAGTTTGTAAGAGGGAGAGGAGATTGTTTGAAAAGTGCTCTAATTTCCACATAAAAGAAGTTTCCAAAAAGTGGCACAAACACCTTATCTTCCACAATTTATGCTCACTCAAAGAGTTTGTCTTGAAACTGATGTTTAATATGGTTTTTGCATTGAGTTTTCATGGTGTATTAGGGGAAAGGAGATAATATGAAGAGTGCTTTAGTATCCACACAAAAGAAGTTCCAGAAAGACACACAAACACCTCATCTTCCAAATTGTATGCTGACCTCAGTAACTTCTCTGAATCTGATGTTTAAAATGGTTTTTCCATTTAGTTCTCATAGAGTTTATAGAAGGGAAAGGAGATCATCTGAAAAGTGCTTTGGTTTCCACACAAAAGGATTTCCAAAAATGACACACAAACACCTAATCTTCCATATTTTATGCTGACTTGAATGTCCTATCAGAATTTGATGTTCAATATGGTTTTTCCATTGAGTTTTCATATTATTTATAAGAGGAAAAGGAGATCATCTTAAAAGTGCTTTAATGTCCACACAAAGGAAGTTCCAAAAAGGACACACAAACACCTCATCTTCCACATTTTGTGATGACTTCAATGGAAAGCAGACCATGAGAAAAGTGCTTTAACATCCATACAAGAGAGGTTCCAAAATGACACACAAACACCTCATCTTTCACATGTTATGCTGACTTCAATAACATGTCTGAATCTGATGTTTAATATGATCTTTCCATCTAATTTTCATAAAGTTTTGTAGTAAAGAAGACTAGCTGAAAAAGAAGTTTGAAAAAGACATACAAACACCTCATCTTCCACATTTTATGCTAACTTAAAATGACTTATCTGAATTGGATGTTTAATATGACTTTTCATTTAGTTTTTCACATAGTTTATAAGAGGAAAAGGAGATTATCTGAAAAGTGCTTCAATATCCACACAAACACCTCATCTTTTACATTTTCTGCTTCTTTGAATCTGAGTTTTCATATGCCCCTTTTTCCATTCATAAGAGAGAAAGGAGGTTATCTGAAAAGTGATTTAATGTCATCACAAAAGAAGCTTCAAAAAGACACACAAACACCTCATCTTCCATATTTCATGCTGACTCAAATGAATCCTCTGAATCTGATTTCAGAACATGAGAAACAGATAACAGGCAATGGGTAGCTGTTGTGTGATATGATATTGGTTGGCTACCTACCAACCTCCAACTACCACCTTTTCCTTTCCAAATGCATCAAATGCAAACAAGATGTGCTCAAGTAGGTGGTGAGGATCCCATCATGGACCCCATCCCACCAATGATTGGTGTGGAGGTAGCAGGGAAAGGAAGAACAACAGAGAGATTGGACTGTAATCACAAGTTGGAGGAGAAACTTAAAGGTTGTATTCTCTTAATTTAATTAAGTATATATATCTTTTTATAGATAAAAAAAATTACATGTACTCAATTTCAAATAATTTAATATTAGGGTCCTATTTTTATATATTATCAAAAAAACAAAAAACATTTTTATATTGAGAAAAACATTAAGTAAAAACAGTAACAGTGCAAGAGAGAATATGTTTTGCAACACTGCTTTATTTTCTCCCTACAAGGAAAAAAAACACTACTTAATTTCTAAGTATTATTTGCATGCATCAATACACTTTTAAAAACTTATTATGATTATAATAATATTATGAGTTTTTAGTTATATTAAAATTTAAAGGGACAAATATATTATTGTTTCCAAGCTTAGGAAGGATGACAGTGTTATCTGAAAGATAACAGTAAATGAGTGTGGGATTGAGCAACGTAGCGTAGACACATCACATGCTCTCCAACATGGAATGACAAGACTCTGTCATACCAATCTTTGTTTGCATCATTGCATCAACAACAAATGCAACCAAAACATTGCCAAATTCTCCACATCCTGTAACAAAGAATCATCACCCTGCAACATGGTTAATCACTCTGCTGCAGTGGTCATGGACAAACCAATCAATGTGTTGCTCTTCTTCTTCTTCTTCTTCTTCCAAGGATCTATGGTATCTGAGAACATGGAGGATTGGAGTCGCTTGGCAGCTGCATGCTTCACTGGCTTGCAGACCCAGATGGCAGCACAGACAGATGACCGGAGCGCATGGTGGACCTGACATCGGCGTCGCCTCCGTGGCCTCCGAGCAAGGAGGGCTTATGGAGAGGTCGAGGTTGAGGTCGGGGCAGCGCTCGTCGTCCATGCTTGTGACGCTGCTGTGCCCGTCCTCGGCCAACCCGGTCGACGGTGGGTTCACAGTGGCTTCGTCGACTGCCACGGGGACGCCTCGTGGGCGAGAAGGATTAATGGCGAGGCCAGCGCAGCCGTTGGCCGGGCCGTGAGCCTGAGGGTCGACGCCGCGGCCGATGAGCTTGCGCTTGATCTGCGTGTTCCAGTAGTTCTTGATCTCGTTGTCCGTCCTCCCCGGTAGCCGGCTGGCGATCAGAGACCACCTGAGACCAGGAACGATCAATGTCGTCGTCAATCATCATGAAGCTCTAATGAACACAGCAAAAGAAGAGTGGTGGGTGGTGTTGCCATACTTGTTTCCAAGCAACCCATGAAGCTTGATGATGAGCTCGTCTTCGTCCTCCGTGAAGTTGCCGCGCTTGAGGCCCGGCCGCAGGTAGTTTATCCACCGAAGCCGGCAGCTCTTGCCGCATCGAAGAAGGCCTAAAAGAAAGATCCAGTCATGAAGACAGAAGCATATGACAGTGCTAAGGGAGACCTGCAAAGTGAGAAGTCGACCGACCTGCCGCTTTTGGGAGAGATCTCCAGCAGCCCTCGCCATAAACTTTGATGTAGGCGATGAGGCGTTCATCTTCCTCCTTAGTCCATGCTCCTCTGTTCGTGTGAGCCTTCTCGCAACAAGGAGACCTGCCCATAGTGGTCTCTCAGAGAGAGAGAGAGAGAGAGAGAGAGAGAGAGAGAGAGAGAGATGTTGGTTCCTGTTCTCAGGCTCCTTTAGCTCTTAAAGAGGTGGGAGTGGAGAGTGGTATAAATGGAGCCATTTGACCGACTTGGTGCAAGTAAGTAGTGGCTGCAAAGGTGGATGTGGAAGGTTGATAGCTTCATGTTTGCATGAGTGTTTTAACCCTCAGATCCACCTCCACTTGTTCCACTGTCTTCCACCTTGTAAAGATGTGATGATCTCTTGCTTATTTGTTCATGTTCTGTAAAACACAAAAACCATCAGAGATGTTATTATGATTCACCTACAAGGAAGCAATGTGATCTCCAAACTTTCAAGTCATAGATTATGAAGCTAATCAGTGATGTACATGATAGAGCTGCAAGTACAGAGTCACATCAGCTATGATGGATGATCAATTATGTCAGAGCTCAGAAGTGAAACATGATGAATCATGGCAAGAGAACAGTAATATTGTTAAGACAAGTGTCAGTCCTTTGTTTTCCTTTTCTATATTTCTGATAAGAATAATGAGATATCAATCACCTTGCAATTGATCTGAATTTCTTAGTGAATAAGTTGATCTTGGAATTTGCTGTCTCCTTAAATCACATCTATCATTCATGGTGAAGATTTTGATTTTGGTTCAAGTGATAAATGCTTGAACTGGAAACAAGCACAAACTATTCATATTGGTAGCCAGAGTATGATGATTGTATATCTAGGCTTAAACAGCAGACAAATAAATGATGGTCAACTTGTGTGCCAAATTGTCCCTGAATTGAGGATTAGCAGCAAAAACTTTCTGATGTTTCAGTCAATATAGCTAGTGCTTTGCCTTTTCCATCTGTTCTTACCTACTTAAGGCAACAAACATAGCAAAAGTCAACAAGCAACCAACCATCTTCCTTTCTTCCCCCTACTCAAATTTATCATGTCTTTATGGACTTCATGTATTAGCTTTGACATCTGACTTAAAGCAGGTGAGCAGATGCACCATTATTACTGGTCATGGTTGCTTCTTCACCCACAAGTAAGAAGGTGCAGAAGAAACTACATATTTCATGTTCAGCATATAGAAGGACAAAACTATTCACTGCTGGTTTGGATCTCTCTTTGTTTCTGCTGGTTAGTCAACTACTAGCCTGGTTAAACTAATCTAACAATTCAAATTTTTTGTCCATGTGCATGTCAGAGAACTTAGAAACCTGATATTAGAAATGTATGCAAGAAAAGCTGAGACTTCAGAAATCTGAGAGTTTCATCTTTTGTTCCTAGAAACCTGACATTGATATTTTATACAGCTCTCAAGCTTTTTAAACATTTGTTGAAGTATGCCATGGTTCCTCTTTTCATCAAAATACTTGTTCTTCTTTGATCAGTGTAGCAATTTCACAGAACTTTCCAAACTACTGAAGCATCAAGAGGAAAGCTAAGATAATCAACAAGCATATGTATTGCATTGATACAGCCTTTTCTCTCTACTATTATCAGGTCTAATGGCATGAGAAAGGGTCTAAATGGACTCACATTAACCTTAAAGCTCTGTTTTCCATGCATCATACTGACATACACATGAGAGCTCAACTCTAAAATTGACATAATTGTGATGTACTAGAATGCCACCAGAAAGGACCCTTGTGAACTAGGGAATAGGAAATAACCATGAAACAAAAATTCAACAACTCTTGCTATATTGCTACGAAAAGGTCTATTGGTTACTCCTTTGCGAATGTAAGCCGAGCTTAGTCTGCGATCTAATCATGCATTTGAGCCAATGAGGCATTGACCCTTATATTCTTAAAAGATTCAGTTCATACATGAATTCTATATTTTTTCTGAAACATATACTTAAGAAATTTATCATCAAATATCTGAGTCCAATCAGATATATAGTCACATGTTTCGTTGTTCAATGAGTCGCTTTGTAGGTCAAGTAGGAACACTTGTCTTCTGTGACTTAGATATTGGAATCATTCAACCTGTACACCAGTTGTCTTTTGTTTGAGCAAAGAATATGCTGCTATATGTGCTATTGTTGACAACCTAATGTTGGATGGCCTACCAGCATTGAGCAAAGCAAAGTTTTGGTTAGGTTAGTAATTTATATCATTATTTCTTTGTATTGAGGCTGGAAGACTCTCTACCTAACTTTGTTTTTCTTTATAGTGTAATAAACTTACTTGATCCATAACCTCCTCAACCTATACCAATAGTGATTAGCTATAGCTAATTATATTTGTTGGCTGCATTTATAGGCTTATGGTGGACTAACTTCCAAAATTTGTAGCTTTCTTTTCTATTTATCAGTTTGGTTTGACATGCAATAGTTCCGATGAAGTCGGAATTTGGAAAAAGGAGAAAGGAGGTTTAGTTGGATTGATGTTTATATCATTATTTCTTTGTATCGAGGCTGGAAGACTCTCTGTTATATATACACTGCAAAAAGTCTACTTGATCCATAACTTCCTAAACCTACCATTACTGATTAGCTATAGTTACTTATATATGTTGCCTGCATTTATATTATGGTAGACTAACTTCCAAATTTTGTAGCTTCCTTTTTCATTTTAATCAGTTTAGCTTGATAGGCAATAGTTCCAATGAAGTTGGAATTCCAAAAAAGGAGAAAAGGAGTTTGTTTTCGTGATATCATTTATAAAACTATTAAATTAATTGCTCATGCTGAAGCTAAACCATAACAAATTCAGCAGTTTCACCCAATGCAGCTAATGTTCCTCGTACCATATGAGTACTTTTTCTGGTGAATCGCAAGTCACAATGTTTGTGTCTCATCAAATTATGTTTTCAGCTTATTTTGCAGAACAATTTAGGTCTCAATCTGAAGTTTCAGAAAAGAACATAAAACATGCATCTTAACAAAATACTCGGATGAGTTTTGTGTAAATGCAAACAAGAAAGAAACATTGACCATCTTCCCTACAATGTGGCTCTGTCAGATCTCGTTTTAAGAAATTGAAACATTTACTGGAGCTGAAAGATCCTCAGTTCAATTAAATCATATAAACATGTAACAGAATTCAGAAGGAAATCTGAAATGAGTAATTATTTTTCAGAGCATATCTCTATTTTAACTTTTGCAAAGAAGAGTAATTGTTGATTTGTTACTCAGAGCTAAAAGACAGTGGAAGCTTGGAATGTGCATAAAGACTTCAATGACATGTCACAGATGAGCTCTAACACATTTAATTATGAAATCAGCTCTGCTAGTTTCTAAAATTTTGCAAATTAAAATCCAGTGTTTTCCTCTTCCCACACACACTTTCCTGAAATAATTGCAATATCTACTTAACTATCTGCAGTGTTGTGATAGGCAGCCTGATCTTTGGATAGGTTCATGTTTATTATTTAGAGACATGCTTCTTGGGAGGCCAGTGAGGAGTCTTTTCTAACATGTGTGGAGATCATTCTTCTTTATGACCAGGAATCCTTGTAAGTTTAAATTGCATCATTCATTTTCCTTTGTGCCAAACTTGTCTCTGAACTTTATAATTTATTTCTTGGTATCAACATCTGTCTATTTTTCTTAATTGTCTTCTTTCTTTCCATTATTTTTGAGGGAAATGATTTCCTTGAATAATTCACCCTCTCATGATAATTCTAATCCCATGAGCTAACATGAACAAAGTGTTGTAATTGTTGCCCCTCACCCAACATAACCTTTTGTTTTAAGATCTCCATTGCCTTTAAAGAAAATGATCGGATCTTACCGGAAATGCCGGATCAAATAAATCAAGCTATGATCCTAAAGAAACATTCATGGCCTGACAGACAAAGATCTCATTCCATCCTTTTGGTGCATCTAGAGATAATTAGTTTAATGAAGAGCATCATGGACATGTTTATGACAGGCTAATGGATCCAAATAATCTTTTTGGTGATCAGCAAAATATATCACCTGCTACAAAGAAAAAAAGGCAATAGACAAAGGGAGCAGAGCATACCTATCAAATTTAATGATTAAATTGAACTAAATGCCTGGTTTCTCCAATGTTAAATATAGGACTCAGTAACTATGTGACTTCTGGTTTTGCCCCTAAATGTAAGAGTTTGTTCATGAGATTATATTTTATACTTTTTTGGCCATAATTATTTCTCTTCATGACCTTTACCAACTCACCCAAATTTTGCCTGCCTTGTTTTATGTCTTTGTGATCTCATCATGGCAAAAGGAGATGCTGCAACTCTACAACTTGTCTTTTTTCAATGACTCTTGGCACACTTTCTTGATTGGTTGAGGTCATTAGCTCTTCATACATCTCATTCAAATCTTCAGCAGGGAATGAGAACTGGTCAAAAGAAACTGCCAAATTCAATATTTGTTGGACTTCAGCCATATTCTTTTCTCTTTTTTTTTATTGCATTTTTCAGAATGTTCATACAAATGTTCAGCCCCAATGACTGGTAAGTACATGCCATAAGATATCAAGTGCAATACTGAATTAATGAGATCATCTTGATCCTGTGACTACTCCATGGAGCTCATAGTTAAAATGCCTGCTAACTGTTGTAACATTCTTTAGACAACTTGATCAAGCAATCTGTTCCATCTTTGGATTCCCCAAAGGATATGATGGAGCAATTGTCCCTTTGGCCTACCAGCAGTCAGCTGCCATGAGTAAGTTGTGGCAAAGGAAACTTAGTTTGGGACAAGAAGATGATAACTAAATTAGGATTATGGAGGATTCAAAGATAAACTTTGAATGAAAAATTTGGATAGCTATTGTTTCAATTAGTTTAGTCATTTGTATGTATCTAATGATGCCATGAGCTTCTATATTCTCTATCATAAGTTGAGAAAGGAAATCTAAAAGGCTGATTCACGCAACAGATAAAGACCGAGACATATAAAAAGAGAGTGTGCGTGGAAGACCGGAAGTGTTTGGGTTTGACCAGCTTCGCTTCCCTTTGTGGGCTGTGGCTATAGCTATTTTTGGTTGTTGGTGTCCCTCTCTCTCTCTGTCTCTTCAGTGCTGCCGCGGCGAAGCATCGCAGGAGCCTCTGTCTCTCTCTCGGGGTCCCTTTACTGCCTTCGGATGCCGTGGGAAGCACAAAGATTGGATCTTGATTGACCGGTGGATCTATCAATCAATCAATCATCCAGCTCGTTTTCGCCATTTTTCCTGCTCTTTTTCCGCCTCCGATCGGTCCGTAAAAGTGCGGCCTTTTTGTTCCCCTTGTTGCTTTTCATGCCTCTCTACATTTGGATGCTTGGAGAAAAAATCCCATCTTTCTGGCTTTGTTGATCGTTCTGTCGTCCGCTGCACCGGTTTTGGTTTCGATTTGGAATTTCGGGCTTGGATTCTGAATCCAGATGTTATCACTTTTGTTTCAGGTGTGTAAATGGCTGGGTTCAACTGGTGGAGCTGCAGCTGCTATCTACGTCGGAACTGCTCATGGCGTCAGGGATTTGAGGCTCCACGGGATCGTTTTCTTTGAAGGATCGTGGCTTTTGTGACAATTTTTGTTGAGAATTCGTGTATACGGAGGGAAAAGAAGAATTGAGATTTGCTAAACGCTCAAGACGATGGGCGGGCTTTGCTCGAAAAGATCCGCTGTGGATAAGTCGCCCAGTGAGACTACCTTCGATTCCAATGGACTCAGAGATAACCCACTACCAACTCAATCCCGTAGTAAGAAGCAAGGGGATTCGGTCCGTTCCATGGCAACAGAAGCTAAGGAAAAGCGGCTGCAACAACAGCCTTTTTCCTCCTCGGAGGGGGTGAGAACGCCTGGTGGAAACATTCCAGCCACTTCCGCAGAGGCCACCGAGCCGCAGTTCTTGAGGTCTCTCTCACAGAAGTCCAGGTCAACCAAGTCAAAGCCTTCCACCTCTGGAAAGGCCGGGGCTACCAAGGCAAGTTCATGTCCTGATAGTTCTCTTGCTCGTAATGGGATGGCAAGGTTGGTTGATTTTTTACCACTGTTATGTTTCAAGATATTGGTCATAAGAAAGATGAAATAGTTTAAGATGGTGCATACTTGGATTTCATGATCTTGGCGAGGATGCAAACAGTGCATGATACTGGCCATACTAGTTCATAGGGATTTGGATATGTTATCTTATAGACCTCACATAATAAAAAAATTGGACATATACATCACAGAAATGCCACTTCTTATGCTTTCTTAAAATGCAAGTGGGCAAAAAGAGTGAATTCATTGGATGCATGTTTGGGAGACTGGCTGTCATTAGCTTCATTGTGATGTTACTTAAGATATTTGTCGAAATCATATTTTGTTAAATGTTTTCATTTTTTTTTCCAGATGGTTGATACCTCCTAAGATTTCATTCATCATCACTCATGGAAAATTGTTGATGAAAAGATCACAAGGGCCTTTAAGATAAACACTGTATTTATCTTTTTAGGCACTCTAGATTCTCACTTCCATGCTAAATAATTTGACTTTAATCTTAGAGTCAGTATGCACTTAGATTTTTCACAGATGCTATTTGCATATGGTCTACCTTCGTCCCTGTCCCTGAGGAACAAGCATGTTGAGCCTTGAAGGTATTGTCTTATAACATGGCAAGAGGTTCGTTCCTTGAATAACACAAACTTGTCATACAAATCATATACAAGAATGCCATAACCAACTTGCCGGACTGATCAGGAAGAATGCTATGCATGCTGGTCTGTTCAAACTCAGTGCATTATTTGAGCAGTATAATTACCTATTCATATTTCTGTTACAGTTCATAATTGCCAATTTATGTTTTTAGTATATAATTAATACGTAAAATCAATACATCATCATTATTGGACGTCCAGTGGACCAGTTTTCATCCATCTGCTTATCATTATATGCTTTTCATACAAGTACCGTGAGGTGTGCTATTTTGGGTCAAGAATTCTGCTTTAGAAGGTATATATTCAACATGTATACAACTATGTTACTTCAGACTTGGAATCCTAGCTAGCATGACGAAAATCATTTGTCTCATTCAAATAATGCACATCCGGCTGAGTTTGATCAATGGGTCAAGTTCTGAATCGTCCTTAAGTTGACAAGTTCTTATGTAGCATTATCTGCCATTTCATACATGAACAACAGAATGAAAGATAATCTAGCTTCCTGCTTAAGAAGACTGGACATCTGTGTTTCATTATGTTAATATGTCCTCTAATTTGTTTCTTCTATTATTTTGCTTATACATGCTGTCTTAATAAAGTTTAACTAGCATAATGATCCCTTAGTTTCTGTAATAAGTTATTTACAAACATTTTATATATTTTGCGATGCTCTATTTGTACAGTCAACCTTGCATATGTTTGTGTTGGAACTCGTTAATTGTAGTCTTCTTACTTGTACACTAGGTTTATTATTTACAGGTTATTGTGTTTCAGGTTTCAGAAGTGAGCTCAGTTTTGGGCAAGGCAGGTAGTCTTGGGCTTGGCAAAGCAGTGGAGGTACTGGACACACTTGGTAGTAGCATGACGAGTTTGCACCTCAGTGGTGCTTTTGTATCCGGAGGGTCAACAAAAGGAAATAAAATATCGATTTTATCTTTTGAAGTTGCCAACACAATAGTTAAAGGGTTCAATCTTATGCAATCACTTTCAAAGGAGAACATAAAGCATTTAAAGGAAGTGGTTCTTCCATCAGAAGGTGTACAACACCTAATATCCAAAGACATAGATGAGTTGCTAAGGATCGCTGCTGCTGACAAAAGGTTCATTCCTTGTAGCTTCGTCGTTCATTTATTCGGCCACTTGATAAATAAAATTATATAACTTCAATAGTTTCTGAGATTTTCTCCTTGCACACACATACACACACACACAAATATATATATAGATATGATAGCCTTGGTCAATTGAATGCCAATAACTTTTTTTATAGAAAAAGCATGTCATTTTTTTATGTCATTTGAACAGGGAAGAGTTGAAAGTATTTTCAAAAGAGGTTGTCCGCTTTGGAAATCGTTGCAAAGATCCTCAATGGCACAATTTGGAACGCTATTTTGACAAGTAAAAGTTCAATATGTATTTTATATAATTACCCAAATAAATTCTGTTATCTATAGAATTCTTAAATTATATGTTTGTTAATACTAGACTAGCATCAGAACTTCCACCTCAAAATCAGCTGAAAGAAGTAGCAGAAACAGTGATGGAGCAACTCATGAGTTTGGCTCAGAATACAGCTGTGAGTATATTTCTTCACTAGTGGATTGATTGTTGCAAAGTGTTCCCATTTTCTTCCTATTAGCATAATGTGGTAGTTGTTATTTGTTATATCACATACAATTAGCTATGCCAACTATCCTGCATCTGTCAAGGAGATATTGTATATGCTTGTAATGCTTTAATCCCTGTGGACATGCTTGCAATGGTGTCGTTTTTTAGTATACTTCTGTATTAACTGGAATTAGATGGTCTGAGAACTCAGGGGTTTTACTTAACATGACAGTTAACACCATGAGGAAGTCAGGCTCCATAGTTGATTTCCCTATAAGGCTTTGGCTTACTTTTTGAAAATTTCTTGCTGATTTCATTTTTGTTCTCATAGGAATTATACCACGAGTTGCACACCTTGGATAGATTTGAGCAAGATTATAGGAGAAAGCATCAAGAAGAGGATAGTGCAACAGGATTTCAAAGAGGTTAGTTACTCTTTTATACTCTGACACCACTTGTTTTCTCTGATATGCTGTCTTCTGCACCAGCCAAAGATTATATCCAGACACTACCACTGCTTCTGATTATAATCTCACAGTGTCACTTGATATACCATGCACAGATAAGATTCACAAGATTTTTAACATTACTATAAATGTCACAATTAAAGTTGTGGCTCTGCTCCAGTGGAGTCAAAACTCCAGCTATGGCAGTAGCTAAGATATGGTAAACATGCTATTTGAAAACATTAACGTCACTTGAATATTTGGGATATAAATTAGTTGAGTTTTTTTTTTATCAATTTTGGTGGACATGTGATATAAAGACTTGTATAGGAGAGTGCATTCAAATATTTCTTTAATGCATCATTAATAGGAGGGTACATTAGTGAGAGTGCGCTTAGTGAGCACCATGTAGGTTGATAAATACAATATGAGGATGAGTGATTGAATATGTTTTGACACCATCTGACATCAAGTACACAAAATAGCTGAAGTAACATGGTTTTCTGATCATTCTTCTTTATATCATTTATTTTATTCATTGGCATGTTTTCATATCATTAATTTTATTCATTCACTTGCATTCATGATGATATTTACCAGAGAAACCCTCATGTTAAATGAAAAGCTGTTTCCTGTCTTATGTTGTGGTAATTTTTGTGAAACCAAAATTCAATTGGCAACATGTTGATAACCACCATCTTAGATGTAAGTTTTTAATCGATATGTAGGTGATAATCTCCAAATCCTAAGGCAAGAATTGAAGAGCCAAAGAAAGCATGTAAAATCCTTGAAGAAGAGATCACTCTGGTCCAAGAATTTGGAAGAGGTAGGCACACATGTTGCTTCAAGATCGTTCTATATAATTGTCAGCAGGTAATATATTTGCCAAGTTATATACCATTTTATCTGACCAAAATGGCACCTCTACCAAATGTCCGTTTTGTCTCAATATAGACTGCTGACTCATGATTTTTCTTTGTGACCTATGTGTGCTCTATGGTGGTATCAAAAGAACAAAAGTTCAGATGTTAGCCATACAAGTCATAAGTTTCTTTTTTTTGGAAGAAAAATTTGACATTGTTCTGTTGTAGGCACTGGAAAAGCTTGTAGACATTGTCCATTTCTTACACTTGGAGATTTATTATATCTTTGGAAGCACTGGTACTTAACCTAATCTTGTATCTGTTTAGTTTTATATTTTTCTTCACTTGCTTTAACATTATTAACATGCTTGTGAGGTATTTGTGCATATCTTCTTATGAAATTAATCAGATTATTCAGTACTTATCTCTGATAACTGTTACGCTTAATATGCTTTATTATGTTGGGTTCACTTATATTTGTTTATATATGCTTTATTTTGTTGGGATCACTCACTCTTCATTATATCTTGCCCCTGTTCCTTTTTTATTCTTTTCCACCTGATGATGGTATCTGTTTTTGACGATATCATACTTAAATAAAAAAATTGTAATTTGCTGAATACCTTTGAAAATTAGTTTCTAGGCATGAACCCCATGAAAGAAGAAGCAAGGGTTCAAATCTTAACTAGCAACAAGTATCGGTTGCTGCTCGGATCAGTATGCTACTTGCATCATACTGCCAACACATGGTATGGGTAGTGCACTGACCTTATAATGATATATGAAAAATGGCTATAACCAAATGAACACAATAAAAGAAGAGGACCATCCATTATGGGTTAGAAAATAGGGGGAGCAGACTTGTTCTCTACCCTGTAGGTTATTGGCTACCAGTGGTAGCAGGAGTATTGTTTTGGTGTTGATGGTGGCACCAGGTTTTCTTCTTTGATATTTTTAAGGTGTTAGCCTGACAATTTCCCAAATCTCAAAACAAGCATTTTTCCCAACCATAATCACTGTAAGCAGACTGCAAAATGAGCTTTAAGTTCTTTACAGTTGCTGCCTCTAAACAATGCATTGGTAAGATTGCATATCTAAAGTGTCAGGAGCCTTGTTTTCTGAACTGCATCTTGTTGTTGAATTCACTATAATAAAATAATAAATATTTATTTTGATATTTCAAGTTCTATTTTAAGCCTTCTACAGAGTTGACCTTTGCATTTCAAGATACACTAATCATCCCCATAATTCTCATGTCCTAGCACCATGATGTATGTGCCGTCGAAATTCGACCAGTACTGGTACCGGTTGGTAACTTTTGATACGTGAGGCATACTTGTTCGTATGCCTCATGTTTCCTGTGTACCATCCAAAATGGGTTGGTCCGCATCTCAGCTATCTCTCAAACTGGTACATATCATCCATTTTGGAACATATTAGGCAGTACGACAGTCCATTGATCAAAGGTAATTATTTACCAATAAAAGAAATTGTCTTGTGGTATTTGTCATACCTATCCTCAATGTAACTTATATTGCTTTTGCAAATAAACAGGTGTTATCAGAATCCTTTAATTTTGTCAAATCTCTCATGTATCATGCTTTAAATATCATGTTTGTTGGAATTAGTCTCATTGAACAATTCTTTCCAATTTTTGTTACTACGTGAAGTAACATAAATAAAGGGGTTTGTTTTGTGACTACGTGTGAGATTCAAAAAGAATTCACCTAAACTTGATCTTCTAGCTCGTGTGAGGTTTATTATTATGTACACATTCAAATTGCTTGCTAAACAAAATTTGCAATTTATCGAACTGTAGATACTGACAAAACAGAAGAGGAAACTATGAAGAGCCAGAGAAGACTGGGACCTGCTGGCCTTGCGCTGCATTATGCAAATATCATAACTCAGATTGACACTCTTGTGAGTCATTGGCTTCAACTTGCTTCCATTTCACAAAATATTTTTCTAGTATATGAGTTTTTTTTTATTTGATACCTCTTGACATTCTTTGTTACATCAAAAACATTTTCCCTTTTAAGGTCTTTTGAGAGAGAAGGTTAGTTGTTTTTCTGTCTAGAGTTGTAGCCCATGTAAACCAGCATATCTTAAATTTAATGCAGTTACTTTCTGGTCAAGGTTGTATGTTTCACCAGCACCATCCATGCTGGCCAGCCATTGAGATGGCACATGCCACCATGCCATGCCATGTCAACAATCAACCTTTAGTGTTGTGCTGGTACTCTGAGAAGCAAGAAAAGAAAGAAAAATCTCAACTATTCCGCAAAATATAGAGTTAAAGTGCAGCATTCCTCTTTTCTTTTTTTTTTTACCTTTGACCATCCCTCCTCTACTCCTTCTAGCCCTCAAGGATCTGTTGTGTTGGGTCAACAGTTCTTGCTTCAGATGCAAACAGCTGCAGCTTCTTAAAGCCAGGTTCGTCATACCACGATGTACCGCCCGGTATAGGAGGTATGCACCGATATGATAGGAGACCAGTATGAGTGGTACATACCAGTCTGTCGGTATGCCCCACCGGACTGTGTTGGTACGTCGGTACATACCATACCGACAACCGGTCGGTACATCGGTACGGACCGGTAAAGCGAATCATACTTAAAGCCTATAATCAAGCGGGACTAACTCTAACCCATTCTAAGTAAAATTTGTACTGAACTGGATGGTTTGGTCTAAAAGAATCCTGGTCCAGTCCATTATGTTTGAAGTTACATGTTAATCCACTCAATGCCCTTAGTTTTGCACATCGACGAATGTCAGAATGAAATGTTTCAACCAGAATGTAGATACATAAGTTTGATGGTGGTAAGTTTCTGTGTTACGGTAAGTCATTCCTGGTTCACCTCTATTAGTGTGTGCAGAGCTTCACACAACATGTACAGAAAATGCTATTTTCTGCCCCAATTATAACTTCAGAGTATTTTCATGGAGCTTCATGATCAGCATGTCCTATGTTGATGTGAGTTTCTTAGATCAACTACAAAGAATTAAGTTGAGTCAGAGACAAAGAACAATTTTGCGTTGTCAGATGGCAGTACATTTTTAGTATAGCTTTTATAAAACTTTGCTCAAAACATAAAGCTCCTAATTCTTTAATTCAATTGTTGAACCATGTAAACTTTTATGGTAGTCTACCAACATGATCTCACTTACAATTTGATTGACAAGGTACCGTTTATTCTTGCTCAAGATCCACATCATGACCTTCACAGATGGTACTTTGGCAGCCATAAATATGATTAACCATGCACCACTGCTCTTGATGCATATCTGCCAGTCATGTATATCTGTTTGATGATATGTTTTTAAACCTTTTTATCTACTAATCATTAGTTATATATAGGTCTCACGGTCAAGCTCTGTACCTCAAAATACAAGGGACTCATTGTACCAAGGTTTGCCTCCAACAATTAAAAATGCAATCCGTTCTAGGTTGCAATCATTTCAAATCAAGGAGGAGGTATGCAATAACTAAAACCTGTCATCCTTGCTACACTTAATATTATAACAAATTCTACTTTTGGTTGCTTTCTAACCTTTTTTTCCATTAAGTTTGCAGCTTACTATTCCTCAAATTAAAGCAGAGATGGAAAAAACCCTGCGGTGGCTTGTTCCAATAGCCAATAACACGACCAAGTAATTTAGTTATCCCTGCAATTCGTCCTTTGAACTTCTAAACTTATCAAGTGATATATGTTTATATTTCTGTTTGTTGCTGAAACTTATTTAGGGCTCACCATGGTTTTGGTTGGGTTGGAGAGTGGGCAAACATCGGGTAAGCAATCAGAGTCTTGATACTTTGATCCTTGTTTCTTTTATTAGCCCACGGCATTTTCCATTCTTCCTCATATAAGATCTCTGTTTCCTCAGTATTGGAAGCCTAGCAAATTGCTTTCCTTATTTTCAGGTCCGAAGTAAATCAAAAGCCTGCTGGGCAGGTAGAATTGATCCGGTTAGAGACACTCTACCATGCAGACAAAGAGAAGACCGAAGCTTACATACTTGAATTACTCGTGTGGCTTCACCATCTTGTCTGTCACTCAAAATCCAACACTGGAGGAATCAGGTCTCCGATGAAATCTCCAGTTCATTCACCCACACAGAACAGCTTGATCGTAACATCAACCCCTATTAAACCAAATGCTCCATCGCCGGTGCTCACCCAAGAAGATGAAGAAATGCTGCGGTATGTGATATTCAGAAAATTGACCCCCGGGATCAGCAAAAGTCAGGAATTCGACACGGCAAAGAGGAAAACAAGCAAGCGCTACAGGCTGAGCAAGAGCAACAGTCATTCACCAACCAGTTCTAGTACGAAAGATCTCTTCGCGGTGAGAAGGCAGTCGATGCTTCCTGTCATCGACTTTGACATTGACAAGATAAAAGCATTGGACGTGATTGATCGAGTGGACAATATCAGAAAACTATGAAGCACCATGATCTGCGGATTGAGGAGGCCATTCTTATCCATGCACCTGTGCTGTTAACACATCTTGTGCAGTGAATTATCGTTAAGACGGAGTTCATATGGAACCTTGCATGCTAAGGCATTGTGCAGAGAGATGGAGACGGCAATGCGGGTGACTTTGTATCATACTAGTTGGTTGATCCATCGCTGGCGAAAAAGTTGAATTGGTGTGATTAATATGTTAAGCTTCCAGATGATATTTCTGATAATAAAAGTTCAATGTTTCTGCGTTCTACACTGGTCATGAAGGGCTGTTTTAGTAACTCATTATGGAAACATTTACAGTAGAATTGTTTTCGTCCTGACCAACAAAGCTAGGGTTTCTCCATTTTTTTAAGGTCTGATTCTCCATATGCCATGAGTAGTAAAGACAATAAATGAAATTATTAAGCAGTTCAATCAAGCAGTTCTAGATAAGGTTCCATACAAAAAGATAATGCAGTATTAAATGCCAGAACTATCTATATCATGGTTGATATTCTCTCAAGTTATTAAGCAGATATAGAACATGATTCAAATAATGTGACATATAAATGGATAGTTAAGCACAGTGACAGACAAATGGTTGTAATTAAATGGTAAAACTATGTAGCTGCAAGCCACATCCAGTGATGCTTACAACTAAACAGATCAATTGAACATCACACACATTTAACATATCAATTGACTGGGATTTTCTAATTCACCTATCACAGTTGCAATAATCACTTCTATTTTCCCCAAATCTCATAAATTCTAGTTAAGATGCTCACTTAAATGACCTAGAATATTCATAACTGCAATAGGGTTCTCAAACCACAGTTTCAGACTGTTGTCACTGTTCACTAAATTTCTGGTAAATAATAAACCAGTATCTACATGTTCTTTCTTTTTCCTTTTTTTCCATTCAAGGAAAACAACTGCATTCTTGTAACATAACAGTCTCCAAGAGATGAACTATGTTATGAGCAAGTCCTTTGCAAAGAATTCATAAAACACCCAAGATCAGCAGCAGAAGTCAGCTGGCAACATGTACATAGCACTAGCATACATGGGACTTTGTCATAAAAAGGACCAACACAAAAAGATCACAAAGGATGGGCTCTTAAGCTTATATCAAACTGTTCCACATCTGGTAAGCAGGGACATCAGAGAGATGGATGGCCACTGACGCGAATAAGCTATCCAACATTTCTATCAGCTTAGTATAACAAAAAAAAAAAAACTGTATATTGTGAAACATCAACTTTATTCCGGAAACTGTAACAAGAGACTAATAAACCGAGTTCAGATTCTCAGATTATTTGCAAGCGAAGCAGATCAATCCTCTGACATTACAGTAATTTTCTGTTTTGAAGTTTACAATTCAAGGGACTGCAAAATAACTCTCAAAACACCTTTCTGAGTGGATTGAATTCACCAAAAGCCATATCATCCTTAGTACCTGTGTTCCAACTTCTCCTTCTCCATATAGTACTGGGCATAACTGCATCAACATATAAAAGATCCACATA